>NC_092872.1:708364129-709024546 GCF_028372415.1 Notamacropus eugenii | reverse complement strand
CCAAAAGACATACTATCTTATGTCTCTGTATGTCTGCCCAGGCGGCTCCCTATGCCTGGAATAAACTCCCTCCTCACCTCCACTTTTAAGAATCAATCCCTAGTTTTCTTCAAAAGTCAACCAAGTGTCACACCTCCTCCATGTGCCTCTCCTGACCCACCCAGCAAGAATAATTACTATGCTGTTGGAGTTTTTACCCCCACCTGTGATCCTGTCAGTGACATAAAGAACTCTACCCCAGCAACTTAGCTCTTATTCAACAATGTACAGTCTGGAATTAGTGGTGGCACTGAGAGGAAAAGCAGCTTACCAAGGGGTCACAAGCCAGACTGTCAGGTAGGTCAATCCTGAGGTTTCCATTCACAGTCAAGAATATGACAAAAGATGGGAAGATGGGAAGGCTGGTGCGATTATGGAAAGATAAGCACACCAATATGGTGTTGGGAGAGCTGTCAATCAGCAGCTTGGTGGTGATGGCCTAGCTGAGGGTCAGGAAGACCTGAGTTCAAATCCAGCCCCAGACACTCAATACGCTCAGCTGTAAAATGGGGATAACAATGGCACTTAACTCTCAGGTTTGTTGAGAATCAAATGAAATATCTGTAAATCATTTCTCACAGTACCCGGCACGTAATAGGTACTTAATAAGTGCTTATTCCCTTGCTATCCTCAAAAACTTTTGGAAAGCAATATGGAACTATACAAAATAAGTGACTAAAATATCTACACACTAAATTTAAACCAGAGATTCCACTACTAAGAATACACCTCACAGAAATCAATTATAGTATTATATAAATATATGTATATTATATAAATCAATTAAAAAATTATACCAGATACATATACACCAAAATATTTAACTATCTGTAGTATACCAAAAATAAGGTACACACCCATTCACTATTTCCTACGTCTAAACAGATTATTATACATTCCAATGTGATGGACTATTACTGCGCTCTGAGAAAAATGAACATGATAAATACAGAGAAATGTAAAGATTTACATGAACTGATACGAAGTGAGGTAATTGAAACCAGAAAAACAATATAGACAATGATTACATTAATGTAAACTGAAAGAACAAAAACAAAACGATCAAAAATAATGATCAAGGTTGGCCCCAAAAGACAGATGAAAAGAGAATTCCCTTCTTTCCCTCCCTTGCAAGGGTAGAAGACCATAGATGTGGAGGGCTTCACACACCATCAGATCTGGGGACACATTGGTTAGTAATGCAGAACATTTCTATCTTTCTTCCTCTTTTTTTTCTTCTTCATTATAAAAGGCAGCTTCTCTGGAAGGCAATGAGAAAACGAGTACAGCGGGAAATGGAGGTAATGTAAAAAAAACAAAGATAGTGACGAAGATTTAGTTTTAAAATGATGGGGAGCAATTATAGGTTTCTGAACAAAAGAGTTAGCAGATTACAACTTTGCTTGAGGGAAAATTAATTTGACAGTAGTAAGTAAAATGAAGAGGAGAAGTCAGGAAACAGTTTCAATAGTCCAGGACAGAGGTAAGAAAAATCTGAACTGAGTCACTGAATTAAAATGTCATTGAGCAAAAACCACAAGTATACCCCACCTGATACCATAAATGGGATCCATAAAATCATATTAGGAAAATTACTGACGAGGGCAATTCATTCCATAGGTATAGTGTTATAATGATGATGACATGACAGCACTCTGAGAGGACTGGTCAGTGAAAAGAAGAAATAAGGGGGAATGTGCCAAAAGAGGAGTAACTCAGGGGTTAAAAGGATCAATGAAAACTTGAACATGTTTGCAGGCAGCAGGCAAAAAGACTGGATCCACAAAAAATAGGAAAAATAACTGACAGAATCACATCTAGAAGACTGGAAAAGATGGGATAAGGAAACATATGGGGCTATTGAATTAATTAAGCTGGTAGTGAAAGAGGAAAAGTCAAGCCAACAATAAATATTAAGTGCTTACTATGTGCACTGTGTAAAGAGTTGGGTCCTTTCCCTCAAGAAGAGGTCACATTCTAACAAGGGAGTTATGCAAATAACGAGATACATAGAATCGATCTGTGTTCATGGGGGAGACGGGGGGGGGAAGAGCTTTTGCCCTGAAGAGCTCACAATCAAAATGAGGCACAACATGTAAATAACTACATACAGACAATCTACAGACAGTATAAACTGGAAATGCGTGCTCGTCCTTCGTTTCCCAAGAAGACCAGGCCATCAGAGAAGTGATGACATGACTGGCACTTGACTTTGCTTTGAGTGAGGGAGGGAGGGCTGTGCAGGTCACCAGCCTCACTTCTCCTCCAGACCCATCTGGATCCAGTGACCAGATATTCATCAGGATGACTGGAGATGACCCCGGATGAGGCAGTTGGGGTTAAGTGACTTGCCCGAGGTCACACAGCTAGTGAGCGTCAAGTGTCTGAGGTGAGATCTGAACTCAGATCCTCCTGACTCCTGCACTGGTGCTCTATCCACTGCACCATCTAGCTGCTCCATAAACTGGAAATAATCTCAGAGGAAAGAAGGCACTTGTTTTAAGAGGGAAGGCAGTTCTTGCAGAAGGTGGAATTTTAGCAGAGATTTGAAGGAAGCCAAGAGGCAGATAATGAGAGGGAAAAGAATTGCAGGCATGAAGAGCACTCAGTTAAAAATAACAGTATCCAGAGACAGAGTGCCCTATGAGAGAAACAGCAAGGAGTCAAATATCCCTGGAAAGGAGAGTATACTGAGTAGAATAAGGTATAAGAAGACTTGGAAAAGTAGGAAGGGATCAGGTTATAAAAGGTTCTAAAAGCCAAACAAAGGATCTTATTATTTGACCCAGGAGGGAATAACAAGCCACAGCAGTTTATTGATCAGGGGAAGGAGGGTGACATAATCAGAAATGAACGTTAGGAAGATCTCTGATGACTGAGTGGAGGATGGATTGGAGTGGGGAAAGCCTTGAGACAGCAAGACCAACCAGAAGGCTGTTGCAGTCATCTAAGTGTGAGGTGATATGGACTTGTGAGAAAGGAAAACATATAGGAGATACTATGAAGGTAGAAACAATAGGACTTGGCAACAGACTAGACATGTAGGATGAATGAAAGGAAGAAATAGAGGATGACACCTATGTTAAGAGCCTGAACAGAGAACAACATGCCATGTTTATGCACGATCCTCCTCAAAGGGAAGAAGACAGGAAAGCAAACAAGATTTAGTAGTCACCATACCTTAGAGAGGGCCTGACCTTGAACAAGCTACTGAACTTCAAAGTTTCCTTTTCTATAAAAATAAAGGGGCAGAACTAGATGACCTCTGAGGTCCCTCCCAGAATCTAGAATTCTGTGTTGCAGCAGGACATAGATTACATAGGACATAGGACATTTACAGTTTTGGTTAAAAACTGGACAGACTCTAATAGATATCCAAGTTCTAGAAAAAGAGCTGGGTTCCAGTCTTGCTTCTGACACACCCTGGCAGTATGAGCCTGGCCAAAACTTTTCTCCTCTCGGCAGACCTCAGAAAACGTGACTTACGTAGAAGGCTCAAATCTGCACTGGTAGAGAAAGTCCCACATCCTTAATTCAAATGCTAAGCCTCACAAAAATTTATGACAGACATAAAGTATATAAGGGATAGCAATAAAAAGAAAGGTTGAGAAATCGGGCTTAAGAAGGAAAAAAATAAAACAATCAAGCTTATTTAACATAGGAAAAGAGACCTACAGAATGAAGGCTCATAATACAGAAGACAGTAAGGTTTGGTTTTTTTGCAATTTGGTTGGCTATGCAGAAGAAATTTTCTGAAAAGGTTTGCTTAACCTTGGTTGTGCAATTTTATTCACTAAAAGTCTCTAAAATAGGAAAGATTCTGACCTATTTAAGATCTATGCAGATGTGGACCTATATGTAAGGTCGCAAAAAACCTAGACTCTAAATAGTCTCCTCCAGTGTTATTCAAAGGAAAAGAAAAATAAGGCTGAAACAGATAAAACAGAAAGATCTGATATTCACTATGGATTTCAATAACAAAGTAAAATTCTTAATGCCTGCAAAAAGTTTAGCAATATTGCACTTGTGTAATTACTCACTAGCCAAAAATCTCTACTACTAGCACACAGATACAAAAAAATTTCTATCAGTTACTTGAAAAAACTATGACTATTTTAAGGAAAAAGGTTATCTATAAGGCTGTTAACATAGCTAAAGATTGATAAATTTTGGCATAATAAAGAAAATATGCTATTATGGGGGAAATTATCAGAAAATAAAAATGGTGAAAATATGCTTTCATTGTTTAAAAAATGTCATTTCATTAACAGTACAAACACTAATCAGGTAAATAACTAGGCACCTTACATGGGGATGTGGAACCCAGTTAGTTTTCCATATTGCTTACCTTTTTATCCTAGCAGCAAGTTAATGTATTATTTGGTCTCATATTTCACCAATTGCAGTTTTGCCATATTTTCAAATACTGAAGCAGATAGACAATAAGGAACAATCAATACAGATAAGGGTTATTTTATATGTCTAAGTGGTTTTTTATCTGCATTTCTCAGCCTTTAAGGGTTCCTCATCTGTTTATATTTTAAAGATGATTTAGTAACGGATTGATTTTATTGTCATTGTTGCTGCTGTTATAGAGAGTGTCCAAAAAGTCTGTGTGCAGTTTTAAGCTGCTAAAGCTTAAAACGATACTCAAACTATACTCACACATTTGGGGTACTCTATATAATACCAATTTTCCTGTTCTAAAATCCAGAAAATGGCCTTAAAAAGAAAATCAATTTATGGTTATTTATAAGTGGATCTGATTAACATAGAAAATTACATGTGTGGTATCACCACAAGCGAACTCGGATTAAATCTCACAATGTAAGACTGATTTGTTTAGTGACTTTTAAATTTTAGTCTTCTATGGAAAAAAGTACAAAGCCACTAAAAGTGTTCTCACGTGGGTCTTACCTTCTAGGTAAATGAACTCATTTAATTTATTCAAGCATGAACACAATTAGAAATTTTGCTAGGCAAATTCATGTATTGAACAGCCTAACAGGAAGTTGGGTTGGAGGGCTCATGTCAGCAAGCAGGAAGAAATTAAGTTGGACTAGGAACTTTGAACCACAGCCCTTTTCACTTTCTATTCCCTCTCCTCTAATTCAACCCCCTACCACCCACTCCACCCTCAAGACTTTGGTGACTGACTAGCTGCAGGTAACTGAAGAATCAGTTTGAGCAACAAATATACAAAAATAAAGCCAAGCTTTTGGGCCCGGAAGACAAGAAGAAATGGAATTACAACTAATTTGGGAAAAGGAACAGAATAAATGATGTGATTGCTTGTTTTATAATTATTCTTTAAATTTCAATAAATCAAAAAATACAGAAAAAGTTAATGATTAGGGAGTACAAGTATTTTGTACCTTATAAGATGAAAAACATAGATTTGGCACTGCATGAAAAGCCTCTTAAAAGGTAGTCTTTAGAAGTCTGAAGTTTTTTTGGAGGGGGGGTTATTTTGGTTTTTTTTAACTTTACCTCAGTAATGTCTTCATTTCCAGAAACATTTAACACACCTAAAAACTGCAGTGTTAAAGGTGAGGTCATGAGTTCTCAAGAGGAAGGTCAGAGCTCTTCTAGAGAAAACCGGATGACCACTTACCCAGTAAATTACAGTGGGGTCTCATTTCAGTTATACAGGTTAGACTAGATGGCCCCCAAGGTTCCAACTCTAAAATTCTGTGGTTATAAAAGAAATTCTGTCAACATCTGTTGCCCATGATAAACATTTATTCTGGAATAGTATATAACTTAACTATTAGGCAAAGATTCATGTAAAGGCCAGAAAACTGCAGAAAAGTAAAAATATAATTTGTCTCATAATATCATAACCAAGAAATGGATAGAATCATCCAAAGTCATTCCCTAATTATAGATGAAAAAAAACAAGAACCAGAAAAAAGTGACTTGCCCAGGGCCAAACAGGTAGAAAGTGACAGAGCCAAGAATAAAAATCTGGCTCTAAATTTATAACTCTTTCCACTACAAGTTACCTGAACAAAGGACAAGTGACACACAATCAATCAACAAGCCTTTACTGTGTTGTCAGGCTGGAGATACAAACAAAAAGCAGCCACAATCTCTTCCCTCAAAGCCCTTGCATTCTAATGCAGGAGCCCACAAAAACTGATACACCTCTGCCAACGTAACAGTTTTCTGCAATCTGACTATATGGCAACAATTCCACACAAATGACATTCTGTCTGCTGCCATTTGCAATGATTATTCCTTATTTCTAGAATGCTCTCCCTCCTCTTTCACTCCGATTCATAATACTCTAAATTACAGAGGTCTAACCTGCATAAGTAAAAGGAAGTTTCTCACCCAAAGTTCCCAGTAACCATGAAATAATAACTTTAGTCCACATCTCTATTTAAAGCTATATCCAAGTTAGATCTTTTTAAAGTTACTGATACAAATTTGGTTTTACACAACCTAAATTGTTCCCTGTACACCTTCATCCTGCCAGAAAGTCATCTCACATGGCAAAAAGTATTTTTAAAGAAAAAACTAAGAAGAAAAAAATTAGCAAAACTAATCAAAACATTGAAAAAGTTGACAATATGTGCAGTGTTTCTTATCTACAGCCCTACTTCTGCAAAGGAGGAAGGGAGGCATCTTCTTTGGATTTAAGCTTATTCTCTGCAATTCTGCAGCTTTTATCTATCATTCTTTTGTGATGATTATTCTTTCTATTTGCACTGCTGTAGTCATCATGTACACTCTTTTTGGCTTCGCTTCACTCTGAATCTACTACTCATGTAAGTCCTTCCATGCTTCTCTGTATGCAGCATCATTTCTTTCTTGTTGTGGCTTAGCCATTTAAGTTGTGTCTGACTCTTCATGACCCCGTTTGGGGGGATTTTGGCAAAGATACCAAAGTCATTTGCCATTTCCTTCTCCAGCTCATTTTTTAGATGAGAAAACTGAGGCAAACAGGGTTAAATGACTTGCCGAGGGTCACACAGCTGGTAAATGTCCGAGGCCATATTTAAACTCAGGTCTTCCTGACTCCAGGCCCAGCAATCTATCCACTGTGGCACCTAACTGCCCAATTTCTTATAGCACAGTAATATTGCACTACATTCTTATAACACAATTTGTTTAGCTATTCCCTAAGTGATGAGCTTTGTGCTCATTTCTACTTCTTACTACTACAAAAAGTACTATTATAAAATATTTTGGTGTCTATGGAATCTTTCTTTTTATAAATAACTTCCTTGGATCATATGTGCAACAGAACCTCTGGGTCAAAAAGTATGGGCACTAAAACCATTTAATTTACAGAATTCCATATTGCTTTGAAAACGGCTACCACATTTTCAACAACAATACTAATTTATAGCTCCACTAACAATGTACTGTTCCTGTCCTTCCCTCCAATATTAACTCTGCATCCTTTGTCATCTTTGCCAATTTGCTGTGAGATCAAACTTCAGAGTTCTTTTGGTTTGCATTTCTCTTATGTTAGTGTTTTGGAACATTCTTTCATATGGCTGTTTATAGTTTTCAATTCTTTTGAGAACTGTTTTCTTCATATCCTTTGACTAGCTAATAGGTAAGAGAGTTTTAGTCTTCCCTAACTCACTTTCACTCCCACACAATGTGGACTAACAGCTTTTCCTTCAAGTGCTATGGACTCTGTTCTGCTAGCTGTACCTACACTAGACTCCAACCTATCTGACCTGCTCTGGCTGGCCCCTGTCATCCCACCATTCCTGCCTGTTTCTTACCCATTCTAAGCTAGGTGATATAGCAAAACAGTCCTTACTCTCCAAAAGCTGATATTTTCATTGTGAAAGATACCATGTGCATATATAGGCATATTCAAAAAGGTAAAAGATAATTATATTGTTGTTGTGTTTGTCTTTCATCCTCAGAGAGGACCATGACATCAAGATGATGGCATGACTTGCAGTTGATTTTGATTTGAGTGAGAGAGGGCTGTGCAAGGTCACCAATCTCATTTTCTTCTCCTGAACCATCTGGGTCCACTGGCCTGATATTCATCAGAATGGCTGGAGATGGCCCAGGATGCAGGTACAGGGAGATGGAGTCAAGGGAGACATACAAAGAAAGTGCTGTAGGAAAATGTGAGAAAGGAAAGAACATTTTTAACTCAGGGGAGTAGGGGTAAACTTCACAGAGGAAGTGGCACTTGTAAGCCTTGAAAGAAGTGGTCTCTAAAAAGTTGAGATGAGGTAGGGATTACATTCCAGCCTGGCGGACACTTTCACAAACGCATTGGACATAGAATATTGAGTTCAGATTAATAGTTGGCAATTCAAGTTGGCTGGAATGAAGAATGTATGGAGGAAAATAAATATGAACTAAGGCTGAAAAGATAGACTAAAATGTGATTGTGGGAGATCTCTCTACGTTTATATTTTATGCTAAAGGCAATAGTTAATACAAGGAAGTTGGTTTTCAAGCAAAAGAGTTTCATGGTCAGGCCTGTGCATTAGGACAACTTTGGCAGTTTATGAATGATGCACTGGAAAGGGGAGAAAAGACAAGTAAAAAGGCAATTTCAATAGTCCAGGTGTCATGTGATGAGGACCTGAACTAGGGGAAATGATGTATAAGTGGAGAGAAGGGATAGATACTGTAGAGGCAGAATCCAAGGGACTTAACTGGCTATATATGGATAGGGGGGTAGGGAATCAAAAGTAACAATGATCAAGTAAAAAGTAGTTTTTGCTACAACACACATTCTTCTTCAGAATCTTTTCAAGTCTTAGTTACAGAATAAGCTTGAATTACATTATCAGTTTAAGGACGTTCTTGGTCATTTTTAAAAGTTTAAGTCTGTTCAAAAGAAACATGTTGTATGTGCTTTTTAATAAATAGAAAACAAACTCAGAACTGCTTTATAATGCCTTTTAACTGAGTCCTTTGGCAAAGATAAATTATTGGCTCTAGATATAATCTAGTTATCATTTAGAAGTCTCATTAACTTCTATCAAAGTCTAATTAACACAGAGCAACAAAGATAGTACCTTTCCTAAGGTCTAGTTGGGTGTGGAGTTTCTATAGCTACAGAGAATGAGGGCCACAGTTCACACTTCCTGATCTGCAGCCAAATTTCTGACAATTTATTGAGAAATTTCCATTTTCTTATTACTGTAAAATATTAAAATTTGTACCGCAAATAAAAAAACACAATTACTCATATTATTACTTCAATTTTCAAATATGCAGGAGGTAATTTATCTATTTTATCATTTAAATATTTACAAAAGGTCACTTTTGAAATCTCCCATAAAATTTTTCTTTTCAGTGATTAAAAACTGATCAGTATTATTTACTTTAGCTCCTTTAATTCTGAACATCAAGGATTTGAGTCTCAATAATAATAGTTAGAATTTTATATAACTTTAAGGCCTACAAAGAGCTTTATAAATATTACCTCACCTTAGCCTTACAACAACTCTGGAAGAAAGGTGTTATTATTATCCTTACTTTACAGATGAGGAAACTGAGTCAGACAGCAGGTAAGTGACTTGCTCAGGATCATAGAGCAATAAGTAATTTGAATCTATATAGTTTATGAAAACAATGTGCAGTTCAAACTTTGTAATCATTTTTTTTCAAAAACTAGTAAATTCTTTAAAAAACCTAAACAAGGAGAAAGGAGATAAAGTGCAACTGCAATTATATGAGATTTCATTGAAAACCTTTCACCAGGAAGGAAAGAAGGATTTTAGAGAAATCATATATGATGGACCTTTGGAGATTACTGACTGAGAATAGAAAGGAATATAAATTATTTCTCAGTGTTCATGGCACCTTTACAAAAACTGCCCAAGTATTATGGCAAAAAAAATTTCATAAACAATATATAAAAATTTTACTGACTATAATGCAAAGAGAAAAATCAATAAAAAGCCATTAAAATAAGAATTAAAATTAATTGGAGACAAAATCATTTATTCCCAAAGAACTGTTGCACCAAAGACCAAATTTTAGAAATAACAGAGAATTTCTGGGATAATGACAACAATGAGATAACACACCAAAAGTTTTGGGATGTACATTTTACTCTAAAGACAGCTTTGGTTGCCTCTCTAAACATTTTTATAAACAAAAGGAAAAAAAGAACAAATCAATAAATTAGGCATTAAACCAGAAGAAAAAACTACACCACCAAAAATTTTAAAAATCCAATTAAACACTAAAATAGAAATTCTGAAAATCAAAGAAGATATTAATAAAACTGAAAGAAAAAGTGACTGAATTAAAATTAGGAGCTTCTAAAAAAATAAAACAAACCAGCCATTAGCTAATTTGATTATTTAGAAACAAACAAACAGGAAAACCAAATTATAGCATCAAAAATGGGAAAGAATAACAAATGAATAAAGGGAATTTATGAGAAACCACTTTGCCCAACAAATTGACAACTTAAATGAAATGTATATATATTTACAAAAATATAATATACCTAATTTAACCAAACAAGAGAGTTTAAATAACTCAATCTCAGAAAAATAAACTGAATAAACCATAAGTGAACCTCTAAAGGGAAAAAAGAAACCTTCAGGACCAGATGAATTTACAAGGAATTTCTATCAAACATTCAAAGAACAATTAATCCCAAGAGTACACAAGCCATTTGCTAAAAATAAGAAAATATGGGATCCTAACAAATTTAGTCCATAATACAAATATGGTTTTTGATACCTATGCCAGACAGAATCAAAGCAGAAAAATAGAGCAGTATCCTTAATGAATACTGACACAAAATTTTTAAATAAAATATTGTCAAAGAAGATAGGACAACGTATAGACAAGAAACCACATATAATCACTTAGATTCAAGATCAAGTACCTATGAGGAACCTGCTGAAACAGACCAGTGGCAGAACTAGTACACTGAAAAAAGCCAGAGATCAAAGGGCCAGAAATAACAAATGTCTGATGCAAGAACACTACTGCTACAGAGAATAGGCAAGGGGGCAGAGCTACCAAATGCTTCAGCCATTGCCTGGATGGACAATGGAATGATAGATACATCCAAGAAGGAAAACCTGTATATCAGAAAAGCAGTGTCAGAAAACAAAAATGGAACCACAACTAAAGGTAACTCCAGGACTTGAAGACACTAAAGTTGACCTCAACAAGCAATTGTTTGTGGGTTCCTTCACCTGGACACATGGGAACTTGCAAAGATGAAATAGTAAACAAAGATTGGGAATGTGAAATGCACTGCCATGTTGGACAGTCAATCCCAAGGGACCACTATGATCCAATCCTTCTAGAAAAGACACTTGAGGAAAACACTATTGGTTGCAGCTTCTAAAAGGGCTAGCAATCTATGGACTAAGTGAAAAGGGCTATCTACATTTGGGCTTCATTAGAATGACCTGGAAGTTTCCTATTTAAGATATTAACAGCATACTTTAAGCAGCAAGCTGAGACTCAGTATTATAATCACTCATACACCCAGTACAAACATATATAAGAAAACAGAAACAAATGGTGGCAGAAAATGCCATCACATCCCTGCTTTCTCCAACTCTGGGAAATTTAACTTTGGGGATCCCTGTATAATGGAAATATTATTTAAGGAATTGAGTAAGAGAATTGAGGTCTTCTCACTGCAAGAATGGGATGTGGAATATGCCCGAGGAACAACTCACAAAATCTACTTCAAGAACTCCAGAACTTTTTGAAAGAGGTCACAGATCTTCCTATCTGAGACAGAAGATCTCAGAAACTATCCAAACGAACTGCTCACTAGTGTGGTATCACTGAGTCTAGTCATTTATAAATGAGCCATAAGTGAACTCCTAAAGGGGGAAAAAACTCTACTGACATGAAGGAAGGCTGGGAAAGTCTAGAAGTGGGTGGACTACTTTGAACAATCAGACTGAAGTGAACCAACCCACCATACCAAAGGCTAGAGATGCCCTGGACTACTTGCTAGGCAGTCAGGAGTTCTCAGTTTTGGATCTGTGAAACAGATATTATTAGGTTCCAATGGCAGAAGACAAAAAAGAAGATAGCTTTCTTTCTGCCCAGCTGGATTTTACCTATTTGAACTTATGCTTCAAGGTACCTCACAATCACTTCCAATGGTTAATGGAACTACCTAAAAATAGTGGTATACTTGGATAATATCATTGTCTTTAGAAAGACACTAGAAGGATATGAGAAAAGACTGATGTTGTGTTGGACCAGCAAGAGAAAGCTGGTTTTAAGTTGCATATTGATAAATGTCAGTTTCACAGAGCCTCTGTCAAGTATTTGGGTCACGTAATCTCCCATCAAGGAAAGAGCACTGATCCAGAAAAGACAGAAGCATACTTCAGCTGGCCACATTCAAAGAATGTGAAAATTAAGATGTCCTCTAGGATTCAAATGGCTACTATTGACAATTTATAACGATTTCACTTGAGAATATGATGAAAAAGAAACAAAAAGCAGAAGAATCAGAAGATCAGACTGACTTAAATCCATGGAAGACATTTAGAAACAATTAGGATGGGAAATGTGAACAAGTGTTTAAAGATTTGTTCAACTACAGCATGCAGGTACCTGTACTGACCTAGGCACACCCAAATTAACCCTTTACACTATACAGTCATCCCTCAACATTCACAGGTTTCATATTTGTGGTTTTGGTTATTTGCACATTGGCCATCAATAATTAAATGGGAATTTCTGGAGATTTGCAGCAAATTGCAGAAAATCACAAATGAAGTGCATATTTAAAGAAAACTTTTAAAATTTTCTGGTCATAAATGCACAAATACTGTATATTATTAATATACTATCTACTATCATAAGTATACATACATAAATTTATTATAAACAGTTAGATTTTGTTAAAAGTTTCAGTGCACTAAAGAACTACAGGCTACAAACTCTTTGGGAATGCCTCCTCTTTGTCTCTCCACCATGCAGACTCAGTCATGTGATTTTATCCCACAGTGACCATTTTGTATCTTGTGTTTTTCATAGGAGAAGGAAATCAGTGAAACAGTTGCTGCAGCTACGTAGTGTACTAGATACTAATCTCTCTTGCACAGAAATTGCAGCTATTTTTTAAGAGTACAGTATGTTGTTTTGGTGTTAAATAAATATCATCATAATTTTAAAAAAAATAAAGATTTGAAGTGGGGCCTGAAGTTATTCACATATTTGAAGATTTGAGGGGGTCCTATACACCTAACCCCATCCACCCACTAATGTCAAGGGACAACTGTATGCTGATGCTGATGCTAACCTGGAAGGCTTGGGAACAGTTCTATACCAAGAAAGCTATGGTCATCTGAAACCTATTACACTTGCCAGTAGAGGACTCCATGACAGTGAAACTCAATATTCCATACACAAATTGTAGTTCTTGTATTTTGGTTTGTTATTGAGACTTTCCTTTCCTAATTGGGGGCTCCCTTTCTCACTCAATTACCACTCCAGGATGAACCACTTCTCATCAATCACACTTGGACTGACACTCTCTCTCTCCCTCTCTCTCTCTCTCTCTTTCCCCTCTTATTCACTGTCCACATTGCCCGTGTGAGTCTTCTTCCCACCACAGTCTTTTCTCAGTCCTTTGTTATGTTTTGTCCAGAACTTAGCACAGTTTCTGGCACATTTTAAGTGCTTAACAAATATTCTGTCTATCTACCTTTCCATATTGAAAATGTACCCAATTAAAAAATTATTTCATTAAAGGACAGAATGATACAGAAAGGAAAAAAGATAACCCAGATTATACAACTGCTTAAAAATTTGGAACCTAAGTAGAGGACAAAGCAAAGAAAGAAGATTTAAAGAATTATAAAGTTTTCCTAAAACCCTAATGAAACAAAGAATCTGAAATATACATCTATTTCAGGGAACTATAAAGGATAATTTCCCACAAAGGACAGGTTGCAAATGACAGCATTTAAAGGACACCAACAAGGACAATTGCCAAACTAATCTCACCTACGCATATCATTGTTAACTTGCAAGACCATAAGGAGGAATTTATTTTATAATCATCTAAAAAGAATGGCATCACAATTTTAAAAATTAAAAATAAATTTTTAAAAATATCTTGAATTTTTCTTACAAAACTGAAAAATACTAATACCAAAATAAAGACATATAAAACTTCATCCCAAAATCAATTGTCTAGCTAAGTTAAACTTAGCATTCTTTTTGGAGTTAAAAGATAGTCACTTAAATGGCCTCATGAATTTCAAGGAGAGGGAACCAATCTTCAAGTAGTTTTTAATTCTCAAAATCAGCAAAAACCCAGATTATCACCAAGCTTCACTGATGTAGTAAAGCAAAGAGGAGGCTCCTGAGCACAATATCTATGTATTCATAGGCCTAAACATCAGAAAAAGTCAGGAGTAAAGAATATTCACCATGGTCAAGCGCAAAGTTTAAAGGAGGCAGGCTGCATCAGTCCACCATGTTGTCAACAATTCTAGTAGTATATTCTCCATTCAGACATCCCTGTCTCGAAAACTCTGCTCTGGATCCTGTCTTCCCACTTCTAAATCAGTCCTTGGATCTAGATTTTCCAATGACATGGCCCTGCCTTTAGATCATCACTTAGCTTTGAACATCCCTCCTCTACCCATACACTGAAGATTTTTCTTATCACTAGAACGTATCAGTAGATAATTCAACAACTCCTATTGCTTATTCTACTCTGGAAACTTCTCACCTCAATGGAAGAGTCCTCTGAATGTTCTACTTTCCAGTTAGTTTCGTCTTGCCTACAATTCACCTATAAATTAGCATATTAAAAAATCAATCAAAATCATGACACTCTGCTACTTCAAAACCTCCAACAGGGCTCCACAGCCCAGTAAATAAGGTCCAAATTCCTCAGCCTGAAATTCAAAGCTCTCTATTAATCTGCCTTCAATCTACAGATTCATGCTTATCTAACCATTCTCTTAGTGTCAGTATTGATTGGTTGAAAGGGTTTCTATATTCTTTTGGGCATCCTCACAGGGGCAAGTTGTTGTTCAATCATTTTTCAATCACGTTCAATTCTTCATGACCCCATCTGGGGTTTTCTTGACAAAAATGTAGGAGTGTTTTGCCATTTCCTTCTCCACATCATTTTTTATAGATGAGGAAAATGAGGCAAACAGGATTAAGTGACTTGCCCAGGGTCACACAGCTAGTAAGTGTCTGAGGCTGGATTTGAACCCATGA
Source organism: Notamacropus eugenii (assembly GCF_028372415.1). Classification (NCBI taxonomy): domain Eukaryota; kingdom Metazoa; phylum Chordata; class Mammalia; order Diprotodontia; family Macropodidae; genus Notamacropus; species Notamacropus eugenii. Next base: position 709,009,324 of record NC_092872.1, on the reverse strand, counting down.
AGATGAGTCTTCCTGATTCAAAACCCTAGTTTATGAGCTCACTAAAAGAAAGTTGATTCTGAAATGACTCCTGCATCAATAACCAATCATTTCCTATAGAATAAGAAATGGTTAATGTCATTGTTTGTGATGTCATCTGGTGCTCACCATATGAGCACTTTCTGAGTTTATTCTTGAAATACTCAAGATGTTTACACATGAGACTTCTGAGTAATCCCTAAATACTTGGCCAGTTTCATTTCTCTATCCTGTATTTTTCTAACCCAATTTTTTCTATCAACCTAGATGCCCTTTCTCTCACACTAAGCCACAGGGCATCAAGGCTATGAAAACCTTCACAAAATGTTTCTACTTCTTCATCCTCTACAAAAAATGTTCATGCACAAGTTGCAATTATCTGCATAGGGATCTGTATGTTTAACCTCATTGTGACTACTTACTGTAAGATGAAACAACCAAATAAATCATGAAATGATGTTCCTTGTTGTCTTTGGTAATACAATAAAACCAACCTCAACAACTGCTCCATTCACCTCTTAGGAAAACCCTGGAAGCCACTCTTCCAGTTACCTACAATTTGTTTTTTGGTTTCATTCATGACAGAATGGATGTGGTTCAGTTCTTCCAAAAAGTATATCAACTCATTGGTTATTAGATCAAAGTTTCACATCAGAGGTATTAACAATTAGTAATTATAAATGACCTAAAAACTATGTAACCGATTTTCTTCCTTATTTCCTGCTACTCTATGACCCTCACAGTTTAAACAGGACTAAACGAAACACATGCATTCCTGAATACTTGTCACAAGTCAAAATTATATGCTTTAAATAAGTAAAGAAAGAGAACAATGTAAACTGAACCATACTTTTAAAATGATGTGCCTTTTTTTGTAGTAGCAAAACAGATGTCCATAAAGTAGGAAATAACTAAGCCAACTGTGGCACACAAATGCAATGAGCTATGAGAAATTACCTATGTGAAGTGATACAGAGTAATAAAGCAGAACCTGGAAAATGATGTGCATGAGAGCTACAAAAATTAAAACAGGAAGAAAAGCTTGAACCTTGAGAAGAATACAGAAAATGCACTGCACTCTTTGCAGAATTAGGAGACCAAAAAGAATAGGCATTGAGGAAATAAAACTATTACTCTTTGCAGATGACATGATGATATATTTAAAGAACTCTAAAAAACTAGTTGAAATAATTAACAATTTCAGCAAAGTTGCAGGATATAAAATAAACTTTCATAAATCCTCAGCACTTCTATATACTAACAACAAAACCCAGCAGAAAGGGATAGAAAAAGAAATTCTATTTAAAATAACTGCAGAAAATATAAAAGGCAAACCCAGCAACTATATGAACATAATTACAAAACACTTTTCTCACAAATAAAGACATCTAAATAACTGAAGAAATATTAATTGCTCATGACTGAGCCAAGTTTTCTCATGAAAAAAATTCACCACTCTTCGACACACCTTATTCTCAAATCTTTAGCATCTATTCATGAAACATTCCAGTTATTTGAAATTAAGAATGGTTTCACATAAATGCATCAATCTGGTGTATTTTTGGTGGACTGGTTTTAGGAGACAGAGCTCCCTTGAAATTTTTTTCTAAGTAAGATTAGGATATTTTCAGGGAGAGAGGGAATCCCTTCAGATGCCTCTACTCATTTCTGAGTATAATTCCTCTACTGAACCATACAATTAAGTTTAAGTGGTAATATATTTATTTTGAATTGCTAATGTAGGAAAAAAATCTACAAATTCCTAAGTTTTATTTACACTTACACAGTGAAAGATAATCATTTGTTAGCCAGAGACACACATGAACCCCACCAAAAGAAAGACTTGTGAAAACTCAAACATTATCATTCACCGACTGTATATATAATTATAATTAAGGAATATGACTCATTCAAACAAATGAATAAAGCTAGTAGAAGAAAAGGAAAGGAACCTAATAAATGAATTTCCCAATTGCTCCTCTCAGTCATGGTTATGTGATGTAACAGATATTTAAGTATTCAGTCATACTACTAACAAAACTCAGTTTCAATTTCTGATGTTTTAATAAAAACATAGTTTGGAAACCACTTATAAAATCTGAATTTTACTCTATTTAAATATTTATAATGTACACATCACCATATTTATTACAAAAGGGGCTCTTATGACCAAGTAGTCATGGATGGGTTGAGACAGCTCCATGTTTGGAGAGGATAAGAGCACTGATAAGATCAAAGAAGCATATGGTATTCAGTCTTTAATAACTTTTCATCTAAAAGTAATATTTGAGATTTTAATTACTTCATCAAAAACACACTTTTATCATTGCTATCCTATAATCAGCTATCTCTTAAATAAAATGTTAAACTTTATATATCGTACTTCAAGTATGTAAGTTATATAGATAGGGTAAACCATGCTCTCATGCTTAATATAAAATCATTCACCTATTAAATTTATATGGTTCTGTTGTATTGTCATCCTTTTCTAGCCAACAGTGAATTACTAACAACATTCATACTATATAACTCACACTTGCTAGTAGATTTCAAAAGTTAACCATCCTAGAAAAATCTACACAAGTTTATGTGTATTCTTAATCCTAACTCTACAAACATGAATAAGGATTAGTAAACTTTTTATGTCTTAATTTTTTCTCCTCTACATTTTCCACTTTCTTTAATATTTCCTTTTTTTAAAAGGGAAGATAGTTAAAAAATAAACAATATGGAGATCACTTAGGAGTATCAAAATAAAAACTTTTTTTAAAAAAGGCTCTTACAGAATGAAACAGAAAGAAGGAACTATCTTCTGTGATGAACTGCCAATCGAGCCATTCAAATACCAGCTCATTGGCAACCCTAGGATCAGTAAAGGAGAAAGAAGACATAAAAGAGAATAAAAGTTTTCTAAAGAGATAAATGTGGAAAATAATGAGGAAAGAGGGGAATATAATGTAGAGAACAGAAGGAACAACAGATAAAAGATGAAAAAACATGAAGAAAAAAGCAAAATATGGCATGAAAGATACTATGAGAAAGTTAGACGAACCTGGGAGAAGTTTAAAAACAAGAAAAGGCAAAAAAAAAAAAAGCTTCTTATGTTCAAAAATTCAAATCCTTGAATCATCTATTACCTCTGCTACCTGCTTCCTTTATTACCCATTTCTTCTCAAACCTAGGAATCTGGAAATTTTCAGAAAGAAAAACTTTTAACAGGATAAAATAACAAGTCCTTCTATTACCCCCGTAGTTAGTGTAAGCAGTATCTGTTGCAGTAAGCTCCATGGCATCTGCTGGGAATTTAAATAACTATCAAGACATGTAGATAGTGATATCTGCCACTACTTCTAAACATGTTCCTGAAACCCTAGAAACAGTCCCAAGAGGTACCTGGGTGGGATCTAAGCATTCCCTGCAGGTATCTGGCTTCACTGGAGCGTCTCTGCGGTCAGCTTGACCTCTACAATAAGCTTTTGGATTTCCTAGATTTCCTAGCCACATAAAGCTAGGTTCAAACAATATTAACAAAGCATAAATAATAAATATTTCCCCAACACTGTGCAAAGGTAGAAGCTGTCCAAACTCACCTAAAGCAAGAAATTCTGGGCACTCCAGACATGTAGCAACGTATAGAACTAAAGTATAATCTTCTTTACTGTTACACACAAAGCATTTATTGGCAAAGCTTTCCTCCAAAGAGTTATCATACATAACTTCCCTTCTGAAGCTTTCAGAAACCTTTAAGCTCATTACCAAAGTAAATGAACTGTGAAACAACATACAGCAGCTAGGTGGCAGAGTAGGTAAAAGTGCTAGACTGGAAAATGAGAATTGAGTTTAAATCTCACTCCAGCCATTTACTTAGTTGTATGCCTTCGTGCATGTCACCTAACAGCTACTGGCTTCAGTTTCTTCATCTGTAAAATGGGGATAATAATAATAAGACCTACCTAGTTGTTGTGAGGTTCAAATGAGATAATATCTGTAAAGTCCTTAGCACAGGGTCTGGCACATGGTAGGTATAGTATAAATCATTACTCTTGTTTGTTTACCTTCCTTCTTTCCTTCCTTTCTTCTATACACTCATGTTTGTTTCATTGCTCATTTCTGTTGTGTTTTTAAATCTGAGGTTTTCAGTTGATGTTACCTTAAGGAAACACAGAAAACCTCTTAAAGAGCACACTTCAATGACTATTAGAGATATCATAATAGACATTAATATGGGGAAGTCAAGTGACTCAAGCCCACAATGAAACAGGACCACACAGAACCACAAAGGAAAAGTATAATTTTAAAAAAAAGTCAACTGACAAATTATTTCTCTGAAACAACTAACTAAACCTCAGAAAACAACCAAAGTTCTTAACAGGGCCTAGTACCAGGAGGTATCTGATCACTCTACAATGTCCTTGGCTTCTTACCCCATTAGCTAAGGTTCATTTGCTTTTGCATGATGAGTACTCAATCAATTCCACTGATTAACCTATTTCTTAACTAGTACCAAACTGTTTTGATAATTCCTATTTTATGGTATAGTTTGATAACTCATGCTGACAGGTCCCTTTCCATACCTCTTTTTTCATTATTTCCTTTGGGATTCTTGACCTTGTGTTCCTCCAGATGAATTTTAATATTTTTTTCTTTCTCTATAAAGTAACCATTTGGAAGTTTAACTGGTATGGTAATAAGTAAATCAATTTAGGTAATAATGCCATTTTTATTATACTGATTCAGCCTAACCAAGAGCAATTAATATTTCTCTAATTATTTAGGTCTATTTTTATAGAGTATTTTACAATTACAACACTGTAAGTGTGTCTTTGTAGACAGACTCAAATGTCTTAGTAGATAGACTCAAATATTTTATACATTCTGTAGTTATTTGGAATGGAATTTTTCTTTCAATCCCTGTGAGATTTTGCTGCTAATATATAGAAAATGATGATTTATCTGCATTTGTTATATATGCTGCAATTGTGCTAAAGTTATTATTCAATTACTTTTTTTAGCTGACTCTTTAGGGCAAAGGTTCTTAACTTAGGGTCTGTGAACTTCTTTTTTAAAATTATGTAACTGTATTTCAATATAATTGGTTTCTTTTGTAATCTTGTACATTTTGTCTTATGCATTTAAAAACATTATTCTGAAAAGGGGTTGAGAGGTTTCACCAGACTGCCCAAGGATTCCACGAAGTAAAAAAAGTCAAATACTCTTGCTCTGGACCAATATTCCTAAGGAATACTGACACAAAAATATTAAATATTAGTACAATATATTGAAGTTATCATATATTATGATCAGGTTCGATTTATGCCAAGAATGGAGGGTTGGTTCAATATAAGAAAAAACAAAAACATAAGCGGTCACAGTAATAACAAAAAAATTTAATAACACATGATCATTTCAATAGCTACTGAAAAGGATTTTGACAAAATCTAACCCCTGTTTCTGTTTACAACAATACAAAGCATAGGAATACATGGACTTTCCCTTAACACGATGAGTAGTATCTATCTAAAACCAAGACCTAACATTATACGTAAAGGAGAAAGGTTAAAAAGTCTATGCATTAAGATCAGTGGTAAAGCAAGAGTGCCACTTATCACTTCTATTTAACACAATGCTAAAAATGCCAAATACAAGACAAGAAAGAGGTTAGAACAAAGGCAAATTGGAAGTAAAACTACTGCTTTTGGCAAATGGTCTATCTAGAGAATACCGAAGTAGAGATTCTTAACCTTTTTTGCATCATGGACCCCTTTGACAGTCTCCTGAAGCCTACATATCCTTCTCAGATTACTACTTTTAAATTAATAAAATGTGTAGGATTATAATGAAATATAGTTGTCAAAATACTTTAGAAAAAAACCTCAACTCTATGTTTTCTTTCTTTGTGTGGTACTGTCCCCCATGATTTAGGTATCAAAACTGTATTTGTATCATGATTTTGTTTTTATCATAAAAAGGGTAAGGAAGAGTCCCTTCTTTGCCTGTCTTTTGCAAACAGTTTATATAATAGTGAGATTTCTTTTTTTAATGTTTGACAAAATTCACTTGTAAATCCATCTGGTCTTGGAGTTTCAGCCTCTCTCCCCCTTTTCAGGGCACAGCTACAAGCTGCTCATATTTTTTCTGATATAAGGACACTTAAATGATCTACTTTTGAATATTTTACATTTTAATAAATATTCAGATTATCTGTTATCAATTTCACTGGCATTTGAGTAAAAATAATTTTTTATACTTTACTTCCTCATGAATGGTTATGAAATCTCTTTTGTCATTTCATATAAACAATTTGGTTTTCCTATTTTTTAATCACACTAAATATTTATAATTTTATTAATTTTTTAAAAGCTCATTTGATTTTATTTTGTTTTGTTAATCTTTTCTTATCAGAATTTCTATTTCAATATTTTATTGAGTTTTTTATTCATCATTTTCCTAGGGTTTTGTTGTTGTTGCAGATTCAATTTATTGATTTATCCATTCTCTTTTGCTGATAAAAGTGTTCACATATCTAAACTTTCTCCCAAGGACTGCTTAGCTGCTTCCCATAAATTTTGGGATGTTGTCTAATTGTTATGATTTTCTTTGATGAAATTTTTTATTGTTTCTATGATTTATTCTTTGATTCATTAATTCTTTAAGATAAATTTAATCTTTATAAGTTCAAGTCTTTTTTAAAGTCCTTTTACTGAATATCATTTTTATTACATTGCAGTCAGTCATAAAAGATCACTCTCAGTATTTCTGCTTTTCTGCATTTGCTCATGAGGTTTTTATGCCCCAATACATGGTCAATTTTTACAAAGGAGCTATGCATAGCTAAAAAATATGTAAAATTCCTTCTGTTTCCATTCAGTAATCAACAGAGATCTATCATCTCTAATTTTTCTAAAGTTTTTTTTTCAGGTCTTTAACTTCTTTCTCTCTTTGTTCTATTGGTCTAAGTCTAAAAGAGATACACTGAAGACCCCTCCCCTCCCCATTCCCCTGGCCTTACAGTATTACTATATATTCCTCCCTGCACTATGATTAACTTTTAAATCATTTAGCTGCTGTACTAAGACCTGGGAAAGACCTTAGCTTAAAAAGGCCAAGGTGTCCCACTGCATCCAGGGCCATCTCCAGCCACCTGATTGTCTTGCCATGGGACTCAGATGGCTCCAGGAGGAGAAAGTGAGGCTGGTGACTGCACAGCCCTCCCTCACTTCAATCCAATTCCCTTTCATGTCATGGTATCACCTCTCTGATGTCCCGGTCCTCTACCAGAAGGAAGAACATAAAACAACAAGAACAACAGCCTTTAAGCATCTTGCAATTTCCCTGCTTATCTCTTTTTATCATGCCTATTTTTACTAGAGCCTTCTATGAATCATAATTGCTATTCCTGTTTGGTTTGGTTTTTATTTCAGCTGAATATAATAGATTCTGCTCTAGTACCCAAATTTAAACTCTATATAAACTTTGTGTTGCAAGTGTGTTAACTGTAGTGGTCTGACAATGAGGACAGTTTTTTTTAAAACAACAACAAAAAACCACCAACCATTTCTATGAGGGAAAAAAACAATTTTTCCCAAAGGCAAGACAATACAAAGACTAAAGTTTGAAGTACTTAAAATACTGAAGAGTAGGGAGGGGAGGGGGGAAGTAATTTTTACTAATGAATTAAATTTGTTTTTTTACCCAAGGCTATATACCAAAACTGCTGTCGGAATAAATCCAGATGAACCTATAAGATCTAGCATCTTCATCAGATTGTAAAACAACCACTCTAAATTTTTTTCACCTTCTTGGAAGTCTTATTGCAAAAGTCAATAAACAATTTTTTTTTTATCTTAAGTAATTATTACACAGCTCTACCATTATCAATTTTTTTATTTCTTTAGGATTTTCTAAAATCACAATCAAGTTTCTTCTTTAAAAACAAGATAAATCAGCAAAGTACTCCCAGTATTACAAACTCTTATCATACAGCATCTCAAAAATCAACAATCAAATTTGAAATGTTCTGGTAAAAAGACACATGTAAGTGACAACACTCAAAATAACTATTTACTGTGAACTAGAGAGTCAAAGTAAAAACAAATCTTTTCTTTAAGTGTCATTTAAATCTCATTTAAAAATTTACATGTTATTCCATTTGATCTCACAACAACCCTAAGAAGTATATGCCATTATCATTCCCATTTTAAATACAAATTAGGAAACTGAGACTGAGAGAGATTAAATAATTTGCCCAGGGTCAACAGAGCTAGTAAGTAAAGCATTTGAAACACAATTTGATCTCCTTTCTCATTACAAATCCAGTGCCATATCCCCGGAATCACCTTTGAAAATAAGAAAAAACAAAAGTTTCATGTCTAAGGTAACATGCCTCAGTTCAAAAACCCAAGAAAACATCCCTAGTTGCCATAAGATCAGGTTATATTTTTGTTAGCAGCTGTGGCTAAATAAGGAAGAAAATTTCTAACTTTCCATTGATGAGCATGCTTATAATTTTCAGGGAGGAAAAGGATGGCAACTACCTCTTGCACACAATTTTTTAAGTATTTTAAATTTTCATCATAATTTTCTATGATAACAACAAGGAGAAAACACATGGACATACAATCCTGCTTTCTGTAGCACTTCCCATTTTTCCCTATTCAATTTCAGTGACTGATGACAGAGATACCAGAAGGTAGGGAGGGCTTTCATTCATTTAAAAAACTGTTCACTATACCTCTTCAGGACATGGCCCTGCCTACTAGGTACTACTAATGTTTCCAGATCACCTAAATTAAAAACAAATTTTTTTTGTAATTTCAAAAAAAAAAAAAAAAGGAAAAGAAAAGAATCCTACTTTTAAAAAAAACTGCATAATTCTAGAAACAAAACCAAATTAAAAAAAAACAAAACCTCGGCAACAAGTATGGATGATGACAATATACAATCATATAAAGTAACAATTTTACTTGAGAATTTGGTAAAAAACTCTCGATGCTTTTGGAAAATAATTAGGTTCCTTGTTCATTAAAACTTGAGTATTAATTTATACTTTTTATTTCTTTAATCACTATTTTAAAGGCAAACTATAATGCAACTAATAATTAAAATGTATTTTTAAATTCTTCTCCTTTCTTTTTCATGGGGCACGCAAGTATGGCACCAAGAAGGGAAACTGAAGATAAATCATGAACCAGACATTCCTTATACCTGACACAGTAATTCTAATGTCAGCACTTAACTGTCTGATAAAAGGTTGGGGAAAGACAAAACCAGGAGAGACCCCTGGACATAAGAAACTAGAATAGGTTATCACTAAAACTAAAGTTTGGTTATAACTAATATGTATAATAGCTATGATAAGTTATTTCATTCTTAAAATGTTTACCACAAAATCTTTCCAGTAAAATCTCATAATAGATCTAATTATGTACTGGGTAAGTACACAACTATCTTAGCACTATAGGCCAAAAAAAATTCAGGATTACTAGAAATCCAGGAATATAACTTTAATATTTATAGGAGTATAACTTTTTAAAAACAGTTTTCATTTGGGTCCATGGTAATATATAACTGTAAAATATTTGCCACAGGCAGATGCCTATGTAATCTGGGTATACTGATAACAGAAAAAAAATAGGAGGAAGTATCTATGATCAAGAAGTAGCAAAGTCACTTGGGCCAGTTCAAATTATATTGACTGGCAATGATGTTTTAAAGCCATCTCCAAGCCAGCTATACCTCCAAAATTCTTTTCCTAAAGATACCCCATACTTAGTATCAACTATATTTGGGATGAGAGGGTGGAGAAATGCTTCATAAAAAGATTGTGGGAGGTTACATTAGACTAGACACTTGAATTCCACATTCTGAAGGCCAAGCTTTCAATTATTATATGGAAAAGTGGTAGACAAAGTACTAATCTTGAAAATCAGGAAGAACTGAATATGAATTTCACCTTTTTATACAATCTGTGGCTATAAGCAAGCAACTTAACTTCATCTTCCAGATCTTTAAAATGGGACTACTAATACACATAGTTCCTATACCTCACAAATTTATGAAGTTCAAATGAGATAATGTATGTAAAGCACTTTAAAAACTTTAAAATGCCATGCAAAACTTAGATTACTATTATATAATAGTATTGCAAAACCTTTTCCCATAACTATTCCTAAATTTCATATAGGACCTACATGCAGAAGTTTTTCTTGCCTAGAAAAACATCAAATGAAGACAACATAGAATTTTAGGGCTTTAATGGGTCAAAATTAGATACTGATTTTTCTTTCCCTAAAAGAAAGGTCCTATGCCTGCAATTCTCTCTTTCCTCATCTTCCACCTCCTGGCCTCCTTTAAGTTCCAGCTAAAATCTCACCTTCTATAGGAAACCTTTCTCAAGTCCTTTTAAATCGAGGGTCTTCCTTCAATTGATTATTCCAATTTATGCTGTCCATAGTTTATACAGTTATTTGCGTGCTGTCTCCCACATTAGACTATGAACTTCTGGAGAGCAGACACTGCCTTTCACACCCTTCTTTATCTATCTAGCACTTAGTATGGTACCTGGTACATAGCAGGCACCTAATAAATGTTTACTGACTGATCTATATACTGTCTAAGCCAAATGGGAGAAGAGAGGAGAGTAAAACAGAGATCCTGTGTGGGTTTAGCCTTAATGAGTTGCATATACAAATTAAAAGTACATAAAACAGAAACAGGTGAGAGTAATAGTGAAAGAAAAGAAAAAACTCTTATAGTCTTATATAAAGAAAAACTCTTATAGTCTGAAATTTGATAACAAGAAAAAGTTACTAACACAAGCAATCGATAAACACTAATTAAGTACCTACAAAGTGCCAGGCACTATGTACTAAGTGCTAAGAACACCAAAAAAAAAAAAAGGAAAGAAAGAAAAAAGGCAAAAGATAGTTCCTGTTTTCAATCAGCTTATCATCAAAAAACACACTAAAGTGAATTCTCTTATGTTAGATTTGGACTCAGGGACAGAGGCAAGAGAAACCAGAATGGAGAATTAGCATTATGCTACAACGGTTAATGGACAAAATGGGAACCCACATTTGTAATAAAGGGAATAGGACCTGTGATTTCACTAATATTAGGACATCCATGTGAGGAAAATCTCTCTCCCCAATGCAAGATGACACCTTCTCTACAACTCAAGTCTTAGTTACCTAGAGCACTTAGGCTTGTGGAGGGTCAACCAACCAATATGCCAGAGGCCAAACTTGAAACTAGGAATTCCTTCAAAAATACTTTTCTTTCTCTAATACCAGTTTGCCTATTTGTATCATTCTACAAATTAGTTAGCTTCCTCTAAGAGGTAAAATCAAATTCCTACAGAAACTTAATGACTATCACAAAACCTATCTTAATGACAAAGAAGGATAAAAGAGGGTTCAAGTTCTAAGTGTCAGAGGGCCTGTTATAAATGAGTTTATTTTCTAAAAATAATTGATATTTAAAATTAGTACAATGAATAAGTGTAAATTAAACAGCCAACCACAACAGAAAATTATTTTCTAATAATACCCTTTATTAAAACAAAGGAAAAGCCATGACTATGTTCATTTCACATACTAAGTTCTATCAATATGGAAATACAGTTCAAGATTTAAGAAAACCTACTATAGTACCCTGCACACTAGGAACAATTAATAAATGGTTTTTAAAATTAAACTGATATATCAATGCCTAAGAAACATTCAAAATTAAACATTTATTGTACACAAGAACATACAAAAACAATAACACCTGTTTATATCTTCAAATAAATAGTATCAGTATACCATCTACACATCAGTAGTATCCCCAAATGATACGAAAGAATCTAGCTTTAAATAAATATACACGGTATGGCACAGTGGATACTAAGACAGCCTCAGAGCCTGAAAAATCTAGGTTCAAGTTCCACTGGCACAATATATAGACATCAGTCCTCAATACTCTCCAAGCAATTCTCTAAGGCTATACTCTGAATGATAGCCAGTCTGCTTTGGTAGACAGTTTCCTTATCTAAGATTTCCCTATAGTAAAATAATAATCAGTTCAGTCCCTATTCCTACATGCATATTAATCATTTTGTTATTTCTCTTTTCCTTCAACTTTTCAAAGTTAAACCCCAATTTTTTTCATACTTGAACTCTGATTATAATCTCTAAGGTTATGACACTGACTTGTTGCCATAGAAATGGACATACACAATTAGAAATACATGATCACAAACTAAACAGAATAAGGGTCAAAGTTCAACTATTACAAGAAATACTTCTAAAAACTCATTTAAATTTGCAAAATGTCAGTAATACTTTATACACTGAAGATATTTTTTGTAAAAGAAAAACATAAGTACTCGTGAGAATATTTTTATATAATGCAGGTTATTCTGTTAAAATAACTTAAGACCAAAAATAATAAAATAACAAGATTAAATTCATACTGAAAATTATTTTCAAAGAGTTATCCTCTAGATTAATCATCAATAGGACAAGGTGCAGACTAGTCATTGATCACATACTACTTACAATCCACAGGGATTGAATAATAACCCCCCTCAAAGTAGTCACTGTCCTAGAAAGCAGCACAATAGATTTTACCTAGACTTAACATTAAACTCTCAATACACTAACCAACTAAAGTCAACATTCAAGTTTTTAAATTATTCTGCATAAATAATGTAATACATTAGTATAACTCTCTCAAAACCTTTATGAGAACCCTATCTCAACTAATTGTATATGCTTGCTTACTTGATCCTCCTTACTCTTTTCAAATTTAATTTTTAATTTATGAAATAAAACAAGCATTTCCATAATAGTAGAAAAGATTGCACGTGAAACTATAAATCTAATATATACAACTTATTCTTAAAAATGAAGATAACAATGAAGTTTTTTTAAGAACTGAGTAAAGCACTCCAAGTATGTAAAACACTAAATGCTGAAAGTAAAAAGTGTTCCATAAAACAAGTCTATTTTTAGTCTATATGAATGAGCCACCTAAAAACAATTAACTTCATCAACTACTATCCCACACTTTCATTTCTTACTTTAAATTTCCTATTTGTTATGAAATCAGAGTGGTGTTATTAAGTTATAAAAGGCAGAAGTTGATAAATTGTACTTAAAGGGCACAAATCTTAAACTTGAGTATACCAAAGGATACCAAAAACAAAATTTTAAATGATTCCATTATGTTTTTCAGGTCTTCTCAAGTCAATAATAGTCAAATCTGAGACTATGACAGTCCACCACTGATACCACACCCTGTAATTAAATCCATTGCAATATCCTAAAAGAAAGATCAGGTGCTCTAATAAAAAAAAATATTGTGTGAGTTTGCAAAATTTCAAACTTTCTTATATTACACTTTTCTTTCTCCATTTTTAAGGAAAGCTTTTGCATACTGACACAATATACTTTAAAATGGCACTGTGCTGACCTTCCAACAGACTGGTTCTAGGAAAATTCTTTGGTGGGTGTGACTTGAGAGGATCTAAAAAGTACAAAAGGCATTATTTTTATGCTGAATAAAATTCTATGCTATAAATAATACCACAGCTAGTATACCACTCTTCTGTAATTTGAAATAACCTTTAAGTAATAACATCTACCTTTGTGAAAAATATTCCTGTGATTACTACTCCAATACTTGTTAATTTTATTACTACTTATAGAACACAGTTCGCTTCTTTGGTTGTATTCTTCTTTTTGATACAGGAACTGTGACATTTTCATACAACTTCAGGTACTGCTGTCTAAAAGCCATCTTATACTCAACATGGTAGTAGCAGCCAACTAAAGTCACCAGAGCAACAGACAATGGTTACAGTTACTAAGTTGGGTTCTATGTACAAACTCAGAAGCAAACTCCATTTAACTAACTTTTCAGAGATCAAAATCTCTTATTCAGCTCTAATTAAACATTTTTATCCCAATTGATATAACTTTAGAAAATCTCAATTTCTTTTTTTCTTCCATTTCAGTGAAAATTTTCATGAAAATGAAGTAAAATAGTTTAACCATTCTAGGCTGTTCTTTTAAGCCCAATCAAAACTCTAAAGAAAAGAATTTACATTAAAAAAAGGATCTTTTTTAAAAGGTGATCCTCTCCTCCCTTTACCAGTGGCGTAAGAGATGGTTAATATTATAGTGGGAGAATTTTGGTGTGAAGCCCCTTGCACAGGGAACCTGTTCTGACACATTCTTGTGGTGTCCAGTATAGGAATTTAACCTCATCGGACACCAAGCTCAGGTGCTAATATTTCAGCGCCTGGGAATTCCCTAGAGGCCGTAGGCAAGAGAGTTTGGTTTTGGGCCTTTCTAACGCCACCTTTGCAGATGGCAAAAAACCTAGTCTTCTCCAAGGATTGGGGACTCCGTCTACGTTGGTAGCCTGAAGGCAGGCCAGAGTAATACAATGTATCCATAGAGGAAACCTACCTCTAAGTGAAAGCAGACAAGGTGTAACCACTTCGGGCCGGAGACTGCTTCTCAGACAGGGAGATGAAAATTTGGGCCTCTCCTCAGCTAAATGACGGAGAAGGAAAGGCGCCTCGTCTTGGGGGGCTGTCCCAGAATAGCTAAAGAGGAGACTAGGCCAAGGCTAACGCTGGGAACCGGAGAGGGAAAGCCGATAGACTCAAAGCTGGAAGGGGGAAAGAGCGGGACCCTCTCTATGCCCAGAATCAGGACGACGCCACAACACCCAGCTTGCTTGGGCCCGGCGGGGCAACTTTCTTGGGTCGGGCCCTGAGAGGAACAGCAGCCACTGACCGACCCCAGCGACACGGCCCGGCCCGGCGAGGGGATGAGGTGAGTAATTCCCGAGCAAGCCGGGAGGCCCTGGCCCGACGGCCGCAGGAGAAGAGCGGCGGAAAGGGGAGGGGGACCTGGGGGAGGCGGAATGGTGGCGAGGAGAAAGGGGAGGGGAAGATACTTAAAGCGATTAATGCCGCAGAGACCAGACGAGACGAGAAGCAGCAGCAAGCGGGCAGGCGGCATCCAGGCACTGAGCGAGCGCCCGCGGCCCGAGGGAGCCAGCGAGGGGGCAGCGCGGGGAAGAGATCCCACTCCTCCCCCCTTTTCCCTACACAATCTCCCTAGCCCCCATGGGTCCCCGTGTGCCCCCCGCCCCAATGTCATCCCTGCCAGTGCCCAGCGGCCCCACAACACCGCACCCCGCGGGCCTGGCTCGCTGGTCGTGTCGTTCTACCCCACCCCCGCCTCTATGCCATCCTGGCTGGGGCCCGGCGCCCCCCACCCCCATCCCCTGGGCCTGGCTCGCTGGCCGTGACACCACCACTCCCCCAGCCTTCGTACCATTCTGGCACGCTGCCCGTCTCCTTGCTAACTCCGGGCCTGGCTCGCTGGCCGTGTCCCTCCCCCCCCACTACATGCCATCCCCACTCGCCGCCCGTGTCCCCCGGCCCTATGCCATCCTAGTTAGTGCCCCCAGGGCCCGACTCGTTGGCCAAGTCTCCCTCCTCCCACCCCCACCCGCCCCTTGCCACCCAAGCTCCCTGGCCATGTACCCGAGCTCCCATGTCACCCAGGCTCCCTGTCTGTGACTCTCCACCCTGTGCCATCCAAGCTCCCTGGCTGTGCCACCCCCGCTCCCATGCCATCCAGGCTCCATGGCTGTGCCCCCCATGCCATCCTAGCTCTTGGCCGTGCTTTCTCCCCGCCCCCATACCGTCCAGGCTCCCTGGCCGTGCCCCCTCCCCGGCTCCACGCCATCCAAGTCGGGGTCCTCAGCACCCTGGTTGCTGCCCCCGGCCCGGGTGACTCACCTCTCGAGTACAGGGACTTGGGCGACTCCAGGTCTAGGTCGGCGCTGAGCAATGAGATGAAGTCCGAGGGCATCGCAGCTCGACCCGGCCCGGCCCGAGGGCGGGGGGGGAGCGGCGCGGGCGGCGGCACCTCCTGTCCGGGAGCTCGGGCACCGGGCCGGGGGCGGCGAGCGACGGAGGAGGCCGGGGGCCGAGGAGGGAGGCGGAGGCGAGGAGAGGGCGAGGGCGGCCGCCGCTGCCGATGCCGCTTCTCCGAGGCCGCCGCCAGGCAGCCCCACCTGGCACCGAGGCCGGAACTCAACCGGGCCCGCTCGGGCCAAGTTGCGACGGGGAGAGGCGCGAGGGCCGGCGGGGAGGGACGGGCCCAAGGCGACGGCGCTCCGGCTCGAGCTTGTCCTCGGCGAAAACTGACGGGCTCCGCTGCCGCCGCCGCCGCCGCCGCCGCTGACAGGAATCCGAGCCCCGCCCCCGGCGCGACTCCGCGCAGGCGCCTGGGGCCCCGACAGCGGGGGGCGGAGAGGCGGGCGGCTCGGGAAGAGCCGCAGAGGCGGGCGGGGGGAGGGCCGGCGCCGAAGGGAACAGCGTCAACAATCTGTTTCCTGCCGCTGTCCTGGCTGTTCGCGATCTGGGAGAGGGCCGAGAGCTGGGGGGAGGATCGGGGGGTGCCTGGGGACTTGTCAACGCCTTGGGGCCCCGGGAGAGGGAAAAGGTATCTGCACTGACCTGTAGGAGCGGAGCTCTAGGTGGCAGAAAGCGCCTCCCCAGCGCTCCCAGGCCGGCGCTTGGGGGCTGGGGTATCCCCGCCCAGAGGGTCTCCAGCCCCAAAGAGGCTTTTTTAAAGCGGGAGCTGCCAGATCCCGGGGCTGGGGGAGCGAGAGGGCCTTTTAGAGTTCGCTGTGGGCGTTTGAGGCTTGAGAGGAAGATGGCAGGGTCGGAATCCGAGAAGGAGGAGAAGGAGGGAGCTGGTGCTAGTGTATAGGAGACACAAAGGCGGTTTTAAAACGCGGGGATGATGATTCAACCTACCTGGCTGATGCAGGACATTTTTAAGAGAGAACGCTAAACTCCAGTTAGGATAGGGACTGGGCCAGTGATTTCACGGGCAAAGCATGTCAGCACCTTTTCCGCAATTTATCACCTTTTTGCCTAAACGTTAGTTGACTTGCCCAGGTTCCAGTCTGTCTGTCTGTTTCTGTGGCTGTCTCTCTCATTTCTCTCCTTCCTTCTATCTCCCTTTTCTCCTCTCTCCCACTTTTTCTTTTTCTCCCTCCCCCTCCTGTCTCTCCCCCTCTTCCTCCCACCCCCCTCACCACTAAGCCAAGCTACCAGTTGCTTTAACAACTGTTGCTTTAACAAATTCTATTTATCACCCTTGGTAACAGGTAGGCTAGTCAAGAATGGATCAGAACAAATTTAATGTTAGTTCTTGGCTGTGTGTTTCAGAAACAAAGCTTTGTGTTGTCAAATAAATGCAAACCTTCATCTCAGGTTTTCCTGAATCTAAAGTGATACTGACAAATTGTTCAGAAAGTTGTTACAATGTTGCAGGAAATGCACCAGTTGACTTCAAGAAGGCAGAGTGTGCACATATTAGGAAATAATTTGAACATGGTGTCTAATGCTGCTTTTTTAAAAAGCTGTTTGAGATTGTATTTTTTAAACCACTTTTTGCCCAAATAAATTATAACAAAACAAAATTTTAAAAGATTTCTAGCATATTTGTGTCCATTTATCTAGTGGTTCATTTTGCTAACCTCAGATTTGTTTTGTTTTTGTTTCTCCCCCACCCCCAGAATCCTGGGCAAGACATGACATCGAAACTGTGTGGTCATAACAACCAAATAACCCTAAAAATGCTTGGAGATCTAAAAAGAGGATGCTACTGGGCACCATGCATGAAGAAAAAGGGGAGTTGGCTAGGAGTGGAGATACTTTGCTAAGCTTTGCTCAGAGGCTCAGAATTTAAATGTGCCTTCATAGCCTACAATCTGAACATTTGAATGAAGATGCCCAATTATCTTCCCTGAACCCAGTATAGTCATTAGTCCCGTGAATATTCTCTTCCTGTCAGAGGTAGGTAAGGTTTCAGAGCCACCCTGTGAGATGGCAGAGCAGAACAGGAAACAACCTTCAAATCACCGTTGCTACCAGCGGATCAGTACACTCTGTAGTAACAAGTCCCAGGGGAAGTTTGTTTAAAACTAGCAGGAGCCACACACATTTGAGAGAGGAAGATTCAAATCAAGCAATGGTAGGTATAAAGAGAAACTTTATACATCTTTTATGAACTATACCCTCTTGCAAGACAGATAAGCATTGTCTCCTATAGCCAGTGTGTAAGTCTGTAACAGGATGAATAGATTACCATTTTCCAGTAGATTTTAATTGAAGAGATGGAGTTTAAATACTAAAGCAACCTGAAAAAGTCTCATCACAGTTTTCGTATTTGTTTTTTCTTCATTAAAAGACACCTTTGTCCAGTGCCTTCTAGGTCAGCCTCATCTCCATTTTGCATGCCCCTGCCCTTGGGCATGGCAGGAGCAACCATCTTTTCCCCTTACATACATGCACACACTCAAGCAGCCTATTGCCCTTTCTAATTCAAAGGCCCATGAAGCACATATTTCTGTAACTCTTTCCCCTGGGGGCTGAATCAATGGTCATTTTAAAAATCATTTTACCTGTCAAAAAATTGGGGGGAGAAGGGCAAGATGTCATACTATGTGACATGCCTCTAGGGATGCCCTTGGGCCCCAACCTACAGAACCACCCTCAGGAACTAGGGAGGCCTAAGTAGTCCTTGACTGTTTGAAAAGAGTTGTGGTTTCCTGGTATTTTCATAGAACTTTGTTTTTACTGGCCAGGACTCTACAGTATTAGAGAAACCTAGATTTTATTGCTGCTTTTCAAAGTTTGGTGCCTAAAAACACAAATATAATCATTGGCATAAAGTCATAGCTTTGATCTGGTCACAAAAATAAGATTGGCCTGGGATGATATTTCAGGATCATTTGTATCTCATCAACTATTTGCTATCTTTAATTCCAAGGAAACCTCATTGTTTGAGTTTATTTCCATTTCTTCTCATTTTACCTAATATCTGATTTATATTTTTTTTTTATTTAAAGTACCTCTGATATAGGAAGATTTTTTACTTTTAATAGAAAATGAACTGGGAAATTTCTTCTGATTATGTACACTCCTTTGGGGTTGTTCCATAATCATATTGTAATGTAGTTATAGTATGTTTCCTTTATTTTGCTTGCCAAATAATACCTCACATTACTCAGCAACCTGATTAAAATTTCACTGGCACCCAGATTTAAATGTGTAGATTATACAAGACAAAATGGCAGTTTTTATGTTTCTGGTGCTCTCTAACCCCTACTGGACCTGTTTGACACTTTGTGAATTTTGTCTACAAAGAGCCTGTAAGAACGATAGGCTCATATGTCAGCCATGAAAAAAGAATTAACTAAAACATATTAAACAGAAGAATAGTTTGTCATAAGAGCCCCAAAATTTCTGTCATTGTATACGCACAATTAAGACTGTTAAAATAATTTTAGTCACGCGCATATCTTGGAGCTCAGGTTGAACAAACACAAAATTTAAAAGAAAAACTTCCAGGATGAATCAAGGAAAAAGACAAAAAAGTTTAGACCACAAGTTATTTTTGACCAACTTGATACGCCACTCCTTAATTGTAACAGAAAAGTGATAGCGGTGGGAAAGACTAGTTTTGTTTGTTTTGTTTTTAAACAAGTTTTTAATCACACCTTTTGATTTTACATCACAGTCACTTCTGAATATACTTCATCCACCTCCAGGTCCACCAAGTCTCCTTCTCCTGTGACAAAGAAAACAGATGAATGATGGCACTTGTGCAGAAATCAGTACCAAATTCTTATCAATCAATAAACATTTATTAAGCACTGATATTCAAGTTTTCCCCTTTATATAGGAATTAGTAAATACTTTTGCTGGACAAAGTAGGTTGCATGCTTGAGAACTCTTATTTGCTGCTGCATACAGCATATTCAAACTGAAAATTCACTTTTTCAAAGTGACTGAGTCTCATCATGACCAACACAGCAACTGATTTGAATAATGCATTTTTGAGGTTTGTGAGTTGGTCAAAGAGAGCTTTTCTTGGAAGGAGGCTAGAGATGAGATTAGGCCCTCCAGAACTAGAGAAATTACGAACAAGAAGACTGCATCCTAGGACCTGAAATAAGGGAAAGTAACAAGTAAATTTCAAATAAAATGGGCTCTGAAAATAGCTTGCCGAAAGAAATGAAACAGAATGCAGTGAGGGAAGAGAAATCATTGCCTGCAGTTCTTAACTTTTTTTGTATCATAGATCCCTTTGGCAGCCTGGTGAAGCCCATGGGCCTCTTCTAGAATAATGTTTTTAAGTGCATAAACTAAAATAAAATGTATAGAGTTAGAGAAGAAATCAATCACATCAAAATACAAATTACCAATTTTTTAAAAAACCAAGTTCACAGACCCCTAGTAAAGAATCAATGCTTTTTACTCCCTTAAACCAAGTAGCTATTGCAGGGATCAAGATGTGATTTGGAAGATGCATTCCAGTGTCATCACAAGACCTTTATATACATAAATGCAAAATGCTAACTGCCCTGCTGACATTCAAACTTCAAATGAAATATTGTGCTAAATTCTGGAAGGAGCATAGTGAGTTCTTTAGATACTCCAATCAGAAAAGAAAAATCCAATAATTATATTTTCTTAACTTTCTACTATGTTCTCTCTGTAACCAACAACCCAAGCCAACAAGCATTTAAGTATTGACTAGGAGCAAGGCAGTACCTTCTCAAAGACAAATTGGTAATAAGTCTGCACCTTCCAAGGAGCTTGCATGCTACTCTGCAGAATTGAGATAAATGTGTGAGTGTGTGTATGTGTATGTGTGCAATCATTTTTTGCTCTTTTTTGGTAGTTAGTATAAAAGAGGTAAGGGCAATGATGGAAAGATGGCTGCCCTGTTTGTCTCTCTCTCCCTTTCTCTGTCTCTCTGTCTCTATCTCTGTCTCTGTCTCTCTGTCTCTCTGTCTCTCTGTCTCTCTCTCTCTCTCTCTCTCTCACACACACACACACACACACACACACACACACACACACACACACACTTCTCCCTTCCCTTTCCTTTCCCCTTCCCCCCACCTACCCCAAATTCCCAAGCAACAGACAAGAGAACAGTTACAGAGGCCTAACTGGTAAAGGGTAAAGTCTTGACACAGAAGTGTTTACATAGTGAGGCATCATTATTACTAAGTGTTGATGCAAACATCTCAGAAGAATGCCAGGCCATCATTTACACTTAGTTAATGAATAGTCAAAAAAATACACAATCTCTTTTCGGCTTTGCAGAGGATTAGTAGCCAAATACTCTGGAGTTAAGGATATAACAATAAAAAAGTTGGCTGGGTGATCCACTACTGACCCTCAGAATTTAAGGGATATGGAAAAGTTATTGGGTGAACTATTACAGCTTAGGAAATCACCAGTTATTCTTCGCCGGAAGTACTTATTAACTGACAAACGTAAATAAGGCAATTGATACTATAATAAACATGACAAAAAACAGATGACTGCCTGAATGGAGACTGAGTCCCAACATGCCTTTTCCAGAAAAAAAAAATTAAAAATCATAAGTGATTGAATAATGATCAAGAAATACAAAGAGAACCTAGTGATATCTTTGACCCCAGAATTATACAAAAAGTCAGATGGAAGACCATGAGCAAAAACAAAGGGGATTGCAAACAAAGCCCACGCTGGGTCTAGTAAATAGCCTCAAACTATGAAAAGAGTTGGGTCTAAGACACAAGTAGCCTGCAAGGCTCCACATCTGCAAGAAGTAAGAGCAGAGGACTCCCATAAAAAAGCCCTGGGGTGGTCAGAAATTCATAGTACTGACCTTGGAATGATGACAGCAACCATTACGGGTGCAGCAGAGCTTACATCAGGACGCTCCAGGACTCTGAGGTATCCGGAATTGTCCTCAGTCACCCTAGAGAGCCCTAAGGATCCACCAAGCTGAATCTTAAAAATCCAGTGGGACCTAATTCCAGGAAGTAGGACTTGGCACAGGAAACCAGGTGAGGGGAACCACCCCTCCCCAAAATTGCGCCATGGGATGTAGCCCAACCCTAGCACAAAGCCCCATCCCAGTTCATAGACTAAAACTGGAAAGATGGGTAAAATGAAGAAAATAACAACCAGCATAAAGAATTTCTTATTAGAAGAATTCATAAAATGAAAATTGTTAGAAAACATCTACTGGAACTAGAAGGCAATAGAAAGAATCCAAAAATTATCTCCTGAAAGAAACCTAAATAGGAAGAGTTCTAGAAATGTAAGAGCCAAGATTCAGAGCTTCCATGTCAAAGAAAAAAATATTTTAAGCACTCAGAAAGGAGTTCAAGTACCAAGAATGCACTGTCAGGATCACACAAACCCTGGCAGCTTCTACTGTAAGTGAAAGGAAATCTTGGAATATTTCAAAAGGCAAAAGATATTGACTTACTACCAAGAATGAATTACTTTATAAAGCTAAGTATTGTCCCACAAGAAAAAAATAGAGTTCTTAAATAGAACAGAGGATTTTCAAGCATTTCTGATGAAAAGACCAGTGCTGAGTAGAAATTTTAAAGTCCAAATTTTATGTCTTCAGAAACCTGAAAAGGTAAATTTATTTGGGCAGTTGGAAAAGACCGTATGATGATGCAATGCTAATATTCTCATAGGTGGATAAGAAATGAAATGTCCCTTCAGAATCTTAATGTTTTCAAAGAGTGTTATTAAGGGAGTTAAACAAGAAAAACAGAGGACCTGAGAGTAGATTGATTGTGTTCTGCAGGTTATAAGAGGTGAAGTATGAGAGAGAAATGGAGTATCCTGGTGAAGAAAACAGAAAGAAGGATTTAGAACTTAACTGCTTCACATAATTGCAGTACATGAGAAAAATATTATAGAAACCTAGAAGATGAGGTAGAGAGGAAGGATGTCAAAAGAATCTTGTTTTTATCTGGATCAAACAAAGGAGGATTAAATACAAACACACGCGCGCGCACACGCACACACACACAATTTGGTGTATATGTACACCAAACCCAACAGGAAAATAATAAGGAGAAGGGTAGTAAAAGGGAAAATAATATTGAGGAGGGAATAGCTGAAAGCAAATCAAATTCTTGATCCTGAAGGTAAGATTAAAAGGGAAAAGACAAGAAAAAAAATGGAATTTTAGAAGGTGCCCATGAATTGCAGAATGACTAAACAAATTGTGGTATAGGAGTGTAATGAATGTTATTGTACCATGACAAATTATGGAAAAGATTCCAGAGAACTCTGAAAAATAAGAACTGATATAAAGTAAAGTGAAAGATGCCGAACAATACATAGAAGGATGACTACACTGTAAAGAAAAATAACTTTGAAAGACAACAACCACACCCCTAGAGGACCTATGAAAGAACATGTTATCCCATCTTAACAGAGGGGAATTGAGTCAAGGTAAAGAGATGTATTTTTGACATGATTACTATGTGGATTTGTTTTGTGAGACTATACTTATTTGTTACAAGAGGTTTTCCCCCATGGGTTTTTAATTGGAAGTTGAAGGTAAGAGGAGAAGGTAGCCATAATGGTGCGTCCCGCCCCAACAAAAGAGGGCTATTGCAACATTTTTTTAAAATGCACAGAAGAGAACAGAAAGGACTTATAAGTGAATACAAACAAGCAGGAAATAATACTTAACATTTATATAAACACTATGTGCCAGGTGCTTTACAAATATTATAACATTTGAGCCTTACATCATCCCTAGGAGGTAGGTGCTATGATTATCCTCATTTTACAGATAAGGAAACTGAGACAAACACAGGTAAAATGACTTACCCAGGGTCACACAGCTAGTAAATGTCTGAGGCTGGATTTGAACTCAAGTCTTCTTGACTCTAGACCCAGTGCTCTACCCACTATACCGCCTCACTGCCTTAGCAACGTGTGTAATTTATTATATACTTAAAAAAATAACTAACATTTATGTGGCTCTTACTACGTGCCAGGCACTGACATTCTATCCCCTGTGTCACCTACCTGCCCTAACAACATGTGGAATTTATTATATATTTTTAAAAGTAATATGAAATGGAAATTCATAGTTTTGCATACAACACTCTTTTTTTTTGTTTTGCTGCATATACTGAAATACTTCTCTTTTTTTGTAAATAAAGTACACTAAGGCAGCATAAGGTATTGAAAAACAATAAAGAACTATGGTCATAGAACAAAATTTTCCAAAGGAATTTAATTTTCAATAAGCATCTCATTTTTACTCAAATGTAAACACTTAAGCACCTAAAGGTCATTTTCATAAAATCTGAATATGGAAGGAGAAAGGACTAAAGGGCAATATGAGTTGTCTTCCCCACTAGAATATAAACTCCTTGAGGTCAGGAAATTTCTTTGAGCTTCTGTTTATAATCTCTGTGTTTAGCATAGTGCTGGGCACATAGTAATTACTTAATAAATGCTTGTTGACTGACTAATTCTGAAGAACGCAAACTCTGGAAATACAAAGCAAACATTGCGGCATTAAGAAGGTCCAATTCAAAAATCTTTCAGCCATTAAAACCAGGCAGTAGTGACCCAGATTAGAAACTCTTCATGAAAGACTGGGGCCTGGCATATGGCTAGCAGGTGGAGGGAAACTAGATTTAGACCAGAGGGAGAAGACAAAGACAGAATCTCTGCAGAAGATCTGCATGTAGCAGCTGATAATCCATCTTAACTTGAAGAGAAAGACTGAAAACAAAGGAGGGGGAAGGGGAAAGGCGAGGGAGGTTCTACTTGAAAAGAGACTTAATCCAACAAAGATTCTCTGCTTGAGGAATCCAGGAAGGACTTGTATGATATCACCATCTATGGTCAATTCAGTCTAAATCCAAAATCTTTAGCGATTTGAAATCCTTTTAGTAGGAATGTCTTCAGACATGAAAACCAATAGATTCACATTTCACGTTAGTCATCGTTGATTTTCCAACCTTCCAATCTCACAGTCAGTCAGCGAACAAACACATATTAGACACTTAACTACATGCCTGATACTGTGCTAAGTTCTGGGAACACAAAGAAAGACAAAAATAATCCCTGCGCTCAATGAGCTTACATTTTAATGGGTAAAGACAACACATTAAAAAGGAGCTAAAAAATCAAGCAGAGGGCAGTGAAGGAGGAAAGGGACTGATGCAGGTACATGATGTCAAAGTCTGGAACGTCAGAAGCACCTTGGGAAGGGAATGAAGCATGATCAGTCTGGCTCCTCTCCATAATGGAGGTCCCCAGGAGAAGCTCATCAATGGAAGAAGGGGGCAAGCAGGGTGAAGAGATGTTCCAGAGTGAGAAGGCAATTGAGTCATGAGGTGAATTTGGGAGATTGAGAAGCACAGCTCTTCCAAGCTTTGCTAGAGGGCCTGGGAAAGGCCTCCTGCAGAATAGAATATGGTGTTTGTGTTGTGACTGGAAAGAACTAGGAGGCAGAGGGGAGGAGGAGTGAGCATTCCAGATGAGGAGATAATCAGTACAAAGGTCCAGAGATGTGATACTGAGTGGTACATTCAAAAAACAGCCAGTGGGTCAGAGGTAGGAAGGAGTCAGGTTGTAAAGAGCCTTAAATGTCAAGCAGAGGAATTTATATATGATCCTGGAGGAAACAGGACACCATTGGAACTTAATATGTGTATGGCAAGGTTGGGGTGAGGGAGACACACACAAACAGGACCAGAGCTACCCTCAAGGCAGCTAAGTGACGAATAGATTGGAGTGGGTAGAGACTTGAGGCATGAAGGCCATTTAGAAGGTTTTTGTCAAAGTCCAAGCAAAACATGATAAGGACCTGGACAATACTGGTAGCTGTATGAGTAAAGAGATGGGAATGTACAGAAGAGATGTTGCAAAGGAAGAAACCAGAAGATTTGTCAACAGTTTGGATATATGGGGTGAGAGTGAAGAGTTGAGGTTGCCAGCTTGGGTAACTGGGAGGATGGTGGTACCCTTAACAATAATAAAAAAGTTCAGAAGAGGGCATTTGGAGGGAAAAGATAATGAGTTGTTTTGGACATGTCAGATTTGAGTTGCCTACAGGACATCCAGTTTGAGTTGTTTAAAAGACAACTAGCTCGAGAGACACACACATGTATGTGCATATGTTTTGTTGTTATTGTTCAAGGTGGCACAGTGGATAATGTCAGGCCTTGGAGTCAGGAAAACATCTTCATGAGTTCAAATTTTGCCTAAGATACTTATTAGCTGTGTCCCTGGGCAAGTCACATAACCCTGTTTGCCTCAGTTTCCTCATTTGTAAAATGAGCTGGATAAGGAAATGGCAAACCCCTCCAGTACCTTTGCTAAGAAAACCCCAAATGAAGTCTCTCTCTCTCTCTCTCTCTCTCTCTCTCTCTCTCTCTCTCTCTCTCTCTCTCTCTCTCACACACACACACACACACACACACATACACACTGTATAGCAAGTTACTTCTATTAAATAATGGCAACAGGTACTAGATTTAAGATGTCACACTATTCATAAAAACCATCCCAAATTCCCTATTTTTCTGTTGAGACACTTTTGGTTCAAAAGTCATCTCTTAGAAGCTTTCCCAATTCATCCCACTGTGCTCTGATTATTCCTGTACACTGAATTCCCTTAGCACTCAGAAATTAAATTCAAATATATCATTCCGCAACATGATGTAGTAGGGGGAAAGAACTGGAAATGGAATAGAAGCAGAGACTCTCCGTGATCAAAGTGACCTTAGAGGTCACTCATACTTGAAAAAAAATCCACTTTCCATCATACTCTACCTGGGCAGGAAGAGGAAATTCACTACCTCTTGAAACTGCTCATTTCACTTTGGATAATTCTAATCCTTAGGGAAGGGAAGCTTTCCCTTATACTGAGGCTAGCTCTACCTCTTTAGGAGGCCTCCACCATTGTGCCTAGTTCTACCTTCTGGGGTCAAGGAGAACAAGTCCCCTTTCAGAAACAGACAGCCCTTCAAATACTTGAAGTTACTCTGAAATCTTTTCTTTTTCAAGTCAAATATTCCTAGTTCCTCAAACAGATCCTTGCAAATTCAAAGCTCTTCACCATCCTGCTTACCCATCTTGATTCTCCAATTCATCATGACCCTTGTAGAATGTGGTGACCAGAACTGGATCCAATACCATAGATGGGATGCACAAATTTAGAGACATCTCCATTCCAGATATTCGTATGGATTGTTTGTGCCTGACCTATGGTAGAACCTTCAGCCACAGTCAGACACCCTGTACATTGATAGGGACATAATGATGTTATTTTGGTCTTCTTTGACCAAGAAGGAGAACAACCAAGACCAGGATAATTAGTACACTAATCCTATACACTATACACCTATAAGGCAGCCTAAATTGGCATTAGCATTCTTAATGATCACATCACGATATTAACTCACACTGAGGATCTAGGTTGAATACTTGGCTTTGAAACCTACCACCTGTATGACTTTGACTCTGAAAAAGAAACAAGACCAGGCATGGTAGAGCATTACTATAATCTTTGCAATTAAGAGGTTGAGATTGGTGAATCTCCTGAGCTCAGGAATTCTGAGCTTCACTGGGGTCAGGTATGGTGAGCCTGTTAGGGAATGAAAAGGGAGTGGACAACCAAGCTGCAAAAGTGGGGCAAACCAGCCAAAGCTGGAAACAGAATAGGTTCAAATTTCCATGCTAATAAATAATGGGATTGGGCACATAAGTGGTCACACCCGCTGTACTTCCAGCCTTAGAGAGATAGTGAAACACAGTCTAAAACTTTTAAAAAGAAAAAAAAAGTACAAAAAGAATTTTAAAAGAAACAAGCCTAGACTGAAATAAATTGTCAAATGATGGTTTTTCCAGGAACAAATTGTTTAGTGCTGAGAGTTTTAATTTTTGCCCACATATCTTTTCGTCCATAATTCCATTCTCCTATGGAAATTTGACTTGAAGAGTACTTGGCATGTGATTTAAGAATAAATAGGAAAAAAAGATTAAAAAATTTTAAGAAGAATAAATCTAGCTTCCTCTTGGTTTTCCCTACTACAATCAAATACTAGGCTTATAATTTAGTGGGAGGCTGGGCAAAACATCCAAATTAATATACTGTAATACAAATGAGAGTATATAAACCTAAGCCAAGAAAGAAGTCCGCTATTACTTTTCTCTGAAAATTTAAGCTAATAATTACATGAGAGACGATATATTTTAGTGGATAGAGGACCAGAAACTAGAAAGCTGCCAATGTACGTCAATGGAATGAATTTTCGTACAGTTGAACTCATAAGTCCAAACCCACTCCTGCCCCCAATTTTTTTCAGTCTAAATGCCCTTTCAGCTATAGTGAATTTGGCACTATAGTTCAATTTATTACCTTCTTTTCACCAAAAAAAAGTATCCTATCTACTTGGTTGTACTTTAAGACTATGATAATATAGCATTCAAAGTCAGAGAACTCTAAGTTGAAATCCTGTCATAACCCTTGTATGAGCTGTGGTAGTAAGTCTCTTTACCTCTCTGGGATTCAGTGCCCTCATTTGTAAAATTAAGGAGTACGACTAAGTGATGCCAAAGATCAAAAATCTAATATTCTGAGTCTATGAAAGAATTAAATCCCTCTCAGATAACAGTGTGGCAAATAGAAAGAAAAAGCACTTTATTTAAAGTCAAAATATCTGGGTTCAATCATGGCTTTTCAAACTACTCTACCTTGGACTGGTCCTTCTCTGAATCTCAGTTTCAGCCTCACCTGTAAAATAATGGAGTTGAATTACATGAGTAGTTCCAGCCAAGGTACATTTCGGCTCTGAATTTTGTTTTACTAAAAATCAGCAATAACCACAACTAAACAAAGGTAATTTATAGATAACTGAAAAGTATAAAGATGCTTTATACTTTAAGTCCATTAATAGGAAAGACTATGGGGAATCTACGTGGAAAACCTAAATACATAAAGAGCAGACAATATAGCTAATATTTTATGCTACTGATCTAAGAAGAATGCTAATGAATTTACTAAGTCAATTATTTTTGTGAAAAGTCATAGAAAATTAGAAGAACAAGCAGAATGCTAAACTGTAAATCCCAGTAGTTATCAACAGGTTAATCTAACTTCCATGCTGAGGAAAAGAGGGGAATGATTATTAAGCAATACACCTAAGTACCTAGAGGATAATTAAGCCAGAACCAACAAACAGCGGTGGGGGTGGGGAGGAGTCTACCACATCTAAATCACAACAAAGAGGTCTGATAGCTTCCTTGGTCTAGAGAACAGGATTGTTGAAATCAACAGGCTAAAATACACACACACACGTATGCGTGTGTCGTGTATATATGTACATATATATAAAATAAAATTGAATAAAATATGTCATAACCCTTTTCAAGTGTTGCTTTCCCCTCAGCTTAAAATAAGTCACCTCAAGGGGAGCATGGACACAATTTTAGACTCTTTGATTCCAGAACTGGAAGGATTCTCAAGAGACCATCTGGACCAGTCTCCTTCTACAAGGCAGGTAAGGTGTTATTATACCCCATTTACAGGTGAAACTGTTAGACCCAGATAATGACTTGGCCATGGTTATATAGCCAAAGAACACCAGAGGGGCAGAACATTTTATCAGTAAATATTTATTTATTGCAGAAAGTCCTTGTTATAAGGAAGATCATCTGGGACTCATCCGTGTTTGATTATTAATAGACCAGCCATAACATGCTGAGAATTAACAGACAGCCAGAATGGGAGTCAGGGTATCAAGGGAACATTCTAATATAGAAAATTTGACATATTTCAAATAGAAGTGCCCACTGGAAGAAGATAAGGCATACATAGCTCAAAGAGCTTCTTTGCCCTTTGTTCTATCAGGAGATAATATTCTTGGTTATGGATATCAGCTTGAATATTGGTTCAAGGAAGAGAAATGGTCCTTGAGATACAGAAAAGGCAAGACATTTACTTATAGGATTACAGAACTGGACTATTAGAGGTGAGGAGATGAAAGCCCAAGGAGGAGAAATGGTTTGTCAAGATCTGCCTTAGAACAGGGCTTGGTGCATAGTAAGAGTCTGACTGACAGAGAGAGGCAGAAAAGAGGCAGTGGAAAGTCAGAGGTTCAATGGAAAGAGAACTGAATTTAAATTCTAGTTTTGCTACTACTACCTGTGTGACCTTGGGCTAAGTAGCTTCAGCTTCAGGTTCTTATCTTATCCATTGGTCAAGATGAGCCCTAAGGCCCCTTTCAGTGCTAAGTCCTAGGAATTTCAGTTAGTTGATTCTGAGTCTAATATTAGAAAGTCTGGCCTTGGGAGAGGGGGGCTAACCTTTCCAAAGTACGTCCTTCATCTGGAAGGTTCTGAGGTTCTTGGAAATCTGCACACCACCCACAGTGTCTCAGGTGAAAACAGGCCATCCTATTAACATGACTCCATAGGACAAAAAGAAGAAATTGACTACTATTGACCACCAGCAAATCTGCTTTTGTTAGGAAAAAAACACACTCAACTATCTAGCATTATTTGTGTTCTCACAAAAGAGTAGGAAGTATACAAAGGGAACAAAACCTAACTGAAATAAGAATCATGGAAAATTAAAGCCAAAAGCAGCCTTACTGCTTCAAATCGATCATTTTACAGATCAGGAAACTGAGGCCTAGAGATGGGAGGTAACTAACAGCCTAATTAGTTTGACCCAATTTTGGTTTTAACAAGTATGCTTTTTTCAGCCTTCTCCCCCTGTTAAGTGTCATTTCTCTGAGAAAATCATTTTTTATTTGTGATCAGGAGAAAATAAGTGATTTTGAATTGGACCATGTTTAGGACTCACCAGTCCCTTGGCCTTGGCATAAAGAGAAATAGACAGGGAAATACAAATCTAAAAATCTTTAAAAATGTAATACATTTATTAGACATCAGAACTTGCAAATACTACTCCCCAATTTTCCAATGCAGAATTATATTCTGTCTCCATTTTTGTGACTTCTGAAAGGAGAGCTCCTACAACTATGGCTAGCCTTTGGCAAAATTATGACATCCATCCATTCATTCATTCATTCAACAAGAATAAATTAAACACCTAACTCATGATCCAGGCTTTATCATGCTAAGGGCTGAGAATACAAAAACAAAAATGAAAAAGCCTCTGTCCTCAAGGTGTTTGCATTCCCCTGGAGGTGGGAAGAAACAACATGTACATAGATAAATCAATGCAAAATCCATAAAAAGAGAAGGCCCGTATAGAAAATCAAGGGGATATTCAACCATTAGGTTAAATAAATTCTAACAAATGTAAAATAGAATGGTATTGTATCATAAGGAATGATGGAATGAATGATTTCAGGAGAAACTATGAAGACCTTTAAGAAGTGATACCGAGAAAAGAGACCAAAACCAAGAGGTTGGTTCACACAATGATAACAACATGACAAAGAAAATAACTTTGGAAGACCAGAACTCAGATTAATAATGTGATAAACGATGAGTAAAAGAATAAGGATGAAGTACACCATTCATCTGCTGGCAGAGAGAGAGAGGTGATGCATTGAAGATACAGAGAGAGATACATACAGATACATTTTCTGACATGGCCAACGTGGGAATTTGTTTTGCCAGACTATGCAGTTAGGTATTGAGGGTTTCATTTCTCAGATTTCTTTTTAATTTGTTTATTTTGGGTGGCATGAAGGGGGAGCAGGAATAATAGTGGGAGGGAAAGATTAATCTCTTTTAAAAAGATATTTATATATGTCATTCCACGTTTATTTCAATATTATTTATTGATGTACAATGGAGTTACCATTAAAGGGTATGGCTTAGATGACCTAATAGGTAGCTCCGATTACTAAGAAATATGATCTAGATTTTCCTGTTCATGATCATCCTATATACATTGCATATGGTTATGGAACAGAGACAACCAACACTAACTGGTTATTAAAGAAGGAACTTTCAAATGGAGAAGTATTTGCTGTAATTAGATATGCTTCCTTCTGTAAGCCATGCTTTATCATTCATTACCATTGATATGAACAATTGGTTAACAGCAGGTGTTAAGCAGGTAGGATGTCTCTAAGCCAGAATCATGTGGGAAATTTAGAAAAATCGGGGAAGTTTGGTGAATCCTGCGTAACATGGAAACTTTTTATACTTCTTGGGTATCTAAAGATTTAAAGCTTAGCTTTCTAAGTCCAATGACATATTTGAATGAATGTGAATGAATGGTTGGAATTTTCCACTCTATCAACAAATATTATTAAGTCCCTAATATGTGCCAGGATCTGTTTTAGGCTTTGAAGAGACAAAGAAAAAACAAATCCCTGACCTGGAGGAACTTACGTTCTGTCAAGGAAGACAAGACATCAATCTATTCAGAAAAGAAATCAAACTAAAAAGTGGTAGTTTAGGGAGGGAGGACACCAGCATTTTCAGGAATGAGGAAAGTCTTCATTTAGAAGGTGGTGCCTGAGCTGAATCCTGAAGGAAGAGACTGTACAAGCCTGAAGTGAGGAGGGAAGTATGGGAGATAACCACCATAGAGACAGGAGATATTCCCCATGTGTGAGAAACAGCAAGGAGCCCAGTTTGGGTAGGCTAAACCATAGAGTACAAGGAGGCGACTTAGGTTAGAAAAGAAGGTAGGGGCCAGGTTATAAAGCCAAGTAGAAGTATTTATATTTTTATCTTAGAGGCAATAGGGAACTACCAGATTTTACTGAGGAGGGCAGTCATATAGTCAGACTTGAACTAAAGGAAAATCACCTTGATAGCTATGTAGAGGATAGGTGGAAGATGGGAAAGACTAGAGGCAGGAAGGAAGCCCTGAGTGTTCAGGTAAGGGGACACATTCAAGAGATGTTGTAGAGCTAGAATATACAAGATTTGGCAACTGATTTATTACATGTTTACTTATCTGGTACATTTGTTGTTCAGGCATGTCCAATTCTTCATGACCCTATGTGGGGGTTTTTTGGTACTAGAGTGGTTTGTCATTTCCTTCTTCAGCTCACTTTACAGAAAAGGAAACTGAGGTAAACAGGGTTTGCCCAATGTCACATAGTTAGTCAGTGCCTGGGGCCAGATTTGAACTCAGGAAGATGAGTCTTCTTGACTTCGGACCAGGTACTCTATCTACTATCCCACCTAACTGTCCCATGTGGTACACAGTAGGTACTTAGTAAATGCTTATAGACTTACTGATGTGAAAGGGGAAGAGGCAAAGAAAATGCTAAGGCTGAGAACCTGAGACACTGCTAGGGTGGTGGTGCATTCCCTGAACAGAAATAAGGGAATTCAGAAGACAATTAGCTTTGGGAAGAAAGACAACACCTTTTTATCCAGTTTACAACTTAGTTTTACAAGAAAGTGATCTTTGCCTTCCAATAGTGTTAATAAGTACACACATGTGACACATTTTTAAATGTTGTTGAATGGTTTGGGTTTGCAGGACTGTTAGGATGGGGGGGGGGGTTCCTTCTTCCCATGACTGAGTATTGTCACATTGTGATCAAGGGTTTAAATTACGCCTCTCACACAAATTGTCACAGAATGTTAGAGTAGGAAGGAGTCCTTGAGATAATCTACTATTAATAATAATTATTAATAATATTAATATTAGGTACACATAATATTAATATATAATATGTTGTGCATAACATATTATATATTAATAATATTAATAATAATCGGATATTGTGCTTTAAGTTTCACAAAGTGCTTAACATGCGTTATCTCCTTTATCCTAAACTCCTTACTTGGCAGATGGGAACCAAGAGTCTCTGAGAAGTAGGGTGAATGCTTGAGGTCACCTAGCAAAGCACAGGGAAGCCTGGGATTAAAACCCAAGGCTTCTGATTCTGGGTCAGTTCTCTTTTCACTTTAAAAATAATTGAATTAAATTAGAACTTAAAAATAATTTTTATTGTCCTTTCCATTACTGTTCTTGCAGTCTGATGCCATTTAGAGTGTTGGTTCCATCAGAGTAAGGACTTTGCCTTTCTTGGTGTGCTCAGCATTTTGTACAGTACCTGGCCCATGGTTATCACTTAATAAATGCCAATTGTCTGCTTTATGCTGCTGCTGGAATGGACAAGTGGGTCTCACACATGAGGAAGAAAAGTAGGTTGGGCAACTCTCTGCCAAGGGCAATCCTCTCTCTTCTACCTTAGCTAATTGCTTATTAATTTAGAGATCAAGCTTGGCTAGAACCATCCTGTACTCACTTCTGACTGATGAGATCCAAGTAAAACAGCCAAAGGTCGGGGGAGGGAAGAGAGGGCAGTGGAGAGAGGGCTGGTACAAGAACTGAGGCTCCTTTATGGGAAACGAAGTCGATCTAAATTTTGACACAAAATTGCCCCCTTTCAAGCCAGACTGTCCAAACTTCACTAAAACGCCACTACCTGGGCAGGTTGCCAACAGGAGCTCAGGCTCTCATCTAGCTCAGTGGATATAGAAATTTGCCTCAACAGAGACTCATAGTCCACAAACACTTGAGAGTTCCTTCATTAGGCATGGCAACAGGATATCAAGAACAACATGTCTCCTGAAGGCAGTCTATAGGGCTCTGTGGACCTAGAGACCTTGGAATAAGTATTCTTCCTCATCACTGTCCTTAGCAGTATAAATAGATCTCAGGGGTGAGAGATGGAAAAGGCCTGTTATATCACCAGCATACCCCCCCCCCCCCAAGGGCCTGAGCAGAGGAATCCCCAGACAGAAAGTATCATCAGATATTTAACAGATACTTTTCTTAATGATACCAAAAGGGATTTGTTAGAGTCATAATATTTGTCTTCATGTTCAAAGCAGTATAGTGTAGTAGAAAGAAAGCTATATTTGGAGCCAGAGGTTCTGGGTTCAAATCTACACTTTGCAATTCAGTAACTGTATGATTATTTTTTCGCTCTAGGTCTCAGTTTCCTTATCTGTAAAACTGGAGATCTAGAGATGGTCTCCAGAGTGTTTTCATTTTTAAGCTCAAAATCCTGTGATCCTATGGAGAGTTGAATTTTTAAAACTTTTAATCTTTCATTTTACAATTCCCATGACTGAGAAAGTTATGGAACAATTGGGGGCTTGATTCTGAAGCATGTGCTTGGATGTTAACAAATAATAAAATGCCGGAAACGTAAAATATGCCCCACCATCATTTGTTGAACCATTTGGTAGGAATGGAATTTTCACATATTTAAGGTCAAAGACAGATTTCTGGGAGGTATCTCAGTGAATCATAAAACCACCAGCCATGTGCAGGGCCTCTGAATAGGAGGAAACCAGAATAACAATATCCTGCACTTTTCTACGCAGGACTGTGGGCAGTTCAGGATGCTGGGCTCTATGTGACCTTCCCACCAGAAAAATCACCTTTCACTACTAAATCAGCAAAGCACGAAGGTTTCAGAGAATTCACCCACAGAACAAAGTGTGACTGCTTCCGCAGATATACTGAATTCAAGCCAGCCTTGCAGACAAACATCAAATGCAAATATTTACTAGCCCATTAAAAAGCATCTTACCAGCCTGTGCTATCTCCACCCTCTGTTCACAGCCTGAATTACAGATAGTAAAACAAAATCAACATTTCATTATTTCTCTTCTATAGATGTCATGGGCTTGATAATATGGAGAGAGAGAGAGAGAGAGAGAGAGAGAGAGAGAGTCAGGGTGGGAATGAGGATTCCATGCAGATGGCCTCTTACTGTCTTGTGTCAGGGATTTATGTTTCACTTATCTGCCTCCTCAGAAGAAACTCTACATACTTCCCAGTATCTGATTCATTCTGTAGTAAATCTAGTGATCTAGTTAAAGATTCTGATGATG
Organism: Notamacropus eugenii; assembly: GCF_028372415.1. NCBI lineage: Eukaryota > Metazoa > Chordata > Mammalia > Diprotodontia > Macropodidae > Notamacropus > Notamacropus eugenii. The sequence goes on along the minus strand of NC_092872.1, from coordinate 708,973,578 downwards.
TATTTTTCTGCTATTTGATGGAGCTGACTTTCACGATATTCCATTAGTTTAGTTAATGTAGAAGATTTATTTCTTGAATTCAAGGATTTTCTCATCTATAGAGTCATACAGAAGATTCTCTGAACAAGGAAGGAAGGAAGGAAGGAAGGAAGGAAGGAAGGAAGGAAGGAAGGAAGGAAGGAAGGAAGATTTAAGAACCTGCTACATGCCAGGCACTGTGCTATGTGCTTTACAGATATTGTCTCATTTGAGACTCATAAGGACTCTAAGGAAGTAAGTGGTTGAAGAAACTGAGGCAGACAGAAGAGTGACTTACCCAGGGTCATATAATAAGTGTTGGAGTCTGGATCTGAGTTCAGGTTTTCTTGACTCTAGGCTTAGCACTCTATTTATGGCATTGTCACCTAGTTGTCTCTCAAGAAAAATAATTTGGACAACTGGAGTTCATAGATAATCATTCTTGCTTATTAAAAAGATTTTAAATCCAGAATCAATCTCTCTCTTTCTCTTCCGTCTCCTTCCCTCCCTCCTCTCTCTCTCCCTCCCTCGCTCCCCTTCTCTTGTTCCTGGATGACTGGAATAATTTCTCTTAATTATCTCATCTGTGAAGACTCATTTTTTCAATTTTTAAAAAATTAGTTAATTTTTAGCATACATTTTTTAAAATTTTGAGTGCTAAATTCTCTCCTTACTGCTTCTCCCCCATCCATTGAGAAGGCAATCAATATGATATCACTTACACATTTGAAGTCATGCTCAACATATTTCCATATTAACCATGTTGCCAAAAAAAGAAGAAAAATAAAGAAAGTGAAAAAAGTCTGCTTCAATCTGCACTCAGAGTTCATCAGTTCTTTCTTTGGCAGTGGATAAGCAATTGTACATCAAGAGTCCTTTAGAACTGGAAGATTAATTTTCTAAATTAATAACTACCAATCAGAACCACCATCCACCCCAGTTCTGAAGAGCTTGGAAAGGGTCTCCAAAACACCCTTCTAAAATGCTTTCTGGTGGGGGGAGGGTGATCAGAGGGAGAGCAGATTAGGGGAAGGGGGAATCAGAGTGCATGCCATCTTGGGGTGGTGGGGGGAGGGAAGAGATGGAAAGAAAATTTGGAACTCAAAATTTTGTGGAAATGAATGTTGGAAACTAAAAATAAATTAATTAATTAAAAAATGCTTTCTTTTCCACCCTCCATTGTACCATGCCAACTGGCATAGCATAATGGAATGAGTAGGAGATTTGAACTTAGCGGATCTAGGTCTGGATCTCAGCTCAGCTCTTTTACTGCATGACTTTGACCTTGACCTTGACCCCTCCAATTCTCAGTCTCATCCTGTGTATGACAAAGGATCAAAGGTTTATGGACTTAAGAGGTAAAAGGGTTATGAGAGGCCACACAAGCTAACCCTTTTATTTTACATATGAGGAAAAAGAGGCACAGAAAGCTTAAGACATTTGCTCCCCAACCCAAGTCACCCAGAGTGTATGTGCTGGATCTGGACTGGAGGAGGTGCTCCTCTGACTTCAAAGCCAACATTCTTTCTACCGTTTGAACTAAAGAACCTTTAACACACTTGTCTCTACCCCTACGATTCTCAGAATCAAGAGTACCACTTGGAGTGGCACGATGAAATCTTAATATGATATGCTCTTTTTTTTTTTCAATATGTCTCCAGGCAAGGAAATGAGTCAGCAGATGACTCAAGCGCTTCTGTTTTCACCTCATTTGGTTTCATTCTTGGTGTTGTTATATTCCATCCTTTGCCTCAGTCTAGCAACCATTCTCCCTATATATTTCAAAATTAGTCAACATTTTAATGGGAAGAAAGAGCTGATGGTAGAAAGGGTAGATATTGTTATACCCATTTTATTAAAATTCTCTTCCACTCCTACAATGTCTCGTGATGTGGAGGTGATTCTGGGTTTCCTGAGACTGTTCTAGAGGTGTATGAACATGTCCTACCCTGCTAGAAAGGCTTCAAGTGTGAGCCCAGCTATGGATTGTGTATCTGTCATTGAAGGACCAGTTTAAATTTCGAGAGACTCATCAAAATGCTTGCCTTCCCAATGGGGTAGTGGGAAGGGGAGGGAGGGAGAGACTTTAGAACTCAAATATTTTTAAAAACCAAATATCAAAAATTGTTTTTACATGTAATTGGGAGGGGAAATAAAATATTAAATTAAGTTTTTAAAAATTTGGAGAGACTCAACACCACTGGGTGATCAATATTTTTTGGTCACAATAACTCATATGCCAATTAAGGTATGGGGGAGGGAGAGAGGAAAGGATTGCAAGATTCCTTGATGGAGGAGTGCCTTCACTCATGAAATCACAGATCTTTTGAAAAAATAATTATTTATATAATAGGCAGAGTTTGTCAGTAAACCCCAGATCAATTGATTTCATTCCAGCCCAGTCAATAAAATTAAAGAATATAAGGCCTAGGTAAGGGTCTCTGTGTCTTAAACTATAAAGAAAAAAGTACTTATGCTTTGTTTCCCTTTTATTAGGGTGAACAACAGGTGAGCCATGGCCCTCATCGTAGGACTCTGGGCAGGCAGGCTAATAGGAGATAGCTCTGAGGAATATGAAATTTGGCAGTCAACATGAGATCCAACAGTGGAAGAAGAACCCAGTTCTTGAGAGGACATCGCTCCTCAGAGAATTTATCTTTTCCTCTCTGATCTCCCCACCCTTATGGTTAACTCTCTTTCAACACACAAAGCTCCCCTTGTCTCAGGCCTTGGGTTGGCTAGGCCTGTTTCCTGCTGCTACATGTGGGCAAGGTAGCTCAGAAAATAAAAGATTCAATGGCCTATATGGCAAGGGGCAATTGGAGGGGGAAAAGAAAAGGACAGAGAAATCCCCTGCCTCCAGAAGAAACAAGCTTCATCAAAAAGGGCCTTGGGGAAACTATCTGATATTAGTCATTTACAACTTAGCATCAATTTCCATTAATTTATTATTGACTGCAGAAATGAATTTTGACAGCAGGTATGGGAAGTGGTTTTGTTTTTAATGAGGAGAACGTAGGATGACTTTTAACACCCCACTTAAATGTTCCCACTTCTATGTATCCTTAGTCAATACCTGACCCAGGCCAGCCCTGCTTTTATACCCACAAGTGTATGTCTTTGATGGCTTTTGAAACAAAAAGTCATAGAGAAGTCTCATCTTGAGCACAGGCAGAATGAAAAGTATTATTTAAGGTCATTCTGTCCCCCAAAGAATCCCTCTCCAACTCAGCAGTCAGTGTCTGAAATTCTGCCATTAGAGAATCAGTTCTTTGGTTTTAAGCATTGAGGCTCCCTCCTTTGGGGCCCTCTTTTAAAATGCAAAAAATCTTGGGAGGAGTAACACATAAAATCACAACCACCTCAGGGTAAATATGTTTATCAGATTTCTTTCAGAGTCACTGTGAGGGCTAGGATGGTGGGGGAAGGGGAAAAGAATGAAATTCACCTACTTTACAGTTTTGGAAATGCCACTCTTCCCCTCCCCCCCCCCCACACCATATTGCCAAATTCATATTTTTATATTGCTAAATTCATACTTTTTGAAATTTTACAAAATTCATACTTTTTTAATATCGACAAATTCATGCCTTTTTTTTTTTTGGTAAAGAATAAAATGGTAATAGGAGACAAGCCATAATCAAGACAATATGCCCTGCTGCTTTAAAGAATACAAGGTTTGTGAATTTGTTCTCTAAAGGGAACACATCCTAAGGTTTCATGTGTACTGGGTGGGTATGGAATGTGCTTTTAAAAGTTTATAGTTCACTTAATATTCATCTGCTCATCAAAGAAAGAGCTTCTGAGGAGGCGGCCAATCTCCTCCTTACACTGTAATACACCCTACAGAATCATCGAGGCCTAGATAGTTGTGCGCAGAGGTGGAATATTTGTAGCCCTAATTGCTTTTATCATCTTTCTGTATTGCACACACACCACTTTGGAGCTAAGCCTAGGTCTTGTTTTCAAATCTCCATGTCTTCCTAACCACCAACCCTTGAATCTTTGGGGCCAAATTGTCTCTGGCATGACGCCCCCGTTTCTCATGCCTGAAGAAAGCCAGATACCGACCTCTTGTAAATATCCACAAACATGTGAGTTGCTATTTCTTAGAGACTTCCCATTGTGGGAGGTTCCCAGACTGGGTTCCATGGAGCCTAGGAAGAGTCTCACCCACCATGAGGTCTATAATATGGGGGTCCAAAAGTGAGTAGGGAGACTGAAAGGAAACTAAATTTGTGAGTACAATAAGAAAAACCTCTTGAGGCAGGAGCAGCTTTGGCATTTGTAGAGTAAAGAGAGGGTTGTTTTTTTTTATATATAACTTTTTAGATTGGCTTAAAGGATGAAGCCAACAGCAGCACTCTACAGCAGAATGGAAACAGAGGAAATGTGCAGACCTTGGGGAGGGCCTTACAGGAGTGACCAACCAGTGACCAATTTTCACCAGGGTTAAATATACTTGAGCAGGAAGTTATATTTTTTTGCGGTCATCCCAAAATCCTTTGGTGTGCTACAAGCCACCCAAGGGCCTTAAGCAGCCGAGGCTCCAGGTTGTTCAGGCCTGCTATATCTCCTAATTTTTTCAGGATCAGTTCAAGGGCTTCCACTTCCTTGACTATCTTACACTACACCCAGTGCACCAACCCTTAGAACAGCCAGGATAGGGGTTAAGCAACCTGCCCTAGGTCACACAGCCAGTATGTGTCCAAGGTGGGACTTGGACTCCAATTTTCCACTATCTCTTGTTAATATTCCTGAAAGACAAACTAATCTCCTGAAATACCATTTTATTCATGTCTGGAAATCTATAACCACTTCTTAAGTCCTACTATGGAAAACCTACATACCTGGCTTTCAAGTTACTGCTTGATTGGCCCCACCCTGCCTCACCAAACTCATTTTTCGCTGTTCATCAATGTGGCAGCCCCCCTCCACCTCATTCTGGACAATTTCACACAAATATGACTCAATGTCTCTCCATCTTGACTCATACCGGCCCCCTTGCCTAGAATGCCTCCTTCAAGTCTTCTGTCTTTTATACGTTAGTGGCCTACGCTAATATAAATTCTTCTTTCCACCTTTGGCACAGGACAGTCAGGAATCCCGACAGTATGCAGATAGAAGGCAGGGTCAACAATATTGCAGGAAGCAGGTAGATACAGAAGCCATATCAGAGAGGGATGGGTCCTCATTACAGATTATTAGTGCTGTTTTGAGACTTGCTCATGCTCTATCAGCCTCACAGAGATTCTACCAGAGGCCAAAAAAAGGTATCAGGTAGCAATGCTTCACTAGCCTTACTTAGGACTTGTGATTCCATTCATGATGCAGGGAATTGACTCATTTGAATTGTGAGTTTTGGGGAAACTATGAAGTAAGATGGGGCTGCTAGGTGACACAGTGAATAAAGTGCACAGCCAGTAGTCAAGATGACTCATCTTCCTGAGTTCAAATATGGCTTCTGACACCCCGGGTAAGTCAGTTAACCTTGTTTGCCTCAGTTTCCTCATTTGTAAAATGAGCTGGAGAAAAGCAATGGCAAACTAGTCTAGTATCTTTTCCAAGAAAATCCCAAATGGGGTCATGGAGAGTAGGACATGATAGAAAAATGATTGAACACACATTGAACATGAAGTAAAACTCTGAGAAGTGACATTCTCTGAGAGGAACTTAATAAATGCTTTTTGACTGACTAATGGCTTGGATAGTGTCTTAAATAAGCCTGTTCTATGTTTAATGCCTTTGTTAGCATGAGAGCTTACATGGAAGCAGAAAGCACTTTAAGAAACAGAGGCCAGACTCTGGAGTCCCCAAGAGGAGCCCCTGAAAGGACACAAGCCTTAGTCCATCTTGCCTAATGCCCCTCAGGCCTTAAGCGGCCAGCAGCCACAGTTTGTGCAAGTCTGCAATAGCTCCTTATTTTTTCAGGATCAATTCAAGGGCTGCCACTTCCTTGATTACCTTATACTACCCCCAGGACACCAGCGTCAGAATAGTCTCACCAAAACACCCTCTAATATCTTTCTATTTGCTCATGAGTATCATGCAGCAGACATAACAGAGGTTAGGTTCAAGTCTTACTTTGGGCATGTTCTTGTGATGGTCATTTAACATCTCTGAAATACAGTTTTCTCATGTGTAAAATGAGAATGATATCTCTTATGTGGGGAAAGCACTTTGAAAACTTTAAGGTTCATTTATTATTATTATATATTAATAAATATATTATTATATATTTATTGTTATATATTATATAATATTATTATTATATTATACATGATTAAGCTACTATTCTCTTCGTCTAGAATTCAATTCAATTTAACAATCATTTCTTGAACATTTACTACATCGTAGGCAGAGAGGATGCCTGGTGGATAGAGAGATGCCCAGGGAGTCAGGAAGACCTAGATTAGAATTCTCTAATCGTATGTCCTGACACAGACTAGTTGTGTGGGCAAATTTCTTAATTTCTGAGTGTGCCTAGAAAGTCTCCAGTACTATATATATTGGAGAATGGTTTCTGACTCATGTTGGTAGAAAAATTTTCTTCCCAGAGTCTCTTAACACCAACAAAATCACAAGTCTAGGCAGAAATAAGTGGGCCAGGCTAGGTATTGGGGTAGAAAAAAAAAAGTCCTGGCCCTGAAGGAGCTTATTATATTCCATTGGAGGCGCTTAGAATGTCCCTCTCTGCTACTTGTCTTCAAGAATCAACTCAGATTCTATTACCTCCATGAAACCTTCCCTGACTGTTAATGATTACTGACCCTTTTCTCCCCAGATTCTTGCAACACTGAAGGTTTGTACCATTTGGTATTCTTCTGGGATTATTTGTCTATCATCTCCTGAGCAGAGAAGGAAGTCAAGTCTTCTATTTTAAAAACTCGTATCCTGCCCATAGTAAGCAGTTAATACACAAGCACTTGTTGATTGATTTATTGGTGGATCTCCTCCCTTTGGCTTCTAGGTGAGAGAACAGAGAAGTAGTTTGGAGATAAATAGGTCCTTGAGTTCTGGCTGGTCCTAACAGCCCCTCTCAATAAAGCCCCAGAATAAATCCAGGGTAGTGATAAACAAGCAGAGGTTTTTATTTGTTCAGTTTAATCCAGGCTACTTTGTGGCCAAGGATCCATAGACCTCCTTATTCCAAAAACACACACACACACTAACAAGAACCCCACTGCCCTTCTCCCGTACAGTGAGTGCCCTTTACCAGGGATGAGAGTCCCTTGTCTCTGGCCCATCTGAAAGACACCTTTCAGCCATGCACTTCATTTTGGGGATTTTTTTTTTTGCTTGGAAATAAATAAACAAACAAAAAAAATAGAAGAGACTAAAACGAATGTGGCCTTAAGTAAATTCCATTCTCTCCTCAGGCACAGGCAAAGGAGACTCATCACAAACCAAGAAACAGCAAAGCTTCACCACAGAATTTCACTGAATGAAGAAAAGTGTCTTTTGAAACACAAAGTTACCCTTTCAACTAAAAAGATCTAAAAAAAAAAGAGGAAAAAACAACCCCAAACCTGAACTTGGCCTACAGCCTGAAATAAATGGAAGTACCAATGTGAATCATTTCTCTTTGCTTTGAATGCATCAGAAGCCTGACTTCCCAGGCAGCCAGCAGGGAAGCACTCCACACCCAGTATGAGGCCCAAAGCCACATTTGCTATTTATTTTTCCCCCACCCCCCAATCCTCTTGCTTTTCTGCTTAGAAGCAATGCCTCGTGAACTCAAGGGCAGATCAGGGTAGAAGCCAGGAAGTCCATTTTCTAGGCTAGAAGTGCCCAACAAGAAGGGAGAGAATCCCAACGCTGAGTACTGAGAAGAGAGAAGCAAGCTTGGTGGGTTATACCACTGGAAGATATATCTGGTAATGACTGTCCCTATTCAGGGAAGAGCCAGGGAAAGTTTCCTTTTCCCCACAATCAGCGATCTATAGACCTTGGCTCCACACTGCCTATCCTGTCAGAGGTACATGTCTCCATTCGACCTCCAAGACTGTAATTATCCTCCATCTACTTTCCACTCATCCCACAGCCACCCCTAATTCAGAACCTTTGCTCTCACTGGGCTGGTCTCCCCACTACATACTCCCTAGACAGGCTGATCCCATAGATACCTGATATTACTCCTACATCCATGAATGTGGTTTTCCCCTCCCCTTGCATAGAATTTCCTACTTTTCTTTCCTTGTCTCCCTCATTCCTATTCAATTCCTGCCTAGCTAGGTGAAACAGTGGATAGAGCATCATACCTAGAGTCAAGAAGACTCATCTTCATGAGTTCAAATATAGCCTTAGATACTTAGTAGATGTGTGACCCTAGTCAAGTCACTTAATCACTTTCTACCTCAGTTTCCCCAACTGTAAAATGGGAATAATAATAGCACCCACCTACCTGGGTTATTGTTGGGATAAAATGAGATAATATTTGTTAAGAGCTTCACAAACCTTAAATGTTAGCTATTATTATTACCTATCCATCAAACTCCATCTCAAGGCTTATCTCTTCAGTAAATCTTTTCTGGACTCTTGGAACACAACAGTGAAAAAAAGGGATTGGACTTGGAGAAAGAACAACTAGAGTTAAATCCCTGCCTAAGCACCCCTCTGGACCCCTACTTTCTTGTCTATAAAATGAGGGTCATGCTAATATTTGTACTCTGTATTTCACAGGATTGCTACGCTAGTGTAAATTAAATGCTTTGTAAATCTCCAAACTTATAGAAAGTTTATAGAAATATAAACTATCCTTTAACTCCAAGCGACATGATTTCTCCCTTCCCTGAACTTCTGTTATTCTTATAGTCACTATGACACAGTTTAGCTCTTAATTGTTCTCCAGTTGTTTCATGTCTGTTGGTTTTGCCTTGTTCCACTGCAGCAGAGTCCAAGGCTAGTTCACTAGCACTGAGACTATACATGTCCTTGCTGTATCTGTGAGAGCCTAAATGCTTGGGGATTTGGGACCTGGGCAGGATTCTCAGAATGTGATTTTTGGGCCTTCAAGCTGAAGTGATAAAACAACTCTCTTACATCGGTCAAGACTTCCTACTTGGGACAGAGAAGCCATCATCAAAAACAGGTCCTGCTAGACTAACTACATTTCCTCTTTTGACAGGGTAACTAAACTGGTAGATCAAGAGAATGTTAACACAGAAGCTGAGTGTTGGAAGAGACCTCAGAATATCTAACCCAAATTGAACAGGGTCAATCTATAATATAGCTGACAAGTGGACTCTGGTCTTCGCTGAAAGTTCTCCAGGGAAGAGGATCCCACCAGCTCTCAAAGCATTCCATTCTACCTTTTGAGATATCTTATTACTTTAAAAAAAGGTTTTTCCTTGATTCTTTCATAAATCAGCCTCTCTGAAGTTTCTACCCATTGATCCTTGTGCTGCCTACCAACCGGGGACAAACTGAATAAATCTGATCCTTCATCCACACAACAGCCCTTCAAATATTGAAGATGATTATCATGGCCTCCCTACATCTTCTCTTCTTCCAACTAAATTTCCCCAGTCCCTATAAAGAGAGCTACTATTTATACACCACTATAAAGATCACAAAGCACTTAACAAATGTTATCTCACTTCATCTTCCCAACAGCCCTGGGAGGGATATGCTATTATCATCCCCATTTTACAGATGAGAAAATATCTGTCTGAAGCAAACAGAGTAACTTGCACAGCTAAGTGTTTGAAGTTATATCTGAACTCAGTCTTCCTAATTCTAGGATGCCTTCCCTAAACTTGCTTGTGCTCCTCTGAAAGATTATACTTTCCAATGTCCTTCCCAAAATGTGGGGCCAAGAACTGAGCATTTGTACTCCAGATGTAGGCTGACCAGGACAGAGTACAGAAGATCTGTCACCTCCCTTGTCTAGTATAATATTCCTTTCTTAATGTGGCCCATGATTGCAATAGCTATTTGGACTGTCATATCATATTGACTCATATTGGACCTGTAGAAAACAACACCCAGATGCTTTTTAGATAAATAAGTCATCTACCTGTGCCTCCCCTATCTACTACTGGTCAAGTTGATTTTTTGAACCTGAGTGGAAGACTCAAGATTTCCCTCTTTCAAATTTTATCTTGTTAGATAGATTAACTAAACATTCTATCCTAATGAAATATTGGTGGTTCCTGACTATATCATGACATTTGGGTTATTTCTCCCAGGCTTGTGTCATCTGAAAAGGTGATACATATGTTTTCTATGCCTTTTATGTGGGGAATATACTCTGACTCTTTGCTAAAGGACACAAAATCTCAATGGTTCCTGGTTGGATCATTGGTCTCTATGACTTGGGGGAGGGGAGTTGTGTTGTACATGTCCATTAGCAAGGGACCATAGTCCATGCCCAGCTTCATGGGAAGTGTCCCAGCTACACAAATCAGTAATAAAAATGATAAACAGCACAGAGTCAAGCCCTGAGGCATTCCACCAGAGACATCTTAAAAGCTACCAAGCAAACTGATAATGGCTAGTCTTTGGTTCTGGTCCTTAAATCAGCTCAGAATATTTTTAAGTACACTATTTTCTAACCCACATCTCTTCATCTTGCCCATAAGAATGGCAAGAGATCCTTTTTTAAATGTTTTGCTAAAATCTAGATCAGGAGGTCTTAACCTAGGGTTGGATAAATTCCAAGGGGTGTTGTGAACTTGGAAGGGAAAAAAAAAACTACATCTTTTTCTTCACTAACCTTTAACTGAAATTTAGTAGTATGTTTAGTGATGTATGTGGGTGACAAAACACAGTAGCATTAACAGTCCCAGTGATTTTGTCAACAACAGAAAACATAGATATTTTCATATTACATCACCACTGTTATAGATATCTCAAAATATCATTTATGTTCATCACTACTTGAAGTATAATTATTATACTTCAAATGATCACAGTCTTCCTGTCTACAGGTGGTCATGTGATATAGCTGAGCAATACTGAGCAGCTCTGTGCCTAGTAGATGTTCAGTTTTCAGACTGATGATCCAGATATCCATGTTGCTTTCTGGTATTCTAGCTACCATTGCTGATCAATACATGGAAGGAAGGAAGGAAGGAAGGAAGGAAGGAAGGAAGGAAGGAAGGAAGGAAGGAAGGAAGGAAGGAAGAAAGAGAGAGAGAGAGAAAGAGAGAAAGAAAGAAAGAAGTTAAGAAAGGAAGAAAGAAGTTAAGAAAGTAAGAAAGAAAGAAATTAAGAAAGTAAGAAAGAAAAAAGAAATGAAGTTAGTCTGACATGACGAGTTCTTGACGAAACCATTCTGGTTCCTTGGGATCACAACTTCCTTTTCTAGAAGGTCACTGGCTATTCCTTTGATAATTCATTTTATAATTTTTCCAGGAATCAAAGTTAAACTCATTGGCTTCTTATGTTCATACTTTACTTTCTTGCCTTCTTTGAGAACTGGGACATTTGTCCTTCTCCAGTCTTGCAAAATCTCCATCATTCTCCATGATCTTTTAAAGATCACTGACAATGTCTCAGAAATCACATAGGCTAGTTGTTTTTTGTTTTAATTTCCAAACCCTGGGATGTAGTTTATCTGGCCTGGTGACTTGAATATATTAAAGACAGCTGTATGTTCTCTTGCTATCTCCCTATCTTGAGTATCAATTCACCTATAATCATTTTTTTCTTTTCTTTCCAGTCCAAAGATCAAAATAAGTGTTGGACAGCACTGTCCTCTCTCCATCATTCACTATTCCATCCAACCTGAGCAAGAGTCATTCTTTGGTCTTTCTTTTTCCTTTGTATAGCTTGCAAATATAACTTTGTGTTGTCCTTTAGGTTATTTATCAGCTCTGGCCTGCAGTAAGCTTTGTTCTTCCTAACACTGTTCTTATGAGACTAGTCCCCACGTTTGTATTCATCCTCTGTTGCCTGTTCTTCCTTTCAATTTCTTTTTAAAATTTAAGTTGGTCAACAACCCAGTGTACAATAGACTTCAAAACATAAATTACCTGGGAAAGAACTCTCTACCTGACAAGAATTGCTAGGACAATAGTAAATCAATTTAGCAGAAATTAGGTTTAGACCAACATCTTGTACCATGTGCCACACTAAACTCAAAATGGATATATGACCTGAATACTAAAGATCATACCATAAAAAAAATTAGAAGAGAAGCAGATTATATATTTTTCACAACTATGAGTAGAAGAATTCTTAACCAAACCAGAAATAGTAGCAATTACAAAAGGTAAAATAGATTGATTACATGATATTGAAAAGTTTTTGCAGAAACAAAAGTAATACATCTAAGAAAAAGGGTCTTAACTTGGAGTAGATGAACTTGAGTTTTTTGAAAAATATTTTGAGAATAGTATTTCAATATGAATAATTTCCTTTTGTAATCCAAAGTATTTTATTTTATGCATGTAAAAACTTTATTCTGAGAAGGCATCCGTAGGTTTCAACAAACTGTCCAAAGAGTCTATGACACATACATAAATTTAAGAACGTATGACCTAAGATAAAAAAGGAAGTGGTCAATGGGAAAAAAATCTTTATATTAAATTTCTCAGAATAAAGGTTTGCTTGGCATGCATGATATATAGAAAATTAAGAGAAAAATATAAGACCAAAAGCTATTCCTTAGTAGATAAAAGGTCAAAAAATATTTTTCACTGAAAAAAATTTGAGGTTATTTACCAAGAGCTAATTCTTCTCTCTTCCTCCTCATGTCACCACACTCAGATGTCTTCTGCCACTATTTTTCACTTCACCCCAGTCTCAAAAGAAGAGGTAACTTTTCTCCTTGCTAAGGCAAACCCCTCTACATATGCAAGCAATCTCATTTCATCAAGTCTGCTCCAGAAGATTATTCCCTCTTTGATCCCTATTTCTCTCTCACTTAATCTCTCCCTGTCTACTGGCTACTTCTCTACTGCTTACCAACATGCCCATGCCCCCCCGCTCCAAACCTATCCTCAAAAAACCCTCACTTGATCTACCCATATTCAATAACTATGGTTCTACATATCTCCTCCCTTTTGTGACTAAACTACTTGGGATGTCCTTCTACAATAAGAGGTTCCACTTCATTGCCTTTTTCTACAGTTTGACTTTGACCTTATCATTCAACTGAAATGAGTTTCTCCAAAGTTAGCAATGATTTCTTAATTGCCAAATCCAGTGGCCTTCTCTTAGTCCTCATGCATCTTGACTTCTCTTCAGTCTTTGATACTGTCAATCATTCCATTCTCTATAGGTTTTCATGATATTGCTCTATTCTGATTCTCCTCCCACCTGAGTTCTCCTTCTCAGTCTTCTTTGATGGATCTTTGACCAGATCATGCCTACTAATCATAGATTTCCCTCAGGGCTCTGTCCTGGGTCCTCTTCTCTTCTCCTTGTATACCATTGGTGATCTCGTCATGAATTCAATTATCATCCCTATGCTGACGATGCTCAGGTCTACTTATATCTCTCTCTAGCCTCCAGATTCACATCTCCAACTGCAAGAGAGACCTGTGTCCCATAGACTTTACTTAACATGTCCAAAACCAGACTTATTATCTTTTCCCCCAAAATCCTCCCCTTTTTCTAACTTCTCTGTTACTGTTTAAGGTTCTGCCAATATTCCAGTCACTCAGGCTCACAATCTAGGTGGCATCCTCATTTACCTCAATCTTTCTCAACCCCCATATTCAACTTGATGTCAATTCCTGTCAATTTTATCCTCATGGCATCTCTTTTATACGTTCCTTTCTCTTTTCCGACATTGATATGACACTGATGTAATCCTTCCACTACTGCAATAGCCTGCTGTTGGGTCACTCCATCTCAAGTGTCTCCCCATTTCAGTCCATCCTCCACTCAGTTGTCAAATTGATCATCCTAAACTGCAAGTATCATCATTCAATAAACTCAAGTGACTCACTATCACCTCGAGGATCAAATATAAAATGATTTGGCTTTTGAATAATGCAGAGTAAGTAGTTAAAATATCCATGTCCTTTGACCCAGAGATTCCACTGCTAGGCGTATAACACAAAGAGGTATTGACAAAAATAAACCAAAATAATATATTTATTTACATCAATATAAAATATTTATAGAAGCACTTTTAATGGTAACAAAGAATTACAAACAAAGGAGATGCCCATCACTTGGGCAATGGCCAAACAAATTGTGGTACACTGATGCAATGGAAAGTCACTGCAAGGTAAGAAATGAAGAATATGAAGAATCCAGAGAAACAGTGAAAGATTTACTTGAAATGATGCAAAGTGAATTCAGCAGATCCAGGAAAACACTTTACACAATAACTGTAACAATGTAACTAGAAAAAACAACCACAGAACCATTGCAAATGAATGTTGCAAAATTATAAGGATAGCTTGGCCCCAAAGAAGAGTGATGATAAGACATTTCTCCTCATTCCTTTATAGGGGATGGGGATATACAAGTGTGGAAGGTTGCATATGCTGTCAGACTTTCTTGATGTATTGATCATTTTTCCTTATTTTTAAAACCTTTCTCTTTTTTTTTGCTAAAAACATTCTTTGTTATAAGGGGCAGGAAGGGAAGGGGAAGGGATACAGCAGAAGTTTAGGTGACGTAAAAACAAGTGTCAGCAATTTTAAAATTTCTTAAAAGTCATAAGGATAGGCGGAGCCAAGATGGCGGAGTAGAAAGACGCACATACACATAGCTCCGAACCCACAACCTATAGAACGGCTACAGGGAAGTAACTCATGGCAAATTCTGCACCCAGAGGCCACGGAACATTGGAGCGAGGGAGATTTCTGTTCCGGAGAGACCTGCAAACCTCTCGCATGGGGTTCTTAGTGCTGCGGACTGGGTGCTGGGACTGGGAGGTGAGTGCAGCCCTACCGCGGTCGCGGCACTGAGAGGAAAAGATCCGAGCGGGCCATGGGGACGGGATCTCCAGCAGCCACGTGGGTCCCTCCACCCACAGAGGGACCTGCAAACCTCTCGCAAAAGGTCCGTCGCGCTGCAGACGCGGAGCCCAGCCCAGACCTGCCACAGCCGCGGCACCAAGAGGTACAGATCCGAGCAGGCTTCAGGGATGGGATCTCCAGCGGCCGCACAAGTCCCTACACCCACAGGTGACGGGGGTTGGTGAGAGAGTCTCTTTGGTGGGTCGAGAGGGGAGTGGGGTGCCCCCATAACTCAGGCCCCCCCGGGAGGTAGAAGCTGAGAGGCGGCTGCAGACCAGGGCTCCCCAAGGGGGCAGGAGCCTGGATCCATTGTGGAAGGTGTGTGCATAAACCCCCTGAGGGAACTGAGCCTGAGAGGCAGCCCTGCTCCAACCTTAGCACCTAAACTTAATCTCACACTGAATAGCAGCCCTGCCCCCACCAAAAGCCCTAAGGCTGGAAGCAGCATTTGAATCTCAGACCTCAAACGCTGGCTGGGAGGATCAGGAGGTGAGGTGGGTGTGAGGAGAATATTCAGAGGTCAAGTCACTGGCTGGGAAAATGCCCAGAAAAGGGAAAAGAAATAAGACTATAGAAGGTTACTTTCTTGGTGAACAGGCATTTCCTCCCTTCCTTTCTGATAAGGAAGAACAATGCTTACCATCAGACAAAGACACAGAAATCAAGGCTTCTGTGTCCCAGCCCACCCAATGGGCTCAGGCCATGGAAGACTTCAAAAAGAATTTTGAAAATCAAGTTAGAGAGGTAGAGGAAAAGCTGGGAAGAGAAATGAGAGACATGAAGTCAAAGCATGAACAGCAGATCAGCTCCCTGCTAAAGGAGACCCAAAAAAATGTTGAAGAAAATAACACCTTGAAAACTAGCCTAACTCAATTGGTAAAAGAGGTTCAAAAAGCCAATGAGGAGAAGAATGCTTTCAAAAGCAGAATTAGCCAAATGGAAAAGGAGGTTCAAAAGCTCACTGAAGAAAATCATTCTTTCAAAATTAGAATGGCACAGATGGAGGCTAAGGACTTTATGAGAAAGCAAGAAATCACAGAACAAAGCCAGAAGAATGGAAAAATGGAAGATAATGTGAAATATCTCATTGGAAAAACAACTGACCTGGAAAACAGATCCAGGAGAGACAATTTAAAAATTATCGGACTACCTGAAAGCCATGATCAAAAAAAGAGCCTAGACATCATCTTTCATGAAATTATCAAGGAAAACTACCCTGAGATTCTAGAACCAGAGGGCAAAATAAATATTCAAGGAATCCACAGAACAATGCCTGAAAGAGATCCAAAAAGAGAAACTCCTAGGAACATTGTGGCCAAATTCCAGAGTTCCCAGGTCAAGGAGAAAATATTGCAAGCAGCTAGAAAGAAACAATTCAAGTATTGTGGAAATACAATCAGGATAACACAAGATCTAGCAGCCTCTACATTAAGGGATCAAAGGGCATGGAATAGGATATTCCAAAAGTCAAAGGAACTAGGACTAAAACCAAGAATCACCTACCCAGCAAAACTGAGTATAATACTTCAGGGGAAAAATTGGTCTTTCAATGAAATAAAGGATTTTCAAGCATTCTTGATGAAAAGACCAGAGCTGAAAAGAAAATTTGACTTTCAAACACAAGAATGAAGAGAACCATGAAAAGGTGAACAGCAAAGAGAAGTCATAAGGGACTTACTAAAGTTGAACTGTTTACACTCCTGCATGGAAAGACAATATTTGTAACTCTTGAAACATTTCAGTATCTGGGTACTGGGTGGGATTACACACACACGCACATGCACACACACACACATACATAGAGACAGAGTGCACAGAGTGAACTGAAGAGGATGGGATCATATCTTAAAAAAAAAAATGAAATCAAGCAGTGAGAGAGAAATATATTGGGAGGAGAAAGGGAGAAATGGAATGGGGCAAATTATTTCTCATAAAAGAGGCAAGCAAAAGACTCATTAGTGGAGGGATAAAGAGGGGAGGTGAGAGAAAAACATGAAGTCTACTCTCATCACATTCCACTAAAGGAAAGAACAAAATGCACACTCATTTTGGTATGAAAACCTATCTCACAATACAGGAAAGTGGGGGATAAGGGGACAAGCAGGGTGGGGGGGATGATAGAAGGGAGGGCATGGGGAGGAGAGTGCAATTTGAGGTCGACACTCATGGGGAGGGATAGGATCAAAAGAGAATAGAAGTAATGGGAGACAGGATAGGATGGAGGGAAATATAGTTAGTCCTATACAACACAACTATTATGGAAGTCATTTGCAAAACTACACAGATTTGGCCTATATTGAATTGCTTGCCTTCCAAAGGGAAGGGGTGGAGAGGGAGGGAGGTAAAGAAGTTGGAACTCAAAGTGTTAGGATCAACTGTCGAGTAATGTTCTTTCCACTAGGAAATAAGAAATACAGGGAAAGGGGTATAGAAAGCTATCTGGCCCTACAGGACAAAAGAGAAGATGGAGACAAGGGCAGAGAGGGATGATAGAAGAGAGAGCAGATTGGTCATAGGGGCAATTAGAATGCTTGGTGTTTGGGGGGGGAGGGGATAAAAGGGGAGAAAATTTGTAACCCAAAATTTTGTGAAAATGAATGTTAAAAGTTAAATAAATAAATTTAATTTAAAAAAAAGTCATAAGGGTAAGAACTAGACTTATGAATTCATTACTATAGGAAACTTCTAGATAAAGAAATTTTTTTCTAACAAAGAAGGTTGGCGTCTCCTCCACAATTTGTAGACTGAGAGAGTTACCTACAGAGGTTTAGTGACCTGCCCTGGGTCACACAACCAGTATGTTTCAGAGGAACAACTCAAACCTAATATTTTCTGACTTTGAGGTCATCTCTCTATCTATTACTCCATGCTGCCTGTTCTGCTTAAAAAGTCCTGTTGTTAAAAATTAGAAGAGACCAAGAACTGTTTACAACTAAGGCTAGAGGTTGAATTTTTAATTAAATCATGGACAGCAGCAATTACAAAAGACAAAACAGATAAGTTTGACTATATGAAATTGACAGTATTTTTTCAGGAACAAAATCATAATACAATTAGAATAAAAATGGATGTGGTAGACTGGAAAAAATCTTTGTATCAGATGTCTGTGATAAGAATTTGATATCCAATCAAATTTATAGACAACTAACAGAAATATATAGGACCAAAGTGGTGAAAAGGATATGAACAAACTATGTCAGCCAGTCAGCAAACATTTATTATATGCGAGGCACTGTGCTAAGCACTCAAAAGAAAGGCAAAAAAAACCATGGTACCCCTCCTCAAGGATCTCACATTCTAATAGGGGAGATGACAAACAAAAAAATTACATAATCAAGATATATACTGTGTAAATTGAAGGTTATTTCATGTGAAGGTATTAGACTTGGGGGGTGAAGACTAGGAAAATATGCCTATAGAAAGTGAGATTTAAGCTGTATCTTGAAGGAAGCCAGGGAAGAAAGCAGGAGGTGAGGAGAGAGAGAATTCGAGACCCAGGAGGCTGTCAGTGAAATGGTGTAGAGTCAAGACATGGAGGCTGCAGGTTCCCCACTCCTGGGTTTGGTTATAAGAGGCAATTAAATGGTAAAATGAGTGAAAGGAGCATTGTCTTGGAGTGAGGAAATTCTGAGTTCCAATTTGACCTCAGACACTTATCAGCTGTGGACTGTGGGTAAGTCACTTAACCTTTCTCAGTCTCAATTTCCTCACTGGTAAAAGTGAGAATAATAATAGCATTTACCTCCCAGGGCTACTGTGAGGATCAAATGATAGAAAATTTGTAAAGTAAATCTTAACGCAAATCTTAAAGCACTGTATAAATGCTAGCTGATATTATTTACAGAGCTTTAAAAGAAAGAAAAGAGGATCTTGTATTTAATCTAGGAGGTAATAGGGACCCATTGGACAGCTAGGTGGTGCAGTGGATAGAGCACCAGTTCAAGAGTCAGGAGGACCTGAGTTCAAATCTCACCTCAGACACTTGACACTCACTAGCTGTGTGACCTTGGACAAGTCACTTAACCCCACTTGCCTCATCCTGGGTCATCTCCAGTCATCCTGATGAATATCTGGTCACCGGATTCAGATGGCCCTGGAGGAGAAGTGAGGCTGGTGACCTGCACAGCCCTCCCTCACTCAAAAAAAGTCAAGTGCAAGTCATGTCATCATTTCTCTGATGTTATACTCTTCTTCAGCAACGAAGGACGAACACACAATAGGGACCCACTAGAGTTTCTTTGGTGAGAGGCAGGGGAGAAGAAAGGTGACATGGTCAATCCTGCACTTTAAGCAAAGGATAGACTGGAGAGGCAAGAGACTTAGGCAAGGGGACCAATTAGAAGGCTATTATAATAAATAACCCAGGTACGAAGAGATGAGAGTCTGCAATAGGCGGTGACTGTATACAGAAAAAGGGACTGTAAGGAGAGTTGTTATGAAGGTCTAACTGATAAGAGTTGTCAAGAGATTGAATATGTGGAATGAGTATAAGGGAAGATTGGATGGTGAGGTGGAGGCTGCAAGTCTGGGTGACTGGAAGGTTAGTAGTACCCTCAACAGGAATAGGGAAGTTCAAAAGATGGAAAGTTTTTGGAGACAGATAATGAACTCCATTTTGCACATATTGAGTTAGAGAGGCCCAAGAGGCAGTTGGTAATGTTAGAACAGAGCTCAGGAGGAAGGATCTCAAAAGATTAATTTTTAAAAATTAACAATCAATTCAATATTAATAATAAGAGAAGTACACGTCAAGTTAGGTGGCACAGTGGATAGAGTGCCAGGCTGGGGGTCAAGAAGACATATCTTCCTGAGTTCAAATATGGCTTCAGACGATTACTAGCTGGGTACATCACTTAACTTTATTTGCCTCATTTTCCTCATCTGTAAAATGAGCTGTAGAAGGAATTAGCAAACTATTTCAGTATCTTTGCCAAGAAAACCTCAAATGGGATCACAGAGAATCAGATATGGCTAAAAATGACTGAACAATAACAACAAAATCAAAACAAACCTGAGATTTTGACAAATTGACAAATGTGACAAAAAATGGAAGCAGTCGATGGTGAATGGGTTTTGGAAAGATGGGCACATTAATGTATTGTTAGTGGAGTTCAGTATTGATCTGATCATTCAGGAAACCAATTTGGAATTATTTGAAGAAAGTAACTAAAATGTCCAAATCCTTTGACCCAGAGATTCCAATCCCAGGCATATACTCTAACGAAGATAGAAATAAGACCCCATTCACACCAAAATATCCACAGCAGCATTTTTCATGGTACAAAGAACTGGCAACAAAGTAGGTTCCATCCTTTGAGGGGGGGTGTGTGTGACTAAACAAGCTGTGGTATGTGAATGTAACAGAATATTAGTGTACTGTAAGAAATGGTGAATACAATGAATACAGAGAAACAGGAAAACTTAAAGGGATGGATAAAAAGGAAAGTGAGCAACACTGGGAAAACAATGTACACCATGACCATGATCATGACCAATATGACCATTATCTGTATTGTTAACATCATCATTACCACCACCACCAACATCGTCATAGAGTTAGTATTTAAATAGGGTTTTAGGTTTGCAAAGCACTTTACAAATATGAGGTGGGTGACAACTGTAAATGGAAAGAACAAACAATTAAAATAAAATGCTATGAAATTATACTGACCAAGCTTGGCCCAAAGAGTTATCAAAAGTGGCAGAGGTGACAGAGAAGGGGGACTATGGATGTGAATCATAGCAGAAACATTTCTTAATTTTTCAATGTGTTAATTCCTTTTTTCTAACTGATTTTCCCACTTTTAAAAAATATTGTTTTAAAGGATGCCTTGTTGGGAGAGGGAAGAGAGAGGGATATGTTGGGAAATAAAGGGAAGATGAAATTTTTTCACAGTAAGGATTATCATGTATGTCCATCCTATTTTCCTCCTGTTTATCCTGTCCCTCCTCAAAGGTGTTTTGCTTCTATTACCTCCCCCTCCTATCACACTCCACCCCTTCTTTTATGCCTTTCCCCTCCTACTTTCCTGTAGAGGGTAAGATAAATTTCTATACCCAACTGGGAGTGTATGTTATTCCTTCTTTGAGCCAATTCTGATGAGAGTAAGGTTCACTCACTCCCCCTTATTTTCCTCATCTTCCCCTCCATTGTAAAAGATTTTTCTCATTCTACCCTTCCCTTTCCCTTTCTCCTAGTGCATTCCTCTCTCACCCCTTAATTTTATTTTTTAGATATCAACCCTTCATATTCAACTCATACCTATGCCCTCTGTCTGTATATACTCCTAGCTGCTGTAATAATGAGAAAATTTTTAGGAGTTACAAATACCCTGTTCTCATATAGGCATAAGTAGTTTATTCTTATTACATCCCTTATGGTTTCCCTTTCCTGTGTACCTTTTTATGCTTCTCTTAAGTCTTATATTTGAATGCCACATTTTCTACTCAGCTCTGTCTTTTCATCAAAATGCTTCAAAGTCTTCTATTTCATTGAATGTTAATTTTTTCCCCCTGAAGGATTATTCTCAGTTTTGGTGGGTAGGTGATTCTTTGTTGTAAGCCTAACTCCTTTGCCCTCTGGAATATTATTTTCTAAGCCCTATGATCCTTTCATGTAGAAGCTGCTAAATTTTGTGTTATCCTGACTGTGACTCCACAATACTTGAATTGTTTTTTTTTCTGGCTGCTTGCAGTAATCTCTCCTTGACCTGAGAGCTCAGGAATTTGCTTATAATATTCCTGGGAGTTTTCACTTGGGAATCTCTTTCAGGAGGTGATTGATGGACTCTTTTATTTATTCTTTATTTCTATTTTACCCTCTGGTATTGGAATAGAAGGGCCGTTCTACTTGATAATATCTTGAAAGATGATGTCTAGCCTCTTTTTTTTTTTGAGATGTTCAAGTAGTCCAATAATTTTAAAATTATCTCTCCTGGATCTATTTTCCAGGGCAGTTATTCTTCCAATGAGATATTTCACATTATATTCTATTTTTTTATTCTTCTGGTTTTGTTTTATTGTTTCTTGATTTCTCATAAAGTCATTAGCTTCCATTTGTTCATTTCTAATTTTTAAGGAATTATTTTCTTCAACGAATTTTTGTGTCTCCTTTTCCATTTGGCCAATCCTGCTTTTTAAGGCATTCTTCTCCTCATTGGCTTTTTGCACCACTTTTACCTTTTGCTCTATTCTGTTTTCTAAGGTGCTATTTTCTTCAATTTTTTTTGTGTCTCTTTTACCAAGCTGTTGATTCATTTTTCATGATTTTCTTGCATCACTCTCATTTTTCTTTCCAATTTTTTCTCTACCTCTCTTACTTGATTTGCAAAATTCTTTTTGAATTCTTCTATGGCCTGAGACCAATTCATAGTTTTCTTGGAGACTTTGGATGTTGAAGCTTTGACTTAGTTATCGTCTTCTGAGAGTGCATATTGATCTTCTTTGTCACCTTAGTAACTTTCTATGGTCAGAACTTTTTTCTGTTGTTTGTTCATTTTTATAGTCTATTTTTTTACTTTTAACTCTGTTAAAGTGGGGCTTTGCTTCCAAGCTTCAGGGATTTTGTGCAGCTGTTTTCAAACATACTTCTAGGGTGTCTCTAAGCTTTTAGTCCTTTTCCTTATATGGATATAAGGAGAGGTGTGTTTACTACTCTTCTGGTCTGTGCTCTGATCTGAGTGACCATTAGCACTCTTTTCTGCCCTGGAACTGTGACAAGGGTCCCTGCCACACTATGGCTCCAAGCTCAAACTAGTGTTCTTCCTTGCCTTGGGACTGCGACCCAGGAGTGAGACCCAGATCTAAGTGTGGCCAAAGTAGCAGAGTCCGGATCCCAGTGCCAGCAAAGAAATCCCTATAATCTCCTTCTGATCAGTTGTTCAATCCCCTTGCTGTCTGTGAGGTGAAAACTTGGGAAACAGCATCTGTCATTGCTGATTCAGTGGGTCCCAAGGCCTGCACCTGGTTTGTTGGAGCAGGCCTGAGCTAGTGTGTGCTAGACTGTGCTCCACTCTCACCTAAGTGCAACAAACCTTTGCTGATGACCTTCTAAATTGTCTTTGACTGGAAAATTATTTCATTCCATCCCTTTGTGTGTTCTGCCACTTCAGGAATTATTTCATGGCATTATTTAAAGGTGTTCAGAGGGGTTTTGGAAAGAGCTCAGGTGATTCACTGTCTTTTCTCTGCCATCTTGGTTCTGCCTCCTATTTCTCTACTTTTAAAAAAATAAAATTACCTTTAAGACAAGCCAAGACAGTACTAACTATGCTGCTTTTATTGCAGAGAACAAGAGGGAGTGAAATCTCCACATCACTTCTATACCTTGCCTCTGTGTTAGACTTGTGACCTATTTCCCAAAGTCTTCCTCTATTTCTGTGTAGGTGATCTGTGGTATAGAATACTTTGATGACAATATTCCTTTTCTTTCTGCCCCCATTGATCTTGGCTCATATATTCTCTACTATGCCTCACTCTCTGATTTCTAGATTTCCTTATATGAGAATATTTTCTTACTTGGGGATTTTCTATTTGTTTTTTTTCTAGCTTTTTCAGCTGCATGCCCAATTCACTGAATGCCTCTTCCTCTATTTTATTCATGTAGGCATTCAATGATATAAAACTTCCCCTAAGAACTGCTTTTGAAACATCCCATAAGTTTTGGTAGGTTAGAATATCTTCTTAATATACTGTATTACTTGACTCCTCCTTTAACCTGTCTTGTTCCTTTTGGATAAAATACACTCTTTCAAAGCCATATTCCAGGCACTGCTGCTATACTACCAGGTCTCAGTCATACCTGAGATGGTAAATTTGTCACCCCTGTATAAGGCTCTCTAGTTCATCTTTCTTATTATTCATAATTTATGCATTTATATACAGATATCGAAGTCCATGACTTTCATTGTTGGCTTCTTTCTTGGATTTTGTCTCCTATGAATTTCTGGATTCTGGATTCTAAGGCAATTATTATTCTTTCTACACTATAAAGTAGCTACTCTCTATGGTATTTAGCTTGGTGGATATACATAGATAGTTTTGTCTATCTCCTTTCCTCTTTAGGTCAAAGCCTTTTATTATATATTGTTATTAATAATAATATTATTATATATTGTTATTAATAATACATTAATACTTATATAGGACTCCAGGCAAATATATTCTTATATTTGCCCTTGTTATGTACCCTCCACCCTTTCTGGGACTCCATCCTTCCTATATTTTAAGATATGACCAAGAAATCCAAATCCCATTCTCCAGCATCATTGTCTTGATGTTCCCTTCCCAGATTTTCCTTTCTCTTCTGAAGTCCTTGACTTTAATTGGCAGCAGAGATCACTCCACCACTGTTCTTCACTCCACTCCCCATCCTCCCCCCAAGACTTCATAATCTTTAACAATGCTTCCTAGATTCCTTCTGGTAGTATCATTTATTTATTTCCATGTGAATCACCAGAAGTGGGTAGTAGTTATCAGGTTTAACAAGTCTTGGGAGGTTCTCTCCTGTGTCCTGGATACCTGCCTAGGGAAGACAGCTACAGACCTCTATTGTTATTTTCAGGCTCAGCAAGGCATCACTCAGCAAACACTGTAGACTTTCTCTTCTTCCTTAGACCCTTATGGGATGATTTTGTATCTATAAATCACTCATTCCTGCATCATCATTCCTTGGAGGGGAATCATATAGTCTTCAGATGCTTACTCCTCAGAAGGTCCAAATCATTCCTCTTTGGAAAGAGGTTCATGCCATTTACTTAGCTCCCAGTGTTCAGTGATTTTTAACTTCCCCCTTTATCTTTTTTCCACTCTGCAAAATCCTGTCACAGGTCAGGATTCCCCACTACCTATTCAGATGCTTTTTTTCCTTTGTTGTCACATTGAAACTCTTCCACTTTTTAAAGGAACATTTCATTCTCCCTTTACTCCTCTCTACTTTTTCTTTTAGAAGACCAGTTAACATTTGAAACAGATACCAATTACTTGGTCCTGGCAGAAAGATAAATATCCTACTCTTTATGCATGTCACTGAAAATTCTCCTTGCTCTGCATAGTTTCTAGGATTGATATCCTCTGGTCAGCTGGTGAAATCTATTCACATAATTAGCACCTTCCCAGGTCCTCAGGACCTGGACATTATCACTGTCTAGCCACATTGAATTTTCTTTCTTTTGTCTTATTCACTCCCTTTTCTTCAAGTACTCAGGTCAGGCCCTTCTAACTCCTCCTCCTTAGGTCCATTCATTCTTTTCCTTCCTTTTAAATTTCTTCTCTTTCAGTCCAAAGAGTCTTCCCCTGTAAACTTCAGGTCTTATTCAACTTGAATCTTTCTCTTACCTCAGTTTCAGTCCCACTTCTTCTACCTTCTCAAGTCCTCCCAAAGTTCCGCTCCTTTGATCTCCGTCCTGCTCCAAATGATCATCAGAATCACCTTTCCTTATTCTTCAGCCCAACTCATTATCTTACTCTTTCTCCCATGAAGCCAGAAATAGAACTATAGTATACGACACAAAGTATACCAGCAAAATATTTTGTGAAGCATAACATACTACATTTGTAAATTAGATGAAGAAACACAGGTTTTTGATTTCATTTATAATTGAAGAGATGAACATTTAAATCACTTTGAGGTTATCAGTTCACTCCTTTTACACTGGTAAAAAAATACTTAAACTCAACATTGGCAAAGTTGTGGAAGATTGAAATAACTTAAAATTTTTATGCAATTTTATGTCTTGAAATTGATTAGCTTCAATGTAAATATTTACTAAGCAAGTTGAGTTGGACATGTCTGATCAATTTTTCCTCCTCTCTTCCCTGCCCCCTCTCCCCAGCCTGACTGATGAAAATTATAGAATGTAAGGGATAGGTAATAGAAACAACAAGATGTTAAGTTTACGCTTCGTTACCCCTGAGATGTGAAGAAGTTCAAGATAAACTTGATGGAATTATAGCCATGAGCTAGCCAAAGATTTTTCATAGCACTGGTGGTCTTAAAAAAAAAAGTCAAGACACTGTATAAAACAAGTAGTTGAGGTGGAAAACAGCTTTAAGAAGTTCAAACTCTAGCAAGTGATAAGAGAACCAGCCAGGGAAAAAGAATCCATATCTTAAGAAGGAATTATTCCTTACCTCTGGGGAAAAAAAGGGATTTTTCTTTCCTTCTTCCATCACCCCCACCCTAGCCATGACATTTTGCAATGGTGTTACTCACCCAGAAGGAAACACTGCAACCAGTCCCAGTCAGTCAAAGCATGAGAGCTTTGTGAGTTGAGGGAGAGTTGAATTTGGCCATTAGGAAGTGAGTTACAAAAAGGAACATACTTGGAAAGCCCAGCACTGCTCAAACGAGACACTGTGCATAGGGCAGGGAGCATGAGGACCCCATGGAAAGTGGAAGGATAGCAGAGACCTGAAGGAGGTAGGAGCTGATTAGACCATTTGCATTGCCTCCATGCATATCCCTCTATTAATGAATTCTCTGAATGTGCCTATTATTCTCACTTTTGCTGCTTGTAGTTGTGGAAAAGTGTGCTCTAAGTTTATGGAAGGCAATGCTTTATTACCATTGGTTTTTTCCCCCAATATCATTAGAGTAAATGCCTTTTCTTTGAACTAATTATACCAGCTGGATGAATATTCGAAGTAAAAAGCACCAGATGGGGCTCAAAAACTAAAGTTTTAGGAAAAACTTTGAATCTGTAGGTTGTCTGCCCCCTAGGGACCCAATCTTTCAAGTACAAGTTAGGGAATACCCCAGAGAGGTTGCTACAATTGTAATGATATTTATTGTTACGGTTTTAATAGCATGTCTAAACAACAACAAAAGAACTATAGGCTAAATGGTGGGTTCAGAGCTGGCTAAATGACTACACCTAAAGAGGACTAATTAATGGAACAATATCCATTTGAAAGAAAATATCTAATAGGGTTCCCCAGACATTTGTCTTTAGCCATACATGATTCAACATTTTTATCAAATTATTATTATTATAAATGGAAGAGATACATAGATGCCGTGCTTATCAAAATGGAACAAAGCTTAGAGGGATAATTAACACAATGAATGACAGTCAAAATCCAGAAAGATTAGAACATTAGGCTGAGTCTAATAAGATCCAATTTAATAGAGATGAATGTAAAATTCTACAACTCCTTTTTTTCCTGACCTCCAATCCCACAGCAACATCTACCATTAGACAGTTCCAACTGTATGTCTCATTGACATCTTAAACTCAACATGTATGGAATAGACCTTATTATCTTTCTCCACCAAACCAACCCCTATGCTAATTTCCCTTTTCCGTTGAGGTTCCTTTCATCTTTCTAATCACCCACATTCCAAACTTCAGAGTCCACCTCAATTCTTCACTCTCCCTCACTCCACAGTCTCCAATTAGCTGCCAAATTAGCTCCCAACTCTTCGATATCTCTTACATTTTTCCTCTTCTCTCCTCTTCTCATCACCTTTCACCTGGATTACTGCAATAACTGCCTAGATGCTCTCTCTAATTCCATTTTCTTCAATCCACACCCCACATAGCAGCCAAAGCAACCTACCTAAAGCTGAAGCCTGACCCTGTCACTCCCTTGTTACAGAAACTCCAGTGAGTTCTCATTAATGCTAGAATTAAATGACTTTGTTTAGTATTTGATTTATCCTCTATAGTAGCAACATGAATAATAAGATGGTGAAGGTAGATAGGTGAACGGAATGTGAAGCACAGTCTGGTATGGTGATCTAGGGCTGGGTAGTGGTCTAGTTGAGCATCTGCCCACTCACATGCCAGACAAAATGGCTCAATCCAAAGCAGGAGTTCCAAAGCTAAGTATATTAATACCCTATATTATGGGAACATTTTTCTGGTGGTTTGGTCCAAAGGTACTGTTTCAGATGGGAAGGGGTGGTGCAATGGTAAGAAAAATAAATGGCAACATGTATGAGATATGAAACATGACCACCTTTGGTCTTCATGTCTTTGCCCAGACTGTCCTTCATTACTGGAATACTCTCTCTCCTGTCCTTCACAGAACTCCCTTCAAAGCTCAGCTCAAGGGCCACTTTCTACCCATGGCCTTTCCTGATCTCCACCTGCTAATACTTCCTCCTGATAAAATTACCTTATATTTATTTCCCCTGCTCCTACTCATGGGCTGCTGAACAGAGCTGGCAGAAGTCACGCAACTATGCTGCTTGGGTACTTTATAATTTTATGTTATCCCACCTCAACTGGTTTCTGACTATAACAAGGCAGGTCTTTTATTCTGAAATAATTCCCTGTCTCACTCCCCACAGAAACTATTCCAGACCTTCTCTCCTGAAGCTTCCCACACTTCCCTTCCCCCATGTCTCAGCTGAGGACCTTGCCTCTTTACTGAGAAAACTAAGGTTATTCAATACAGCCTCCTTCTTTTCCCTTTCCTTTATCTCAAAACTCCTTGCCATCACCCCTCACTCTCTTCTCCTTTTGTCCAGTCTCTGACAAAGGTGGCCCTTCTCCTTACTAAGGCCAACTTTTCCACTCCTACTCTTGATCCTGTCCTCTCTCATTTTCTCTAACAGATTTCAGTTTCAGACACACACACACACACACACACACACACACACACACTCACTCACTCACTCACTCACTCACTCACTCACTCGAATCTTCAACCTCATCTTATCTACTGGTTCCTTCCCTACTGCTTTCAAATATACCCAAGTTTCCTTTGTCCTTAAAAAACTTTCACTAGAACCTGAGACTCCCTCACATTATCATTCTAAATCCTCTTCCCTTTCTCAGCAAATTCCTTTTTTTAAAAAAAAAAACAAAACTGCTAACACTCACTAACTTCACATCTCCTCTCACTCTTCACTTCTTTGTAATCTAGTTTCCTGTCCCCTTATTTAACTAAAACTGCTTTCTCCAAAGTTACTGAGAGAAATGATTATTAAATAACCAATGATTGAAGAGATTCAGGATTTTTTTTCTTTTTCCCATTTCCCCATTCAAAATCCAGTCTTTCAAGGAGAACTCTGACCTTGCCCAAGAATGTATCTCACCTAGACCATCTTATCTAGGTAGGGTTGTCCCACCCAAATGAAAAAACCTTACAAAGAAAACCTAAACTGAGTGAAATCCAGCCCATTGTGTTCTAGTCTCCCAGGTCTAAGTGATCAATCACATCTCCCATCCCTTCATTAGTATAAGCCACCTCTTTGTATAATATTCTTTCTCTCATTAATTGTTAACCAGAGTTGATTTCTACCCTCAGGAACACGTATTCTTCCAAAGGCATATAAACATTGAATGGGTTCCATGAGGGGTCTTTGGTTTATGAGAGATGGCCAAATAACCAACCTCTTATTAATTACTTGCTAGACATAATCAATAAAATGGTTAATTACCTAGAAATCATGTCTCTCGAACTTTTTATACATTACATTACCAACAGTCTCTTGGTTAACAAATCTAATGGTCTTTTCTCAGTCTTCATCCTTCTCTACTTACCTGCTACATTTGACACTTGACAATCCTTTTCTCAAGTATACTCTCTCCTCTCTGTATTTTCATAACACTGCTATCTCCTGGTTCTCCCCTACCTGTCTGACCACTTCTTCATCTCCTTTTGGTGGCTCCTTATTTGTATAAACACATCCTAACTTTGGGTGTATGCTGAAGTTTTGTCCTAGGTCAAATTCTCTTCTCTCTCTACATTCTCTCTCAGCAACTTTATGAGCCCCTGTGGGTTTAATTATCATCTTAATGAAGATAACTCAAAGATCTAGAAAGTCAGCCCCAGTCTCCCCACTGAACTTCAGATTCATATCACCAGTTGCTTATTGGATATTTCAAATGAGAAGTCCCAAGGACATTTCAAACTCAACATGTCCAAAACTGAAATCATTCCCACCCATACCCTGTCCCCCCAAATCTTGGTGTTATCTTTGATTCTTTACCCTCATTTACCCCACATATCATTTAATCAATTGTCAAATCTTGCCATCTGACCCCTTCTTTCCCCTCACCTAGCTACCATATTAGTTCAGGATTTCATCATCTGGAGTATTGCAACAGCCTTCTAGTTTGTCTCCTAACCTGGAGCCTCTCACCTATCCAGTCTATCCCACAAACTGCTGCCAAAGTGATTTTTCTTAAATGCAGATTTGATGATATCATGTCCCTAATTCAATCAACTCCAGTGGTTCCCTATTGCATCTAGGATAAGACATTAACTCCTCTGCTTGGCTTGTAAAGCCCTTCTTAATCTCACTTACATCTTTCTTTCCAACTTCATCAAATATTGCTACCCCTCCCACACTCTGCAATCCAACCAAACTGGCCTTCCCTCTGCTCCTCACCAATAGCATTTCATCTCTGGTCCCTGAAATGCACTCCCTCTTCACCCCCATCTCATAGAATCCTTCTCTTCCTACAAGGAACACCTTCTACATGATAATTCCTGATCCTCCCAACTGCTAATGCCCTCCCTCCCAAACTACTTTGTATTCTGTATATGTATATCCATATATGTAGATATGTATGTGCATTAATATGCATATATATATACACACACAGTATGTATATGTAAATATACATATAGATCCACAAAATTAGGACAATAACTTAAGTAGTAGAATACAAATTACCCACAAAAGTCAGCAGTGTTTCCATATAGGAATAATAAAATCCAGAAGGAAATCATAAAAAATTTAAAATTTAAAACTAAGAAAGAAATGACAAAAAATCAAAATTA
Source organism: Notamacropus eugenii (assembly GCF_028372415.1). Lineage (NCBI taxonomy): Eukaryota > Metazoa > Chordata > Mammalia > Diprotodontia > Macropodidae > Notamacropus > Notamacropus eugenii. The sequence continues at coordinate 708,942,898 of NC_092872.1, read as the reverse complement.
TCTACAAAAATCAACAGGATTATTATTAGATAGCAATAATAAAATCCAGAACGATATAATAAAAATGGGGTCCCATTCAATATAACTACAAAATCAATAGTAATAATAATGATAGCTAACATTAATATAGCATTTGCTATACGCCAAGCACTATACTAAGAACTTTGCAATTAGTTTCTCATTTAATCCTCCCATCCCTAGGGAGGTAGGGATAGCATGTATATATAGATCTATATGTATATTTACATATGAGTGTATATATGTATGTGTGCGTACATATGTGTGTATATGTGTATGTATATGTGTGTGTACATATATGTGTGTGTGTATATGCTTCTCTTGATTCTTATGTTTGAAAGTCAAATTTTCTTTTCAGCTCTGGTCTTTTCATCAAGAATCCTTGAAAATCCTCTATTTCATTGAATGACCATGTTTTCCCCTGAAGTATTATACTCAGTTTTGCTGGGTAGGTGATTCTTGGTTTTAATCCTAGTTCCTTTGACTTCTGGAATATCATATTCCAAGCCCTTCAATCCCTTAATGTAAAAGCTGCTAGATCTTGTGTTATCCTGATTGTATTTGCAATATAGTCTTTCTACAATACTGGAATTTTTTCTTTCTGGCTGCCTGCAATATTTTCTCCTTGATTTGGGAATTCTAGAATTTGGCTACAATATTTCTAGATTTTCTTTTACGGTCTCTTTCAGGAAGTGATTGGTAGATTCTTTAAGTATTTATTTTGCCCTCTGGTTCTAGAATATCAGGGCAATTTGCCTTGATAATTTCTTGAAAGATGACATCTAGGCTTTTTTTTTTATCATGACTTTCAGGTTGTCCCATAATTTTTAAATTGTCTCTCCTGGATCTATTTTCCAGGTCAGTTGTTTTTCCAATGAGATATTTCGCATTGTCTTCTATTTTTTCTTTCTTTTGGTTTTGTTTTGTAATTTCTTGGTTTCTCATAAAGTCATTAGCTTCCATCTGCTCCATTCTAATTTTTAAAGAACTATTTTCTTCAGTGAGCTTTTGAACCTCCTTTTCCATTTGGCTAATTCTGCTTTTTAAAGCATTCTTCTCCTCATTGGCTTTTTGGACCTCTTTTGCCATTTGAGTTAGCCTATTTTTAAAGGTGTTATTTTCTTCAGCATATTTTTGGGTCTCCTTTAGTAAGCTGTTGACTTGCTTTTCATGATTTTCTTGCATTGCTCTCATTTCTCTTCCAATTTTTCCTCCACCTCTCTTACTTGATTTTCAAAATCCTTTTTGAGCTCTTCCATTGCCTGAGACCACTGCATATTTATTTTGGAGGTTTTGGATGTAGAAGCCTTGACTTTTATGTCTTCCTCTGATGGTATGCATTGTTCTTTCTCACCCAAAAAGATGGAAAAAAATACCTGTTCACCAAGAAAGTAACCTTCAATAGTCTTATTTTTTTTCCCTTTTTTGGGCATTTTCCCAGTCAGTTACTTGACTTTTGAGTCCTTTGTCAAGTGGAGGGTATACTCTCAGGACCTGTAAGTTCTCAGTTCCTCCAAGGTGGCACAATCAAGAGAGAGGAGTTTACTCCTCTCCTGGCCTGCGTTCTGGTCTGGGAGCAACCACAAGCCTTTATGCCCAGGATCTGCAAGTAGAATTTCTTCTTCAGAGCCTCTACCAGCTCCACCAGGCCAGCACTCCTCCTCACCCCAAGGCCACCACTCATGGCTGATATTCAGATCAGCCACTCAATTCCTCCAGGGTCGTTAGGCAGAGGGCTCCAAAAATGGACCCTGCCACCACCTGGGGCAGCCTGGGGCTAGGGCAGGACCCTGATCTCTTCTCACCCAGGTGAAAGAGCTTTCTTACTGACCTTTGAAGCTGTCTTTGGCATTTATGGGGTGAGAGATCTGGGAAATGCAGCTGCTACCTGGGATTCCACACCCTGAAGCCTGCTCTAGTCCTGTCCCTGCCATGCTGCACAGCCAAGGGTGGTCTGTGCTCTGCTCCGACATGGTGTGATAGACTTTTTCTGTCAGCCTTCCAGGCTGTCTTGGGCTGGAAATCTCTTTCACTATATCCTTTTGTAGCTTCTGCTGTTCTACAATTTGTTTAGAGTCATCTTTTACAGGTATTTTATGGGCTGTGAGGGGAGAGCTTCTACAGGTCCATCCTTCTACTCCACCATCTGGGCTCTGCCCCCCAATATGTGTGTGTGTGTGTGTATGTTTATATATACATATGTGTGTATACATATGTATACACCCACACATAGTTATCTTCCCCATTCAAATGTAATTGTAAGTAATTTGTATCCCCAGATCTTGGCATAATACCTGAAAAACAGTAGGTATTTACTAAATGTTTGTTGATTGGCTGATTGCTTTTTAAAAATACATATTTATGTGTGTATATTTTTTTTTATCCCAGGTGAACTCAATTTCCCTGGGGACCAGGACTGTTTCATTTTTAGCTTTGTATCATCATCACCTAACATGGTGCCTGGCACATAGTAAGTATTTAATAAATGCTTGTTAACTGAATATTTTGGTTCCAAAAATTGACTTTACAAATACAGAACAGAGAAGGCTTGGATAGACAAAAATTTCTGCGAGGAAAAAAATATAATGGACTGAAAATACCACCTGAGTTGATAAAGGGATATGTTGCCAAAAGAGCAAAAGCTGTTCTAAGCTATTTGAAGAGGTATGTGATAACCAGAATAAAGGAGCAAATATTCTGCTGCTACTCTACCAGGTTGTTGTGTTCATCCTTCACTTTTGAAGAGGATCATGACATCAGAGAAATGATGACATGACTTGCTACTCTACCAACTCATACCTAGAACACTATGGTTCCCTTCTAGACATCGCATTTTAGGAAAAACACACACCATCTGAAGAACATTCAGAAAAGAGTGACCAGGATGGTGAGAGGACCAATAGAAGTCCATGATAGCTGCTGTCCATAGCTGAAGAAGTTGTGCAAAAGAGTGAGTAGATATTTTCTGCTTGATTTAGAGGGAAGAAGTAGGAAAATTGGGTGAAAGTTGCAGAAAGGGAGGTGTAGGCTTGATGTCAGATAAAACTTCCTAACATTAAAGCAATTAGGAAGTGGAGTAGGTTATCTTGGGAGTAGACCTCCTAATTGGAGGTCTGCAAGCAAAGACTGAATGATCACTGGTTGGGGATGTTGTGAAGTGGATTCTTTTTCAGATATGGATTGCACTAGACAATGTCTAAGGCTTTTAGCAACTAATAATAACAATTGCTAGAATCTATATACGTCTTAATAGGTCTACAAAGTGTTTTACAAGTATTAACTCAATCTGATCCTCACAACAATCCTGAAAGGTAGGTGCTTTTCTTATCTCCATTTTACAGATGAGGGAACAGACAGAAATAGAGGCCAAGTAACTTGGCCCAGGGTTACACAGCTAGTAAATACCTGAGGCAAATCTTGAACTCATGTCTGTTTGATTCCAATACCACCATTCCAGCCACTGAAAAGACTTCCTTAAGCCCTCTTAATTTCAGTGCTTTACCTCCTTTAATTATTTCCTATTTATCTAGCTTTATATAGTTTGCTTTGTATGTATTGTTTGCATGCAATCTTTGGCATTAGATTTTAAACTCCTTGAGGGCTGGGACTGGTTTTTTGCCTCTTTTTGTGTCCCTAGCACTTGCAGAGCACCTGGCACATAGCAGATACTTAACAAATGTGGTTTTTTTGAGGGGTTCACAATCACTTTAATCAAGCACATGTACCAATCCTTTAACCAAGCACATATATTATTCACCTAATTCAGGGGAATCAACACCCTGAACTTCAAAGAAAATACAGAGGAATTAAAAGTCAACAGGCATGGCTTCCTCTGCCTGAATTCAACAGACAGGTACAACTACCAGAGAGGAAAACACAACATCTGGGTTCTCAAAGCCAGGGGGCTCCTTAAGTGACTTCCTAGAGACCTTGTCTGGCCAAACAAACACTTCCAGTCTATTTAATAAATGTTTAGCAATTGAATGCACCTCCTATTAGTTCTTAGATTCTGTACCAAACTGGTCTAACAGCTAGCATTTATTTTACATAGCCATTTAAAGTTTTTAAAAAGCTTTATATTTATTATCTCATTTGATCATCATAACAACTCAAAGTCAATCCTGACTATACTAATCATCCATATGAGTTCCTTGACTACAATACCTCTCCTTGGTGACTGTTCCCCTGAAGGTGTTGTCTTCTTCCACTAGAACATGAGCTGCTTCTTATAGTTAGGATAGACACATGGAAGTTCATAGAGATGTCCAACTCTCCCACATAAACCCCAGAAAATATCTGAAAAAGGACTCAGAAAGACAAATGAGAGCAAGAGTGTAAAATTCTTCTTCTAGTTCACACCACCATAAAAAGATTGCCAGGATTAAGTAGAGGGGTTGCGCCAGAGATGCCAGAATAAACTCAGGTAAATGGGTGGTAGAGACAGGTAAAGGAACCATGCCAATGATTCAGATGTAAAAGAATAAGAGCCATTATCTTATAGATAAAGGGTCAAGGGATACAAACAGGTAATTCTCACAAGAAGAAAGGCAAACTATCAGCAATGATGTGAAAAAATGCTCCAAATCACTAATAATAAGAGAAATACAAACTACAATAACTCTACCTTATACCCATCAGACTGGCAAAGATGACAAAAATGGAAAATGACAATTGGACACAAACAAACAAACAATTAGAGAGAAAAGTTACCCTAATGAACTGTTTTGGGAGGTATGAATTGGTGTAGCCATTTGGGAAATCAATTTGAAACTATATCCCAGAAATCACTACACTATACATGTTCTGTTTCCCTCTAATACCACTTCTAGGTCTACAGTCAGTCAAGAAACATTTATTAAGCTCCTACTATGTGCTAGACACTGTGCTAAGCACTGGGAATATAAAAAGAGTCAAAAGATTCAAGAAGTTCACAACCTAAGGGAAGAAAACAAGCAAAACAGATAAGTAAAAACAAGTTATATACAAGATAAACAGGAAAAAATAAGAGAAGGAAAGTGATAGAAATAAAAGGGATTGGCAAAGATTTCCTATAGAAGATGGGATTTTAGTGGGGGCTTAAAGGAAGCCAGAGATGGTCTTGTTGACTAAGGTCTAGCTTATTCTACCCACTGTATCACCCAGCTGCCTGAATAAATTATGTCATATGAATATAATGCAATGTTATTTCTCCTAAGAAGTGACAAAAGGGACAGATTCAGAGAAACTTGGGAAGGCTTGAACTGATGCAGAATGAAGTCAGTGGAACCTGAAAAATTCAGATGACTACAGGATTACAAAGGAAAACAAACGTGAAAACCTTAAAAAGCTTTGATCAGCACAGTCCCAATCCCATTTCCCTGAGATTGATAACGAATCCTGTTTGCCGCATTTTGGTACGATGATGGACCAGAAGTGCAGAATGGAATAGACCTTTTCAGACACAGTCAATGTGCAAATTTGGTTTTACGTGACTATATTTATTTGTTGTAGAAAAAAGCCTTTTTTCTAGGTGGAGGAAGAATCTGAGGGAAATTTGGAAGATAGGGTGCTGATATGATACCTCAAAAGGGAAGTAAAGAAAACAACATTAATGAGTCACTTAAAAATTCATAGAAGAGAGAAGGAAGTTCAGAAGGTGATTCAGATAAGTAAGATAGTGTGTGACAGGACACTAGAAAATAAGCCCAGCCCTTAGATGAATTTGCAGAAGTCCACACAGACTTTGGAGCATGTGCGGGCATTCTGTAACTGGTTGTGGTCTGCTAATTCTGTAATGAAAAGAAGCCTCTTTGATTGGCTGTGCATCCAGAATGGGAGGTGCCTTCAAAAAGGCACTGGTTGACCAGAACTTTCTCTCTTCTTTGGCTGACTTTTTCTTGCCCAGCAACATTCCTGAGATAAAAGAGAGACATCTGAGACCAATATGTGGCCCATGAGTACAGACTTGGGTTCTTCACCCTGCTGTTTGTTCTTTTATTTTTAAGAGGAGAAAGAGGGCTGATGGTGGAGTGCAGTGCAGGTTTTGCAGCCAATTCAGCCTCAGTGATAGAGTGAGGACTGGCCCTTAGGACTGAACCCACTGATATCTAAGCCAGGAGCTCATTGAGCACCAATGTTGAGTTTAAATATGAACTTGGTGGCACTAATGCTGTGTAGAAACTGTTTTCTGAGCCCATTCTCCCCAGAGACCAAGATGGTATAGGGGAGAGTGTGCCCCCTAGTTGTTGGGGGCACACATGGTACTTTTGTTCTTACTGTATCTTCAGTATATACACCTCTCTGTAAAAACTAGTTGATATTAGTTGGCTAAATGGAACTGGGACACTACTTACTGGTAGCTAACAGTGGGGAAAACATCTGAATGGAGTCTCAAGCTAACAGTATTTGAGAAAGAGGCACCAAACCCCTCAAGGGTATCCCTAGAACCTGAAGAGGTAATGTAGTCATTTAGTCTTACTCTGGGAAAGAAAGGCCCAAAGTCATATGGCTATGAATGCTAAATTTGACCAAAAAACTCAAAACCCCAACATGTATTTAGTGAATGTTCAAAGATTCAAATATAGTGCTCTTTTTCTGTTCTTTGTATATAGAAATGTTCTTTTTTGTTGATATTTGTCAAGTCCATAATAACAAAAAGGAAAAAAATAATGTTAGCTTGCGGAAGGCCAGAATTGTCTTGCTTTGTTATCTCCAAAGTTTAGCAAAGTACCTGGCATATAATAAGTATCCAATACATGCTGACATTCATTCATTTGCAAGAAACTTGGTCTTGAAAACTCAGGACACAATCACAGAAAAAGAACTAATAACCAGGTATTTAACTGAAAAGTACAGCCACATCAGGTGATCCCTTTATGTGGTATGAACAAATCCCTTGAGAGAATTAGAAAGGAAGTGGAATAGGGACCAACCCTTCCCCACCTTCCATGGAGCATGTTAGATATACTCTTCCTGTTTCCAATATGTGAAACCAGTGAGGGCTGCTTCCAATTCTATGGTGACTTAATGATAAAAGTACTTCATGTCGTGTGACATGGTCTTCTCCTTCCCACCCCCACCCCATACTGGCAAGACTACAGCTTCTGGATTAGCCTTCTCTGGACTATAACTCCTACAGCAAGGACCACACTGTCTCTGGTCTCCCAGGAATGAGGGGTGGGTGGGAATGACCCAGGAGCAGCATTACAGAATGAAAAGTAATAGGTCCCTGGGTGACCTTTAAAAATTCAGTTCACAAAAATCCAAGAAGGGGACTCATAGAAAGTTCTTGACAAGTATAATACAAAATAGAGCTAGGGAAGCAGAAGCCGTTAAAACGCCAAGTAGAGACACTGTCCATGAGGATTGGGGCCAGGACGCCTGGAGTAAGGATATGTGAGCCAATTGGACGCAAGACACATCAGAACAGATGCTCCTTTGCTGACATCCCTTCCCACTCACTACGCACCCCAAGGCAGTAATTCTCTATCTCCTTTCTCTCCTTGGCCTCATCTGAAGGCTTTCTTCTGAGCATGGAGAAATTCTACTCACCCTTCTTTGTTAAAATGTTTACCTTTTCTCTATAAACTCTACAAACAATGTTAACTACTGCCCTTTGCTAATCCATGTGTACTTATTAGAAATATATTGAGAGGAGGTACTTGGAGGGGTGGGGGTAGGGAGTACAGATAAGGATGAGGAGATACACTGAATGCTGAAGTGCTTTGCCTGAGCACTCTCTGATGGAGTCTCTGAACAACAATCACAAAAAAGGAAGAATTATAAATCGTAGTATCATTGATTTCTAGTTAGAAGGGACCTTAAAGGTCATCTAGTCTTATTTTATAGACAGGGAAACTGAGGGCCAGTCACAAAGGCATTAGAGGCAGATTTGAACCCAAATCCTTTGACTTCAAAGCCCCGATTTTCCCCATCCTCCTTAAAGTTAACGCATTCCCCCATTATTCATTATCTCCCAAATATCCTCTTTACATTTTGTTCGTATATGGCTCTTTGCATGTCATCTCCCTCATTAGACTGTGAACCCATTGGGTATGGGGACTGTTGCTTGCCTTTCTTTGTATCCCTAGTGTTTAGTACAATGCCTGACACTGTGTAGGCACTTCATACACAGATATTTATTGACTGATATGCCTCCTCAGAGCAGAAAAGGAACATTTGTACCAGCAAACCCCTCTAGGCAATGGGTCAGTAGGGCAGAAATGGTGACAGAGGGCAATTAGAAGTGGCTGACCAAATGGTTCATCATTGCTGCCACTGCTGCTCATTCATTCATTCATTTTCTTTAAAGAAGGATGGAAGGCAAAGAAAGAATATGTTAGAAGTGAGGGTAGACACTATGTCCAGCACACAGGACAATCCTAGGAAAAATCATGAAGCCCTTGGTGAGAGAGGTGAAGTCTGTCTTCCATCATTTCTTTTCACCTCACTACACACACACACACACACACACACACACACACACACACACACACACACACACACACGACTACCTGCCTTTTTTCTCACCTTAGGAAGAACTTCTCTCTCAATAAGAATGGACCCAGACTTTACTCTCTCAGAAAACCCCCCCCATGACTAGAAGAATTGAGTAATGTCTACGGAGGGCCAGATCATCATGAGATGTCATGGAAACACCAAGCCACAGGCCTGCCTTCCAAGGGCTAGTCCTTTAATGGCTCACAAACTGGAGCCTGATGCCAGATTTCACTTTGGTTCTTATGTCCAACAAAAGGATATGAAAACAAGTCTTAACTCATCTTGTAAAAATGGTCGATGCCCTCCTCCCCCCACCAAAACAAATATTTAAAAGCTCTTGGAAAACTATGTGCCATAATGAGAAAAACAGGGTAGTGGAAGTCAGAAGACCTCAGTTGTACAGCTGACCCTTCCACTTACTTATAGGCTGTATCATCCTGGGCAAGTCACCAAGCTCTTTCAACCTTGGCTGTGAAATGAAGGTCAAAACAGCTTCTTGACCTCCTTCAGAGGACGTCATGTTAAATGGGATTATTTACGTAAAAGCCTTCTGTTTGGCGCAAAGCAGTAAACGCAAGGGGTGATTATTATTGAAGACAGTTGTTTTGACCCAGACTTTTCCTGTAGCCATGTGATTCAGTTCAGCCTAACCCAGGAATGTCTAGTCAGAGTGGTTCATAAGCCTGTCTCTGTCTACCCTGGAAAGCACAGTCCTCCTGAATCACGATGATTCCACTTATATACCCTCCCTAATTCAGATGGGACTAAAGCGATTTAGTGAAGGTTTTTTCAAACTTGCAAATGCAGATCTTAGACAGTAGTCAGTTAAACACAGGGTTTCAGAAGAAAAAAAGTAGGTATTTGGTAGCTTATGAATAAGAATTTCTGGATCCACATCTAAAAATTCAGCAAATTGGAATGACCCTAAATTTATCTCTCCACAAAAGCCTAATATTCTTAGATATTAGACATATCTAATAGCTAATAAATACAATACTGTATTTATAATGCACTTTCAGGTTTCCAAAGTGTATTTCATTTGATTCTCATGAAATCCCCTGTAAAGTAGATGCAATTATCCTCATTTTACAGATAAAGAAACTGAGGTTGAGCAAAGGTCAGTGTTTTGCCCAGGGTCACACAGATATTAAACGCTTGAAGCAGGATCCACTGACTGAAAATCCAACCCTCTATCACTGCCAGCACCCAGTAGTAGAAGAATAGGAATTAATAATCCAAATTCAATAAAGGTTTCTTAAGAGCCTACTGTGTGCATGTCATGAAGAGTGTCACGGGCTCTGGGAGCCTCCATCTTGGGGCTGTGGATACAGTGCACACCAAAATAAGTACAATAACAACAGAATGAAATTGGGGAGAAAGAGGGATTCAGACAAAGTCCTCTGGGCAAATTGGGGAGGAGGAACAGAAGACTTTCAGCTAGGTGACCCTTGAAGCCCCCCCCCAGAGGAGGTGGCAGCTAGGCTAAATTTCAAAGGAAGATAAAGAGTGTGAAAGGTAGAGATGCAAAAGAAATGGACTCCAAACACGGAGAATGGAGTATACAAATAAGGAAGGCAGGGCTGGTAGGTCAAGTTTAGGGAATAGTTGGTCCAGTTTGGCTGGAATGGGGAGGGCAAAGTTGAATAATATGAAAAATGGATAAAAAAGAAGAGAGGAAGTAGTTAGTGGGGACCTTAAATGCCAAACTAATTAGCTGTGTTGACCTGTTTGGATTTAAGAAAGATGCAGGACATTTAACAAGTTATGACTTATTGATAGGAAAACAAAGGATAAGCAAAGGTTGTATGAATGACAGTCAACCAGGACCTTTCATCCTGACTCTAGTTCATACCCCAGGACACGTGAGGTCCCTTCAGGAATTAGTATGCTTAGTAGCTAGATGGTGCAGTAGATACAGCACGGGGCTTTGAATAGGGAAGACTTGAGTTCAAATCCAGCCTCAGACACTTACTAGCGATGTGACCTTGAGCAAGCAACTTCACTTCTATCTGCCTCAGTTTCCTCCTCTGTAAAATAGACATAATATGAGCACCTACCTCCCAGGCTTGTTGTGAGGGATCAAAACGAGATAGTATTTATAGAAACGTTGAGTGTGCCTGGCACATAGTAAGCCCTATAAAAATGCTAGCTCCTCGTATTAGCTCTTAGTATCAGCTGTTACATCCAGCCTGACCTGAGAGGCTTCTGAGCCTTGAGGCTTAGGTGGTTTTATTTTCAGTAGGACAAAGGGAGCCAGAGCCCTTTATGAAGGAACCAGTGTGAGATAAGCTGATCCCAGGCACCTTTGAACACAATCATGAGTTAGCTAGATAAGGAAGCAGAATGGAGATAGTGAAATTCCTTTGGTGCTCCCTCACATCTTCATCAGTCATTCTAGCTGGTTTTTGAGCTGTGTGCCTGTCCTCCTTTCTGCCTGTGGGGCAAGGGGCTAATCTAACCGACTGACATATCGCAGCTTTGGCTTTCTTTCCAGACATGTTGAATTGGAGGCACTGGTGATGCATCCAGTAGGGGATGTGCAGCCAGCAGCTGCAGACACAGGACTGGAGTTCAGAGGAGAGTTTTTGGCTGGATGTGTAGATGTGGGAGTCATCCCCATAAATGTGATGACTGAAATCACGGCCGTGGGGGATAATATCATTGGATTTAGGAAAGAGGAGGATCTCAGAAGTCTCCTAGCCCAAACCTTCATTTCATGAATAAGGAGAATGAAACTCTGAGAGAAGTGACATGGCCTACGTCAAACAGTCAGTGAGTGCTGGTCTGGATTAGAACCCATGTCATCTGATGCGAAATTTAATGTCCTTTCCATTATGATACACTGTTTCCCTATGACATAACCAAGAATGATTGTAGAGAATGCTAAACCTAGGAAATGCAAAGTGGGCATGCCTTTGTTACAAAAACCGGACTCCAGGTGGATTGAGATATTGAAATTTCAGAGCCAGGACTTTTTTTGGCAAGAGTAGGAAGCAAAATGTGGGAACTCAGCACTTTGGAAAAGAAGCCTGTACTAGCACAAATGAGGGGCTTGTAACAAATCTTCCTTCAGGAGTCTTCCTGATTCCAAGCTCAGTGCTCTATCCACTGCACCACCTAGCTGCCTAATGCTCTCTCTCATATCCCATATCAGGCTTTTGCAAATACCTCTTGAATTCAGTATCTCTCAAATATCCCACCTTCTCTCTGTCGACACTGCCATCCTCTGATGTAGACCCTCATCATCTTACACCTGGACTATTGCAGTAACTGCTGGTGAGTCAGCCTGCCTCAAGTCTCTCCCTCCTCCAATCCATCCTCCATTTGGCCACTAAAAGTGACTTTCCTAAAGCACAAATCTGACCATGTTACCTCCCTAATCATTAAACTCCAATGGCTTCCGGTCATCTCCAAGAGAAAAATCAAAATCCTCTGCTTGAAATTCAAAACCTTTTATAATCTAGCCTCCTTCTTACCTTTTCAATCTTCTTACACCTTACTCTGTATCACTGACTCTTCCATCCAGTGACACTGGATTCCTGACTATTCCACAAACAAGATGCTCCATCTCTCAGCTCTGGGCATTTTCTCTGGCTGTCCCCCATGCCTTAGAACGCTCTTGCTACTCTGCTCTGCCAGCTGACCTCCTTGGCTTCATTTAAATCCCAGCTAAAATCCTACCATCTACAGGAAGCCTTCTCCAACCCCTCTTAATTCCAATGTCTTCCTTCTGTTAATTATTTCCTGTTTATCTTATATATAACTTGTATGTGTACATACATAACATACATGCATAAATATACACATATGTATATACACGTATATATTTACAGATTATTTCCCTCATAGATGGTAAGCTCCTTGAAGGCAGGGACTTTTGACTCTTTTTGTATCTCCAGTGCTTAGCACTGTGCCTACCACACAGTAGGTGCATAATAAATATTATTATCAAATAATAATAGACAAACTTCAAGATGGTTATCACAATCACAATAACCAGCATTTATGTCAATTTACTTATATTACCCCATTTGATCCTCATAACAATCCTGAGAGGTACTTTGCTATTATCATCTGCATTTTACAGATGAGGAAACTGAGACAAACAAAGGTTAAGTGACTTGCCCAGGGTCACACAGCTAGAAAATGCGTAAGGCAGAATTTGAACTGAGGTCTTCTTGACTTCAAAGACAGTTCTCTATTGTGTCACCAGTGATTCCATGCTTATTATCTGTAGTCTCTAAGCTTTCTAAAAAGAAATTACTTTTTTAAATTACTTTTTTTAAGGTAGCAGGACAGAGCATGTCTAAGGGCTTTTAAAGATCACCTAGAATAAACTTCTCATTTTATTCTAAACATAGAGCTGTACTGGAGCTGGCTCATACGAGCTAGGCAAAACTGATTCTTAAATTTTCAGTTTATCTATAGCTGGAAAAGGCAAACACTACAAATGAGGGATAAACTTATTGCTTTGTGGATTGTCTAGATTTAAGAAAGTGATGGAGGAAATGTCAATTATGAAGATTAAACTGAAAAGTCTGTTTTGAGAACTTTTTTTTTTTTTGGAGAGTCAGTTGTTAAACATTTACCAGAGTATCACTGCCAATACTTTCTGGACTGCAAAACTGCAATGAAAGGTAGTACAGAGAAATGTCCTTTTAATCAGAATAGATATGGGTCAGTTGTTTTTCAATCATGTCACTCTTTGTGACTCCATTTGGGATTTTTTTGGCAAAGATACTGGAGTGGTTTGCCATTTCGTTCTCCAACTCATTTCACAGATGAGGAAACTGAGGCAAACAGGGTTAAGGGACTTGCCCAGGGTCACACAGCTAGTTTCTGAGGCCAGATTTAAACTCAGATCCTCCTGACTCCAGGGTCAGCACTCAAACCACTATGCCACCTAGCTCCCTTGTCAGAATAGATACTCAGTTGTTAAGGACTTGTAGAAGAGTCCAAGATCCTTTTTAAAATAATAGCTGTCATCCCTAAAGATAGAGACTTCAGGCATCTTACTCACAATTCAAAAGGAATTCAAGCAGACAGCTAAGTGGCACACAACTAAGAGGAATGAACTTGGAGTCCTTAAGAGCTGAGTCCAAATCCTCCCTCAGATACTTACCAGCTGTGTGGCCCTGGGTAAATCACTTAACCAGTGTGTGCCTCAGTTTCCTCCAATGTAAAAACAGAGGGAATAGTAGCACCTACCTAATGGTAATATATGTAAAGCACTTCACAAACTTTAAAGTGCTATATAAAATTAGCCACTTTAAAAAAAAAAAAAAAGAAAGAAAGAATTCATCTTTGAAACTTTGTCCATTCCCCAAAGAGGCTACCTTCTCTGCCAAGATAGGCAGCAGGCAATGTTTACCAAGATCAGATTTGCTGCCATACGGTTTTAGCTAAATCTCCTTTACCCTCCTTTCTTACTATCTGTTCCTTCCAGGGTTTTAATAGTTAAGGAGAGAAAACAAAAAAAGGCTGGGGGTGGAAAGGGAGGCCTATCAGATTCCTTCCACCCCTGACAACAGCTGAGGGTGCATTTCCCTGGTCCCTGTCTCTGCACCCACCAAAATAGACCCTGGATCCACATATCATTCAGATCACAGAATATAAACTCCACTGAGATCTACTAAGATCCCTCTCCTCCTGCCTGTTTACAGCTTTGAAGGAGATAGATTACATTCAACTGAGCTTATAAATTACAGATTCCAAAGCTGACTTTTCAAAAATAATCTTTAAGGTATTTGGGAAAGACAGATAGTGGTAAAGTCTCCCCCACACAACATGCTTTTTTTGGTAGATTGATAGAACTACTGTAGCCTGGCTCTTACAGTACTACCACAGAAGTTCATGGGGCTAATTACAAATGAAAATACAACAAAACAAATGAACAAAAGCAAAGCTTGAGATTTTCAGACAGTAGGTTCCTTCAAATCACTATGAAAATACAATTTAAAATAAAATTCTGTGCCTGGGTCTGTTTTAGCACTCAGTCTCCTCCCCCTTCCACCACCAACCCTCCTCCCCCCTGGTCCCACATGTGATTCTCCTCTCACCACTGGAAGAGAAACCTCATTGTATTTATATCCCACATCAGCAAAAGCTTTTGGGTATGCGATTTGGGTTATTTATTTCAGTAGCCAGATCTGGTTTCTCTTCTGGCTAGAATTCAATTCAGCAAGGACTTGTTCAGTGAATGCTGTGTGCTCAAGAGCAAAGCTCAGAATCATCCAAGACTGGCGTAACAATAATAACAGATCATGTTTCTGTCATTCTTTAAGGTTTCTAAAGGTCTTTCCTCAGAACAGGCCTGTGAGAGAAGTAGCATAGGTATTATTGACCTGTTTTATAAAAAAGAGAAATTGAGGCGAGGAGGACCTAACTTGGCCTACAGGCACATAGCTTGGACGGTCAGAGCTAAGTCTAGAAATCAGACCTCCTAACTCCTACGTTCATTTCACCATCTTTTTGCAAGTGAAATACCATGGCCTGTGTGAGTTTTGACCAGCATTCTGCTGCCTCTGGCATCTACCTCCTTGGCAAAAATGAAGGTATAGAATTTAAAACTACTATCAACCTCAAATGTCCCAGTGGAGAAATATCATTCAACAGTTGCCTGTTTGGGGGATATTGCTCCTCTCTGCCAAGGATTATTGACCTGGGATCCAAGGACTGTGGATAGATCTCTGGGCCCAGTAAACTTGGATAGGAAAAAAATTACACATTTATTCCAATACAATCAGTTTCCTTTGTAATCCTATGCATTTTATTTTTATACATTTAGAAACATGATTCTAAGAAGGATCAGAATTGCTGCCGTACAGTTTTAGCTGAATCTCCTTTGCTCTCCTTCCTTACTATCTTTGGCAGGGGGGCCTGAAACAGAAAGGGTTAAGAACCCCTGATCTGTCCAATGGTTTGCCATTCAGAAAATTCCTGTTTTTCTCTATCTTCCACCCTTTTGCTATTGCTGAGAATGAGAGGGAAAGACAAGAAGACAAGGGAAAACAAGGGAACTTGTGGAACATGCATTTAATGAGCACTTACTATGTGCCAGGCACTTGCTAAGCACTTTACAAATATTATCTCATTTGAGATAAAAAGTGTCACTGTGAGTTCTCTCATTTTACTCAGAAAAGGCCAACAAGGAGATGGCAGCTTGGCTAGCCAGTCAACTGGTAGTTGGGTAACAGGGCCATACAGATGATTGTGAAGGATAAGAGATTGGGAGAGGGCCAGGCAATCTCAAGATTGCTAGGATAGTGACAGGTGGTAATAAGGGGGCCCAAGGAAAGGGACAAAGTCAAATAAACCATACTAGTGCTTCCATTAAGGAGCCATTAGGAACCCTAATGCCTTAGAATTTCCATTGACCCCTGATCTCTTGGTCCATGTGCCAGAGCTGGAGGGGTTTTACTGACATTACTCCTTACCTTTAACAGGGAAGGAAGCTGGGTGATTCCTTTTGGAGACAAAGTCACTCTTCTTCCGTGGGTCAACAGGCTGGAGAGTTGCACCAATAGACCTCTTGTTGCCCAAGATTTAATGTGTTCCTTCCAGTGAGTTAGGGTCTATGACTGGAAACCATTAAAAGCTCCCACCTTCTCCTCTTCTAAGCTATAACTTGACTCCAGAGTACTGCAGAACACCTAAATTTTCAGTACATCTCAGGCAATGAAATTCATTCCTTTATAGTGGTCCCAGGATAAGATTCTAAAGAGGCCAACCTTAAACAAGCAAACACATCCTGATCACTGTTCTATCTAATAGTTCATGGCTGAAAATGTTATGAATCCACCATCCTATTAGATGGAGATCAGAGGCAACACAAGAGGGATTTGGGGGAGATATTCTTTGTGTCATGCTGAGCCAACTCGACTGGCAAGCTTAGGGCATGGTTGTTCCAAGCTAAATACTTTGGCCCTTCTGTCTTTAGTCTTCACCAAATATTAACTCCCTGCAGAATATTCTTAGTGCCAGGAAAGCATTGGTGTCACCATCTGTCACCTGGAATCAGGCCCATTGACTTCAAATTAGCAATAAGCTTAAGAAATAATACCGGCCTCTGGGGCTTCAGTGGTAGAAGGGTAAGGCTAACTGGATCATAGAGTCAGAACTGAAAGGAACTTTAAAGGTCATCTCATCTGAACCCCCTCATTTTATAGATGTGGAAACTGAGGTCAGAGAGGTCAAGTCATGGACCCAAGGTCACCCAAGTGGCAAAGTTGAGATTCAAACTCAGGGCCTTGAACTCCAAATCCAACCCTCTTTCCCCCTATCATAAGACCCCTCCAGAGAATCAAGTCATTTATTAAGCTGCTACTGTATGCTAGGCACTATGCTAAGCATTGGAGATATAAAGGAGGACAAAAATAGTTCTTGCCCCTAAGGAGTTTATACTCTAAAGGTAGAGACAACAGACAAACAACTGCACAGAAACAAAATAGAGAATCCATTAGAGATAATCTCGGAGGGAAGTTGCTAACATTAATGAGGACTGGGGTAAAAATTTCTAGTAGAAGGAACTTGAAGGAAACCAGGACATCTGGAGGCTGAGATGAGGAGGAAGAGAATACAGGTCTGGGGGTTGGCTGATGAAAATGCATGGAACTGGGAGATTGGTGTCTTCTGAGGACAAAAAGAGGCCACTACAACATAGAGTATAAGCGGGGCAAGTGAAGTCTAAGATCACTGGAAAGGTAGGAGAGAGGCAGGTCATCAAGGGTTTTAAAAGCCAGAGGTTTTTATATTTGATGCTTTCTAGCATTTTTCTAGCAATTACTTCTGTAATTGAGAACCATTAGATTCAGTAAAAGGAGGGGAGCACTGACATAGTCAGATCTTCACTTTAGGAAGATCAATTTGACAGCTGAATGGAACCAGAAATCCAGTACAAAGCTGCTAATGGGACATATGATCTATGGTGGGATGTGGTAGTATTTCTAGGTCCCTAAAGCCACAGTTAGACCTGTTCTCTGGACAACAGCATATCTGCCTTGCCTACCACTGGTACCAAGTCTAACTCTGTACATAATTCAGCAAGGGGCTCTAGTGTAAGACCTTTTACCAACCACCATCTACATAACCAATGGTATATCATTTCATGGTTGGGCTCTCCCAGCCTGCTCGACACATTCCTATTTTTTAAAGGATAATAAAAGATCAAATAAATACACAACATATGTTCTTAATAGATTAGAAGAGAAGAGAAATACAGTAGAACCTTGGTTTATGAGTAAGTTGGTTTATGTATGCTTCACTGGACAAGGAAAAATTTTTCGCAAAATTTGTCTTATAGGACGAACAAAAATTTGCAGTATGAACATCATGTTTGGACTTGAACAGCTCGTGAGAGGATGACGCTCAACTTGGGCAATGGTTTTTTGTTGTTGTTTTTTTTTTGGAACCCATACAAGATAACATACCATCTCGGGGAGCGAGGAAGGAGGCAGGGGGAGAAATTTTTAAAGATATGGAAGTGATTGTTGATAACGGAAAACAAATAAATTAATTTTTTTAAAAAAATCATCAAAAACAAACGTCATTAGATAGGTTCCTAGTCAGAAGTGAACGTAAAGAAAAAAATAAGTGAATCAAAACATGAAAGTGATTCTAAAAAAACAACAAATAAGTGAAGGCAGTAGTTATTAGTCTTACTTTTAGTGAAAGTAGCATAAGAGAAAACACTCCCAACAGTGAAATCCTTGATGTTTTCATAGAAGGAGATTCTCCTTCCAAGAAATAACCCTTCCTCCTCCTCCTCCCCCTTATCTCCCTCAGGCGAACCACAACTCTTCCCAAAGGTAAAGTGGAGGTTAATTTATTTTATTTTTGGTTTATATTGTGTACTAATCATTGCTATTGTAATTCAGGCACATTAGGGACAAAAAATTTACTTAAAATTACAAATAATTATTTTTATATGAATATTTTTGGGAATGTGCTACTGATCATCTGACTTTACATTATTTCCTATGGGAAAATTTGCTTTGCAATATGAACAAATCACAAGATGAACAGAATCTTGGAATGAATGAATTAAATTCATAAACTGAGGTTCTACTGTAGGTGATGATCAGATCAGCAAGGTAACTATGGGTAGATGTGTGTGTTTGTCCTTCGTTGCCAAAGAAGACCATGCCATCAGAAATAATGACATGATTTGCACTTGACTTTGTTTTGAGTGAGGGAAGGCTGTGCAGATCAACAGTCTCACTTCTCCACAGCCATCTGAATCCAGTGACCAGATATTATCAAGATGACTGGAGATGACCCAGGTTGAGGCAATTGGGGTTAACTGACTTGCCCAAGATCATACAGCTAGTGAGTGTCAAGTGTCTGAGGTGAGATTTGAACTCAGATCCTCCTGACTCCTGCACTGGTGCTCTATGCACTGCACCACCTAGCTGGCCCTATGGATAGATAGACTGAAAGTAAAGATAGTATATGTTTGGCATATGGTTGGTTTTTAATAATTTGTGTTTAATGAATTAAAAAGAAATAGGAAATAGGGGTTGCCTATCGTACTTATAGTCTACACCAAAGGAGCCAAACTCAGATAGAAATGGATCCCTCCAAGCTGCATATCAGGGTAGTGAGGTAGTACAGCAGATAAAGCACCAAGCCTGGAGTCAGGAAAACTCCAGTTCAAATCTGGTCTCAGACATTTACTAGCTATATAGGGGAAGTCATTTAAACATGTTTGCCTTGGTTTCTTCATCTGTAAAATGAGTTGGAGAAGGAAATGTCCAAGAAAACTCTAAATGGGGTCACAGAGTATGAGACTACTGAACAAAACGAAAGCTGCATATCAATTTTATTGTTGTTATTCAGTCATTCAACTGTGTCTGACTCTTGGTGACCCCATGGACACCAGGCCCTTCTCTACGTCACAATCTCTCAAAGTCCATCCAAGGTCATGTTAGTTGCTTCCATGATACTATCTATCCATTCCATCCTCTGCTGTCTCCTTCTCCTTTTGCCTTCAATCTTTCCCAACATCAGGGTCTTCCATCTTCTCATTATGTGGCCTAAGTATTTAAGCTTCAGCTTCAGTATTTGACCTTCTGATGAAAAGCCCAAATAAATTTCTTTAAGTATTGACTGATCTTTTTCTTCTTGCTGTCCAAGAGACTCTCAAAAGTCTTCTCCAGTACCATAATTCCAAAGCATTGGTTCTCCACAATGCTCACCTTTCCTTACAATCCAAGTCTCACAGTCTTACATTGCTACTGGAAAAACCACAGCTTTGATGAGACAAAGGTCTCTGCTTTTTCATCTGTTGTCCAGATTTGCCATCACTTTCCTTCAAAGGAGCAAGCGTCTTTTAATTTCATGGCTGCAGTCACTGTCTGCAGTGAGCTTTGAGCCCAAGACTATAAAATCTGACACTGTTTCCATTTCTTCTCCCTCTCTTTGCCAGCAAGTGATGGGACCAGTTACTAAAATCTCAGATTTTTTGGATATTAAGCTTCAAGCCAGTTTTCACACTCTCTTCTTTCACCCTCATCAAGAGGCTTCTTAATTCTTCACTTTCTGCCATCAGAGCAGTATTGTCTGCATAGCTGAAATTGTTGCTGTTTCTCCTGACAACCTTAGTTTCAGCTTTTGATTCATACAGCCTGGCATTTCAAATGATATACTCTGCGTGTAAGCTAAACAAGGTGACAGTATATAGCCTTATCATATTCTTTTTCCAGTCTTAAATCAATCAGTTGTTCCATGTTTGGCACATTAACACCACAAATTAACATTATCTATGTTGCATTGCATCTTTCAAAATTTTGTTAAATCTCTCCTAATTATATTTTAATCTGATTTGGCTGTATTCTTCCAGAATTTTGAAATCTGGTTATTGCCTGCTACTAAAAGGCATTATCTCAGAAAGCAGAGATAGTATCTGATTTATCTTTGTATCTCCTCCCAGAGGCCCACACAATGTTTTATTTGTTATGACTTTTTTATATTGAATGAACATGTAGGGATTTGGATACAAGTGTAGGAAACCTGGACAAAGCTTCAGGAAATCAGGGCACATAACTCCTTCAGGATTGTTAAGAGAAGCTCCAGGTAATTAACATGGACTTGGAACCAGGATGCAATTTCATAAAAGAAATTAAAGGAATGTATTCACCCCAATCAGAATATCAAATGTACATAAGGCAGAGAGTGAAGTTAGAAAGCAAAAGAGAGAAATTGGTCCTTGAGGATTTGTGCCATGCTGACTGGGTATAACTGCCAATCTGACACACCAAAGAGCTGAAATAACCCTGAAGCTTTGGGTTCTCTTACCAAGCTCCCATGTAGGAAAGAAGCTGCCCAGTAGTTCTAATTCCACAGATAGCCTTCAACATTGAAGGAAAAGGGAAGTAGGCTATAAATGAATGAGGTATTGTGATATAGTGGATAGAGCACTAGACTTTGAGTCAGAAAGACCTGGGTTCAAATTTAGCCTGCATCACTTTCTGTGTGACTCTGGATAAATCACATACCTTTTGGGGCATTAGTTTCCTCATCTGCAAAATGAGGAACTTGGACTCAACGACCTTTAAAGTTCCTTCTAACTTTAAATTTATGATCCTATAAATGAATTCCACACATAGTTCTTGAAATCTTATGATGTGCAAGGTACCTAGGGGGTATATAAAAAAGTCCCTCCTTTAAGAACTTTACATTCTGATAAAGAAGACAAAACATGCATATTAAAAAACAAAAAAGGTATGCAAGATATGAGAGATGTTACAAGTCAGTCTTGGGCAGTTAGGGAAGACTTGAACTCAAATCCTGCCCCAGCCCTACACTAGCTGTGTAACCCTGGGTAATCTCTGTCTACCTCAGTTTCCTCATCTGTAAAATGGAAATAACAAGAGTACCTAGCTCCTAGCATGTTTGTGAGGATGAAATAAGATGACATGTGAAAGGAGTATTACAAATTTTAAGCAAATGCCAGTTACTATTATTATAATTATTTGTTACATGTTAGGTGTCAAGGAGGTGATTTCTGGTTTTTGTTAAGCACCAGGAGCAAATTGGGCAGCTAGGTCGTACAGTGGATAGAGTGCCAGGCCTGGAGTCAAGAAGACTCATCTTCCTGAGTTCCATCTGTAAAATGGGGATAATAAGATCACCTACCTAACATTATGGTGAGAATCATATGACTTAACATATATAAAGCACTTTGCAAACCTCAAAGCAACATATAAATGCTAGCTATTATTAATTTTCTCAAATTTCCACACCTACAGTGACCATATTTTCCAAACCAAAACATAAGATTGTAATCAGACAAAGAATATTCTCTTAGCACAGCCTCATTAAAAACAGTTTATTTACTTAAATTAGGATTGCTGTGGAAAATATGGAATATGCAGGCACAGTGCATGGAGAAAAACAAACAGATAAAAGAAAACCTGAGTTCAAATCTCTACTTCAGAAACTCACTATCTGTGTAACCCTGGGAAAATCACTGAACCTCTTTCTGTCTCAGTTTTCTCATCTGTAAAGTGGAAATAATAATAGCACCGACCTTCCAGGGTTGTTATGAGGAGCCATTGAGTTAAAAATATGAAAAGTGCTTTGCAAACCTTAAGGGGTTTATACAAAAGCTCATTATTATTAGCAGTTATTATGAGTTTACTTTCTCACATTCTAGTGAGACAGGAAAGGTCAGCTATATAAACTTTTCTTCTCCTGGAGGGCAGAAACTGTAAATTAGGCATTATAGGAGACATCCTACTTATATAGGATCTCCTTCACATTTACTGAGGTAAGCTTTTTTTTTCATGGAGCAAGTACATTGAACTATTAAATTCACTACAGAGCAACACACAGGCAAAGCAATCAGAAGCAACCGCAATGTGAATCATATAAAATCAACAAGCTTTCAGTTCTTCCCTGGACGCATTAGGGAGAATAGAAAGATTTGTTTTCTTGTTTGGCAGGAGAGATGCAATTATGAAGAAAAGTTTTTGGAGGAGCAGGCTCTTTAGCAGAGTAGACCTGATTTTAGTAACATGTGGAAGTATCAGATAAAGACAGAGGTATAAGTAGCTACCCATGCAACACCGCAGGTAAGACACACTGGTAACATTCTCAAAATATGGAAATTAAGATTTTTTTTTTTACCTCAATAAATTTTAGTCCACGGAACCCACAGAATAAATGTAGCATATCATAGCACCAACTGAAAACTTCAGATTCATGGGTGTATCCTTTCTGACCGTTCCTAAAGGTTTTTCTTTAGGAAAATCATTAGCCTATTGGTAATTAGCAATGGGAGATGAAGCTGGGAAGATCCCCAGTGGTTTTTCTTTGATCCTCAGTTCTTTCACTAGCCATCAGAAACAAAACAATGTTAACTTGTCATCTATCTGGGCTCATCTATGGCCATTCCACATACACTCTTGCCCATTTGCCACTAAATATACTTCCTAAATGTTTTATTCTCCTCCCCTCAACCCCCACCCCACCCCATATAGAGAGAAGTTGTGTCATTTTTTCAGTCTAGTTAGATTCTTTGTGACTCCATTTGGGGTTTTCTTGGTAAAGATCCTGGAGTGGTCTGCCATTTCCTTCTCCAGCTCATTTTACAGATAAGGAAACTGAAGTAAACAGGGTTAAGTGACTTGCCCAGGGTGACACAACTAGTAAGTGTCTGAGGCCAGATGTGAACTCAGGAAGATAAGTCTTCTTGACCCCAGGCCTGACACTCTATCCAGTGTACCACCTAGCTGACCAATTTGCTCCTAATTTTTAACAAAATTCAGAAAAAACCTCCTTGACCTCTCCTCAAAAGCTGTGTCACTAAGTGAAATTTAAGTTGCCTGAGGGATGGGATGGACCATTGCACTGCCAATATAAGCACAATGTTTTCTTTTTTTCCCACAGTTTTTAAATTTTTTCCAATTGCATTTTAGCAATTCAGCATTCCAATGAATTTCAGCATTCACTTTTATATGATTTTGAGTTCTAAATTTTTTTCTTCCTCCCTGCTAGCTTTCCTCCCCAAGACAGCAAGCAATCTGATATAGGGCATATATATATATATATATATATATATATATATATATATATATATATATATATATATATATATATATATATATATGTATTATCGTATTAAACATATTTCCACATTAGTCATGTTGTGAAAAAAGAATCAGAAAAGGGAAAACATTATAAGAAAGAAAAGACAAAAATAGTGAAAATAGCATGCTTTGATCTGCATTCGGAATCCATCGTTCTTTCTCTGGATGTGGATAGTGTTTTCCACCATGAGTCTTTTGGAATTGTCTTAGATCTTTGTATTGCTGAGGAGAGCCAAGTCTATCATACTTGATCACTGTACAATGTTGCTGTTACAATGTTGCTGTTACTGTTACAATGATGCTATTACTGTTACGATGTTGCTGTTACTGTTACGATGTTGCTGTTACTGTGTACAATGTTCTCCTGGTTCTGCTCACTGCACTCAGCATTAGTTCATGTAAATCTTTCCAGGTTTTTCTGAAATCCACCTGCTCATCAATTCTCACTCCACAAGTATTCCATTACATTCATATACCACAATTTGTTCAGTCATTCTCCAGTTGATAGCTATCCCCTCAATATCAAATTCTTGGCCACCACAAAAAGAGCTGCTATAAATATGTTTGTACATGTGGGTCCTTTGCCCTTTTATATGATCTCTTGGGGATCTAGTAGTGGTATTGCTGGATCACAGTATGATTGCCCCTTGGGCATTTTTTCAAATTGCTCTCCAGAATGGTTGGATTAGTTCACAATTTCACCAACCCTGCATTAATGTCCCATTTTTCCCACCTCTTCTTCAAAATTTATCATTTTCCTTTTGTGTCATATTAGCCAGTCTGATAGGTGTGAAGTGGTACCTCAGAATTGTTTTAATTTGCATTTCTTTAATCAATAGTGATTTAAAACATTTTTTTATATGACTATAAATAGTTTTAATTTCTACATCTGAAAACTGCCTTTTCATATCCTTTGACCATTTCTCAATTGGGGAATGACTTGTATTCTTATAAGTTTGACTCAGTTCTCTCTATAATTTAGAAATGAAGCCTTTATCAGAAGTGCTGGCACTAAAAATTGTTTCCCAGCTTTCTGTTTTCATTCTAATCTGTGTTGCATTGGCTTTCTCTGTAGCACAGTGTTTTCAATGTAGTGGATAGTTAATAAATGGTGTGGAATTGAATCAAATTCTTTCTGTTAATTCAGTTGATCTTATCCACTCCACTTCCATGAGGTAGGGTCCATGGGGTCCTTTTCCTCCAATTAATTCCCAAAGTCTGTGAACTAGTAAAGTAAGTCATACTTGGCCAAAGTGAAGCTCTTACAGGGCCATTTGCATACTGGGATTCATTAAGAGCAGAGCCTGCCAAGTCAAGGTGGAGTTAATAAGGGGTGTTACAGTAACGGAAAGATAAGTTAAGGGGAGATACAGTTTGGGAGGAATTTTTAACCCTATCCCTCAGGGCCATTCAAATTCATAAAGCAGGGAACCTAAGATAATGGCTAATGAGGTAATTAGGTAAGATAATAATCTCTATCCTACTTACAAACCATGTTTTAGTTTCTGTGTAGGATACAGATAATTCACACAAGAGAAAGGAAAGGAAAAAATGTACCAGGATGCCAAAGAAAACAACAGCTATTTCCAATAGAATTTGGCTTATGACATTTTTTAACTTGGAAAAAAAAGTGGAGGAGGGGAACACATATTCTTTGGAAATGAGGGTGGGAAGAGAAAGAGGTTCTCTCCCATAAGCCTAGCACACAAGGGTAGAGTGAAATCCTTTATTTCCCCAACATGGACAGCACAAATGGCAAAGAGTTAGGGGAAAGATCTTTGTGGAAAGAAGAGAATGTGTACAATAATATGGCTGGAACCAATGCTGAGTGTGGGCAGGAACTAGCTCTAGGGGCATGGATTTCATTACAACTCACTGGGCAAGGAAATACAAAATATGTTGCAAGTGTCAATATTCATAGTTAAAACACTGTTGTTTTCTTGGTTTTACTCCAGAGGGAAGGGAGGTGGACTTTTAACCACTAAGGGTCAAAACACATTTTCAAGGAATACCCACACTTAGGATTTTCAGTTTTTAAAAGGAGATCCTGGAATCCTTCTCATTTGAAGGATTCAACCCTTCCCTTCTCTCCTTAAGTCTCCCCCAGCACACTTTCTCCCACTCTTTCAACAGAGGACATTCTCAGAGACTTCACTGACAAAATAGAAGCCATTTGTTACCCTGAGCTCCCTCTACATTCCTTCTCCTCAAAACCTCTCAACATCATCTCCTATTCTCTCCTTTATTCCAGTCTCTGATGAATTGGTGGCCCTCCTCCCAAAGCCAACCTTCATATCCCTTTGATTCTATTTTGCCTAGTCTCCTCTAGCTGGCTGCCCCAACTCCTTCCCCCCTCCATATCTAATTTTCAGTCTCTATCTATTGGTTCCTTCCTTTCATCTACACAGGTGCTCAGGTCTCCTTCATCTTTAAAAAATTCATACTAGACCATGGGTTCTTAACATTTTTAATCAAAGATCCCTTTAGCCATCTGGTGAAACCTACAAAATTTAATAATGTTTTTAAATGCATAAAATACATAGGATTATAAAGAAAGTCAATTAAATTGGAAGATATAATTTTTCCCATCTATGTTCAAAATTCCCCCAAGACCCACAGGGCCCAAGTTAAGAACCCTTGCATTAGACACTAACTTCTCCTCTATCATATTATATCACTCTTCCCTTTCATAGCCAAACTCCTAGAAAAAGCTGTCTATACTCCTCTGCCTCCATTTCTTCTTTTCTCACTAGCTCCTCAACCCTCAAATTGGACTTCTAACCTCATCACTCAATTGATACCACTCTCTCTAAAGTTATCAATGATATCTTGTCAAATCCCATGATATTTGTTCAGTCCTCATCCCTTTTAACTTCTCTGTAGCATTTGACAGTTGACCAGTCTCTCCTTCTGGATATTATTTTCCCTCTGGGTTTTCTTAACTCTGGTCTCTCCTCTCCTACTTGTATGATTACTTTTTCATAGTCTCCTTTCTTGGATCAGCCCCAATTAAGTATGGTTATTAGATAGATAGATAGATAGATAGACAGACAGACAGACAGACAGACAGACAGACAGACAGATAGATAGATAGATAGATAGATAGATAGATAGATAGATAGATAGATAGATAGATAGATAGATATAGCCCTGGTCTCTCTCTTTGTAGCCAATTGCCTAGTGGACATTCCTATGTGGATGTACTATACATATCAGGCACAAAATGTTCAAAACAGAACTCATTATATTTTTCCCAAAATTTGCCCCATTTCTGAACTTCCCTCTCTCATTCAACCATACCCCCATCTTTCAAGTTACCTAGTTTACAAGTTAAGTATCATCCTTGGATCCTCATTCTCTTGCTCCAGATAAACACTGAATTGTCAAATTTTATCAGTTCTACCTCCATAATATCTCTTACATCCAACCACCCAATTCTTTCTATTTGCATGGCCAGCATACTGCTTCAGACTCTCATCATCTCCCAACTAGATTATTGCAAATTTTTCCTAATTGGCACCCCTTTTAAGTTTCTCCCTTCTCCAACTCATATTTCACATAGCTGAAAAAATGAGTATCTGAAAGCACCAGTCTCACCATCACATTGCCCTGTTGATATACTCCAGTGCCTCTTGGGAATTTAACCATAATTCTATTACCTCTGGGACCAAATATAAACTCTTCTGTTTGGCACTTAAAGTCAATCACAATCTATCTCTAACCTAGTTTTTCAGGCTTATTATATATGACTTTTATTCACACATTCAATCAAATTGGAATTCTTGTTCCTTACACAAGACATTTTATGTCCCATCTATGTGCCTTCTTTGAACAGGTTGTTGTCCTCCTTTGCCTGAAATGCCCTCCATCCTCACCTCTCCCTCTTAGAATTTCTATCTTTCTTCAAAGTTCAGCTCAAGTACTTTCTGCCACATGAAGTGATTCCCAATCCCCCTCCTAATTATCTGCAATATATTTTGTGTATATTCATATGAGAATGTGTCCACTTATCTTATAGGATGCAAGTTCCTCAAAACCACATATTTTTGTTTTTGTCTTTGTATCTCCAGAACTTGGTATACAGGAGGAACTTAATGCATGTTTACTGATTTATTTATAAATAAGAATGTATTTTTAGTTCCTTTTCTTGGAACCTACCTCAAATTATATCAAACTGGAGTCAGAGTGCTGCACCCACATTCCCCTTATATATACTAGTCGTCTGGGAGAAGGCAGTCAACATATGATCCAGCTGGAGCCACAGAAAAGGGAAGGCAGCTGGGGCTTTCTTCCTGGTTTCCCAATTTAGAGGGCACTTGTAGTCTTTCAGGAGGAATAATTAGTCAAAATGAGAAACTAGCAGACATAAGGTTGGGGTGAGAACCTCACTTCCCCTGCCCTTCTCTTCCTCCTCCTCATTCCATGCAGAGGTTTTCCAGAAGCTGATCCTTTCATCAATTTGTGGTTCTTGCCCTGGGATGTGTAGAAACTCTAGTTCCAACTTCAGCTAGAGTTCCTGCTCCCTCTTCTTGAACTTGAGAATTTTTCTCTGTGTGCCACTCACCTCAAGGATCCATGACTTTGTAGGAAATGACTGTCTTTCTACCCGGGTACCTCCCAAATAGCCTTCAGAACTGCTATGACCCAAATCATTCCCCAATTGATAAATGGTCAAAGGATATGAACAGGCAGTTTTCAGAGGAAGAAATTAAAGTTATCTATAGTCATAGGAAAGAATGCTCTAAATCATTATTGATTAGAGAGATGCAAATCAAAATAACTCTGAGGTACCACATCACACCTAGCAAATGGACTAACATGACAAAACAGGAAGATGATAAATGTTGGAAGAGATATGGGAGAGTTGGAACACTAATTCATTGTTGGTGCAGCTGTGAACTGATCCAACCATTCTGGAGAGCAATTTGGAGCTATGCCCAAAGGGCTACAAAAATGTGCATACCCTTTGACCCAGCAATATCGCTTCTAGGACTGTATCCCAAAGAGATCATAAAAATGAGAAAAGGACCCACATATACAAAAATACTTATAAAAGCTCTTTTTGTGGTGGCCAAGAACTGGAAATCAAGGGGATGCCCATCAATTGGGGAATGGTTGAACAAGTTGTGGTATATGAATGTAATGGAATACTATTCTGCTGTAAGAAATGATGAGCAGGCAGACTTCAGAAAAACCTGGAAAGACTTATATGAACTGAGGCTGAGTAAAGTAAGCAGAACCAGAACATTATACATAGTAACAGCCACAGTGTGTAAGCAATGTTTTTGATGGACTGAGTCCTCCACAACAACGTAAGGACCAAAATATTTCCAAAGGACTCATGATGCAAAATGCCATCCACACCCAGAGAAAGAACTATGGAGTCAGAATGCAAAATTAAGCAGACCATTTTCTCTTTTGTTATGTTACATTTTGTTTTGTTTTTCTCATGGTTTCTCCCATTCATTATAATTTGCCTTATAATGCAACCTGACTAATGTGAAAATGTGTTTAATAAGAATGTATGTGTAGAATCCATATAAGATTGCATGCCATTTTGAGGAGGGAAGGGAGAGGGAAGGAAAAGGAAGGAGGAGAAAATTTAAGACTTATGGAAGTTATTGTTGAAAACTGAAAACAAATTAATTAAATTTTAAAAAAAAGAAAATGTATTTAATAGGAATGTATGTGTAGAGCTCATATAAGATTGCATGCCATCTTGGGAAGGTAGGACACAGGGAGAGGGAGAAAATTTGGAACTTATGGTAGTGATTGTGGAAAACAAAACAAATAAATTAATAAATTTTTTGGGAAAAAAAGAATTGTGATGAAAAAAACTCAATAACTTTATGTCTGGCCTAGTCCTGAGACCCTCTAGACTCAGCTAACTTAGTCCTGGGCATACAGGTTATGAACTAATGTGGTTGGAGATGCAGAGGGACATTTGGCACTTTGCTCACAATTGAGACAGTCTGGACATCAATTAGGTGTATACTAGATAATTCTCATGGGAAATAACTGCTGAAGTCACTTTATGATATTTGGGACATCAATAGGAATTGCCAAGACGCTAAATGAGACTTCAATAGTCAGGAGAAATCATTTTGATTTGAGTTGTCTCGCAGAATCCATGCAGTAACACAGAACCCTACTGGAAGTCTTTGTAACTTGGTTGTATCTGCCAGAGCTTATACTACTCCACTGGTTTGGACTTAGAAAACTCAAAGTCACCTCTATGCAAGATGAGGTATTAGAAGAAGCATCTGAGGGAGGAACCATAACGTAACATAACTATAACCATAACAGTATATAAAACAATAATGATGCTCCTTGAGGACTGCATGAGGTAAGGTAGTAAAATGGACTCCCAAGGTCTATAGGATAACAGGTATGCTTGAACGATCAGGTAATACACTCTATAGGGATATGTACGTAAGGCCAAAATTCACTATTCCCATAATGAAACTGTTAAATAAGTCAACCAATTATTCTGTCCTCAAATAGAGTTTCATAAAAAAGCATTACTAATGGGTAAATAAAACTGATATTCTTCCAAGTATCAGTTAAAAGGCATATGGAACATGTGTTGCACATTAGATTCAAGTCAATGCAATAAACATTTATTAAATACTGTGCTAGGTCCTGGGGAAATAAAGACAAAATTCATGCCCTTAAGGAGGGCATATATTCTAGGAGGAGGAGCAAAAGAGAACAACACATATCCTGGTAAAGAGATACAGAATATATATAAAGTGAATATAATGTAATTGAGGAGGGAAAAGGAGAATCCTAGCAACTACCACTAACTCACAAATAAATAAATCATGTCATTCAGAAATTTCTTATCTCAAAATAAATATGCCTGTTGAAATCTCCCCCCAAAAATAACCTTCACAGGTTTCTATTTCATTCATTATTATATTCATGCATTAGAGTTAACACTTTAACAAAATCACATTATAACACATTAAAATATCAACCATATGCAGTTTCAACATAAGAAGACACTGTGAGTAGACTTGGTCCCAAATGTCCAACTGTTCCTCAAGTTTCAGGAAAATTATATTTTTTTTAGCTGAAGAAAAAATTTCAATTGTTATTTCAACAACCTCCAGTGAATACCTTCAACACACTTATTGGCTATAGCAATAAAGTCACAAGTCTTTTGGAAGAAAAACAAAAATGAGGGGAAGATGGTTAATATGAAAAACCATCTGCAGTCTCATTTGTGAATATGGACTTGTTCTTATACTTTTTATCCTATACTGGCAATTTGTGGCACAGTAGAGAGAATACTGTGCTTGGAACAGAAGACTTGAGTTCACAACTGACCTCAAACAGCTAGTATGTGTGACCCTGGGTAAGTCACTTAACCTTAATAACACCTTTCATAGTTGTCATAAGGATTAAAGGAGGTGATATTTGTCAAATTCTTAGCAATTCACCTAGCACATAGTAGTTGCTTAATAAATTCTTATTTCTTTCCTTCCTTTCTCAGGTAATATTAAAATATCAGCTCATTTTGCCTTTTACTGTGAGACAGCTCTGAAATGGAAATGATTTCTCCAGATCATTGAAATTTTCATTTAGTGTCTTGACTCTTCCTATTGATGTCCCAAATATTGTAAAGAGGCCTCAAAGGTTATTTCCCATGAAAATTATCTAGTATAAACCTAATTGATGCCCAATTGTGAGCAAAGTGCCATGGCCCTCCGCATCTCCCACCGTATTAGCAGAGGGATTATTTTCCATGTGCTCATGGAAATCAACAAGTACTCTGAGAGCATGTACTATGCTTCCAGAACAAAAAGAGATGCAAAAGAAGAAGACACAGTTCCTGTCCTCAAGAAATTTATATACTATTTAGGAAAACAAGCTTAAAGGATATGGAAAAAAGAAACCAAGAACAATACATGTACTAAATTGTGTTGTCGATCTAATAGTAAGCTGGGAAATTATTCTAGGGTCTAGAGTTGGAAAGGACCTTGGAGAGAGCCCAGCTAGTCCAACCCTGTCTTTCTACAGAAGAGGACTCTGAAAGCAAGGACAATGGCTTGTCCAAGGCTTACAGGTAAGCTGTTACAGTGCCAAGATTCAAACTCAAGTCCTCTGGCTCTACATCAATCAATAGATCAGTGAGCAAGAATTTATCACAAGTTTTTATGTGTATGAAGTACCTCTATGTATCAATCAATAAACATTTATTAAGCACCTGGTATGTGGAGGGTACTATGTTAAGGCTGAAAACATGTATAAGTAGATATAAAAATATGTGTAAATCAATCAACAAGCATTTATGAATTACTTATTATGTAGCAATAATAACATTTACATGGCACTTTCAAATTTGCAAAGTATTTTACATGTTACCTCATTTGATCCTTTCAACAACCTTGTGAGGTGGCTGCTACTAAATTTTCAATTTATGGATGAAAAAAACTGAGACTAAGAGGTTAAGTGGCTTACTGCTTGGTGTAAATCTAGTGAGAGCCTGAAGCATGATTTAAACCTGTCTTCCTGAATCCATGTCTATTGTACTATCTGCCTCTGTAGAGGAGACTGACAGTATGCTAGATACTAATGGTTCAAATACAATGAATAGAACAATCTCTTACAAGGAATTTATATTCCAGTGAGGAAGACAACAACTAGATATGTGTATACATGGGTATATATGTATACATGTATGTATACATGTATGTAGAGTGTGTGTGTATATATATATATACAGAATATATGTATATACAGGAAAATATTAAAAGGATAAACACAAAGAAGTTAAGAACCAAATAGTCTGAGAAGGGTAGCGCTAGGAGCTGGGGAGATGAGAAACGTTTTCATGCAGAAACATTTGAACTAAGCTTCCTTTGTGGGGGTGGGAAGTTGGTCCCTGACCAAATTATTTCTCCTCCCACCCCCAGCCCATTTGTAATCATAGAAGTGGACAGTTAACCAAGAGAGGAGGAGTTAATGTGTTATCCCTTTGTGAAGTATAAAAAAGGTTTTCCAATGAAATCAGAGAGAAAGTTTGCCATTGACTGTTTAAGGACTGGCCACATACCAGGTGGATCATAAAAATCAAGCCTGTGAGGCAGTTGAGGCAGAAAACAGCTTTGTGGAGTGTGACCCTTGCTTGTCTTACCAGAGGGTGGTGAGGGAGGGGATTGCTTCCTTCCTCTCTTCCCCCACCCACTGGTCATGGTGTCTTTATCCAGGACTATTTATCTAGTAGCGGACATCCAGAAAGAGAAGGCAGAGGGGGCAGGAAGCAGCTTTAAAGAGCATGACTCATGGCATCACAGAAGAGAGTAAGGGAGAAGCATGGCCCAGAAGCCCAGCAGACACTTTCCAGGGAGGAGCTGCATGAGGTTACTATAATAGAAAGGACAAAGGCATTAGTTGAATGGGCCACATGGTGCCTCATTAGCAGTATACGTACTCTGTGCCCATTCTTTCCATGGACACTTGATATTTGCTAGAGACAGCCAGGTGGCTGAGTGGATAGAGCATCAAGCCTGGAGTCAGGAAGATCTGAATTCATATCCAGACTCAGACTTAGTAGCTGTGGGATCCTAGGCAAGTCTCTTAACCTCTGTTTGTCTTAATCCACTGCAGACAGAAATGACAAACCACTCAAGTATCTTTGCCAAGAAAACCCTATGTCTATATTGGCATCCAATAGTCCATACAGTCACAAAGAATTGGAAATGACTGAACAAGCACTCTAAATTTTGAGAGAAGTGATTTGTAGCTACTGTTTTTACTACAACCTCTCAATACCTTTGCTTAAGCTAATTTAGAATGCTGACTAATAAATGTAAGCTCAGAAACAGGAATTCATGACCTATAGTTTTAGGAGTATGGACCCTCAGGGTACCCTTGAACCTGGGTAGTAAGTAGTTTCTCTTCCTGGGGATCCAACTTACCAAGTATGATTATAGGTTGGAAGGAGCCCAAGGGAGAGCTACAGAAAAGAAGGGAGATTCAATTTTAAGCTCCTTGGGGGCAGGACAGTCTTTTATCTCTTTTTGTATCCCAAGTGCTTAGTACAGAACACAATAAGTGCCTAATAAATGTTTATTGATTGATTTCTATCGCAGGAAAGGAAATAATATGAACCCTTGGCAGAGAAGAGGAAGTAATTTAAACCTGTATAGAAACTGGTCTGCCAGGAGTAAAGTAATAAAGTTGTAAAGGTAAGGTGTGGCCAGATTATACAAAGAACTCTAAGACACCTTTTCAGACTGACTTCACAGGTTCTGAAATTCTAGCCAAATGAGCCTGTTTGTGCCCATCTCCCACCATGGCGCCTTTGCACAGGCTGTGCACCGTGCCTTAAAAGTCCACCCTCCTGACCTCTGCCTCTAAAGAATCCTTAGTTCCTTTCAATGACACTTTTCCACAAGGTCTTTCATATTAGCACAGTGCCTGGAAGAAGAGAAGAGCCTTTAATTAATGCTTATCACCTCTTGCCTTCCTGTTCTCCTCATTCCTTAGAGACCCTCCCCCCCAAAATTATTTTGCATTTATTCATATTTGTGTACATAGTAAGGATTCTTTTTTCCTTTTTTTTGGTAAACTTGGCATCTAGCATAGTGCCTATGCACACAGTATGTGCTTAATAAATGCTTATTGTGCTGTACATGGTCTTACAAACCAAGCTGAGGAATCTGGCAGAATGGAAATTAGGTAACCACTGTACCTTTTTGAAGCAGGGAGATGCTATGATGAAAGCAATGTTTCTTAGGATGAGTCTGGGAGTGATGATTTCAGGACACAACTGTAAAAAAATTGGGGCAGCTAGGTGGCTAGAGTGCTGGCCCTGGAGTCAAGAGGAGCTGAGTTCAAATTCAGCCTCAGATACTTATTAGCTGCATGACCCTGGGAAAGTCACTTAACCCTGTTTGCCTCAGTTTCCTCATCAAATGAATTGGAAATGGAAATGGCAAATTAGTCCAGCATCTTTGCCAAGAAAACCACAAATAGGGACATAGATAGTCAGACATAACTGAAACAACTCAACAACAACATATTCCATCTTAAGAAAATCTCACATGAGAAAACAGACATGTATAGAACACTCTGAGGCAGCTAGGTGACCTAGTGGATAGAACATTGGACTATAGTCAACACAAACATGAAATTACTATTTGCATGACCCTGAGTAAGTCCCTTAACCTCAGCCTCATATGTAAAATATTTTGTAGTATTTATGCATTTACTGTTAATATACGTGTATTTACATATGTGTAATGTATGTTGATATTTCCTCATATGTAAAACATCCAGTTAC
This sequence comes from Notamacropus eugenii, assembly GCF_028372415.1. Classification (NCBI taxonomy): domain Eukaryota; kingdom Metazoa; phylum Chordata; class Mammalia; order Diprotodontia; family Macropodidae; genus Notamacropus; species Notamacropus eugenii. The sequence goes on along the minus strand of NC_092872.1, from coordinate 708,908,020 downwards.
TTAACCTCTTAGCCTGAGGTTCCTAATCTGTAATATGGGGCCTATGTTGCTTGGTTGTTGTGTGGATCAAATCAGATAACATACATAAAGCACTCTGAAAAGCTAAAGGCACTATTATTACTTAGGGGCTTATAATTCTTGACTCTCATTTACAAAAGAGAGAATTTCAGAATTGCCATAATGATCTTTCATGTCTTTCAGGAATACACCACTTGCCTAAAAGGCAATTCATCTGCACTGGATCATTAGAGAGGAAAAAAGAAAAAGATGAGTGAATAAAAAAATGGTAGATGAGAGAATTCAAGGAAGATTATAAATCTGGGTGACTAGAAAGATGATGGTGACCTCAATAGAAATAGAGAAGTTTGAGAGAAAAGCATACTCAGTGTTCATTATGCAGGGAAGTTCAATTTGAGATGACTCTGGAAGGATAGATTTTTCTTTTTTTTCTTTTGGAAATGGCATTTTATTTTTTTTTCAATTATCCATAAAAAATTTTCACTATTCATTTTTTTAAAATTTTGAGTTCCAAATTTTTTCTCCCTCCTTCCCTCCTTTCCCCTCTCCCCAAGATGGCAAGCAATCAGATATAGGTTATACATGTGCAATCATGTAAATACATTTCCACACTAGTCATGTTCTGAAAGAAGAAACAAAAGGGAAAAGCCAGAAAAACAAACAAACAAAAAGTGAAATAGTATGGATCTGCATTAAGACTCTAATTAATTCTTTCTCTGGATGTGAATAGCATTTTCCAGCATTTTGGAATTGTTTTAGATCATCATATTGTTCAGAAGAGCTGTCTATCAAAAATGATCATTGCACAATGTTGCTGTTACTGTGTATGGTGTTTTCCTGTTTCTGTTCACTTCCCTCAGCATCAGCTCATGCATGTTTTCCTAGGTTTTTCTGAAATCTACCTGCTCATCATTTCTTATACGACAATAATATTCCATTACATTCGTATATCAGACTTGTTCAGTCATTCCCCAATTGATGGGCATCCCTTCAATTTCCAATTCTTTGTCACCACAAAATATTTTTGTACATGTAAGTGCTTTCCCTTTTTTATGATCTCCTTGGGATACAGATCTAGTAGTGGTATTGCTGGATGCATAGTTTGATTGCTCTTTGGGTATAGTTCCAAGTTGTTCTCCAGGATGGCTGGATTAGGTTACAACTTCACTAACACTGCATTAGTGTCCCAGTTTTCCCACATCTTCTCCAACATTAATCATTTTTCTTTTTTGTCACATTACCCAATGTGATAGGTGTGAGGTGGTACCTCAGAGTTGTTTTAACTTGCATTTGTCTAATCCAGGGACATGGAACCTTCAACCTTGAGGTCACATGTAGCCTTCTAGGTCCTCAAGTGTGGCCCCTTGACTGGATCCAAACTTCACTGAACAAATCCTTTTATTAAATTGATTAAATAATTAAATCAATAGTGTTTTAGACCATTTTTTCACACAACTATAAATAGCTTTAATTTCTTCATCTGAAAACTGCCTGCTTATATCTTTTGACTATTTATTAATTGGGGAATGACTTGTATTCTTATAGATTTGACTCAGTTCTCTATATATTTTATAAATGAGGAGTTTATCAGAAACATTGGCTATAAAAATTATTTCCCAACTTTTTGCTTTCCTTCTAATCTTGATTGTGTTGGTTTTATTTGTGCAAAAACTTTTAAATTTAATGTAATCAAAATAATCCATTATGCATTTCATGATGTTCTCTATCTCTTATTTAGTTATAAATTCTTCCCTTCTTCATAGATTCCTTGCTCTCTTTATTTGTTTATGGTTTCACCCTTTATGTCTAAATCATGTACTCATTTTGACCTTATCTTGGTATACAGTGTGAGATACTGGTCTATACCTAGTTTCTGCCATATTATTTTCTAGTTTTCCCAGCAGTTATTGTCAAATAGTGAGTTCTTATCCCAGAGGCTAGAGTCTTCGGTTTATCAAATAGTAGATTACGATAGTGACTACTGTCTAATGCATCTAAACTGTTCTACTGATCCACCACTCTTTTCTTAGCCAGGACCAAATAGTTTTCATGACTACTACTTTATAATGGTTTTAGATCTGGTATGGCTAGGCTTTTTTTTCCTTTTGCATTTTGCACTTTTTTTCATTAATTCTTTTGATATTCTCTTGACCTTTTGTTCTTCCAGATGAATTTTGTTATTATTTTTTCTAGCTCTATAAAATAATTTTCGGCAGTTTGATTGGTATGGCACTGAATGAGTAAATTAATTGAGGTAGAATCGTCATTTTGTTATATTAGCTTGGCCTACCCATGGGCAATTGGAATTTTTTCGGTTGTTTAGATCTGACTTTATTTGTGTGAAGTGTTTTGTAATTGTGTTCATATGGTTCTCGGCTTTTTCTTGGCAAGTAGAGTTCCAAATATTTGATATTGTCTATACTTTTTTTTAAAATGTAATTGCTCTTTCTATCTCTTGCTGCTGGACTTTGTTGGTAATATATAGAAATGATCAAGTTTTATGTGGGTTTATTTTCTATCTTACAACTTTGCTAAAGTTGTTATTTCAAGTAGTTTTTTAGTTTAGTAGTTTTAGTATACCATCATATCATCTGCAGTGATAATTTTGTTTCCTTAATGCCTAGTCTAATTCCTCTAATTTCTTTTTCTTCTCTTATTGTTAAAGCTAACATTTCTAGTAGAATATTCAATAATAATAGTGATTAAGGGCATCCTCGTTTCACCCCTGATATTGGGGAAGCTTCTAGCTTATCCCCATTACATATAATGCTTGCTGATGATTTTAGAGAGATACTACTTATTATAAAGAGAGCTCCATTTATTCCTATGCTCTCTAGCATAATAGGAACGGGTGCTGTATTTTGTCAAAAGTTTATTCTACATCTATTGAAACAATCATATGATTTCTATCGGTTTTTTTATTTGTTTTTGTTTTTGTTGTTGTTGATAAGGTTTTTATTGTTACTGATATGGTCAATTATGCTAATAGTTTTCCTAATATTGAACCAGCCTTGCATTCCTGCTATAAATCCTACCTGGTCATGGTGTATTATCCTGGTGATAAATTGCTGTCATATCTTTGTTAATATTTTATTAAAAATTTTTACATCAATATGCATTAGGGAAATTAGTCTATAATTTTCTTTCTGTTTTGGCTGTTCCTAAATTAGGTATCAGCACCATATTTGTGTTATAAAAAGAATTTGGTAGGACTCCTTTGCCTATTTTTCCAAATAGTTTATACAGTATTGGAATTAATTGTTCTTTAAATGCTTGGTAGAATTCACTTGAAAATCTATCTTTTTTTCTTAAGGAGTTCATTGATGGCTTGTTCAATTTCTTTTTCTAAAATGGGGTTAGGTATTTTATTTCCTCTTCTGTTAATCAGGGCAATTTATAGTTTTGTAAATATTCATCCATTTCACTTAGATTGTCAGATTTTTTGGCATAGAGTTGGGCAAAATATCTCCTAAATATTGCTTTAACTTCCTCTTCATTGGTGATGAATTCATCCTTTTAATTTCTGATACTAGTCATTTGATTTTCTTCTTTCTTTTTTTAAATCAAATTAACCACAAGTTTTTTTTGTTTTTCCATAAAACTAGCATTTAGTTTTATTTATTAGTTCAATAGTTTTCTTTCAACTTTATTAATCTCTCCATTGATTTTCAGAATTCCTAATTTGGTGTTTAATTGGGGATTTTTTGTTCTTTTTCTAGATTTTTTAAATGGCATGACCAATTCCTTAATCTGCTTGTCTCTATTTTATTCAGGTAAGCATTTAGAGATATAAAATTTCCCCTAAGTACTGCTTTGGCTGCAAGCCATAAATTTTGGTATGTTGTCTCTTTACTGTCATTCTCTTTGTTGAAAGTATTGGTTGTTTCTATGATTTGTTATTTGACCCACTCATTCTTTAGGATTTAGTTTCCAATTAATTTTTAATCTATCTTTTCATAGCTCTTTATTACATGTAATTTTTATTGCATCATTTAATATTTCTGCCTTTCTACATTTGAATGTGAGACTTTTATGCCCTAATTCATGCTCAGTTTTTTGTGGGTTCCATATGCCACTGAGAAAAAGGTATATTCCTTTCTATCCCCATTCAATTTTCTCCAGAGGTCTATCACATTTAACTTTTCTAAAATTTTATTCATCTCTTTAACTTCCTTCTTATTTTGTGGTTAGATTTATCTATTTCTGAAAGGGTGAGGTTGGAGCCCCCTACTAGTATAATTTTGTTGTGTATTTCTTCCTGTAACCCACTTAACTTCTCTTCTAAGAATGTGAATGCTATACCACTTGGTTTATATATGTTTAGTATTGATATTACTTTTTTGCCTATGATACCTTTTAGCAAGATGTAGTTTCCTTCCTTATTTCTTTTAATTACATCTATCTTTGCTCTTCCTTTGTCTGAGATCAGGATTGTTACCCCTGCTTTTTTTACATCAGCTGAAGTATAATATATTCTGTTCCAGCCTTTTACCTTTACTGTGTGTTTCTCCGCTTCAAATGAGTTTCTTGTAAATAACTTTTTTTTGTTGTTTTTAATCCACTCTTCTATCCACTTCTGTTTTATAGGAGAGGTCATGCCATTCACATTCACAGTTATGATTACTGTGTATTTCCTTCCATCCTATTTCCCCCCCTGCTTATACTTTTCTTTCTCTCTCCTTTCACCCTGTCCCTCCTCACCAGTGTTTTGTTTCAGACCACTGCCACCCTCAATATGCCCTTCCTTCTATCACCAAACCCCTTTTCTTTTCCCCTTCCCCTCCTACTTCCCTGAAGTGTAAGAAAGTTGGGGTTTTTTTTACCCAACTGAATATGTTATTCTCTCTTTGAGCCAAATCCAATAAGAGCAATGTTCAAACAATGCACACTCCTTCCCATCTTGCCCTCTACTGTACTACTTGCCCTCTTCATGTGATATAATTTGTACCATTATGCCTCCCCTTCCCTCTTCTCTCGATACTTTTATAAATTTTTATCATCACATCAAAGTCAATTTATGCCCACACCCTCTATGTATAAGCCTTCTAACTGCCCTAAAAAGAGATATAGTTCTTATTAAGATTTAGAAGTATCATCTTCCCATGTAGGGATGTAATCAATTTACCCTTATTGAATACTATGTTTTTTGTCTTTCCTTTTTACCCTTTTATGCTTGTCTTGATTCTTGTACCTGAAGCTCAAATTTTCTGTTCAGCTCTGGTCTTTTCATCAGGAGAGCTTGGAAGTCCATTATTTCCTTGAATGTTCATATTTCACACTGAAAGATAATGCTCAATTTTGCTGGGTAGTTGATTCTTGGTTGTAATCCAAGCTCCTGCTTTCTCCAATATCATATTTCAAGCCTTCTGACCCTTTAATGTAGAAGCTGAATAATCCTGTGGCTCCTTGATATGTGAATTGTTTCTTTCTGGTTGCTTGTAGTATTTTCTCCTTGACTTGATAGTTCTGGAATCTGGTTATAACATTCCTTGGAGTTTTCATTTTGAAATCTGTTTCAGGAGGTGATTGGTGGATTCTTTCAATTACTATTTTACTCTCTGATTCTAGGATATCAGGGGAGTTTTCCTTGAATGTTTCTTGAAAGACACTGGGCATGGAATATGATATTCCAGAGGTCAAAGGAGCTAGGATTAAAACCAAGAATCCCTTACCCAGCCAAACTGAGTATCATACTTCAGGGGAAAAAATGGTCATCCAATGAAATAGAGGACATTCAAGAATTCTTGATGAAAAGACCAGAGCCGAATAGAAAATTTGACTTTCAAACACAAGAATCAAGAGAAGCATGAAAAGGTAAACAGGAAAGAGAAATCATAAGGGACTTACTAAAGTTGAACTGTTTACATTCATACGTGGAAAGATAATATTTGTAACTCTTGAGATTTTTCTCAGTATTAGGGTCGTTAGAGGAATTTTACATATATATATATATATATATATATATATATATATATATATATATATATATATATATGTAGAGAGAGAGAGAGAGAGAGAGAGAGAGAGAGAGAGGGAGGGAGGGAGGGAGGGAGGGAGGGAGAGGGAGAGGGAGAGGGTACAGGGTGAGTTGAATATGAAGCGCTAATATCTAAAAAAAGTACAATTAAGAGGTGAGAGGAATATATTGGGAGAAAGAGAAAAGGAAAAAGAGCATGGGATAAATTATCTCTCACATAAAAGAGGCAAGAAAAAGCTTTTACAATGGAGGGGAAGAAGGGAGAAGTGAGAGGGAAAGAGTGAACCTTACTCTCATCTGATTTGGCTTAAGGAAGGAATAACATGCACACTCAATTTGGTATGAAAATTTATCTTACATTATAGGAAAGTAGGGGGAAGGAGATAAACAGGGAATAGGGGATGATAGAAGGGAGGGCAAAAGGGATGAGGGGGTAATTAGAAGTAAATACTTTTGAAGAGGGACAGGGTCAAAAGAGATAATAGAATAAATGGGGGGGGCGGGATAGAATGGAGGAAAATATAGTCTTTCACAACATGACTGTTATGGAAGTGTTTTGCATGACTACACATGTATAACCTATATTGAATTGCTTGCCTTCTCAATGGGGGCAGGGGGTGGGAAGGAGAAAAGGAGAGGTTGGAACTCAAAAGTTTTAAAAATGAATGCTAAAAATTGTTTTTACATGCAACTGGGAAAAAAGTCATACAGGCAATGGGGTATAGAAACCTCTCTTTCCCTACAAGAAAATAGAGGGGAAGGGGATAAGAAATGGGAGAGGAGTGATAGAAGGGAGGGCAGATTGAGGGAAGGGATAATCAGAATGTATGCTGTCTTGGGGTAGGCAGAGTGGAGAAATGGGGACAAAATTTGGAACTCAAAATTGTGTAGAAGTGAATGTTGAAAACTAAACTAATTTTGTACCTTCCTTTTCCATTTTACTAATTCTACTTGTAAAGGAGTTGTTTTCTTCGGTCAATTTTCGTGCTTTCTTTTCCAACCTGTTAACTTTTTTTATAATTCTCATTTCTTTTCCCAATTTTTCTTCTTCCTCTCTGACTTGATTTTAAAAATTCTTTTTGAGTTCTTCCAAAAGGACTTTTGAGGCTTGAGATGAATTCATATTTCCCTTTGAGGCTCTGCAAGTAGGCATTTTGACATTGTTGTCCTCTTCTGAGTTTGTATTTGGATCTGCTCTGTTGCCATAGTACCTTTCTATGGTCAGGGCTCTTTTTTGTTTTTTGCTCATTTTTCCAAGTTGAGCTCTGCTTCTGGGGCACAGGGAACACTGTCCCAAGCTTCTTGCACTGGGGGTTAGGGATCTGGTCACTATATTTCCATACCTTGACCTCTGGGACTGATGGCTTGAATGTTAGTCTGGTCTAGTCACACTTGCTGTGCCCTAAGTTCCAGGGTTGGCAGTTTACTGGCTGTGCTGGGGCTGGAGACCCCACACCTAGCCTACTATAACACTGGCCTGCTGAGCCAGGGCAACAGGACATAGGGTGCTGATCTGTACTGTGGCTGAACCTCCTACTGGCTTGTCCAGACACCACATGCACTGGGCTCTGATCCTGTTTTACTCAAGTGAGACAGACCTTTCTTGAAGTCCTTCTAAGTTATCTTGGCTAGAAAATTGCTTCAGTCTTTTTGTGGATTCTGTCACTCCAGAATTCTTTTAGAGGCTGAATTTAATGTTGTTTCTGAGGGAAACCAGAGAGCTCAGGAATTTGCTGGCTTCTCTCCATCATCTTGAAGGATAGATTTTTCATTTCAATTGTAATTAATTCAACCCAATTCAAGCTGTGCCTTAAGGTTTCTTCTTTTCACTTACAAAACATGTTTAAATTCCATACAATAAACATTTACTAACTACCTACTGTGTGTTAGAGGCTGGTCCATGTCTTCACTGCTTCTAGTAGTTGTACCCCAAAAGAAGTGTAATCCTAGCCCCACGGAACAAGTGTTATATTTGAGACTATTTCAAGAGAAATAAGTCAAGTATTTCGCAAACACTAAAATGCCACATAAATGTCAGCTATCACTATTATTAATCATCATTTCCCCAGTGTAGTATACAAACTTCATTTAGTGGTTGGCCATATTTGCCCATAGTTTCTACAACGTTTCTGGTTTAGGTTGTAAAGATGTCTCCCTAAACAGGCAAAAAGAAATCTCCTTGAATAACACATTCAGAACTTGGATGATGGGGATGATTTTTTATTTGAAGGACTGTGAACCTGACCTACTGACACCACAAGGAGGACTGACAATGTCCTGGGACATCTGGGAATGATTCATCAATCCTGATTCAATCTTGGTGCAGGTCTGAATCATGCCCTTGGCCTTTAAAATGCAATGGGCACAGATGTGAAAAAAATGGATAGATCCCTAAGCTGAGAGGTGCAGATGGAGGAAGTAGGCTTGCTGATAGGTGAAGGGATGGAGATAGAAAATTTCTCCTATTCTGGAGTTTAATACCACTGGTGTAGACTTTTTGGAATAAGCTAATTTCCCAAGGGATCCTAGAACCAAAAATCAGGAAGGAGCAGATTTTAGATCCTGAAATGCAGTGAGATGGTCCTGGTCCTGTATCTGCCAGGAAGTAGCAGTATCACCTTCTACTTAGCTCCTTCTGTGGGGCCAAACTTCTTTTCTCTGGAAAACCTGATGGTGGGACCAAATGACATCTAATGTCAATGATTCTAAAATGCTCTGTAGATTTCAAGTTAGAGTTGTTTGGAAGAGTAAAACTGTTTCTATTTATGAGCCTGACCAATGTGAGAATTTATCACACAATCCCACGGATGATCATGGATGGGTTAACTGGGTAACAGATGTGTCCCAGATGCTTGATATTAAAAAAAAAATTTTTTTATTTTCCCCCCACTTATATGTAAAGGCAATTTTCAGCATTCATTTTTTAAAAATTTTGAGTTCCAAATTTTGTCTCCCTCTTTCATCTCCTCCCTCCCTGAAACAGTAGGCAATTTAAGGATAGGTCACACATGCTCAGTCACGCAAAACATTACCTGGGAAAACTAGAAAGCAGTCTGGCAGAAACTGGACACAGACCATTATCTTATACCATTTACCAAGATAAGATCAAAATGGATGCATGGCCTAGATAAATATTACAGGGAAATTTGAAGAACATGGAATATATTATCGGACTTAAGGTTGGGTGAATAATTTACAAATAAACAAAAGATAACAAGCAATGTGAAGCATGAAATGGATAATTTTGATTAAATTTAAGTTTTTGTACAAATAAATGTAGCCAAGATCAGAAGAAGAAAGTTGAGGGGAAAAATCATAGACCAATACTCAGATAAAGGTCTCATCTCAAATATAGAAAGAAGTTTGTGAAATCTATAAGAATATAAGTCATTCTCCAATTGAAAGTCAAAGGATATGAACAAGCAGGGTTCTAATGAAGAAATCAAAAAATTTAGTCATATGAAAAAATGCCCTAAATCACTGATTCGAGAAATGCAAATTAAGACAACCTTGAGATGTCATTTTACATCTATCAGATTGGCTAAAATGGTTGAAGGGGAAAGTGACAAATGTTGGAGGGGATATGGAAAAACTGGGACATTAATTCACTGTTAGTGGAACTGTGAACTGATCCAGCCATTTTGGAGGGCAATCTGTAATTATGCCCCAAAGAGTTACACCACAACTAGGTCTATTTTCAAAGATCTTTAGGGGAAAAAGGAAAAAGAACCTATATGATCTAATATATTTATAGCAGCTCTTTATGTGGTGACAAAGAACTGCAGGGATGCCCATCAATCAGGGAATGGCTTGAACAACTTGTGGTATGATTGTGATGGAATATTATTGTTCTATAAGAAATGATGAGCAGGCAGATTTCAGAAAAACCTGAACTGATGCTGAGTGAACAGAACCAGGAGAACGCTGTACACAGTAGTGGCAACATTATACGATGATCAACAAGGATAGACTTAGCTCTTCTCAGCAATGCAGTGACAATTCCAAAGGACTCGTGATGGAAAATGCTGTCCACAACCAGAGAAAGAACCATGGAGTCTGAATGCAGAGGGAAGCAGACTGTGTTCACTTTTTGTTTGTTTTTCCTTCCTAATGGTCTTTCCCTTTTATTCTGATTCTTCTTTCACAACATAACTAATATCTAAATACGTTTAACACAATTGTACATGTATAATTTTGCTGTATGGGAGGGGAACAGGGAGAAAAATGTGGAACTCAAAATGGTAACAAAAATGAATGAAAACTATCTTTACATGTAATTGGAAAAAAATAAAATACTAAAAAAAGGAGAAATGATGAGCTCAATGATCTTAGAAAAACATAGACTTGCACCAAATAATGAAGAGTGAGATGAGTAGATCCAAGAGTACTAAGTCATTTTGACTATCATAAAAACCCAAATTTACAAAGAACATATGAAGATGCTATCTGCAAACAGAGAAAGAACTGATAAACAGATGTATAGAATATGGAAATGCTTGTTTTATTTCTTAAGTTCAAAATAACAAATGAAATTAAAAAACAAAAAAATGACCATATAGTGACTCCTGATTTTTTAACAATACAATCAGCACCAGTGAGAAGGTTGCTTAGAGCTAAGCAATTCAACAGCGTATTGAGCCTACCAAACAGTTAAAGAATATGTGATTACATATGATTAAGAGACTAAAGGAGGGTTATGAGTGCAACAAAAAGCAGAGAATGACCTATGACCTTTCTGAAGTTAAAAATCAATTAACAAACATTAATTCTCTATTATGTCCAGGGAGATACAAAGCAGTATTTCATAATCCCCATCATTAGGGACCTTATCATCTAGTCATATCTATCTAAAAACAGCATGTTATCTATAAAGATAATAACACATCACTATATGACACATATGAGAAATAAGTGCCTTACCACATAAATGCCTCATAATGGGTTACTGAAATTAAGCTATCAGAGTAGAACAAAACTATTTAAGTTCAGAGAAAAGAGAAAATCATTGTGATTGGTCCAGCATAGTATAAGAGGTCTTCATGGAGGAGATGGGATTTGACCTGAACTCCAGAGGATGGACAGGATTTGGATAAAGTAAAACCTCCTTTATTTGGCATTTAAAGGCCTCCCCAATCTAACTTCAAGATGATTTAAGTCACATTTCTTGCTCTTATAATTTTCCTGCTGCCTCCATGCACGGGCTATCCCCTGCTCTGGGAATGACTTCCTTTCCCACCTCCACATTCTGAGATTTCGAGCTTCCTTCAAGGCACAGATCAGACTGCACCTCTGACCTTTTCCTTATACCCTCAATTGTTAGCGTTCTGATTTCTCCCTAGAATTATTTTGTATTTTCTTATATCCAGTTAGCGTCCCACAGTCAATATAAACTAAGCTCCCTGAGGGCAAGGAACATCTCGATTTTTATCTTTTTATCCCTGGCACCTAGAATGGAAGTAATAGGGAAACATTCCAGTAGAAATAGCTGCCAGTTATTTGGAGGTACAGTGTGAACTGGAAAGGAACACACTTTTTGGAAAATAGGACAATAGGAGATAACAGGATCAATGTTCCATGTTGACTCACTCCTATCTGACCAAAATAACATTTTCTTTCCATCAAGTCCCATTTTACATCTGAAACCTTCTGTAATTTATTTGATAAAATGTCATCAAGATCTAGGGCCAAAATGAGCAACTGAATTCATTAAATGAGACATTAACAATTCAAATTTGTGTTTTTCAACTGGATACACAGTTGGCACTTGAACACTTCTGGAATTGAAATTGAATTAAGCCATCCATCGGTTTTCCTCAGGGATTCCAATATCTTCTTTCCTCTTGCCTCTATACATTTTCAAGAAAGATCACTGAGCATTTTTTAAAAACTGTTGTGACTCTTTCATGTCACCCTAAACGTGAAATTTTAAAATATCAAGCACTTAACCTGAGCCATGGCAAGGAAATTAGCATACATAAGAGTTGATAAGAATTCCCAGAAGACAGAGGGGGAAAAAAAGACAACACAGATCTGAAAGGCAATCCTTCCCTTTCTCTCCTAAGGTTTAGACCTTAATACCCCCAGGGTTCTTGGGATCATAGATTTTGAGCTGGAAGGGGCCACAGAGGTCATTTAATCCAAACACTTTACTTTGCAGATGAACTGAGGTCCCAAAAAGCTAAGTGGTATATGACCAAGGTCAGTAAGTCCTTATTACGAACCTATGTTAGTAGATCGCACTTATTAAATACCTATCATGTGCCAGGCACTAAGTGCTAAGTATACAAAATGAGATAAAAGACAGTCTAGCTATATACAGGATAAATAAGAAATAATTAAAAGAGGGAAGACACCAGAATTAAAGAGGACTGGGAAAAGCTTCATGTAGAAGGCTGAATTCTAGCTGGGACTTCAAGGAAACCAGGAGTGGAAGGATAACATTCCAGCAATGGGGAAGTCAGAAAAAATGCCTGAATCTGAGAGATGGAGTGTCTTGTTCATGAAATAGGAGAACGCAACATGGTGGAATGTAACAAGACTGGAAGGCATGGGGTATAGGTGATGAAGGGCCATGAATGTCAAAAAGAACATGTTACATTTGATCCTGGAGCTAAGTGGAGGATGACCTGGTTGGACATGTGCTTTAGGAAAATCATTTTGGTGGCTGAATGGAGGATGTATTGGAATGGGAAGAGACTTGAGGCAGGCAGACCCATCAGAAGCTACTGCAATAACCTACTGCAAAGTGATAAGGACCTGCATCAGGGGCCTAGCACCGTGTTCAGCAGGTAGAAGTGGCCAAGCCAAGATTTGAACTCAGGTCTTCTGAATCTAAACTTAGAGCTCTTTCCACTGAATCACAATGTCTCTTTGCTCCATTCAGAAGAAGTAATATCTTTACCTAAGAACAGCCTGTTGTTGTAGTATGTCTACTTTTTCCTGCTTAAGCGAAGTCCTTTTTATGATATCAAAAGCACAGTATTCATGGTCTCTTCTTAACTTACCAGACCTCCCTCTGTGTTGTTCCTCCACTGAATTCCAACAGGTTACTGCTATTAATTTAATAATCAAAGCAAAATAATGAAAGACTTGTTTTTATTATGTCATTCAATCAGGCACATTTTAGGTAAAGTCAAGGTGCACAAGAGGAAAGCTGGTAAGATTCCAGCAAGACTCTCAAAGAAAGCTGACTCCAGAAATAGTGAATTCCAAGCATCTGGCCCTTTTCTTTCCTTGTCCATGTGGTTCTAATGTTAACACGGGTGTGTTTGAGTCACAAACGTAAGAACAATAGGAAGCTATTTGGCACTATTGGACTGAACATGCCATTTGTTATGCTGGTTAACAAACAACATTTGTCATTTGATTTGTTAAGGCTGTTTTTCCCAATGGCCTTATCTTTTCACATTATGACCACCACCAAAGCTGGAAGTGATACTCATGAAGGTTAGGTCCCAGGCTCCCCACCTCATTCAGATTTCCACATCATTTGTAAGAGCTATCAACCCAGAACAAGGTGAGCAAAGGGAGATCTACCCCTTTTAAAAATGGTTTCATTAGTCTCTTAATAATTCTTTAATAATGTGCCTGACAGTCAGCGTCACTAAACAAGACCTTTAGAGTACAAGGTAAATCCCATGAGTATAAAAATTTTTAATTCAAGAACTCACAATTTCTCCTGGTTAAGCAAACCCAATTTTTATTTTACTCCAGCTGTTATAAAGATTCCTAATCTTCTTTCCTCCCCACCCTTTAAGGAGGTGGTTTTACTAAAATCTTGAGAAATATCTTTCTGATTTCTTTTTTTAAATACATTTATTTTTTTTAACATTTTTTTTTAAAAATCAGTTTCAAATTCTCTCCCTCCCTTCCACCTCTGCCCCACCCAGTGAGATGGCAAGCAATGTGATATGACAAGATTTCAAAATCAAGTTGTGTGTAGCAAGTATTAAGTTCTATCACAAGTTTCTTGAGGGAATCATTTCAGAGGATGTATTGTAGGGCTTTATTTTCTTTTCATTCAAAAATCATCTACAAAATAATTTAGCTTCTAAAACAGACACTGGTATACATGAAGTTGAAATATAAGTAGTTAACCTGATGTGGAAACAAACAGTGCATAGAGAAAATAATTAATACCCAATGAAGATGAGCAAAACTTAGTAGGCTGGGCCTAGACTGGCATTCCTATTCTCTAACTCATGTTTTGTTTACTTAGCTGGCCTTATTATGGGAGCTTAGCATGCCACACTGAACATATGGTTGAATAAGCTACTACCCTGCAAGGAAGTCTCAGTCAAGATGGAATTTAATCTGATCACTGATGTATCCATCAATGATGAGAAGATACCTGAAGACCACCATCAGTACCCATTTCTATAGTACTTACAGGTTCATTTACTGCCATCTTTATTTTACACATTAAGACACTGAGGCTCAGGGAGCTGGTAATGAGCAGAGCCAGGATTTGAATCCAATTGCTCCAATTCCAAATCCCAAACTCATTCTATCACCTTTTGGCCATGAAAATAACAATATGGCATCCTTAGAACCAGTCTTGCACTCTTTCTGCCAGTACTAGGTAACAATACAGGCGATTCAGATTAAATCAGACACTGTGTGAACAAAGTGCTGGATCCAGATTTCACCTTTGAAACCATTTGACCACAAGCAAGGCAATAAACCTCTCTCAGCTTCAATTTTCTCATCTGTAACTTGGAGACAATAACATCGCTGGTACCTACCCCTCAAAGTTGTTTCAAAGATTGGTTAGATAATGCACGTCTAGTGCTCTGAAAGCCATGAAGAACTAATATAAATGGGTCCGGTGCTTATGAAAACAGGACAGTGATGCTTCTGATCAGCAAGCAAAAAAACTAATTACTAAAATAGGAGCTTTTGATGCCTTTTTCATTACAAAGAACTTTACTACAATGCAGTGAGGTAACTATTTGAGTATTAGCTTACTCTGACCAGTGAGGAAAAGAAGGCTCAGTGGTATGACAGGAGTAAATAGCAGAACCCGGAGCTCAGTTATTATCAGACCAAGCGTTGTGTCTTCCCACTGTACATGGCTGTGAGACTTAATGGAAGAAAAGGTCCTGGATTCACAAGGTGGGAAAAATCACTGTGTTAATGAGTGTAATCAGTAGTTTCACAAGATTTTCATCTCAGTATTAAAAAGCCAGAAGCTGCTGAAGTTTTCTTATTTTGATTTTGTAATTACTACAACTTTAATCTCAGAACTGAAATTTCCCCCAAAGCATCTTGCCTGGTCATCTTTACAAAGAACATACTATTACCTTATAATGTTTTCACCTCAGTAATGTCCAAAAGACTTTGAGCTTTCCTTCCCCATCTTTTGCGTACCTCAAGAGAGACATTTCCTTCAGGCTAAGTAGTAGTAACAGAAATCCTTCAGACTAACAGTTTCAAATCAGGAATCACATTAACCAGAAATTTTAGCATAGTCACAGATTATATTCACAGAACTCAAACGGTCTCCTAAAACACCTGAGGATAAAAAAATCTAACAGACTCCGGATTTTAACATTTAAAGAACTGTCACCAAATCAAGAAAAAGAAAACAATATCTTTATTACATGGCGACTCTAACCAACATTCACTGTCTGTACATCCCATTAGAAATAGACAAAGATCTTTGTGTAAAATATCCTGAAGTTAAAAAGGTGAACACACTCCATTACTGAAAACACAAGACGGATGCTGATATCATACATTTACTGTCAGTCAGGAATGTATGATATAAAAAAAAGGCGACTTAAATTATACTAGTACTTTTCCCCAACTGGGCAAATTTAAGACATGTGTGCTGAAAACAAAGCTGCTAGTAAAAGAAGGAATAAAGCGTCAAACCCAGAACATAGCAGGTAATTGGAGAAACATTTCTATTCTGCATCACCCCCGCACATTCCAACCCTAGCTCTTGTGGAGTCAAGACAGCCAAATCCAGCTAAACTCTTCAATGGTTTTGTCATGCTGGGCAACTACAGAGGAAGACAGTTCAACAGATCACATTCTTGTTGAGACAAGTCAGGACTGACTACCTCTTGCCCTAGGAGAGTAGGAGCAGGTACTAATTTTCTGCCTGTGTCATCTCCATCTCCTAAAATGGAATTTAAACTAGATAGGCATCACCTCAGATTTTAAGCATGAGGTGCTATGATGACATATTTGGCCTGTAAAATATTTTTCATTGCCCCATGACCGAATAGGAATATTCGCAAGTGAACAGGAACTCAACAATACTGTTATTTCACAATATTTTTCCACAACTTCTGCTAAAGGAATGGACTCCAGAGGTTGAAATTACAGGTTCCAATGGATTTTGCTTCTGGTGAAGCTATTCCCCTGAGAAACACAATACTAACTTTGTTTCTACCACCTCCTTCTCTTGACAAGTAGAGAAGTCACTGAAACCAATTCCTCCAGGGGTAGGTTGAGGGATCTTAAGGGAGCTGGCACAAAAGTTCACCGACTGGCACAGTCAACAGTATACATTCTTGGTGGCACCAACTCCCCCACCCCGCCTCTTTCCTGGATTTGTTCCCTAGACATTATGTTTCTGACTCAGTGTAGCTAGTGCTAATTTTCCTCTAGAATAAACCAGAAAATACCCCCGAGGCCAGTGCCAATGAGCACAGATACCTTAGACCAGTTTTTGCTACCTATCCAATGATGCTGAAATTGATGAGTATTCTGGCTTTTATTTACAGAAGAAATGGAGTTAACTGGATCGTCTTGTTGCTCAAATCCATCAGAAAGACCCTTCTGTGCAAGCAGTGTTATGGACTCTCCTCTGATAGATACTTGTAGCAGGAGCTTCCAACATAATATGGCAGCAAATGTACACAGGAGCAGTTTTAATAATACAGCTAGAGACATCGTATGAGCAGTCTGAGTCTAAAAAGGAACTCAAAGTTTGGGTGGGTTTTATGTGTGGTAGAGGCAAGACCAAAGAATTTTCATCTGGTTAAGAGGAAGAACAATTCCAGATGTAAACAGGAAAAGATGTTCAGCACAAAACAGAAAAATACATTATTGTTTTACCCTAAAATATCAAAACACCATTTTTACATGAGGATAGTTTTACAAAATTCCTTATAACTCAGCTGGTTTGCATTCAGCTTTGAATATTTCCAATGTACTTCTCTAATGTATCTGGGTTATCTTCTGGCTTCAGTTTACTTTGAATGCTTCCTTCTCCAACCCAGCAGCATCTTCTCACTCCCCCCCACCACCAGAAGGCCTTACCCACCCCCTTACATTCCCAGATAAACCAATATATCCTCCTTAATTGTTGCCAATTCCTTTACTCAAGGCATTCTCATTCTACACAATTTAGAGTAATCAATGGCTAATATTCCTTTACAAAGAGCAACGAAATGGTTTTCTCAACCATACAGCTTACATCTTAAAGTAGGGGGTTTGCAACAGATGCCAATACATTTTCAAAAGAAAAGCTACATCATACATATCCCAGAAATCCATAAAATTTCTTCCAGAAACCCTTTTAGGTATCCAGCATAAAGTAACCATATGTGTATGTTAAAATTTATAAACACTATTTGATGAATTCTGTATTCACTCATCTGCTAAATGAGAGGATACAAGACCTTGGTTGAACTTTTTCTTAAATAGTTTGCATGGGCAGACACAGGTTTGCTGAGCAGTTTCCTGTCTCGTCGGGTCCCTGGCAAAGCGAAGATGGGGGGAGGAGGAAATAGGCAGAGCTAGTGGTGCCTCCCTGCTGAATGAGCCACTGGTCCTTTAACTATGTTCAGGGACAATTAGGTGACTCTCAAAGGGCAGGTGGGAGTCATCCAGTCAGTGTAGTGTGTATACAGGTAGTTCATAAGGGAAAAGGAGAAAGTCTAGGGAGTAGGACAGCCTACTCCTAGGAAGTGCTGCGAGTGAGCAATAGGTAAAAACACCCATGCCAAGAAAATCACAGGATGTCTCTTTTATTCTAGTACATTCCGAAAGGAATAGTTACAAACACCTGGGAGCCACAGAGGTGAAAGAGAGAAGCATAAATTCAAACAAATGCTCTGAGAAAGCTCCCAGGCTTACTCTGAACTTATATATGTTGTTATTTTCAAAGAGACCCCTCCCTAAAAAAAAGAACCACTTGGCCAAAGAAGTACCTCAGAAACTTTTCCCTCCAAATCCACTGTCACTCCTTCCCGCCTCCATAGCCAACTCTCCCTCAAGGTCCTATGACCCCATCAGAGCCCAAATGACTGCATTCATCCACCAAAGGAAAGACTAGCTTATTTCAAACACTGCTTTAAGAAGAGCAGACATTGGGACCAGAAGCCAAGTATTAGTTACCCTTGCAGGGAAATGAGAATGCAACATTATCCTCAAAAATGACAATCTAGAAAATCGTGTTCAAGTAACAGTAGCTTTGCACTTTTATCGAAGATAAATAACACAGAAATAGTAAAATTAATTGAATTAAGTCAGACTGTAATTTTTAAAAGTTGGTATTTGTTTAAAAGTAGCCACCAATATAGAGTGAAAAAAGAATAAAGATTTTCTCATCCTCCAAACCAGGCATTCTGCTGGCCTTCTTTTGAGAATGCTCGCTCAAAGTGCCAGAGGCAGACATTTTTATTGAAAGACACTGTAAACAGACAGTATTTTTTTTTTGTAAAATCACAGAATTGTTTTACACATACACATTCAAATGACTTCTCCACTTCCCTGAACTGGTTGACAGAAAATTGTGGAATGAACTGTTATTCACAAAAACTTCAGGAAGGAAAGACGAGCTAGAGAATGGAATGCTCAATGATGATGATGCCTCTGGGAGTGAGTAAGGCATTGCAACAGTATGAGAAGGCCACTGGCCCAGTTCAGAGGTGAACGGTTGGCATGCCCACTTTGACTAGGAAGGGGGGCATTAAAATGGCAGGAATAAAAGAGGGGGGCTCCAGCACTCCTACCAGAGCAGGACTGCATGTTTTCTCTCTCTCTAGTGTGTTTACTTTCCAGGTTCCAAAGAGACTGGGGCTCAGGACAACTTGCTCTCCGCCATGTAAAAACGATACATGACAGCTAAGAGGACAGCACCCACAATGGGGATAATCCAACTTGACCAACAGCTAAAGAAAAAACAAAAAAACAAAATGCAATAAAGTTATATACATTTATCCAAAATGTTTTGCACAAACAATACCTTTTTCTCTAGGCAAAAAACTGGGAAATACTATCTGCTAAATAACAAAATGTTAGTAAATACTGAATTGACATTTATAACTGTCACAGTATCCAGTCAAATTTAGTAACAATTAAGATTTCTACCGAAGGACTTTCTCCAACAAGTTATAGAAATCTAGATAACACTACAAGAAAATGACCACTGAAAGGCATGAACACTCAGCCAAAGAACTGCATGGATTTTTCTGCATAAGTTTCAAAACTGGAATGAAACTGCTTGAAAGAAGAATATTTCTTTTTAGTAGAGGCTCAAGGTCATAAGAATCATACAGGTCCTTAAGGTTCCACATGGCCCAATTAGCCCTCTACTTGAGATATATGTAGCTAATAAGGCTGAATAACTCAAAAGCCTTTAAAAGTGGGCCCAAAGAGATTCAATGAACACATTTCTTTCCTGTCTCAGTGAACAAATATGAGATGGGGGGAATACTAGCTTTATGTGTGTATGGCAGAAAAGAAGTCTAAAAGTATGATAGACAAGCTAAACTTGTTAACCAGATGGGAACCTCCCTTTTAAAAAGCAAGATTTTCCAAGCTGTAACCTTATATCACATTAAAGAAAGCATATATTTATTATCACTATAGATTGACCTCTCTATTAAGACTTTACTTGTAAAATACAAGGAAGTTCGTGAAAGTAATACTATACCTTTTGCAGAATGAACTTGAATTCTGGAGATGTGAACAAAAAAAACAGAAAAAAAGAAAAGAAATATGGTTAACATTGCTTATTTAAAATTAGAAACTGCAACATGAATCCAAACTCTACTTTAGTTCTACAACTATATAAAACTTCTTTGCAAACTCCTGAATGAGTAGGTGTACAAGATGAGGGGAACTCGAGGATAACAACTATAGTGAATGCACTCAGTAGTCCTACGAGGCTACCTAATCTAGCTGAGTTTCCCACTGTTAAAAGCTAGGACCATACATTCTAGAAACAGACCAAAAATTTAAAAGTTCCTCTAAAATACAATGGCTAGTTATGCAATACTCCACATGATGGGGATATTACGACTTTATTACTTCTAGAGGAAACTGACTTCCTTTTGATGCTTCTGACTGTGTACTACTACTATGACCAAGCACTATACAACTTGTGTGACTACCACACATAGGGAAATGAAAATTGGGAAGGAGAACATCTACCTAAAACTCATTATTTTATGTAATCCGAAAATCCTGTTGATTTTATCTTCAGGAGGCAGGTAATTCCAGAACTGAACACTATTACACAAAAAGTCTACATAGCAACTGACAATGGGCAACAATTCACAAATATAAGGTACTTCCTCCAAAAATAAGATTGTTGCCAATGTGTAGAAGTCTGTTAAGTTTCTGATAACAAATTAGTGAAAGACTTCCTAGCAAACCTATATAGATCCGCAAATACTTCTGAACTGTGGAATGAAGTTTCAATCTTGCAAGCCTATGACTTAAACCATGCAAATTAATCCAAGTCTTTCCATAGGATTAGAAAGCAATTAAACTGCAAAAAGAGTAAAAGTGCTCAATGGACCATGCTAACTAAGATGACACTAGGGTTCTTTGGATCCAAGGCCATCCGGCACATAGGAGATGACGTGAAAACGGCTAATAAAAACTTCACAGCCTCAACTTTGAGAACTATTTTAAGCAACCTATAATGTTGCCTAATTCTTTTTAAATTTCTGAACAGCAGGCACAGATGATCTGGCTGCATTAGGAAAAGGACAATGGTCTCATACTCTACCTAACAGTTACACTGGGATTTTTCTCTACAGATATATATTGGTACCTGACAGAACAGATTTATAAACGGGCTACAAAACAAAATGTTTCACTAGAAATTTTGAACACTGGCAAAAAATGAAGGCATTAAAGGACAAATTACACATTGTAGCACTCAGGTCTAGAATTTGGAGGGTAAAAGGTATTCTATCCATTTATCAGCCTCCTCTAGGATTCAAACTTTGAACATTAATTTTTTCCCTTAATTACAATTAAAATTCCTAAGATGCAGGCAGTGCTGAGGATTTATCTGGTCACCTTCAAATATGGCCTATAAAAATTGAAGGAAGGGGCCTCAGGCTAACTGTTAAACTACTTCCTAACTAATGTTTAGAAATATATGTGGTATATTTTTTAAACCAAAAGCACCTCAAAATGTCCTTATTTTGATCATAACCATCTACCCAGAAGATAAGTCACAATCTTACCTAACAGATTACAGTAAAAAGAAGGAAGGTAAAAAATTTTCTCTCCCTTAAGGATATTCACAGCCAAGTAAATGCCAGGCTACAGTGGCCCCACTTTTAATCAGCTACAATGAAAGGGTTGTTTAAGGCAGTGCTGTTAGAAGCCAAGTCCCTCAGTCAAGCTTGGAAAGAAGCCAAATAAGTTATTTTTAATTTTGCAAAATAAAAAAAATGCAAGACATTTAGTCCTTAAATGATTCTACCAACACATATGTCTGCCTTCAACCCCTTCCTTCCCTCCAAGTGCCGTTGCCCAATCTACATCATCGCTCCCAAAGTTCTGATGTTCAACTTAATTTATTTTTTAAAAAACACCTTTGGCCATGGAAGCAAATCCAGCTGGTTATGACCCTCCCCTGATTTGAATTTACATACAAGATTTTCAGGGAGCAGAACACAGTGACTCTTATAAACCTTAGGGCTGGTTGGTCTGTAGTATACCAAGTAGCAACAGAAGTGCTGGGAGCAAACCAAAATCTGAAATAGTTAACAAATCCCATCATAAACTTACTGTGATTTTAAGTAGGAAAAAAAATTTAGTTTCCAAATCTTAAAAGAAAATCAGGCCTTTAAGTCGTAGCTTCTTTAACACACTGCACAACCATTTTTAAAACTCTGGGAAGTTAAGATACTATGGATGGTCTTGGTGAACTGAAAGGAGATGTTTCATAATAACTGAGTGGCCCTTTTGGAAAGCTGCCTACAACAGGAACTTTTCTCTTTACTCATCTGTAAAATGAAGAGGTTATGCTAGATGACCTCTAAAGCCCCTTCCATCTCTAAAATTCTATTGCTTTCATGCCAAATTCAATTAATCCAATATAATTTTCTTACCAATGGCCACGAGTCAGCCCTATGAGAGTAATCCTTAGCTAGGTTCCCTAAAGGCTAGGCAGTGAGGGCATTCCCTTGAGATGAAATGGGAAAGCACTGCACCAAGTTGTTTCCTTTCCAGTTTAAAAGCTCAGAGCCTGCCCCTGTTCCCTTGGGGTGATAAAAATCCTTTCATATGGCCCTAAGAGCTCCAAAAGGTTTCCAGAATTGACAACCATTTAGGGAACCAAGTCCAACAAAACTATTTTCCCCAGGATATCTAATCCAGGAGAGCAGCTAGGAGTACCCTGATCTGGAGAACACTGCATATCCTTTGCTACAGGGGCATCTTATGTTACATGGGTATCCAAATGCCTACACTTAGAGAATGGATATCCTTTATTACAGGGGTATAAATCTAGCAGAAAGTGCTTCAGCAACCATTATACTATAAAAAGTCACCATGTATGTGGAAAGATATTTCATATATAAACCACCGTACTTCCAACTGAAACAGCGAACAACTAGGATTTCACAGGTTAAAGTAAAATAAAAAACATTTTAGAGTATTCAGCTATAGGGGCTAATTTCAAGTCACAAATTGACTGTTTATGAATCCAAGTATTTAAAATGGACATGATTCCCGAAAAAATAGTGAACATTTGGGTGCCTTGGTTAGGAATCTTGTCTTCTTATTAGAATAAAAAATTTCAACATTTCTGGACAACTCTTCCTGGGAAGAAACTCAGACTTTTAAGGCCTGAAATAAATGTAAAAGTTTCCCCTTCCAAGTACATTAAAACCTTACTTTAGCACAGTATTGGTCATACGGTGGGTCTCATCTTGAACTCCATTTTTTTAAAACCCCAGCTCTCATTATATCTCCAAACATAAGGTTCACCTACGTCGGGCCCTCAAGGTGGCACAGTGGATACAGCACCAGCCCTGGAGTCAGGAGGACCTGAATTCAAATTTGACTTTAGACACTTGTTTCCAAAAACAACAATAAATATACACTGACCTGTGTGGAGATTCAGTGGTATGGAAATGGGGGACCAGCATTTAAAAGAAGTTACAAACAGCTACCATTTCTAATCTACTCAAGCTACTTATTGTCTAGGGAGATGATATTAGGTGATCTGGGCTGCTCCAACTGCTACTTTGCAAAATACTGATGCTGATCTCCAAAAAAATCATCCTGTCTATTACCACACTATTGTTTCATAGAAATAACAGCACAATTCTCCAAAACTAAAGGCATATTTTTTCAAAAAACTTTTAAGGAAAAATCTTCAAGAATTCAGTAAACTAAATGAAGAAGAAAAAAATATATATTTTAGTACTTCACAAGAAACCCTCACCGTCTGGTACTCAGGTCCTTTCCCATTTAACATGGCTACTGTCTTTGGACAACAGATCATCACTGAGAATATACTTGAAGTCTTTCTAAAACTTTTGTTCCTGTTTCCTTTGAGGGCTCAGGATCACCTCTGGGCAACAATGAGGCATCTTAACTAGGACTTGGTTGGAAGGGATGAAACCCATTAAAATGAAAACATAACATGATCTCTATTGGGACCTAAGAATGAAGACCATGACAAAATTAAAGTGCTGGTTCTGAGAAGGATGTTGTGTTCTGCTAACCTTTTGTTTTCATAGATCAACTCTGAATAGTGTTGCTTTACAAAGAAGTAGACCACAGAGCAGGCTCAAGACATAAGACTGATGGCACCTGGGTTTTCAATAGAGTCCACTGGATTCTGAGTTTCAGCATAAAAGATAACATTTCTAAACATGCGTGCTCAACAGATGTAAAGAGGAATCTAATGATGCTTCAGCAAGCAGCGGTCACTGTAGCCAAAGGGCACCTGTCCAGCCAAGGTCTTCATAAAAATCTTGACCACTTTTCAACTTGAATAACTTTACAGATATGATTTTAAAAAAAAAATGCCCATCTGTAAATGGCTCCCCAAAATCACTGTTCAAGTTCTTGAGAGCTACATCTGGCCACTGTTCCCAGGCATTCTTATTTCATTTTGTGTCACAAAACAGAAACGGCTGCTGCAGACATGGGATTACATAAAGCCATGTTCTGTGGGAAGCAGAACTGACATTATCACCGGGGGAAATCATTCAATTTAACCTCAAAAGCTGTTTGCTGGGAGTTCTGTGCAAGGCAGAGGAGTGAAGGTCTGAATATAAAGCCAAGTCGCTTTTACCCCACCAGAACTGCCAGAAATGGAGCAAATAAAACAAGGAACAACAAACTCTTTTTGGGATTGTAATTTCTTCTGCATGAGAGCCCCCTCCACCAACTTAGATCAACTGCTCCTTCTTCCATGACCAAAACTGAGAAAGCAAACGACTAGATGGCCAAGCCATTCAAAATGATGAATGACCACCTCTGATCTCAGCTGGGGTGATTGTGTGTAGGTTATAGAGACTAGCTTAGTCATACAATCTGGTGCCAGATCCATCAAGGTCAAAGTATTTCCAGCTTTACAGAGGTGGCTAAAACCTGTGCTCATCTGCCATAGTCACAGAGCCCAAGGCCACCTCTATGCCAAGGACTTTGTGACATTAGTAAGAGTGTTAGGTTAACTTCTGATACCCACATAGCAAAGGAATGGGGCAGGTTTCCTGAAGCTCACCCCTCTCGACCCACTGAATGTACTTCCTTACACTTTCACTTCCCCACTGTGGAGGGGCAGGGAGAGAAGGGACAGCTCACAGGACCTGTCTACATGCATCATAATTCTGGTCAAATTCAATGAGGGAAGTTAACAAAAACCACTGGCTAAGTCAGTCTAAAGACTGAAGATAAAGCCCCTGGCGGCTTTACTTGTGCTCTTGCTCTCTTTTTATAGTCCCAAGTTAACTATATTGACAAATGATTAATCAGAAGAGATTTGCTATGGAACATGAGTGTTCCTATCTCAGAACACTGTGAAGGTGGTTTTCAAGACAAGTGTCTACTGCCCAAAGTGGCCCAGCAAGGAAAGTCCAGTGTGCACAGCAGCTTGAAGGTCCTTCTAGTCACGGTGATCAAGAGGCTTCTCAGCCCACTAACCTGACCTCATGCAGACAATGCATAATCTCTCTTGTACCTATAGAATATTAATAATATTCTATAATAATAGAGCAGCTAAGAGAGTCTTCTCAGCTCTCTTACCTAGATGCTAGAAACTAGACATGAGTGACTAGACTGGTTCTGGTGTCTGGTGCCCTGGCCCCTGACCTGCCTCAGTGAGGCAATCTGACATTAAGTCAGGGTAAGAAATGACCATGTCCTCTGGCTAGGGGCCACTGAAAAGAACATTTAGAGAAGTCCTCTAGAAAAATGGAATAATAGTTACTAACTAAAGTGACCTTTAAGTCAGAAAGGCAAACTTTAAGGAATTTCACTCTAATCACACATCAAAAAAAAATGGCCTAGGTCGAACCAAATAGATAGTTGTTACTTTTATACATTTAATTTTGTTTTTTTAATGTCTTGAGGAGAAAAGATCTAAAGTAGAACAGCAGATTTTTCCCCAGTCCCTTCACATTCCACACATACCCTACCTACAAAAAAGTTAGAAGAAGGAGAACTCTCTCCACATTAAAAGTAAACAGAGGAGACATGGAAACAAAACCTTGGTCTTCAACAGGCCTAAAACTCACTTACTGACAAAGACTGACATAACCCTGGACACCCAAAAGGGTAAAATTCTCAAACTTTTAGCAACGATACTTTTGGGAGAGCTTACCCTGCCTCAGGGAAATCATCAAAAGAAGATGTGATGAAAAGAAGAAACTTTACCATTTTCTCTTGATTAAGATAAGTCAGAAAAAAGTCACCCCAGAAATGACAGTTCTAGCAAAGAACAGCAGATTAGAAACCCAGAATGATAACTTGGGAGAGAAAATTTTCTTCCTTAAGTTGGTTGAGGAATTAAAAACCAGGTTTGGAGTTTGTCCCTCTGGAGGGTGATATGTTCACTGAAATCACATATTTAGAACTGAAAAGGACCTTACAGTTTACAGAGTCCAACTCTCTTATTTTACATAAATGAGAAAACTGAGGTCTACAGAGATCACATGATTTACTCTGGACCACAAAGCCTGAAGGCAGGCCTTGCTGACTCCAAATCCAGTGTTCTGTCCACAACCGGCTGTCTTTACAAAACGTGTAAAAGGGCACATCTTGTCCTTGAGTTCTGAACTAAAGGGGCAGAGAACTGAAAGTAAACAATGATCTTGTACATATGGCACTTATCTACAGAATCATGTTCTCTATAACTGAGAGAATCTTTGAACACAACGGGCATGAGGGAAAACTGAGTCTCAGTAACCATAACTATATCTTTGGCCACCAGTAAAACCTAACAAACTGCTAAACTGAATCTTGTTACATGAAATTTAGTTATCTGCTAAACTGTCTGCTGGAAGAATTTTTGTCTTTATAACACAGTTATCCAGTGTTCTATCATTAATATT
Source organism: Notamacropus eugenii (assembly GCF_028372415.1). Lineage (NCBI taxonomy): Eukaryota > Metazoa > Chordata > Mammalia > Diprotodontia > Macropodidae > Notamacropus > Notamacropus eugenii. The sequence goes on along the minus strand of NC_092872.1, from coordinate 708,881,251 downwards.
CTATAGGTACAACAGAGATTACGCACTGTCTCCATGAGGCAGCATAGGTATATTGATCAAGCCATAAACCGCTACATAAATGCCAGGTATTATTGCTTCTATAAATCCTGTAAATGGAACAAGGCTGTAGTCAAAGTTTCTCAAGACACTTTGCAATAAAACGTCTCTTTAGTTCAGACATGCAGGGGCCTTACTTCAAATGAGACTTTGCTCTCTCATCTCGAAGGAATATTTCCTTAGTTTCCAACTGAAAACACGGCCCCTTCCCATTACTAGCACTTGCTGGGTATGACAAAGTCACAGCTGCCATCCTCTCAACTGGCCCCCTCAAAGCCTATCAGAGCTTCTAGCTGCACCCACAAGGGGACCTTAATTCTGTACAATATTGTCTTTCTAGGCTCCCTCAAGGTGCCGGAAAAAAACTATAATCACATGGGAAAAGGTGCAAGAAATAAAGCTTTCTCTATTTCTCTGTTTTGAATCTATTTTAGGGGTGTAAACAGATGCATCTATGAGAAAGAAGCCAGGATACATCTCCTGGGCAAACAGGGACACACCTACAGGAAGCACAGACACACCCCTGACCTGCTAATGCTTTCTGGACAAGTTCGATAAACTGTATGAGAACATTTAGAGCTGCTCAATTCAACTTCATTAACAAGTGTGCAGGAGCACAGAACACAGTCTGGGGCAGAGGGGAGGCAGCGATGCCGATTACAAGCCAACACTGCTCACAGCTAGAGACACGTTTCTCCTTTTCTGAAAGTGATTCAAGAGATTACCAGAGTGAATGTATGGGGTGCAAGGAGCACATTGAGCCGCTCAGGCACAGACATTCTGAGACAACTGAGGCTGAATTCAGGACTTGTGTCTAGGTCAACACTAATTGCTGCATCAAACCTGCCTAGAAATTCAGGCTCAGTGGGGATGGGGACACAGTAGGGAAAAGGGCACATTGATCTTATGATGCTCCTACTCTATCATCTATAGAGGTGATATTGGAAAAGGAGGCACAGCCGGCTGGGGAATGGTCAGTGAAATAACGGATGTGCTGAGGCAGTAGAGCCTAAGGAAGCCCTTCATCTTTTCTGTCCTGGGCGTGCTAACACTGGGAGGCACCGGTTGACTCTCAACTGTACTGAGTGATGACTGATACCACCCTTCCTGCTAAAACCACAGAGTAAATGGATGAGAGAACATATTTCTGAGCAATGCAAGCTTCATATTTTAACTTGGTAGGACAATCAGAATACTGGGTAAAGAAAGGCCATCTCCAAGTTGATTCATCCCACAACTCTTTAAAATGGAAAATTAGGAGGATATATATATACATATATATGTACATATATATGTTTGTATTTGGAAAGGAAAAGAAAAGAATAGATGACAGAGATAAAAACTGATATTCTAAATCCTTTTCTAAAAAAAAAGTCCCTCTGAGAAGAGAGCAAGACTTTTTATTTTTAATCACCTGATCGTGCCAGATGATATCATTTTTCTAGGGTCAAGCCCCAAATTCACCTGCTTCATTCCATATACTAACTAGCTTACGAATTGAATGTTTAGGACATTTCTCTTCTACTGAAAACTCAGCTGTCCTTTCTTCCTATGCTGGAATTTAGTTCAAATTCCTTACAAAAATAAGGGGGGAGGGGGCAGGGGAACGGGGTAGGGGGAGAGGGCGGAGGGAGAGGGCAATGCCTTCTGCTCAGTTTTAAGAAAACCACAAGACAACTCAAATTAAAAGTATACACCAAACTGGTAGATCTACTAAGGGATTGTGTTCCTGACACTTCATGCTTCAGGGGAACAGAAGAAACAGATGCCTTCTTACCTCAGAGTCTTCACTTTTACGGTCACTCTGAAAAAAAGGAAAAAAAATCAAATTTAAGGAAATACGCAAATAACAAAGAAACACATACATGCAGAGCCAGCTGTACTAGGGAAGGAGCACCATGGTTTCCCAACAACATGCAGGAGCCACCAGACAATGGCACATGGGCCAAATCACTGGCAGTAAAGGTACTTTTCATTAGAGATGAAAAAATTTAGACATAAGAAAAATTTACAACTTGTTCCTTCTGATGGTGAACCAGCACTAAGTACTCATCCTTATAAATATGAATATGTACCCAAGGACAGCAACGAGTTTATCAGAATTTCACCCTCTTCTGTAACAAGCCTCTCTCCCTCCCCTTCCCCATCACAGCCTGTAGCTCAACACCACTTACTGGATGGACTTCCCCAATGAAGTACTGTTTGAGCATTTGCTTGGCATCAGAAGAGTGTCCCACATCTTCAAAGCTTTCAGTTGCATCCCGACCAGCTTGTTCCATCAGAACTTCTTCTCCACCCGGGTGCTGAGAGAAAAGAAAAGAAAGAGAAATCCCCTGAATCCAAGGCTCATTGTAAGTAAGATAACAGCTCGTTTCCTCCCATCACCTTCAACCTTTTTTACCTTAGTAAAGTGGTTTCTGACCCCAAGCTCAAGAAACTTCTGGTTAGAAACCAAGGGGACTTGAGGCAATCCTAAGGAGAAAGGGGGAAGAGTCCCTGCATTCATTCTGTACATAGCCTGACCAGCTTCACAAGCAGCAAACCCCTTTCAGCATAAAGGATCAACAATATCATTTCACCTTTTGTCAGAAAGAATTTGGGCCACAAATCACGCTTACACTACAGCCTTCATCTCAGGTGGGGAGGTCCCACCAGACCACCATCAGAAGTAGAGGTATAAGAGAAAGGAGAATGAAAAATATTCATATGTAAGGAGATTAATATAATATTTATAAAGCTATCTTTGGGAGTCAGTAGAGTGCATGGACTTCGATGTTAAAATTATAACAAAGACAAGGTGGCTATCCAATTACATTCCCTGAAATATAACTACACGTAGTAAAAAAAGTCTTGATATAATCTGCTGTCTATAAAGTATCACTTCTACTCTCCCCAATATTTCAACGGGGTTCCACAGCAGAACATGAAATCTTTGAAGGCAGGATTTTTTCTTTTTTTGTGCTGATATTCCTAGCAAAGTTCTTTGTGTATTAGGACTTTTATAAGTGTTTGTTGAATTGAATTAAATTCTACTGCATTGAAAAAAAAATTTAATAAAAGTTTGGTTATTCATATCCTCAAAAAAACTGAGCACACCTCATATTTACAAGCATTAGAGCTACAAGGGGTCTTATTTTATAAATTTACTATTAGGTAATCCAACTCTCTTTATTTTATTTTTTTCCCCTCTTTATCTTATAGATAAGAGAAACTGACATCCAAAAGGCAATGACTTGTCCAAAAACACACAACCAAAACTAATTTCCCAATTCCTAGTTCAGGGCTCCATTCACACTATGCTCTTCTTGAGTGTACTGCATGTGTGTATTTGTCCTTTGCTGCCGAAAAAGACCCTGCCATTAGAGAAATAAAGACATGATTTGCACTTGACTGCTTTGAGTGAGGGAGGGCTGTGCAGGTCACCAGCCTCACTTCTCCTCCAGAGCCATCTGAATTCAGTGACCAGATATTCATCAGGATGACTGGAGATGACCCAGGATGAGGCAATTGGGGTTAAGTGATTTGCCCAAGGTCACACAGCTAGTGAGTGTCAAGTGTCTGAGATGAGAGCTGAACTCAGGCCCTCCTGACTCCTGCACAGATGCTCTATCCACTGCATCACCTAGCTGCCCCTGAGTGTACTGTAAATACACTAATAATAGTCTATCAGTTAATGCTTAATTATTACTCAAAAAAAATCTTCAAGGTCTAAAAGACCTTGACCACCTTTCAGAAAATAACAGTAATATGTAACCAGATCTTCTTATTCAAGATGGATAATTAACCAAACGAACTGTGAAGATGGAGAGGCTTAATTAATTCACCCTGAATTGGGTTAGAAAAATCCAAAACAATTGCTGTCGGAGGTAGGGGAAACGACCTGAAGTCTGTTCTCCAGAGTCATCTTCTGTTAAAACTTCCGTCACTGCAGCTGGCTAAATGAATTACAGAATGATCCTGAGGAGTTCGTAAGCAACAGCTCAAGTTCCACAAAGGATGTTCCACACTTTCCAATAAGTGAAAGTCATGGTATTGTCAGCATGAGTACTTCATTCACCATCGAAGAATGGAATCCCTCAAAGTCTGTGTGAGCTCCTATTGCCAAAAAATATTTACTCCTATGGGGTTCAACCACAGAGAATGTCACACGACAGAACTGCTTGGGTACACTATGCATCAATGTTATCCAGCTCCAACTGGGTTCTCACTGCAGCAAGACAGTCCTTTTACTTCTCACCCACTGAGTCTCCATCTCATCTACCACAGAAGCTATTCCAAACTTTCTCCTCCCTCCTCAAGTCTCTCTCTTTCCCTCTTACTTTACTGAGAAAATTGAGGCCATTTCATATGTTTTTTCTCCTCCTCTTCTAAAAACCTGGACATCATCAATGACTACACTCTCCTTCTTTCCCTCAGTCTCTTAAAATGAAATGGTCCTTCTCTTTGCCAAGATCAAACCTTCAACAAGTACCCTTAATCCAATTCCTTCCTATCTCCTAGAGAAGAGGTATCAAACACACAGTCCACAAAACTCCAGAGTGTGGCCGAAATAAAAATGTAATAAGGAAATATTTAACCAAATTTTTAAAAATACTTTTCCTCTCCGAGCTCCAGCCCCACAACTGGCAACATGGCTAAATGTACCAAGAAAGTTGAAATTATTGGTAAATATGGAACACATTATGGTGTATCCCTCAGAAAAATGGTGAAGAAAACTGAAATTAGCCAGCACACCAAGTATAACTGCTCCTTCTGTGGCAAGACCAACAGGAAGAGACGGACAGTGGGTATTTGGCATTGTGGATCCTGTATGAAAACAGTAGCTGGTGCAGCATGAACCTACAATGCCACCTCTGCAGTCACAGTCAAATCTGCCATCAGAAGGCTAAAGGAATTGAAAGACCAGTAAAATCTTCTTATCAAATATCTTTAGCCCACAGCACAATAAATGGGTTCATTTATGGAATAAAAGTTTACAAAAATACAATAAAACACAGATAACATTACATTTTAAAAATTAAGTCAATAAGGATCCTCCCATTTCTATTTCAGTTTGACATCCCTGTTCTAAAGCAGATTGTGACCACAAATCATCCTTCTCTCTTCCTTCACCCTTTCTCTTTTTCTCACCATCTTTTCCCATCTCGTAATTTTCAACCTTTATGTGTCTATTGTTCGTTCCCCACTGCCTGTAAACATTCCCAAGTCTTCCTCATCCTATAAATAAAAGTTATCAACAGACCCCACCCTTTCAAGTTATTGCCCTACACACTTTTACTTCTTTGGCCAAATTCCTCGAAAAAATTACCTGTACTCATTGCCTCCACTTTCTCCCCTCCACCCTTTACATAAGGCTTCCAATCTTGTCACTCAAGTAAAAATGCTCTCTCCAAGTTGTAATTTAGTCGTGTTCGACACTTTGTGGCTCCAGAGACTATTAGAACGCCAGGGTCTTCTCTCCTCCACTATCTCTCAAAGCCTGTCCAAGTTCATGTTTGTTGTTTCCATGACACTATCCATCACATTCTCTGCCATCCCCTTTTCCTTTTGCCTTCCATCATTCCCAACATCAGGGTCTTTTCCAATGACTCCCATCTTCTCATTATGTGGCCAATGTATTTCAGCTTCAGCTTCAATATTTGACTTTCCAGTGAACAGCCTGAACTAATTTCTTTAAGTACTGACTGATTTGACCTCCTTGCATCCAAGGAACTCTCAAAAGTCTTCTCTAGTACCACAATTCAAAAGCGTCAATTCTGCATCACTCACCTTTCTTTACAGTGTAAGTCTCATAGCCATACGCTGATATAGGGGGAAAAAAAACAAAACAAAGCTTTTGGCTATATGGACTCTGTCTCTGTTTTTTTAATACGCAGTCCAGATTTGCCATAGCTTTCCTTCCAAGGAGCAGGCATCTTTTAATTTCATGGCTTTAGTGATCTTGGAGCCCAAGAATATAGAATCTAACACTGCTTCCGTTTCTTCTCCCTCTATTTGCCAGGAAGTGATGGGACCAGTTGCCATGATCTTAGTTTTTTGGATATGAAGCTTCAAGCCAGCTTTTACATTCTCCTCTTACCTCCATCAAGAGGCTTCTAAATTCCTCTTATTTTCTGCCATCAGAGTGGTATTGTCTGCATATCTGAAACTGTTGATATTTCTCTTAACAGCCTTAATTCTGGCTTTTGATTCACACAGCCTTGCATGGTACATGATATACTCTCCATATAAGTTAAATAGGTGACAATATATGGCCTTGACATACTCCTTAACTAATCAGTTGTTCCATGTTCAGTTCTGTTACTTCTTGATTTGCACATTGGTTCCTCAGGAGACAAGTAAGGTGATCTGGTGCTCCCATTTCTTTGAAAACTTGTCACATTTTATTGTGAGCCACATAAAGGCTTTAGTATAGTGAAGCAGAAGCAGATGTTTTTCTGGAACTCTCTTGCTTTCTCTATAATCCAGTGAATGTTGGCAATTTGGTTTCTAGTTCCTCTGCCTCTTCGAAAACCAACGTACTCTTCTGGTAATTCTAGATTCACATACTGCTAAAGCCTAGCTTGCAGAATCTTAAGCAGAATCTTTCTGGTATGTGAAATGAGTGGAACTGTTTGGTAATTTGGATATTCCTTGGCAATGCCCTTCTTTAGGACTGCAATGTAAACTGATTTTTTCCAATCCAGTGGCTACTGTTGAGTTTTCCAAATTTGCTGGCACATTGAGGGCAGCACTAACAGCATCATCCTTTAGGATTTTAAATAGCTCAGCTGGAATTTCATCACCTCCACTAGCCTTTCAATTAGCAAAGCTTCCTAAGACCCAACTGATTTCATTCTCCAGAATGTCTGGCTTTAAATCAGTAATCACACCATCATAGTTCTTGGATAGTTCTTCTATACATTCTTATTACAGCTTCTTAATCATTTCTACTTCTGTTAAGCCCCTACCATTTTTGTCTATTATCATGGCCATCTTTGCATGAACCATTCCCTTCACATCTTAATTTTCCTGAAGAGATCTCTTAGCTTTCCCATTCTAATGCTGTCTTCCATTTCTTTTCATTGCACTTTTAAGAAAACCTTCTTATCTTTTGTTATTCTCTGGAATTCTGAATTCAGTTGGATATAGCTTTCCTTTTCTCCTTTCCCTTTCCTTCTTTTCTCAGTTATTTGTAAAGCCTCATCAGATACCTTTCTTGATTTTTTTCTTTGGAATGTTTTTTGTGGCAGCCTTCTGTAAAACACTGCAAACCTCTGTCCACAGTTCTTCAGGCACTTTCCCTACCAGAGTTAATCACTTAAATCTACTCAGCACCTACACTTCACATTCACAGGCAAGGTTACTTGTCATATCTATATGATCTGAGTCACAGTCAGCACCAGCTCTTGATTTAACTGACTCTATAGAGCTTCTTCACCTTTGACTGCAAAGTATGTAATCAATCTGGTTTCTATATTGACTATCTGATGATGTCCATGTGTAGAATTGCCTTTTGGGTTGCTGAAAGTGTTTGTTATGAACAGCAAGTTGTCTTGACAAACAAGCTCTGCCCTGCTTCATTTTATACTCTAAGGCCAAACTTGCCTGTTATCCCAATTATCCTTTGATTTCTTACTTCAGGATACCAATCCCCTATGATGAATGTGACATCCTTTTTGTGTTACTTTGAGAGGATGTTATAGGTCTTCCTAGGCCTACACGATCTATGACTTCACGGTCTCTGGCTTCAGTGTCTGGAGCACAGACTTGTATTACTATGATGCTGAATGGCTTACCTTGGATTTGAACAGATATTATTCAGTCATTTTGGAGATTATACCCCATTACTACTTTTCTTACCCTTTTATTGACTATGAGGGGTATTCCATTTCTTCTATGGGATTCTTGTCCATAGCAGAATATGTAATGATAACCTTAATTAAAGTCACCTATTCCTGTCCTGAAAGGTTCCTAAACTTCAAAGTTCACTAATACCCAAGATACTTATGTTTAATCTTTCCATATCCTGTTTGATTACATCCTGCTTAGCTTTGTTCATAGCTCTTACACAATAGCTTCCTATGTAATATTGATTTTTATTTCATCAGACTTTTCTTTTGTCACCAGACACATCCATAGCTGAGCTTCCTTTTAGCTTTGGCCCAGTCACTCCATCAGTACTGGAACTTTCTATCTGGAGTTGTCCTCCACTCTTCCCTGGTAGCATATTGGACACCTTCCAACCTGAGGGACTCATCTGCCAATGTTATCATATCTTTTTATCATTTTAGTACTGTTCATGGTGTTTTCTTGGCAAAGATACTGGAGAAGTTTGCCATTTCCTTCTCCAGTGGATCACCTTTTATTAGATCACTATACTATGACCTGTCTGTCCATCCTGCACAACCCTGCATGGCAAGCTCATTGTTTCACTGAACTAAGCAAGTCCCTTCCACATGACAAGGCACTGATTGGGGTTGGGGGGGAGGGAATGGTGGGGCGGGGGGGGGGGGAAATACGGGGGAAAGATGCTCTCCAAAGGCTACCACTGCTCTCAATCACAAAATCTGACAGTCTTTCCTTAGTTTTTATCCTTCTTAAACTCTCTGCTACGTTGGACACAGCTGACCACACTCTCCTCTTTGTTTTAGCAATCCTAGTGTCTCCTGCTTCTCCTCCTTAACTGATTCTTTTCATTCTCCTTTGTTCCATATCACATCCCCTAACTGTGGGTGATTTCCCTAAAACTCTGTTCTAGGCCTGGTTTTTTTTTCCTCTCCCACACCAGGGGTTCTTACCCTGAAGTCCATGAACGTTTTTTATACTCTGACAACTGTATTTTAATACTATTGGTTTCCTTTGTAATGCTATGCATTTTATTTTAGATATTTAAAACTGCTGTTCAGAAAGGGGACCCATAGCTTCAACAAACTTCAAAAAGGATCAACAACACAAAAAAAAACTTAAGAATCTGCTTTACTCACATACACACACACACACACACACACACACACACACACTGCTCCCTTCTCTTGTTTCTGTGACTTTGTTGTGGCTGTCCACCACACCTGGAACGTGCTCTTCTTTCACCTCTCCCTTACAGAATCCACTTCTTTCTTCAACAAGCAGCTTAAGTGGCACCTCCTACGTGAAGTCTTTCCAGATCCCCCAACCCAAACTGCCTTGGATTTATTATTATTATAAATGTTACATACATATTTATGTACGTAATGAACCTCTCTAGTACCACTCCTTAGGAGTAAGGATCATTTCTTTCTTTCCAGCTATATACTCACCATCTCATATAGTAGCACCTGGCATATAGTAAATGCTTAATAAATGCTTGCTGATTAATTAATTGAAGAGTAACTTACCACAGAGAAAAGAAAATTCTGTTCTACAGCTATGAATTATACCCCCCCAACCTGACAGTCTTCTCACAAACGTGTGTCTTTGGTCATACCCAAGACTGGTTTAAAACATGGATAGTTCAGTGGAAACCCTTCTTCACCTCTAGAAAAATAACTACACCACGTGTGATGGCAGATACTCCCTTCATCCAAAAGTGGTTCTGAACTATGTGGGTCACAGTCTGACCAGAAAACAAACCTTAGTCTTCATGTTAAGTTGTAAATGTGGGGATTTAAGGGTAGCTTCACAGAGTCAAAAAAAGACTTGGTTTTTAAGGTAAATGTGTAAGGTGAATCCTTAACTTTAATATTGTCAGCAGGCATGTGGATCGGACACTTTCTTCCACTCTAACAAATCTCTCTCCTTTATACTTTGTTTATGGCCTCAAGGCTATATTGCGTTGAGCTGCCCTTGATGCTTTTGGAGGAGGTCCCCCAAGGAAATGGATTCAGGATTTCACCTGTGATCTATATGAGGTTAAGAATTTGACAGGAAACAGAATATAACACTTTCTCTGCATATTCAGAAACCTATGTGTGGAAATTATTTTAAATCTTTAATTGAAATGGCCAAGGATTCTTGATACATGAATTGATAGTTACAGTCAATACTGTTTTGAAGGGTATAATCCTTAAAACTTCCTCAAATTTGATCTCCAAACAAGTTGCTTAGATCTAACCCTACATTTTATACTGTAATCCAAAGTCTTCACAAAAGAGAAATTAAAAAGGGCTTCAAACAGGGGTGATGAGTCTTTCCATATTTAGTACTTTTGGACTGTAAGCTTCATGGCATTTGAATTATAATAAACATATTTTTATTTGTGTCTACTAACTGGTATGGATTCCATATATGTTTAATTTTAAACACATATGTGGGGGAAAAAAACAAAAAGAATGAGGGGCTGTAACCCCAGGGCCTAGGCCCCAATCCACCACTCATTCATTAGGCATCTCTGGGTACAAGTTGCTTCCCAGTTCTAATGCCCAGAAGCTTCATCAAGGAGAGAATAAGAGCTGTGCTGTAGGAAGGAAGGCCTGGATCACTTTGATCCCCAAGGTTTCTCAGGAGGAAACAGCTGTGTGTCCTCGAGGAAATGATGATATGGCTCCAAAGGCCTGTTAGGTAAGGGGTCATCCAGTAAGGTTCACAGAAGAAAAGACAAGTAATGTGGGTTGATAACTGTACTGAAGAAGACTAAGGAAGCTATTTGTTGACCTGCTAACAAGTGAAGTCTGTTGTCTTCCTGGGGCATATTTCCACAACATGAAAGCCATGTGACTTGTCAAGTAATAGGATGACTATCCATTTCTGGTCATTCATATGGGCATAAGCAATATTGCCAGAACAAACCTAGAAAGCATTTCTAAAAATTACAAAGTCTTAGGCAAAGAAATGAAGACCTTAGGGAGCATAGATGGCACTTACACTACTGTTGCCAATTAAAGGCAAAGGTTTCAGTAGAAAAAAGTCTATTTAGGAAGCTAACAGCTGATTAAGAAGATGATATCTGATAACTGTTGAATCATGGCTTAAAATAAACAAAGACTGAAAATTTCTTGGCCAGGGATGAAGGGGCACCTAACAGGGCAAGATAAGAATGCATTTGCTTAGAATCTAAAGAATCTAATCAAAAGGGCTTTAAGATGTAGAGAAGAAGGAAGGAGAAAACAGAGAACAGAGCAAACTCACACGAACACACACACATGAACACACACACCCCACAGTGAGTAGCACAAAGTGAAGAGAACAGCAATAGCTACAACCATAAATTCACTGCAGACATATCCAAGACACAAGTCAGCAATAAAACTCATAGCCTCAAACATCTAGACACAAATGCATTCAGGATGACATTCAGAGACAACTCGAGATCATAACAGGAGGAAGCAAACTTGACATCACAGATTATCATTTCAGCCTGGTAGTTCAAGACATTTTATGGAAAGCTCTCCAGAATGAAATTCTGGCACAAATACTATGAGGAGAAAAAAGAGATGTCTAAAGAGATTGTTAATGTGGGTGCACAAAATTTGTTGAATAGGAATCTACAAATTCAGATTTCAAAAAGATGGAAGCAATGACATCTAGCTGCCCTCAGAGTATCCATGTTAACAGCCCTGGTCAAGGTCCATCCTAGACAAAGGATCCGGTAACACTGCTAAACAGTTCTCAATGACTTCTGAAACATCTTGAAGAAAGGGAGAAAAGCCACAGAAATGGAGAAGTATGAATGAAAAAGAGGGAAGTCCCAAACATCAGTGACTAACTGACCTCCGTTTCTAAAAAAATTCCAAAACACATTATTAAAGGGAATGGATTTGTGAGAAATAGGAGGGGATATGATGATTACTAAAAGCTATGACTCCTTAATGAACAGATCATGTCAGACTAATTTTGTTTTTGACAGGATGATTAGACTGGTCAATGTGAGGAGTGCCAAAAGCACAGTATACTTACATTAAAGCCAAGCATTTGACAAATCTGACGATCTTTCATACTGTGCTTGTCAATAGGATGGAAATATATGAACTAGACAAGATAATAGTACAGTGATGTGATTGATGTTGGCTAAATGTACCTGATCCAAAGACTATTGGGACAATGTCAACTGGGGAAAGTGGAATCATCCCAGGAATCTGTCACTAGCTCTGTGACATTCAACATTTGTATCAAGAGCAGATGGATGGAAGCAGAAATATCTTGCCTGACAACTTTACATCTGGCATAAAGATTAGCTAACAGCTGTGTGATCAAATCCAGAAACAAAAATATCTTGACAAGCTGGAATAATAGGCCAAATAAAATAAAACGCAATTAGGGATACATGCAAAATTTAATATCTGAGTTCCAAAAATTAATTTTACAAATATGCGATGTGGCTAGACAACAGTTTCTGCATAAAAAAAAAAATTGGTTAGTGGCCCACAAGCACAGAAGCCAATAATAATAATAAGCCAGCATTTTATATAGTGCCTTAAGGTTTACAAAGTGCTTTACATGCATTATCTCATTTGATCCTTGCAATAACCCTTGGAGAAGGTAAATGCTATTATTATCTCCATTTTACAGATGAGGAAACTGAGGCAAAGGAAAGTTAGTGACTTTCTTATTGGCACATGGCTATTAAGCATCTGAGGCAGGATTCTGAGTGTTCCTGACTCCAAGTCCACTACTCACTAGGTCAATGACACCACAAGGCTGGACTTGGAAGTCACGAAGTCTGATTGTAATTCCCACACCAGATATCCCCCATGTCACTCCAACCTTTTTGAACCTGAGTTTCTTAAGTCTATAAAAGGGGGTTAACTCCATAACTGTGAGACTCAAAAGAGACACAGTAGATAAGGTGCTTGGTACACCTTAAAGCCAAAGGTGCCAAACACAGGCACAGTAGCCCGACATTCCAAATCAGATTAAAGTATAATTTGGAAATATTGAACAAAATAAATAACATATATAATATTATACTTTAAAACTCCTAAGTGACTAGTAAGGATTAGCAACCCCCCTTCTCCACCAGAATTTGCCACCATATCTTTAAAGTACCAAGGCAAATGTTATCTACTGTTGTGATTATCCAAGCGCTTAAAGGGCTGTCATAAGGAAGCTATAGATTTCTTAGTTCAGCTCTAAAAAGGCAGAACTGTAATTGCTTATTGATTGATCAAGTTGGATTTATACTGGGAATGCAGAGGTTAGTTTCACCATGTTACAGGAGAAAACTGGACATAAAGGGAGTAGTTCCCCTACCAATCTGGGAATAGCTGAGCAAACAAATTACGGGGTAAGAATGCAATTGAATAATCTCGCATCATAAGAAACAACGAAATGGACAGAAAGCAAAATCCTGGAAGGTTTTTATGAAACGGTGCAGAGAAAAGCAGAACTAGGTAAATAATTTATATAATAACGACAACACTATAAGGGAAAACAACTCTGAAAGACAAGAATTCATCACCACTCTGCAAGACCAATCAAGAATTACACTTGTAATAATAATAACTAGCATTTAGATAATGTTTTATGGTTTGCAAAACACTTTTACATACATGATCTCATCTGATGTTCACAACAATCCTGTGAGGCAGGTAACAGTCCCACTGTACAGAAGAGGAAACTGAAGTAGAAGGAATAGGCTGAATATGAAGAATTCAGGAAAGCATGAGAAAACCTTCATGAAAAACAAGGAGTAAAGTAAGCACATCCAAGAAAATAATGTGCACAATTACTCCATGATCAGCTTGTCCTAACAAACGAGAAAACATACCTCCTTCCCTTACTTGTGAAGAAGGGGAGTTCACAGGTGTGGAATGCTACATATAATGGAAATCTTGGCTGATGTGATAATTCTGCAGGATATAGGAATAGAAAGGTGATATAAAAACAAAAGACATTAATTTAAATATTTTTTAATTTACTTTCGTCCTGCAGTTACAGAAAAAAAAAAAACCAACAGAATTTCTGGCTGTTCCAAAGTTCTATCCAGGCTTTAAAAGCAAGAGTCTCTCTTTAGTCTATCAATCAATAAGCTCTTACTATTTGCCAGGCGAGGAGGAAAAGTCCTCTTCTGGCCCTAAGGAGCTTATATTCCACTCTAGAGGGTACAATATTTTTACAGGTTAGTAAATACAAGGTAGAAGAAACAAAGCAGAGGGTACTGGTGTACTAATTGTACCTCTTGAAGAAGACAGCACTTGAACTGATTCTTGAAAAGAACTGGGCATCCCAAGAGGCAAGTGAGACTTCTAGAAAAGCATTCCAAGCTCAGAGAGACTATGCCAAAGCATGAAGGTAGAAGCAGAATGTCATTTTGGTTGTTCACTGTAAACAACTAGAACATAGGGTGAGGTGGGGCAATCGGCCTCGAAAGACGGGTTAGAACCAGGATATGAAGGGCTTTAAAAGTAAAATTCAAGAAGCTGTATTTTATCCCACAGTTCATAAGAAACCACTGAAATTTTCTGACCAGTGCTCTATCTGTACCACCTAGTTGGGTGTGTTCAGGGAGGACCAGTTGGTGTAATGGCTGCCAAGCTCTTTGCAGGGCTGTTTTCATCTTCGGTGTCCACCTGTTCCACCCAACTCTCACCTGTGGCTCCAAGAATCTATAACATGTGCAGCAGCCACACCCCAGTAAATCATTTGGGCAGATGGGCCAAACCAGGCTGTAGGTAACCAAGGGATCTCAAATCTATTGGCGAATTGGGGAGGGGTGGTGTCTACCCCAAGCATGTGAAGACTTCCCTGGTGGGATGGGCGGATAAGAACAATTCGTTCCAACAGCTATGAAGGCAGCTGAAGCAGGTAATGTGGAGTGCTTAGAACTGGGTTAGCCATCGAAGATGCCAAGGTCATCCACTGCATCCCGAGCCATCACCAGCCATCTTGACTCTGTCCTGCCACTGGACTATGACGACTCTCCCATTTTTTTGTTTGCCATTTTCAGTCTAGCTTCTGTCCCTCTGAAAGAAACTTAGGCTTTCCAAGCTCACCAGTGATTTCTTTATTTGAGAATTGGTTTTTCAATAACCTAATCATAGAAAAGGGGTCAGATAATAAGACATTTAGCTGTACAATATGGCCTGAATCCAAACTTACAGAAGTAAAACAACAGGAGGCTAAGGATGTAATGGTGTCCTGTGGACAAGTCTGTCAGAGAACTATAACAGGAGGCGGAAGGGGAACCTGTGTCAATGCCCAGAGCAAATAAATGGGAGGTGAGAAAGTAGAGGAAAGGATTATAAACTGCTTCTCCCAGGAATTTTGTTGTGATACTAAAGATGAGGAGGGAAAGGTGGAAGAAGTGGTTTAAGAAGAGAAATAAACTGTTTGCTATCCAATGCAATTGTCAATCAGAAAAGAGTAAATAACTGTATTGGTTTGCACAGGACGCCCCTTTAACTCACTTTTAGCTTAATTTCTTCATTTCACCTCAGCCCTTGCCTTTTTGTTTATTTGCCGTTGGTTTCCTTTAAGCCTAGAACACTTCAAATCCACTTTTGATGGGCCACCTGCCTTCCCATCTCACCTCCTCAGATCACAAGCATTAAGAGAGTAGGTGCCTTTTCACTTGGGTGCCTTGTTCCACATGAAGGAGCAGCACAGATCCTTCAACATTTAACCCCACTGGAAACGAGGAAAGAGAAGACTATTTCCAGAAAAATACTCTGCCCCTAGCCTAACCTTAGACTCTTCAAAGAATGACTAGTCTATATATTTAACTAAAAGCAATCATCCATATAATAGCAGCTAATCCAGACAGAACAAGTAAGCACTAGAGTGACAGGTAAAATATTTGCCCATGGTGCTGCATGACAGCTTCAAGAGAAACAAGAACATTTATGAACACACCACCTGTCACCAATGAGTTAAGAAGACTGCATTTTCTTCCCAAGGCAAAAGAAGTAAGAGATTTTTAAAAATAAAATCCACTGTCCTAACTGACTTATGCCTTCCACTTGAAAATTTAAATCTCTACAATTTGCTGCTTCTGGTTGGAGACTCCTCAAAAGCTGTGAGAGAAAATGCACATCACAATCATATTAATGTGGGAAGGACTAAGCAGAATCCCACAGTCTCATCTACACTTACTACCATACTCTAGGAAGATATTTTCTAACAGTCAAACCCAAGGGATTCCACTATTTCTTCAATGAAAAACCCAGGTGATTCACCTAAGGCTTTTCTTTCTAAAATATCATTAGACCACCACATGCACACGTAGTATGGTTCAAAAGTAGGGAGACCCAGTTCATAGGTTTTTTTTTTAATATATAAAGTCTCATTCCTTTATGGCTGCATATAAACTCCTTGAAGGCAAGGGCTGTCTGATTTCCAAAGCACCAAGCACAGAGTCTGGCATGGAGGAGGCACTTCATAAACACTTGCAGAACTGAATGGAGACTATTCATTTAGCAACAACCTTTCAGAGAAATTCTTCTATGTTTCCCCCCCCACAGTAAATAAAGAATCCATCCAAAGACTGGCCTACTGAAATTCTGAAAGGCTCATCACCAGCTAAACTTCTCTGACCACAGCACTGTACATAAAACCATCTCCTGGGGTATGCAGGGATTGTGCTCTAAGGTTAGTGGAAGGAAAACCCATAGAGACAAAATGATGGCTCTTTGAAATACTGATATACATTCATCATTTTAAAAAAAAATTTAATTTTAAAAATCCAGTCAGTTAAAATTGCTTCTGTAAAGTAAATGGGAACTACTGGGAGGAGAGGAACCATAAGGGAATAAAGGAGGCCCAGGACTAGTGCTGGATGGGTGCACTGAGGAGGAATCTCACTCAACCATAGACCATCAGTACCTGCTAGGCCACTTCAGAATCTTAAAGAACTGCCCAGAGCCCTGAGGGTAGTCAAAGGTCACAGTGAATAGGTGTAAGAGGTGAAATTTGAACCCAGGACTTCACAGCCCCCAAAGGGAGTTTCCCCAACCCAATGCCATGCTAACCAGGAACCAGCACTGGTACCACTGAATCTTCTACTTTATCTACAATAATTTAATGTTGTTCTGATTAATAACTTTTAGGAATCAATGCCACGAAAGAATAAAACCGACTTAGATTAAGGAAATAAGACTTACAAAGTACAATCTTCCCAATAGTTCTGTAAGGTGGGTGAAGAGTTATAAGTGCACACTGTCTTACATATAAGAGGCACTTAATATTCACTGAATTATCAAAGTGCTAAACCCTATTTTGCTGATGGAGAAATGCAGACTCAGGGAGGTTGCCCAGGCTAACACAGCTAATGACTGTCAGAGGCGGGACTGAAACTCAGGTCTTCTGACTCTTAAGACAACCACTTTTTCCACTACACTATGGTATTATTTCCTTCTCATCCCCATCATCTATTACAATAATAATAATATTCAAACTGTGTTGCAGTCAATTCTATATTTAGGACACACTTTTGAGGTGTGCTTCCGCATTTCCAGAGAAAAATTGGCTATCTTGATCATAGGTGAATCAGTCAGGAGCCTACAGCTAGCACAGTGCAAGGCACTGTGAGTGCTTAATAAATAAATGTTTTATCTGTCTACTACTATAACTAAGTGTGATGCAGTGAAGGTCTGGACAAGAGAAGAAAAAGGGACAAAATACTTCAGAAGGACAACACTTGACAAATGACTGAAGTTTCGAAAAGGATCAATTAGAGGTGACTTAGAGACTTCAAACCTGGGAGACTGTCGGTGGTAGTACCCTTTTAAGAGATGGGAGCTGTATCCACAGGGACGATTACAGCTTCATTTTGGACATGCTAAGTTGGAGGTGATGGCAGGAATTCAAAGGCAAATGGAAGATAAAGAGACAGCCCTAAGAAAGGGCTTAATAACGGCCATGAGAAAAAATCAGTGAGAAGGGATCTTATGAAGGCCCACAATTAGATGCCCAGGGGATAGCACAAGAATTGGAGAAGGGCTCAGAGAATGCAACCCCATAGGCATCACAACCTATGGTGTGACTGACAAAGGAGGCAGAAGGAGAGCATTTACAGTGATGGGTGATAGAGAACTAGGAATAGTTTGTCTTACATGAAAAACAAATCCACTAGTAGATCCTCATACCCTCCTTTTCAAATATTCCATAGCCACTGATTTCTAACGTGGGCTCTCTCAGCCAACTTTGGCAGCCTCATGGCTGGGAGTGGGAGGCACACTTTGTGCCAGATTTAATACAGATGCTCAACAGGCTTTAGCTTTCCTGTGGCTCTGAAGCCCCTAGCAGGGCCAAGAATTGGAAATCGAGAGAATGCCCATCAATTGAGGAATGGCTGAACAAGTCGTGGTATATGAACGTAATGGAATACTATTGTGCTATAAGAAATGACGAACAGGTGGACTTCAGAAATACCTGGACAGACTTATATGAACTGATCCTGACTGAGTGAAGTGAGAGGAACCAGCCACAGTGTGCAAGGACTGTTTTTGATACTTAGCCCTTCACAGCAATGCAAGATGTGTTCATCCTTCATTACTGAAGAAGACCATGCCATCAGAGAAATAATGACATGACTTGCACTTGACTTTGTTTTGAGTGAGGAAGGGATGCGAAGGTCACCAGCCTCACTTCTCCTCCAGAGTCATCTGAATCCAGTGACCAGATACTCATCAGGATGACTGGAGATGACCCAGGATGAGGCAATTGGGGTTAAGTGACTTGCCCAAGATCACACAGCTAGTGAGTATCAAGTGTCCGAGGTGAGATATGAACTCAGGTCCTCCTGACTCCTGTACTGGTGCTCTATCCATTGCACCATCTAGCTGCCCCAATGCAAGGACATAAAACATTTCCAAAAGACTCTTGATGCAAAATGCCATCCACATCCAGAGAGAGAACTATGGAGTTGGAACACAGAATGAAGTACACTATTTTGGTTTTGTTTAGTTTTACTTATGCTTTCTCTCACTCATTTTAATTCTTCTATGCAACATGACTAATGTGAAAGTATGTTTGATAAGAATGTATGTGTAGAGCCCATATAAGATTGCATGTCATCTTGGGGAGAGAGGAGAAAATTTGAAACTTATGAAAGTGACTGTCAAAAACTGAAAACAAATAAATAAATTTGGAGGGGGAAAAAAGAAAAGAAAAGATCTTCCACTAAATGATTTTTTAAAAAAGTCCCTACCAGCCTCCCTAGGCTTCCCTAGGACCAGGGTTTACAAGAAATGGGCCACCACCCAAAAACTGGACATCAAGGGGATGCCCATCAATTGGGGAATGGCTGAATAAATTGTGGTATATAAAGTAATAGAATACTATTTTTCCTGGTAGACTTAATACTTCATTGCAATGCAAGGACTTAAAAAATTCCCAATGATCTCTTAAGGCAAAATACCCTCCACATCCAGAGAAAGAACTATGGGATTGGATCGCAGAATGAAGCAGACCATTGTCTTTTGTATTATGTTTTGTTTTGTTTTATGATTTCATTTTCAATTCTTCTATGCCACATGACTAAGATGAAAATGTATTTAATAGGAATGTATGTGTAGAACCCATATAAAATTGCATGCCATCTCGGGGACGGAGTGGAGGAGAGAGGGGTGAAGGAGGAGGGGAGGAGGGAAGGAAGGGAAGGGAGGGGAGGGGAAAAAAATCTAAGTTATATGGAAGTGATTGTAGAACACTGAAAACAAATAAAATAATAAAAAAAGAAAAAAGAAAAGAAAAAAAGAAAAAAAAACTTTCAATATGAGCAAAAAAAAAAAAAGAAATGGGCCACCCGTCCACACTGAGGGAAGATCAACTGATAACTAAAAACCTTGCTTAAGACTGAGAACCTCTCAGAAGGCTATTTGCATTTAATAGCCCAGTTGAGAAGTCATAAGGCCAATGACAAGAACAAGGGAAGAAATGAAGAAGGTGATGAAGCGCATCCTGTACCTGCCACAGTCCATGCACCCAGGTCAGCGATGGGGAACTTGCGGCCTCAAGGCCACATGTGGTTCCTTAAGTGAGGCCCTTTGACTGAATCCAAACTTCCTAGAACTCAAAGGCCTTGATCTAGGTCCTGAAGACATCTCTGCCAATCATATCAATGCAATTCTCTTGAGCTCCCAAATAACAACCAGAGATGTCACTTTGGAGAGGTGGCCAACGCTTAAGAGACGACATCCAAGAAAGACTAAGGACTAAGAAAATCTTATTAGATTTGATGACTGGGAGGGCAGATTCAAGTTTGAAGACAGAAGTAAGACTACAGGGATATAATGGTGTCCTATGGACACATCTGTCGGAGAAATATAACAGGAGGTAGAAGGGGAACCAATGTCAATGCCCAGAGCAGACAGCTAGTAAAAGGAAAGAGTAGCTTAGAGGGAGGAGGAAACAGGACATACACACAGAAAGGTTAGCTATCAAGAGGAGACATGGTATAGTGGAAAGAACACTAAATTTGGAGTAAGCCTTCCTGTCATTTACTACTCAGTGACTTGGAGAAAGTTACTTACCTTGACAGGGCCTCATTCTGTTCATCAAGAAAATGACCAGACTACGTAGATGATCTCAAAGGCCCCTTTTAGCTCTAAATCCTGTGACTGTGGATCATCCCTTCTAAGACTGTGTGAAAGTGTAAGAAAATAGGTGTGAAGATCAATGGAAGAGAATACAAAGGTAAATAAATAACTGCTCATGCTGAATGTCTTTCAACTTCTCAATAAAGTGTGCATGGTAGAGCTTGGAACAAAATTGAGTACTGTGCCAGTAAGAAAATGAGGCCATGTACCATGTAACACAGTGAAAAGAGTACTGGACGTGCAGTCAGAAAACTTGGGCTCAAGTACTCAGACGTCTCAACCTCAGTTTCCCCACATATAAAATCAAGAGGACAAAAGTACTTGCACTAAAACTAGCTCAAAGAGCTGCTGTGGAGAAGAGGCTTTGTAAAATGTAAAAATATTTAAATAGACACTTTTAGTAAGATTAGTCGACTACCAAATTAAAATAAGACAGCATGAAATAAATTGCAGGGGGTAGGTCTTCATCTTCCTCTACTACATCTTTGCGGAATTGGAAAAGTAGAGAAGGCAGATTATGGAAATGATTCTGAACTGGAAATTAATTCAAAGGTTATGATAAAAAGATGTGTGGTTGGGGGCTCCAAGAAAGAGACAAAAAAACTATTCAATTATATCCTCTTAAAATAAATGATGGCCAGTTACTCAGGATACAGATTTTTCTCCTTATGAAGATGTTCAAGCAAAGACTAAAGTGCCCACTTGTCAGGTATATCACGTCACTTAATAAAAGCCACCGATTCATTTAGCAGCTAAGAGTGTTCAGATCTTTAGTACGCAATTGTCCAACTGGGGAAAATCACTTTCTTTATGAGGATGTTTCCACCAGTTCAATGAATCAAATCATCACATACACTTCAAAAAACAAGAACAGACCTTTGACCTAGCAATATCGCTTCTAGAGTTGTATCCCAAAGAGATCATAAAAATGGGGAAAAGGACCAACATACACAAAAATATTTATAGCGGCTCTTTTTGTGGTAGCCAAGAATTGAAATTAAGGGAATGCCCATCAGCTGGAGAATGGCTGAACAAGCTGTGGTATAAAAATGTAATGGAATACTACTGTTCCATAAGAAAGAATGAGCAGGTGGACTTCAGAAAAGCCTGGAAAGACTTACATGGACTAACGACAAGTAAAGTGAACAGAACTAGGAGAGCACTGTATACAGTAACGGCAACACTGTGTGATGACCAACTTTGATAGACTTAACTCTTCTCAGTAATTCAAGGATCTAAGAGAATTACAAAAGACTTATGATGGAAAACATCATGCCCATTCAGAGAAAGAACTATGAAGTCCCAACGTAGACCAAAGCATACTATTTTCTTTTGTTGTTGTTTCTTCTTCCTCATGGTTTTTCCCTTTGGTTCTAATGCTTCTTTACAACATGACTAAGGTGGATATACATTTAATATGATTACACACGCGTAGCCTTTATCAGCTTGCATGCCATCTTGGGGAGGAGAAAGCAGGGAGGGGGAATAGGGATTTAGAACTCAAAATCTTACAGAAGTGAATGTTGAAAACTAAAAATAAATAAATAATGTGCAAAAAAGTTTAAAAAACAAACTAGAACAGAAAGCATGTTGCTGTGGAGGGATCAGATTATCTGTTCAATCCAGAATTTTCCAAAATGTCTAGATGAAGGCATCCTGTAATAACACACAGCCTGAAGCGAGGGCATGAACTTCAGAGTTGTCCAATGGGTCACTGAGATTAATTTTTTTTTAACAGCTGGACAAAAAATCTTCCCTGGGCATAGAAATATACAACTGGTTAAAAAAAGGGGAAGGGGAAAGCAAGAGTATTGAGATTCATGCTTCCTCACTTCAAGCCAGTTAGCACACAGAGGCACATAAGTTATAAAAAAAAAAAAAAGTTATATAAATGTTATATAAAAAGTTATATTAAAAAGTTATAAAAGTGATTCCTGTTCAGATGTGAAGTGGACCAGAGGGCTTCTGAAGTCCCCTCCAATGTTCTAATGTCCAAATCCAACGGCCTTTCCTCAATCCACATTCTCCTTGATTTCTGTGCAGCCTTTGACAAGTTCAATCATTCTCTTCTTGATTCTCTCTTTTCTCTAGGTTTTTGGGATACCATGTCCAAAATGCAATTCATCATCTTTCCCACTAAACCCTCCCCGCTCCTGTTTCTATAAAGGGCAACACCATCCTCCACCACCCTCAGGCTCATAATGTGAAGTGGCATCTTGGATTCCTTACTACCTCTCCATAGCTCTCCACATCCAATCTGTTGCCAAGACCTGTTGATTTCACTTTTGCAGCACCTCTCAAATATGCCAATTCTCTCCTCTAACAGTGCCACCCCTATCGCCTGGTAC
Source organism: Notamacropus eugenii (assembly GCF_028372415.1). Taxonomy (NCBI): domain Eukaryota; kingdom Metazoa; phylum Chordata; class Mammalia; order Diprotodontia; family Macropodidae; genus Notamacropus; species Notamacropus eugenii. The sequence goes on along the minus strand of NC_092872.1, from coordinate 708,858,414 downwards.
AGGCTCTCATCATCTCACACCTGGATCACTGCAATAGCCTGCTTGGGGGGGGAGTGGGACGAGGAAGGGTCTGCCTGCCTCAAGTCTCTTGACACTCCAATCCATTCAGCCTCCAAAGTGATCTTCCTAAAATGACCATCTGAGCATGGCATCTCCCTCAAAAAATCCAGTAACTCCCTATCACCTGCAGAATCAAATACAAAATTCTGTTAGACATTCAAAGTCCTTCATAAACACACACACACACACACACACACACACACACACACTCTTTTACAATCTTCTTACACCTTACACCTTCCCTTCACCCCAAATTCTGCAGATCCAATGACACTGGCCTCCTTGTTGTTCCATGAACAAGACACGCCACACGTCCCTAGGGAAATTTTTTGTGACTGTTCCCCCATACCTGGAAGGCTCTCCCACATTATCTCTTCCTCCTGGATTCCCTTATAATTCTAGTACCTTCCCTCTGCTAATTATTTCCTATTTATCTTGTATATAGGTTGCTTACACACATTTGTTTGCCTGTTCTCTCTCCCATTAGACAATGGGCTCCTTGATGGCAGGGTCTCCTGTTTGCATCTAGTTTTGAAACTGGAAAACGAGGATAACAATAATAACAGCACCTACTTCCCAGGGTTGTGGTGAGGATCAAATAAGCTAATAATTCATTATAAAGTGCTCAGCACAGTGCCCGGGACTCAGAAAGTGCTGAAGAGTTACTGCCTGAGATTCTAGGGTACATCCACAATGCCAATGCTAAATCCTGCTATTTATAGTACAGTTGAAGGTTTCCAAAGCACTTTCTTCACAACTCTGTGGGGCACAGAGCACAAGTATTTTCACTTGATGGATGAGGAAACTGTGGCTCAGAAAAGTTAAAGTACTTGCCCATGGTCACATGGCAGAGTAAGGATTTGAATCCAGGTCTCTTACCTGTAAAACCAAAATTCTTTCTACTACATCAATCATACTATATACTCTGATTTAAAAAGCAGATATATAACATTAAATTCCATTCAAATATTAATTACATGCTGTATACAACGTAATATACTGGGAAAGAGAGTGACTGGCAAGGCAGCATATAAAGTTTAGACATACTTCCTACCCTCTTACAGTCTAATAGTAGGGATGACCCATATTGAAAAATTAAAACAAATACATATTTATCTGAAGCAATAACCTAGGCCATACACCTCAACCAAGCTCATTGAGTTTTTTTTTTAAAGATATTGGAATCATCCTTGAGACAACCAAAGCCTGAGGGGGGGGCAAGATGGCCTTGCACAAGCCAGCTCCTCCTACAGGTTTCTGAGTAGCAGTCAGAGTCAGGGAAAGGCCCCCCACCCCGCCCAAATGAATCAATGCTGTTTCTCTGCTGAAATATCCTTGCCCGCCATGGCTAAGGATATCGCCTTTTGTTAAGTGTCAGATAATCTACAAGTGTCTCACACCTCATTCTAATTTCAAAGCTGAGTCAGGTTTTGTCTTTTGGAGAAGAAAGGTGCAAGGAAAATAATATGGAAGCTCAGGGAGGAGAAAGATGGGATTTGACCTGGGTTTTAAAGGACCGTTAGGAATCCGACAGGCAAAAATGAGAAGGGCTTTTCAGCCATAACACACTTTTAAAGGATGACATCAAAAAAAGTTAACTTTAAAAAAATTCATTTTTGGCACTTAAAGAACCTTAAGCTTCACTCATCTGGAAAATATACTCAAAAGGAACACCTCATTCGTTCCTGATACTACAAGGAATGACTACATCAGAAGTTGGTACTTGGAATTTCTTCTAATTTGAGTCTACATTAAATTGGATTCAACAAAGCAAAGGAAGAATCAACTTGAAAATGACTCTTAGTCTTTTTGACTTTTAGTCTCACAGGAATAAAATAGAAAGAATCAGATCGGGTAATAAGTTTAGCAAGAGGCCAAAGTAAAGGGCTGAGACACACCCAGAGAGCTCCTGATTTCCCAACATTTGCCCTGTAGCTGGTGATAGCCATTTCAAGCACTTAATTAACATATATGATTTAAGGATTGAAGTTTCTCCAAAGTATATAACAAGATACTAGGCAAAAGAGAATTTTAACTCTTCATTTACCTTATTCTATGGAAGGTTGTACTAGCAGTACAGATTAAAAAACTCAACTGGTCAAACCAAAATACTATAACATTTATTTTCCTACAGAACTTTTGCAAAACAAAATACAAAATGAAAAATTCTTAAGATAAAGAATCTAATGGCTCCCAATATTTGAAGAAAATCTACTCAGTGCATTCTAGTATACAATGTTATTATTTTTTCAGTTTAGTTCTTGCCTTTTACCTTTACAGTTATTTCCAAATATCAACCATTCTCTCTCTGACTACTACTCTTGCCCCGCACCATGGACTTTATTTACCTCGTACCAAAGAAAGAATTTAGCAAAAACAATGAGGGAAAAAAATGACCCCGTATGATATAGTATATGCAACATTCTGCTCTCACAGTCCCTTTACCCCTCTTTCAAGAAGAGGGAAATGAGTTTTTTCATATTCTATTTTCCAGGCCCAAGATGAGTTATTGTAATAACTAACTAAATTTGGCTGTCTTTTAGCACTGGTTTTCAATTATATTACAATAGTAATTGTAACAGGCATATTTTTGAGGGGAAAAATGCTGAGGAAGAAAAAATTCAACTCTATTAGAGATACCATATTGTTTAATAAGTACTTCTCTGTCCAGGAGAATTCTTCTTTTCTTTATTTCACATTTAGAGGAAACAGACACCATTCTGACAATGTATAAACCTGACTATGTAGTTACAACAGAATCTAAATGAAACATGATCTGTAAGTGACATTTTTATATATTTCGGTTTTGAGTAAACATTTAAAAATATAAGCCTGCTTATAACTATTTTTAACCTTCTAAAATCTATTAGCTACTAATAACTTCTACCAAACTGAAAGTCTGCAGAGCCATTGTGCTGACCTCACTGTTGTATGTGTGTGAAACACGGACAATATACCAGTGCCGTGCCAGGAAATAGAATCGCTTCCCTTTGAACTGTCTTAGGAAGATTCTGAAGATCACCTGGCAAGAGAAGGCAATGGACACTGCAGTCCTTTCTTCAGCTGAACTGCCAAGCATTCAAACTCTACTGGCCATGTTGTTCAAATGCCAATATGTTTACTTAAAAGATTATTTTAGGGAGAACTCACACAAGACCAGCACTCACATGGAGATCAGAAGTGTGTGTGTGTTCGTCCTTCATTGCCGAAGAAGACCATGCCATCAGAGAAATGATGACATGACTTGCACTTGACTTGTTCTGAGTGAGGGAGGGCTGTGCAGGTCACCAGCCTCACTTCTCCTCCAGAGCCACCTGAATCCAATGACCATATAGTCATCAGAATGACTGGAGAAGACCCAGGATGAGGCAATTGGGGTTAAGTGACTTACCCAGATCAGAAGCAGGAATACAAGGACACCCTCAAAGTCTCTCTGAAGAACTTTGGAATCAATTGGGAGTCATGGGGGACACTGGCACAGGAACACCCAGCATAGTGTCCCCTCATCAAAGAAGAGCTTTCTGTAGAATTGCACTAGCTCCAAGTAAGCAAGAGACATCTCCACTCCAAATGACATGTTCCATCCAGCTACAGTGAAGTGCACTTCCTAGCACTGCAGGGCCACTCTAAGGTTCAAGACTATGTGCCTAGAAGCCTTCCACACACAAGTCAGGCAATCATATCACTGAGATCTGTATTAACCAGAGATGGTAGGAATCTTAGACATCATGCATATGTAGCCTCAAGGCCCCTTCTAGACAAACTCCCCTCATTTTACAAGTGAGGAAACTGATTCACTGAGGTCACACCATGATAAGTTGCAGCAGCAGAGGCAACATTTAACCCAAATCCCTACAGCTCCAAATCCAAGATTCCTTCTACTACACCACAGAGTATGTCTTAACAACTGTGCCTAAATTAGGATGTGGTCAGGACAGGTCACTGAATTAAAACAGTGGTGCTGACGTAGCTACCCTGCCAGGTCCTGAACAGTGAAGTAGGCCTTGAACTGAAGGGGAGGCTAATGGGCTGGGAGATCCCAGTGCTCTCTCTCTGGACTGCTCTTCGCTGACAGAATTGGAGAGGGAGGGACCTGCCTCAGAGGCTCTCTAGTGCAAAGCCCATCTCTTTTTCTTCTAGTGGTGTATTCTTTAGTTTTATTTATGTGTAGCATTTATTCTGAGCTCTAAATTCTCTCCCTCCCTCCCACCTCTCCCTCACCCACTAAGGCCAGCAATGACTTCAATTACACATGTGAAGTCATGCAAAACATTTCCATATAAGCCACAATGCAACAAAAAAGCAAGAAAAGCCAAGAAACATAAAGAAAGTGAAAAGAATATGCTTCAATCTGTATTCAGAGTTCATCAGCTCTCTCTCTGGAGGTAGATAGTATTTTTCATCAGGAGTCTTTAGGCAATGCCTCAATCCATTGTATTCATCAGATACCTACATCTTTCAGTTTAAAATCACAACATTGTACTGTGTACAATATTCTCCTAATTCTTCTCACTTCACTCTACATCAGTTCATACACACTTCTTCACAAGTTTTTTTTCTGAAACCATGCCTTGCATGATTTCTTACAACATAATAGCATTACATCATAATTTGTTTAATCATTCACTCCTCAACTGATGGCCATCCCCTCAATTTCCAATTTTTTGCCACCACAAAAAGTGCTCAAAAGGCCATCTTTTGTAACATTAATATTTCCCTAGTGATGCTATCTGTGGCTATGAATTATTCCACATTACAATGTCAAAGAACCAAGATTTGTAGGTGACACAAGGAACAATGGAAAGATGTAAGGTGGGTGGAAGTGTTAGGATGCAATAAATCACCCCAGGACAAGTGGCACAAAAGAGATATCATCAAGGATAGAGACATGATAAGAAAAGGAGGCAGGCTAGTCCTACAGCAAGAACAAGAGATAATAAATGGCCTCCAGTAGGCGATTAATCCTCTGGGAAGAAATTACCTAAGGATGATTACAAGAATTGCAATGGGTGAGAAAGCTGGGAGAACTGATATTCCACATCATTAAAGGGAGCGCCTACACTGATGAGAATGGAGATCCATTGAAGTAATGTACCTACTGGGGATATATGTTGGGGAAACTTTAAAAAACTGAGGTAAAAAATGAAATCAGAAGAAGAGTGAGGCTCTTGGTCGGAGTCAATTAGCAATTATGCAGGTAATACAGGAAGTCCCAGAATAACTCTCTGTACCTATACAAACTGGTCCTCAATAATACTCATCAACCCCTATTTGAAGTCTTCTATCTTATCAAAAATTGTACAGTATCAGCACTGCTTTCAGCAACTCAGCATCACCTCCACACTATTATAATGCAGCAGAAGAGAATTTCAGTAGTTTATGATATTCCACTTTCAATACCACTCCCCTAGTGCAGGCCTCATTACCTTTCACCTAGAGTACTGTTAATAGCCTTTTATAATCTCCCCGACTCTAGTGTCTCTACTTGGTAATCCTTCTTTCATAATGTTGCCAAAATAATCTTTCTAACTGGAAAGTAGCATATGAATATAACAAAATATTATTGTGTAGTAAGAAATGATGACTGCGAGGAAAGATATACTAATGAACTGTCTTAGAGTAAAAGGAGCTGAGGCAGGAGAACAATTCACATAATGATGACAATAATGCAAAACAAGCTCCACACTGAAAAGAGGCTGAATCACAGGAATGACCAACACTGACCTGGAAAGCATCTTTGTATCCCCTTCAACACGGGAGACACCACCACAAAAGGAGGCACTTTTAAAATGTTTGTTAAGTTTTATTCAAAATCTTTCCTTTCATTTAGCTGTAGCTTTATACCACACTAATATCTATGAATCTGATGGAGATTCCTTACAAGAAAGTGCCGTAAAGTTTGAAAATTCTCAAGTCAAACACACATAAAAAAATTATTGAGTAGAACAAAGGAATGAAAAAGTATTTATGTGCTTACTGTGTGCCTAAAACTGTGCTAAGTGCCTGGGATACAGATACAAAAGCAAAAAGCAGTCCCCACCCTCAAGGAGCTTAGTTCTAACAGGAAGAGACACACATCCGGGGGAGTGAGAGCCAGGGAAGGATGTGTGTATGTGTGTGTATTTTATATCATTATATCTATATATCCATATATATATATATATCTACATATACATATGTAAAAATTACTGAGATTATAAATAGAAGAAAGAGACAGTCTAATCATTTCCTGTGGCAATAGCAGTGGTTATAGGATTAAAATGTGACCAAGATCCTTGACTCAATGATCTATGACAGGTTATCAAGTTTCAGCTCTGAAGTATACTATCTGTTTTAGAGATGAGGTTTAGAAAATGACTTGTCCTTGGTCACGACTTAGTTCATTTACCTGCTTCACCAGGCTGTTGTGAAAAAACTGCCAAGTAAACCCTGAAATACTATAGAAATGTGAATAGCAGTCAAAAATATATCTGCGAAAAGGAAAAAAAACCCTCCCAATATTACAAAGGTGTTTATAGCAGCATTATTTGTAATAGCTAGAAACAACCTCAAAGTCCAAACTTAGGAAAACAATCAGACGAACTGTGTTATGTTCACATAACAACACCACAGGGCCATTAAAAATGACAAATCTGAATACAAAGAAGCATACAAAGATGAATAAAAATGATACCAAATACAGAAAACAGATTATGGAAAACTACCACATTATATATATAATTTATTCATAATTATTTCTATATACCAAAATAGGTTATACAGAAGAAAAATAGACAATTAACAGAAGAGAAAACAAAGAAAATAGCAGAAAAGTTGCTTTAAAATGTATTCAAGAGTTTTTGTTATTTTATTCAACTAATATTAAATTTAAGTGATTTAAAATTCTTTGGTTTTTAATATACAATAACAAATATTCCTTCCTAGTGTTTCTAAAAATAAAGGTGAATTTACAAAACTATTTTTACGGTGATAATGTAAGGGGGGAAAGCCCAAAGGCAACAAGAAAACAGCACTTTTGTCTGAATCCCTAAGAGAAAAAAAAAACAACTTGGGGGCTGCCATCAATGATTCAGCCTTTCCAATAATTTTCAAACCTTGGCAGATTATCTAAAAGTATATTTTATACCATGCAGACTGAGCCTACACTATGACATTATTACCACTCCCTTAATGCAGACATTGTTGCTTCCCCCTTTCCTTCTAGGATCTGCATTTTTTCCCCAAAATCCTGGTCGATCTGCAAACATTTTTTTAACCTGATGGCCTTGTCTCAGCTAACATTATGCAACAGGTTATACAATAGTATAAATAAAATCTTAGAAATAAATTATTCTGTAATCAAGACTGATAATTGTGAAAGACCAAACAGTCACTGTTTGGTGACAGAAACATTCTTTCTGACTCACTGAGTCAAGCAGTCAAAACGACTATAAAACATCTCTTGGGCTAACAGTTTATCTTGGACAAAAGACATATGGGAATTAGGAAATGCCCCTAATTTTTTCATAACTGCTCCAGAAACTAAAATGTCACAATAAGGATAAATGGTTAGCATCCTTCCAGGCTACAAACTCTACAGAAAGCACTGGGATGAATCATCTTAAAGGGGATTAGCACTTTAAGAACTGACATCATCAATCCTAGGATAAACGTCTTTCTTACTAGAAAAATAAAAGGACTAGAAAATTTCTGTGTAAATGTTATACATTTACCCATACAGACAAACCCTGCTTCACAGCACCATCTATTGGTTACCCTGTGAGTCTGTGTACAAACTCCATCAAGAATCTCTCTCAGGGCAGAGAGAAAATGTTTTCTCTCCAGAACTACAATACTCAGAATTGACAGGTTTCCAAGACTTTCCCCATTCACAGAGAAAGTCTGAATATCTGGTCTCAAAAACAAAACAGACTGAGATTACTAGATCAAATACTATCAAACGCTTAGAATGTTACAGACCTAAGCAACAAAGCAGAGACCCTTACCAAAGTGCCAAATGGCAATCACTCGAGTACTCTGAAGGAACTCAGGGGTGAAATTGTTGAACTGTGGGCCAAAATATGTAACCTGTCATTGCAAATGAGCACTCTGTAGGAAGACAGGTAGATTGCCAAAGAGATCATGGGAATAGTATGCTAGAAGAAGATGGCAAACCCTTTTCAAAAGGGGGGGGGGGGGGGGGGCCGAAGAAACGGATCACTAAGTACTTAATCAATCCATTGGAAGAGACATGGTTTATGTAACAGAAATAATGCCTGATCAATTTATTCAAATGTCTTTGATGCTGGAAATGTTTAGAGGAATAAGGAACAAGTGGCTATAATCTTTTTATACTTAAAAAAAAAATTTTTTTAAATCTTTGACAAGTTTTCATTTCCAAAATGACTCCTCACCTCTAAGAAAAGGCAAATCTCTGGACAGTACAGAAATGGCAGAAGTTGAGTGCCGTGGAATGATGGGATTTGAATCCCAGCTTTGCCTTTTTCCTACCTTTCTGACCACAGGTAAGTCATCTCACTTGTCTGAATCCCTAATAAGGGGTGAACAAAGTGCCCTCTGAGGTCCCTTTCACCTCTAAATCTATGAACTTATAAGGGTATTGTACTCTTAAGGCAACACAGAGTAATAGTAAAAAGACATTTACATACCAAATAACATCAAAACAACAATGCCTGACTTGGAATCAGAAGACATGGATTTCAGACCTGACTGTACCATCTGTAGTACCTCACAAGTTCTCAAGGCCTCAGTCTCACAACTAATTGGAGTTAATACTTGTTCTACCTACATGTCACAGGACTGCCAGGGAGATAAGAGTTTAAGTGTACATTATATACGTACAAATCTATGTGTATACATACATATGTGCTAATATTGTCTGGAACATTTCAATTTTTGCTTATGGATTACCAGATCAGGCACTAAAGTTCGACTCTGATACCTCAGACTGGTGTGAAGACGATCTTGGATTCTGAAAGACTAGGCTAGCAAAGGACAAGCTCTAAGGACAAGCTCTAACAGCGGTGAGAAATCTGCGTCCTCGAGGGCACATGTGACTAGAAAGTCTGACCAAGAGCTAGAAAGGTTCTGAGTGCAGGCCTTGTGATGAATTGTGCATCTGTTGTCCCAAGAGAAGCTTGGGTTAAGTTCAGAGGCTCATCACCACGTTGGCTACAGGGTGATCAGATCTTTGGCCCCAATGACGAAAGACATCTATCATGTTATACAGATTGTGATCTGTGTCAGTGGGTGAAAGATTCACAATAACAAAATTACTAAGTATGCATAATGCACATATTCCTTTTAAGTAAATGCAAATACTCTAGAGTTTATGGCTTTACATATGAATTTACTTCTTAGCTGTTTTTGGTAGGATTATTGTTTTTCATAATTTTTTTTTACAATGAAATAATGCAACTTAAATGTTCTTCTAAAACCTTCTACTGAATATTAATGTTGAATCAATTTGAGCAAGGAAGAGAAACTTCTCCAAGGGTCCACAGGAAAGTGGACCTCCTTTCTCTTGGAGGGCAAAAGGGATCATTTAAAATCTTACACTGTTTGTTCCATGTAATTGAAGACTGTAGCTTAGATATATCAAAACTATCAAAAGTTTGGCTCCTTGCTCTCCCATTAGCCACATTATACATTTCCATGTCTAACGTACACAAGAATTGCTCTGTTTCAATGGCTGCCAGAAAACTAGAGGGTCTCCAACCTGCTGGACAAAAACCGCCTAAGAAAGGTGTCAATCGATACGCAAACCATGATATCTATCTATGGATCCACTGAAATACTCGAGTGTGGATTTTCCCACTGGAAATGGGTCCAAGAGGATGCTTTTTAATCTTCTGAATACCATGGAGAGGAACTCTGCAACTCAGTGGAGTCTCTTACCGGAGAAAGGACCTAGCAAGTTTTCTAAAGAAAAGGCTACTACAGCCTCCAAAAAAATCCAAGAGAGGATCAGCCAAAGCACATGTGGGTGGACATAAGCAGCGTAGAGTACATCATCAAAGCGGGGCTTCAAGTGAGAAAAGGTGTCAGAGACACATATGAGTAGGGAAAAGATCAAGGAGGTAAGCTCCACTGGCTTCCACTTATGGAAGGTTCCACACACCCTACAGATGAACCCCCCTGTAAAGGGTCATGGGAAAGCTTGAACAAGAGCTGCACAAAATGGGTAGGCATGAATGTGCCTCTTCAGTAAATGTAAATACACTAGAGTTCATGGCTTTAGGTACAATTTTATTCCTTAATTGTTTTGTTGAAATTATTGTTTTTCATAATTTTTTTACAATGAAATCGAAGCCTTCATTGAAGTTTTAAGCTTTTAATAATTTCAGAAGCATAAATGCTACAAAATCACAAATACATCATTAGAAAGTTTAATTATTTAAATTTCTTCTACACATTTACTTTTGTGAACTCTGAAGGAAATTTTAATTTTACTAATATATTGTATCAGTAGGCACTGCATGTGTGATAAATTCTGGAGAATGTGGTATTAAAAAGTGGATTTGGCAATCATAAGGAAGTTCAGTACCCCTGAAAAAGTTATGTGGGCTACCCTTACACTTTCATCAAGGGTAACATCAATGAAGGTGTGGACCATTCTCATAAAATTCTTTGTTAGAGAGGTGAGAAAGTAGGCATATGAATCATTATTACTGATAAAATTGAAAATATAAAAATTAATATTACCAATAGTTTCTACAGTATAAGTTTAACTGATTATGCTGTATTAATTTTATAATTGTGTCTGCTTTTCCTGAGTTAGTTTAAAGATACAAGTTAACTTCTGATCAAACACCAAAGACATATTGTCCATTGCATAATTAAGGAGGGTCTTACCTCCCTAACAAACCTTTCTAGACGCCAGGGAGTCTGCTAACTCAGTTGTAGTAACAAAGTCTGCAAAATATGTACAGGTACCAAAAAGTAAACTAACAGATAAATGAATGAACGAATGAATAACATTCCTTAATTGTCTGAGAAGAGTGGTCACTAGCCCCACAAAGGAGGTGTACTCCACAAGCCCCTTTTCTTTACTATAACCAACCCTGTTGTCTCTACCCCCAGAAGGTTGTCTACCCTGTAACCAATAGTATTCTTCCCCACCTACCTAACTCTGTACTCTCCAAAACTATATTAAGGCTGGTGAGCCCTACCTCAGGGTTTCTGGTCACTGAGGCCATCAACTCAATTTGCTGGTTACTGCTAGCCTAACTGATCATGCTCAGACCACTGTCTCTCAATTTACCTTTATTTTCAAATATAACAATACCTTAGTCACTTTTGGGGGATAGTAATAATACAGTCCACAATTTCCCCCATTCTTCTGATATCTTGCTTTCTTTCAGCTATACTAAAAATCCATATTGACTGCCTTCAAAATTGTGTCACCTCCAAAAAGGAGGTCTTGGTCAGCTCCAGTCCTTGTCAGTTTGAAATCCTGAGTGCTATTTTCTCCTCTTCAAACAGCACACACGATGCAGGCCATGATTCCACTGTGATTAAGGAGAACAGTGCAGAAATCCTGACACTTCAGCTTCATTCAGACGCTACCTGTTGCCCTCCTTTCAGCTGTCATCTCTAGTGCGAAAGCTTTGAGGAAAACAGCTCGCTAACAGTTTTCTGCAAATTTGCTTTTTCTTCCATCGCCTTCTGAAGTTCTTCCAAAGTGATATACATCCCATAATATACTGCTTCTGGTTGAAGGAGCTTGTGTCTGCTGGCTGAGGCTGTTTCTGGGTTCTCTAGGCCTACTCACTGTCATGAACTCCTGGTGCCCTAGAAAGAGGGTTCGCTTGCTAGATGTGAAGTCAGAGGACTTGAGCTCAAATCCTAACCCTGCTACTTAAGTTATATAGGTGACCTCAGTCAGTAAAAAGACATGACCTAAATAGCAGATGATCTCCAAGGTCACTTCCGTCTCAAAAATCTACAATCCTATGACCCTCGATAAGAAATAGTTACCATCAGAAGCCAGGTCTCTTCCTTAATGCACTTCCCATTTCTCAGTGTCAACAGTTTGTTCAAACAGGATGGGCTGGCCTCCCAACAGCAGGCAGTATATGCTCATCCTCTTTCCTTCTTTCTAAAGCTGGCACTACTTTGACCTTTGCTTTCACTTGTCAACAGACTGACTGCACACAAAGAACTCTGAAATGGCTTCCAAGTCAATAACCAATCATTCCTATCTGTTAAGACATGGCCACTTGATTCTGACACTGCTCAGGGCTTGCTGTGTCCAGCTCCTTTAGACTTGCTTATTAAAGATTAAGAACTAGAGTAAGTTTCTAAAAGAAGCTGTAAAATTTCCATCCCTGGAGGCCTTGTCTTCAGAAAATAACTACCACCATCCTAGATAGTTTATCACAGGGTCTATACACTTGGCTTTTCAAAAATTTTTGATACCTATGTTTTAATATAATTCTCCTTCTTTGTAATTCTATGTATTTTAATCACCTTCTCTAACCACAATTCTGAGAAGAGGTGCCCTAGTTTACATGAGACTGATTGCCAGAGGTCTATGCAATAAAAAAGGTGAAGAACATCCAGCCCAGCAGGTCTGGGAAATGGAAAACTAGTCAATGGACAAGCAATTATTAAGTGCCTGGTATGACAGCCACGAGACTTGGTGCTAGGAATACCAACCCAAAAATGAGATAAAAACAGTCCCTGTTCTCAAGAACCCTGAATTCTACTGGGATACAACAGCACGTTCACAGATAGGTAAATGCAAGTTATGTACTAAAAATACACTGTGACAGGGAAAACCAACACCTAAGAAAATCAGGAGAGGTCTCCTGAAGGCAGTGGCACTGCAGCCAAGCCCCAAAAGGGCCTAGAGATTCTAAGAAAGAAGTGGCCATGGGAAGATGGAGCACTTCAGGCCTGGGGAATAGCCTGGGCAAAGGAACGGAGGTGAGAGGTGGAATGCTTCCTGTGATGAACGGCTGCAGTGCAGAGAGCACGATATAATCAGCCTCGAAATACAGGCTAGAATCCAATCAGGAAGTGTTTAAATTCTCAACAGAGGAATTTGTACTTTATCCTAAAGGCAACAGGGCACCATGGAAGCTTGGTAGCTGTGAAGAGAAGAAGATCAGAGAGGGGACTGCCTGGATGGTGGAGACCACTGAGAATGCTACTATAACAAGCCAGGTGAGAGGTGATGTGGGCCATTATGAGGTTAGCTGTGGTGTTAGAGAAGGAGATGGATGCAAGAGATGAGGTAGAGTTGGCACTGATAAGACTTAAAACTGCCTGGATGAGGAAGGTGAATGAAAGCAAAGAGTTAAGAGCAACTTTTAGGTTGGAAAGCTGGATGAAAACAAGCATGGCCATATCCAGGTTGAATCCCACTACCGAGCTTAAGCGCAGACTTCTACAAATAACTGTTCTTGATCCTCTCAGCTGCTGGCTCACTCCCTCCCCAAACTAGCTGGTACTAATTTTGAATCCATCACGTAGAGCTTTCATTAGGACGAAAGGCTCCTTCGGCCAGGGACTTTGCCTTGTGTCTTTGTATCCCTAGTACTTAGCATAGTGCCAGGCACACACAGTAGGTGCTTAACAAATGCTTAATGACTGATTGTGAGAATGGCTGGGTTAGAAATGTCTATGGAAACAGACATGTGGCGATGTCAAATAGGCAATTGGAGATATGGATCTGGAACTCAGAAGAGAGATGGAGATTGAATATTTAGATTTGAGAATTATGTGCATAAAATCAGGACAAATCCCTGGCAGTTGATGAGCTCACAGAGAAAAGGAGAAAGTCCTTCCTTCCTGTCTCTGCCAACAGATGGCTCTTCTCTCACGAGTGCTCCATCATTATGTTCCATCTTACTCTGCCTACTTATTGGCTCCTTCCCTAGTGCCTCAAACTGTTCCCTTCAAAGTGATCAATGGTCTCTTAGTTACCAAACCCAATGGCTTTTTCTCAATCCTCATTCTCCTCGACCTCTCTGCAGCCCCTGACACTGCAGATCATCCCCTCCTACTCAATACATCTCCTGGTTCTCTTCCTACCTTTCTGACTGACCGCTCCTTCTCAGTCTTCTTTGCTGGATCCTCCTCCAGATCATACCCTCTAACCACAGGTGTCCCACATGGTCCTGTTCTGGGCCCTCTTCTTTCCTCCCTCCATAGTGCTTCACTTTGTGATTTCATCAGTTTAATTACCATCTCTGTGCAGCTGATTCAGATTTACCTATCCTGTCCCAATCTCTCTGTTGACCTCCAACTTTATTTACATCTCCAACTGCTTTTCAAACATCTCAAGCTAGATATCCAGTAGACATCTTAAACTCAACATGGTCAAAATGGAACTTATTATCTTCCCCCTAAATCCTCTTCTACCCATTCTGTGTTATTCCTGTCACAAGCAACACCATCCTCTCAATCCTTCAAGCACAAAAGCTAGGGGTCATCCTGGATTCCTCATTATTTCTCATCCCACCTCCCCCATATCTAAGACGTTACCAAGGTCTATCAATTTCACCTCTTAATCTTCTACAAGAGATTAATTTCCCTCTTCTCTCCTCTGACACAGTCCTCACTACTGCAGTAGCCTCCTAGTGGTGGGTGTGCCTGGTTCAGGTCTCTCCCCACTCTAGTCCATCCTCCATTTAGCCACTAAAGCACAGATCTGACATGTCACCCTCCTAGTCAATCAACTTCAGTGGCTCCCTATCATATCCAGAAGCAAATGTTGCAAGGTATTCAAAGTCATTCATAAGCTAGCCCCACCCCACCCCCCACTTTCCAGTCTTCTTAGAGCTTTGCTCCCTGACACATACGATTAGATCCAGTGACCCTAGCCTCTTGGACCTTCCACAAACAGGACACTCCATTTTTCACTTCTGGGCATGCTCTCTGGCTGGAATACTCTCTTTCCTCCACTGCAACTGCTGATCTCCCTGGCTTCCTTTAAATTCCAACTAAAGTTCTATCTTCCAGAGGACCTTCCTCTCATCTCAGCTCTGAGGAATGAGAAGGTAATAAATGTACACAGCTTATTTCTGGGACTTCAGGGGAGATCTAAGATAATAGCTCCATGGTAAAGTGAGTAAAGAAGGTAAAGGATGAGGCAGATTTGAGTATATTTAAAAGCAACCGAGAAAGCAATGGATAAGGACAGCTTGGAATTTAGGGAAAGGGAGGGGATGACTGAAAGGAAGCTAGATTGGTTGACCTTTTAAGGTTACATTCCATTTTATGACAAAAATCTTTGAGAATTAAATTATATAATAGTCAATCACCAAGATAAATTCTCATTTTTCACTTTCATTTCATTTTCAATTTAATAAATTTTTGTAAATGAGTATTTTGTGCAAAGTACATTTTAATAGATTTACCTATAGGTATCATTACATACTCTCATTATCATGTCCTCACAAAATAAAATTTGAAACTTTTTTGCATGTTTCATCTATCATTCTGATGTCCTCTGTCCCTCTCTCCTCCTTCACACCATAAGATGGCCTTCCTCCTTACTGAAGCTAATCTTCTACCTACTCAAGGGATCCCTTTCCTTCCTGTCTCTTCAAACAAATGGCCCTTCTGTCATTAGCACTGTATCATTTATTTCCATCTTTCTCTGCCTACTGGCTCCTTCCCTACTGCCTACAAATAGGCTCATGTCTCCCACAGCCTCAAAAAAACCTTCCCTTGATCCTTCTATCCCTGATAAGTGTCATCCTATGGCTCTTCTGCCCTTTCTCACTAAAGTCCTCATTGGTAATAGGTGCCCCACGTTCTCTCCTCTCCCTCTCTTCTTAACACCTTAACATCTGGCTTCTGACCTCTTTAATAAAACTTCTGAGTAAAATGTTAGCATGTTGTTTAGGTTAGACAGAAGCTACCAATTACCCATTCTTAGGATTACCAAAATAGAACTGGGAATATCTCAGAGGTCATCTAGCCCATGGCTCTCATTTCACAGATAAAGAAACTGAGGCCCAGCAAAGTTAAGCTCCTTGCCTAAGAGCACCCAGGTGCTAAGAGAGACAGAATTTGAATCCAAGTCTTAAGCAAGACTAGCTAGAATCATAGGGAAGAGCCATTAAAAAAGACCTAAGGAAATCAGTATAGTAAAAAACACATGGGATTGCTCATCTGGAGACCTGAATTTTCATGCCAGCTGCCACTGTCTTTGCACAAGCTCTCTGGGTATCAATTTCCTCAACTGTAAAAACAAAAGGTTTAGTTAGACTAATCATGGGTGGGGAACCTGCAGCCTCCAGGCCACATGTGGACTAGATGATCCTCAAGGTCTATCCCAAAAAGCCTAACTAGCTTCCTATACCAGCGTCTGCTAACAGTGGCCTGTCCTGGGCTGAATTAAGAGACTTAAGAGTTCCTTCCCCAATCACAGAGTCAACCAGAGCAGGAATAGGTATAAGGTAGGGTGTTTCCACAGAACTTCACAGAACAAATCCCCTGCCTAAAAGGGTTTGTTCTGTAAAATTTGGATTCAGTCCAAAGACAGCATCCAAGGACATAGAAGGCCAAATGTGGCCTCAGGCCAAATGTGGCCTTGGGTCACAGGTTCCCCAACGCTGGGACTCTAAGGAAAGCCAAACCACAAAGAGTAAATTATAAATCATTTTTCAATCTAAAAGACATGCTGTAAATGAGATCACTAGCACCAAGAAAGAGCAAAAGAAATGGTCCTGGGATTTTGTAAGACTTCTTTGCATCTTTGGGGAAACCTTGTATCATTTTTAACTTCTACAAGGTATTCCCCCAAAATCACCTATGAAAACTGCTACAACAAATATAAAATCACTAACAGGTAAATTAGAAAACATATCCAAGTTTCATCATTAACCAGATATACAACCTTAAACCCAGTTTCCTCATCTATTAAATGGAAACAAATCTGCTTCCTAAGTTATTGCAGAAATGAAATAATGTAAAAACATTTTCAAGAATAGGACATTATATAAGGATGTTAAACAGTAAATAATAGGAAGTTAATGTCCAAAAGTTAATTTACTATGTAAAAATATGCCGAATGTTCTTCACTATAAAATTTAAGTACTGAAATTTTTCTAGAATCAAGAGTTAGAAAGAGCATTCCCACAGCTTAACCAAATTGCCAGAAAAAGTTTCGAATATTCCTGCTACAGAAAGAGAAGAGGAAGACCCTAGAGAGCTTTCATTATAAAACAGTGTCTAAATTAACTTCCAAAAATATTGTTATCCTTCTATCATCTTTCCAAATGAAAATGACCCCTTCTCCAATTTTTTCCCCAGAGTACTATCTGATCTCTCTTTTTCCTCACCTGTAAAATGGGGATAATAACAGTATCTACTTAGCATGCTTATTTTGAAGACCAAATAACAATCGCAAAGCACTTAGCACAGTGACTGGCATGTGGCCCTAGAAGATAAGCTCTCTGAAGAGTAAAGACTGCTTTTAAAAGATTTTTTGTATTTCCAACTTTCAGCACATTGCCTTATACATTACAGAGGCTGAACGTTTTTTATGTTGACATTATTAATTCCTGACAACCACATGGTGCCTCTTCATTTACTATTCACAAAAACCCAGTGAGGTAGGTAAATTACATGTATGATTATTTCCATTCTATAGGAAATAAAAGCAGGGCTCAGGGAAGCTATTCCTCCACCAGCACACAGATGATAAATCAGTTGAAGGAAACAAGTGGAATGCATGTCGTTCCTTGGTAGGTCAGCTTGAGTGCTATTATACCCATTTTACAGATGAAGGCTTCAGACTTGCCCAAGAGGGTACCCTGCTACTAATAAGTTTCTGAAGCTGAATTTAAACTCCCGTTCTACTATTAATCCCCATTTTATACACGAGGAAACTCAGTGACTTGCCCATAGCAAGCAGGTGCCTGAAGCAGGATTTGAACTCGTCTATTATGATCCTGACTGTAAAATAAAATAAAATCTGAAAAGATGAGAAAACTGAGGCTGGGAAGGAGGATTCAGAGATTTCCCCAGGGTCATGACACAGCTAACTTTTGAAGTAGGATTTGAACTGATGGAGATAGAGGGCTGGGCCTGGAGTCAGGAAGACCCTGAGTTCTGACAGGTCCTAGCTGTATGACCTTGGGCAACTCATGCACCCTATGCCTGCCTCAGTTTCCTCACCTGTAAAAAAGAGAACGATAATGGCACCTATCTCGCACAGAGCTGTGAGCAGCGAATGAGCTACCTGTGAAGCGCCTGGCACAGCAGCAGGCACGGAGCGGGTGCTCTACAGATCTTAGTTACTCTCATTACTAAACTCAGGGAGCATGACAAGGCCGAGCAGGCTGGGGCCCCGAGGCTCGTCCATCTCAGGGGTGCTGATTTCAGCACACGGAGGCCGACGCCCAGGTCCCAAGGGCTGCGGCAGGACTCGAACTCGGCTCCCCCTGCACCACGTCCAGCCCGGCCCCCGAAACCCCCCGAGGGCCTCCCCTCACCAAAGCCGGGGAGACGCGCCTAGGGGGCAGCCGTTGGCATTGGGCAGTCCCGGAGAGGGTGGGCAGCCGCTCGGGCCCCAGGCCCCTTGGCGCGGCCCGCCAAGCCTCGGACTCTCCCGCCGAGCCGGGCCACCCGGCAGGGGCCCTCCTCCGCCCCCTCCCCCCAGCCCGCCCCGGGCCCCACCTCGCTAAGGAAGCGGGTGATGTCGTAGACTCGCCCGTGGATCACTATCCACACGTCCTTGTCCGAGTTGCGCTTCGCCACCTCCTCGAGCCGGTAGTAGGTGACCTTGGCCTCGGGCTCCTTCCCCTCCATGCCGCCGCAGCCGCCCTCGGCCGCCATCGAGATCAGAAGCGCCTCCCCTCGGCTGCGAGCCCGACTTCAGGTGGCCAGATTCTCGCTCTCCCGCCGGGCCGGTTTCCGTATCCGACCGACCACCCCGACTTCGGAGGCCTCGGAGCACAGCCAATGGACGTGCCTGGAGGCGGTGGTCTGTCTTCTCTCCACCAATCAAACGCGAGGCTGAGCTTTCGCCGCTAACCCGGGAGGACAGCGGCAGAACCTCGGCTTTCAGTCGTATTTCTGACTCCACTTCCAGATGGCCAATCAGGAGCACCCCGGTGTCTGCCAGGCGACCAATAGGAAGCTGCGATTTTGAGACAGCGCGTAGAATGTTACGGGGATAAGGGATGAGGAAAAGGAGCCCACCTGCACTGCCTGATGCTGCGGCCTCCATCAGGACCAATAGGCGTGCCCGGGGTCTCCCATCAGACCAATGGAAAGCCGTGATTCTGAGACCACCCCCCCCCCCCACCCCCCCCCCGCCCCGGACCATAGACTGGATGAAGAATGCGGAGAAAAGGTACCGGCTCTACCTGAGCTGGCCGCTTCTCCTCTGCTGAGGCTCCTCCTGCACTCCGCGTCCCAGGGGGCCTGTGCATGGGGTCTCCCCCAGCAACCAACGCCCCGTCCCTCGGGCCCTTGCGCGATGATCCGAGAAAACACCGGTGACAGACGCCTAGCTCTGACCCTTGGAAGAAGACTGTGTCTGTGACCCTAAAACCGTAGGTCCCACGTGGAGGGAGAATCCCTGCTGAGCTTGGCATCAGCCTCCTCCCTAAATTGGGGGTGAAGGTGGCTGTGTTTTCCTTTAGAGTAATATACTAATTAACGATAATGAAGGATCAAGCCCTAGGTGATAGGCACCTGGAAAGACCTGTGTTCAAAGTCTCACCTTTCGTCGTGGCTGTGTGATCCTGTGCTCTTGACAAATCTCAGACAAATATCCATGACTTGGGATCCACGAGGTCTATGGTTAGATTTCAGGGAGTCCACACTCTTAGTTGAGAAAAATATTACATCCTTATTTTCACAATCCTCTCATTGAAATTAAACATTAATAAATAATTTATTAATTATAATTAATAAAAATAATTTATTATTAATTTAATAAAATTAAATTAATAAAAATTAAACTGCAAACCACTGCTCTGAGAAAGGGTCCATGGGCTTCACTAAACTGCCAAAGAGGTCCATGATATTAAAACTATTAAAATGCAGCTCTGGGATGATGACTTACAGACCTGCATCAGAAAAGGGTCTTCCCAGACCTGGAGTTATATGTCTTGTCTTCGTCTTTTCCCATTCCATTTAAATCGGTGCTTTAAAGTTTTGTACAGTGCCTTCCTCAACAGCTCTATGAAGTTGTTTTTGTGGAGTCGTTTTAAATCGTGTCTGACTTTCCTTGACCCTATTTTGGGGTTTTCTAAGTAGATGAATACAAATACTATTATCTCTATTTTGCTGAACATTTTTAAGAGGCTACTCTGTGCCTTACAATGCTAGATTCTGGGGGTATGAAGATAAAATTAGTCCTTGCCCCCAAAGAGCTTGCATTTTATTTGGGAATGTGACATACACCGATAAAATACAAAAGACTCTTCCTCGTCATCCTCGTCCTCCTTCTCCTCTCCTTCACCATCACCACCATCATCTTCCTCCTTCTCCTACCACTGCTGCTTCTCCCTCCCCCTTCTCTTGGAGTGCCATCCTGGTGCCTCTTTTGTGAAGAAGTGGTTGAGGAGACCCCTGGACTAGCCATGGCCGACGAAAGCCGAAGGAAGGAGTCAAGAGAGAAAACAACGACCACGTTAATTTGAAGGTGACAGGGCAAGATGGTTGGGTGTTCAATTAAGGATCAAAATATCACTTAGTAAACTAATGAAAGCCTATTGTGAACTACAAGGTTTGTCAATGTCTTGCATTAGATTAGATTAAGATTTGATAGGCAACCAATCAATGAAACAGACACGCCTGCACAGCTGGAAATGGAGGATGAAGATACAATTGATGTATTCCAGCAGCAGACAGTACTAAAAAGACTTACTAAAAAGAGAATCTACAACTCTACTCCAGAACTCTGCTCCTAAGGAAAACAATACATTCACAATTAGAAAACCAAGATTTGGTTCATCCACATCCTGACTACTGCAGTATAGTTTTCTCTCTTCTTTGAGTCATTTCCTCAATTTCTTTATTGTACATAA
Source organism: Notamacropus eugenii (assembly GCF_028372415.1). Lineage (NCBI taxonomy): Eukaryota > Metazoa > Chordata > Mammalia > Diprotodontia > Macropodidae > Notamacropus > Notamacropus eugenii. Next base: position 708,837,352 of record NC_092872.1, on the reverse strand, counting down.
AGTAACTGGTCTATGTGCACAGGCATAATGTAAATTTTTTTTAACTAAATGAACATGGTATGTTATGATCAACATCAAATGGAGATGGGGAGGGGAAAAAAACAAACTGGTTCTTTGAAAATAGCCCTTTTCTCCATTAGTGGCATGCTCATTCAACTTTATCTTTATATTCCAGTAAGTTATTTTGCTGTCACTGTTTAACAACAACAAGAAAAAAAACACACAAAAAAAATCCTTGAGTACCTTATTTGATTGGAAAATTTCAATGTTTTTCTTTTATCATTGTAAAACTAAGGATGATTTTATAACTTTTTTGTACTTACATGTAGGGCAATCTCTGTCTCTCAGGAGAGAATGATACTAGATAGTTTCCCCTTCAAGTCAAACATTTTGTTGTTGAAATAAACTTCATGTTTAAAATTTTAAAAAAAGAACATAGAAAGGAACTAATAAGGAATTAATGAAGGTGGTACCTTAACCTAAGCCTGGAAAATAGGCAAGGATTCTTAGGTTCTGAGCTGAGAGGGGAATGAATTTCAGGCATGGTAGATGACCCTTATAAATGCTCAAAGGCAGGAGCTGGTGTGTCGAGTTCAGGGAACAGTTATTATATGTGCTTGCCTGGTCTATAGAGTATATGGAGAAAAGCAATGTGAAAAGAGAGTTGAAATCACATTGTGGAAAACCCTAAATAGTTGACTAAGGAGCATACATTTTATCTTAGAAGTTGTTGCTGTTTGTTCTTCATTTTCAGAGAGGACCAATGACATCATGCAATTATGTCTCAATTTAAATTAAATTGAATTTCAGTGAGTTAGAGTTGCACAAACTTGTCAGCCTCGTTCTCTCTTCCAGAGTCATTGACATCCAGTGGCAAGACAAAAGTTGGGACAACTGGTTATGATGCAGGATGCAGTGGATGATTTTGGCATCTATCTTAGAAGTAAAAAGAAGCAGCTACTGAGTCCAAGTGAATGGAGCATCCAGACAGGAATCATCAGACACTTACTAGCTATGTGACCCTGGGCAAGTCACTTAACCCTGTTTGCCTCAATTTCCTCATCTGTAAAATAATCTGGAGAAGGAAGTGATAACTCTTTGCCAAGAAAACCCCAAATGGGGTCACAGAGAGTCTGACATAACTGAACAACATCAATAAAAAACAACAACTGAAGTAGGGGAGTAACAGAGACTGGTGGCTTAGGAAGATTATTTTTTCAGCAGTAAATTATGGTTTAGAGAGGAGACAGACTAGAATCAGGGAGACCAACTAGAAGACTATTGCAGTGGTCTGGGTAAGTGGTTAAAGGCCTGAAGTAGGAATATGGCAACATTAGTAGAAAAAAGGGGATGGATCCAAAAGATGGTAATAGATTCACCAGAGCTTGACATCTCATTGGATGTATGGAGAGAGAAAGTAGTACTAGCTAAAGACAGGGACTGCAGGGTTTAAATTTCAAGAATGGTAGTATCTTTGACAGAAAGGTAGTTTGGAGGAGGGTGAGTTTAGGGCAAAAGATGACAGGCAGTCTTGGTTGTTAAGTTGGAGGTGCCAGGTGTTAGGAATAAAATTTCTAGAGGAAAGACAAAAACTCCAGAGGTAGATGAGGCAAGTTCATTTATTTTACAGTTCTTGCAAGAAGCAAGTGTGTGGCTAAGACCAACACACCCCTATGGAAGCAAGAGTAAGCACCTTTTTCCCTGTCCAGAAACACAAAGTTCCTCCCTCATTTCTTCATTAACTGAATACTCTGAGGTGTACAATTTTCCAGTATGCCTACTTCATGTTTCCCCCTGATATGTTCCCCCTCCCTCCCTATATATCGCATGTGCATTAAAATGAGATTAGCTCCTCCTGGGTAGGAGAAGTTAATATTTATAAGGCTATTAAGCATGCCTACTTTAAACCTCTTTTATTCTTTGCCTTAGTCTTGATTGCAAACCTACGTGAGACCGATGTCTCTGGGACATTTTCCTGCTTTCCTCTTGACTCTAAGCATTTTGGTTGCAAGAAAGCCTATGTTGCTGTCTGTGTGTGGAAACATAATCTTTTTATATCTAACACAGGTAAACATTCAGTGGATAAAGCCTAGCAGCTGGCAGATTTTGCAATGGAGCTCAGATATAGCTTTGGGAGACACTTTGGTAGAGATAATAATGGAAGTAAGTAACAATCACCAAAAGAGAAATTGTAGAGAGAGGAGAGGAGGTAGGGTAATAGCTGGGAATGATGTGTTAGTCCAATTCTAGATCTCCAATAAAAATGAAGCCCCATACTCCTTAAATGAAACTGTAGTGTTTCTTGATACCATACAAACCACCAGTGGTACATATGTTTAAACAAAACATTTGTTGGTCATCTTCTCTGGACATGTCACTTTTCAGCTGTCCTCTATGGTCTCTGAGAATCACAACACATATGGTGGTATTCAAAAAAATCAGCCTTGTTCCAAACTACAGACGAGGTTCCAGTGGCAATTGAAGTTAGAGGAGGCATGGTTTATACATACTTAGTAAGGCCAAAGGGGCTTCATGCCTTCTTCAAATGTACCAATCTAGGATGAGCATCTTTTGAATACACTAATCATGAGTAAGCCAAATAAAACTGTACACATAACGCTTTGTCTCTACCCAGGGATTCATCATTCCTTCTATATATCCCTCCTTTCTCTTTGAAAGACAGGACCTGGTCTGGCTTAAATGCCTTAGAATAGCAGAGGCAAATGAAGACCTATACCCCTAATCCAGAGGTTCTTAACATGTTTGTGTGTCATGCACCCCTTTGGCAATATGGTGAAACCTTATAAATCACTTCTCAGAATAGTGGTTTGTTGCCTATCTTCATTTTCATTCATTAGCCTCCTGAAATCTATCCATGGATTCCAGGTTAAAAACCCTCCCTTTGTCTTTTCCTTATGACATGACTTCTAGGGCATTTACCATCCTACTTGACTTTCTCCAAGTCTTCCATTTTGTTACTGTCCACTTTGTAATAAAGAAGCAAGAATCACAGAGTTAAAAGAGACTAGAGGCCATCTAATATTCCCAATTGAGACAATATGGTATAGACAAAATAGTGTGCCAATCTTGAGAATCAGAAGACATGAATTCAAGACCTTCCTGGTTGGGTAAGTCCATCATCTTCTTAAGCTCCAGTTTCCCTATCTGTAAAAAAGGGATAATCATACATATACTACCTACTTCATAGAATTGTTATGAAAGAAGTACTTTGTAAACCTTACATTAGTACATGAATCTTAGTTTTTGTTGTGATCTATCATACAAATTATTGTAAGAAAAGGTTTTTATAAACCTGAAAGTGTGTGTGTATATATATATATATTTGTATTTGTGTGTATAATATGTATATATATCATCTATTATAGTTATTATAACTTTTTAATGTCTTTCAAATCAATCCTAGCCTGGGATCTTATTACCTCCTATGTAGATTATTATAATAATTCCAGTTTGTTTCCTGTATACAATCTCTTCAGGGAGGCTTCCTTTCCCATTTACCTTTGATAGCACTCTCAGTTTAATCATCCTAAAACATTGCTTTGTATAAGTCACTACTGCTCTCCCTAAGACAAAAACTTCCCCATTACATTTAGGATAAAGTCCATATTTCTTGCTTGACATTCAAGGCATACCACAATCCAATTCCTACCTACCTTTCCCCCTTTTCTGAACACTCTGCTCTAGTCAGACTGGTTTACCCAGTCACATAGACCATGGTTTACTTTCTTACTCCATTGTACCATTCTATCTTTGGTATGTTCTCTGCCTTCCTTTTTGCCTAATCAAATCCTGAACATTTTCCTAGGACAGCTAGATAGAGAAAGTATTTATTGATCATTTACTTTGTGACCAGAGGTGATGGGGTGCTTGGGTGCTTGTGCTTGGACCCCAGTTCCAAGATCACATGTCTTCCTAGCTTCAAAACACGATCCCTGACAGTTTTCTCCCCATCTCAAGGACATCATGCCTAGAAATAACTCATGAGTGGGCCCCAGTAAGACAAACTACCTTTTCCCTCAATTACTCATGAGTGGAGCCCAGTAAAGTAAAGTATCTTTCCCCATCACAAGAACAAGCTGACCTCTGAAGAAATTCTCTAGCAAAAACAAGACTATCTTGTCCTGAATTCTTGTCCAGCATTATCCAGAATTATCATGTATCAATTCCCAAAGTTATCAGATTCAATGCAAAGGTCAAGCTATAGTCATCAACTCTCAAAGCTGTCTTGCTGAAGACATAAGAGACCAAAAATACACCCCTGAGAAATCCATTCCCCTGGCTTCCAGTAATGAATAATGCCTCTCACCAAGGTTGTAAGTTATCACCTAACTAGCATATCTGCCAGATAATCCACTACTTTTCCTATATAAGCTTTAGTATTAGTTCTATTAAGTTGAAAGTTCCTTAGAGAGTGCAACTTCCCTAAAAAACTCTGCCCACTACAGTGAAGAATGCTTAAGTGTGTGAATTCATTCCAGAGAACCCTCTCCTGTACTTCATTTCTTCAGGGGTCCCTGAATCCCCCTCAAACCACAACAGAGGCACTATACTAATTGCTAGAGATGCAAATATAAACATGGCAATCTATAACCTCTGGGAGCTGAAGTTCTAATGGAAGATGATACATAGACCTATGTCAAATTACTTCTCAATGAGGGAGTAAATGGAGGGAGAGAGAGGAGAGAATTTGGAACAAAAAAATTTGAAAAAAATAAGAATGTTAATTGTTTTTACATGTAATTGGGAAAAATACAATATTAAATTAAAATTTTTTAAAAAGACAACATACACAAAATGCAGCTGAAAAGGAGTCAGGGCGAAGGGCACCCACTGGAGACAAGACAGATGGTGAGGAAGAGCGAGTCCAGGGATGCCTGAGGTTCCATGGCCAACTCACTTCCTAGCTCTTCCATGAATTCTATCTTGATTGCTCCTAATTTATTTATTCCCTAATAACAATAATAAAAGTTATCATTTAATACCACTTTGAGGTTTACAAAGAACTTTACATATTTGATTTCTATATTTGATTTTGCATATTTGATTTATATTATTTGATATATGTATTACATATATCATTTTACATATATATATATCATTTGAATCTATAAACATGTAGAGGTCAAGATACTGCCTAGAAACATTTCTTGTGCTGCTATTTAATTCTTCTATTACTCTGAGATTTCTTTGCATTTCTATGTTTTATCTCCTCACTAGTCAATAAGCAATCAGAGGTCAGATGTTCTCCTATAGTCTACTTCCTTATCACTGTCTATATGTCTAATACACAGTCCTGTACACAGACCAAGCAATCAAGAAATAAAGTGAATCTATGAAAACAAAGGGTAGCTAAGAGGTGCAATGGATAGACTTATCTGCCTCAGTTCAAATCTAGCTTCTGATCCTGGGCAAGTCTTTTAACCCTATTTGCCCAGTTTCCTCATCTGTCAAATGAGCTGGAGAAGTAAATGGCAAACCACTCCAGTATCTCTGCCAAGAAAACCCCCAAATGGTATCACAATCAGACACAATTGAACAACAGATATAAAAGTTAAATTCTCTCTCTGTATAACAAAAGAGACAACATGACATCGTCCATGGAGTGATGTGGGTGTTCATTCGTCAGGAAGGCCTGAGTTCAATTCTTAGTTCTGAAGCATAATAATTACATGACACTGGGCTTATCACTTAAAATCTCAGTGTGCCTAAACAACTTACTATAAATTGCAGATCCTCTTTGGTAGAAGCATTTTTTAAATCAGGAGGTCACTATTTCAATGAAATTATAAGCCTGGACCAAAAAGTAAATAAAATACTGATTCTAAAAAAAGAAAAGAAACAAAGAAACCATACTACAGGTGACCCAAAATTCATTTGGGTTTGGTCTTAAGATGCCATATGTGATTTTTTTTTTTTGCTTGGCAACATATCTTTTCTCTTTATGGGTTTAGAGTGTGACTCAAAAGCATTTCAATTTCCTGATCAAGTTGTAACTGATGACAATAGAAAGAAACTAAAAAATATTGTGTACAGCAAGGGAAAAACAAACTGACAAGCATTTTCCTAATGATGCTACATGAAAGGCATAAATACTATATGCCAAGAATTTAAAGTTGACTATTGCATTTCAAAAATGGGGAACTGCTTACTCCTGAAGTCTTAGGATCCTTAGGACAATTTAGTTAATTGTATTAACAATAGTTGTATAAAAAAACAAAAACTTTTCAAGAACTCACTATGTGTTCATTTATCAACTTTAGAATTGTTGTGTAGAATTTAGCCACAATGAACTAAGTTGAGCAAATTTGCATGATTTCTCACTCCTCTTCTATCAAGCATACATGACAGCCCTCTAAGGAGGTAACTGTGACAGCCTCTTGTTAAAGTGAGGAGCTGCACAGGTTATGTGACAACTCTCTCCTGACGGGAACTGTAGGATGCCAAACCTAGCGTAGGGAAGAGCAGCCCTACGCCCGCTTTGATCCACTTTCAAAATTAGCATCATATGCCCATCAGTTGGGGAATGGCCAAACAAGTTGTGGTATATGAATGCAATGGAATACTATTGTGCTATAAGAAATGATAAGCAGGGGGACTTCAGAAAAACCTGGAAAGACTTATAGGAACTGATGCTGAGTGAAGTGAGCAGAACCAGGAGAACATTGTATGCAATAACAGCCACATTGTATAATGACTCACTTTGATACACTCATCCCTTCTTAGTAATGCAGGGATCTAAGACAACTCCAAAAGACTTCTGATGGAAAATGCTGTCCACATCCAGAGAAAGAACTATGGAGTCTGAATGCAGATCAAAGCATGCTATTTGCTCTCTTTTTTTGTGTTTCTTCTTTCTCGTGGTTTCTGCCATTGGTCTTAATACTTTACAACATGACTAATGTGGAAATAGGTTTAATATTAATGTATATGTAGAGTTTATATCAAATTACATGCCATCTTGGAATAGGAGGAGATGAGAGATGGGGAGAAAATTTGAAACCCAAAATCTTGTGGAAGTGAATGTCGAAAACTAAAATTAAAAAAGTAAATTTATATTTAAAACAAGAAGAAAAGAAATAAGCATCATACCTGGATTTCAAACTCAAGGCACTGACTCAAATGCTAACCTGTCCCATTTGGAATTGTAAACCTATCACAACTGACTTTCTTGTTTTGAAAATTTGTCTTGGAAACTTTAAGCCTGGCCTGAGTTCAAGGCCTTGGCCTGAACAATGCAAATGCCTTCTATGTTATAATAAACTCTTTTTTGCCTCATTTTCCTGAGCTTGCCTGATCTAATAGGGTGAAACCCTAAGGAAGATTTTTCTTTCAACAATTGGCCACTTGACTATTGCACCACAAGAAATGATGAACAAGAAGACTTCAGAGGCCTGGAAGGACTTATATGACCTGATGCTGAGTGAAAGGAGCAGAACCAGGAGAACTTTATGCACAGCAACAACCACAGTATGTGAGAGTTTTTTCTGGTAGACTTGGAATTTCGTAATAATGCAAGAACTTCTCAAAAAAAAAAAAATCCCAATGGTGGTTTTCTAAGGCAAAATGCCTTCCACACTCAGAGAAAGAAATATGGAATTCATTAGCAGAATGTAGCAGATCATTTTTGTGCGTGTATTTGTGTGCGTGTATTTGTGTATGTGTATTATGTTTTGATTTGTTACATGATTTCTTCCATTTATTTTAGTTCGTCTATGCAGCATGACTATAGTGAAAACGTATTCAATAGGAAAGTATGTGTAGATCCTATATAGAATTGTATGCCGTCTTGGGGAGGGAGGGAGGTGGTGAGGGGTAGGTGGGGAGTGGAAATCTAAGTTTTAGGGTAGTGATTGTAGAACATTAAAAATTAAAAAATTAAAAAAAACACAATTGGCCACTTGGCCAGGACCACTCCATTGGAGGTACTCATAGATGAAGCTGCTCTCTTCCACTACCAGCACTATGGCTGTTTTTGACCTCCCCTGAGCATGGGTACTCTTCCCCAGTTATCACCCTGCCATGAAAAGTAGTAGAGAATTGGGCTCCCCAGGTTCCGGAAAGGATAAAAGAGAAATAAGGCCCCAAAACCCAAAATGCATTTGTTTTTTCCTCTTCCATTTGTGCACAAAGATGAAGAAGGGAAGGCACAGTCAAGAGGCAGGTAAGAAATGGGCTTGCAAGTTCTACAATGCAAGGGAATCACGGAAGTGGCCTGAATTGCAAGGGAAATATTTATATTTTAAATGGGAGCAGAAGGAGCAGGCCTCCTGGAGAACCCCAGAATGACGACCTTGGACAGAAGGGAGGCAAAAGAGAGCCTACTGTGGGCTCCCGGATGGAAATGCTTGGGAGGATATCTTCCAGTTATGTCCACAGGGGAGCAGTGAAGCTGGGAGGGGCTGGAATCCCTAAAGGGTTTGGGGGGGGCTAACCTCCTCCCAACTCCTGGGGAAAAAGAAACCTTGCCAAGTTCAAAGTTCTTTGGAAAAAAAAAAACAACCTCATACAACTTTGAATAGCTTTGTCTACTGAATTTCTGTAGGGACTAAGAAGTAAATATAATAAAAGGGAATTTTGCCGTATAAAGGATGGGACCTTGGGAATTACAGTCATTCAGAATACCCCAGAGGGAAGAGATTGAAGAGAAGGGGGGACAAAAGAGGGGACTCTTAGAAGAGTGAACTCAAGTGCTTCTATGTGACTGCAGAACTTTCAGGGTCTTCAGTAAGAAGAATCTCTCTCCCTTCTAACTCTGGTCAAGCTAAAAGGCAGAGAAGAGATAATGCAAATAAGGGGAAAATGAATCTTTCCCTAGTCTGTAGAAATTGATATTATTCCAAACTAATTATAGGGGTTACATTTGTGACTGAAATATAATTTCTCCATTTTGAATTTTCAAATTGCAGTTTAAATGTTTTATAAAGGTAGATATGTTTCATGAGTTTTGGGGAACCCTTCTGTCAAATTTGTTTCTAAGAATTTTTTAAAATGTGTTTACAGTTTAAATTTTTCTGGTACTTCAGAATGGCCTATTATTAACTCTTTCCTAAAAGCTTGTTTAAATGAGGGAGCAACTTAAAAAAATTTTTTTTTAAATGCTCTTCTCACATCTTCTCAGTCCACCCTGCCTGCTGCTGCCATTGCTAGAGGATCTAGGTTCACTTATTCTTTCTGTTATCTCCCCTCCTTTACCCCACAATAGGGAACACAGATGTTATGAAGCTCTATAACAATCTCAGGGTCCCTCCAGATGCCAATGAGAATGAAATGAAGCAGGCCTATAAAAAAAGTTGGCTAAAGTTTCCCAATTAACAAATAGTCAGAGGACATGAACAGGCAGTTTTCAGATGAAGAAATTAAAGCTATCTGTAATCATATGAAAAAAACGCCCTAAATCACTATTGATTAGAGAAATGCAAATTACAACAACTCTGAGGTACCATCTCATACCTATCATATTGGCTAATATGATAGGAAAAGAAAATGATAAATGCTGGAAATGGGGGAAAACTGGAACACTAATGCATTGTTGGTGGAGCTATAAATTCATCCAATCATTGTGGAGAACAATTTGGAACTAGGCCCAAAGGCTTATACAACTGTGCATACCCTTTGATCCAGCAATAACACTACTAGATCTATATCCTAAAGAGATCATAAAAAAGGGGAAATGACCTACATGTACAAAAATATTTATAGCAGGTCTTTTTGTGGTGGCAAAGAATTAGAAATTGAGGAAATGCCCATCTGTTGGGGAATGGATAAACAAATTGGGGTATATGAATGTAATGGGATACTATTGTGATATAAGAATACACTGATGAATTTCAGAAAACCCTGGAAAGACTTACATGAACTGATGCTGAAGTGAAGTGAGCAGAACTAGGAGAACATTATATACAGTAACAGAAACATTGGATCATGATTAACTTTGATATACTTAGCTCTTCTCAGCAATGTAAGGATCTAAGAAAACTACAAACGATTCATGATGGAAAATGCTGTCCATATCCAGAAAAAGAACTTTGGAGTCTGAATGCAGATGAAAGCATACCATTTGTTCTTTCTTCTTGCTGTTGTTTCTTCTTTCTCATGGTTTCTTTCATTGATTCTTATTCTTCTTTATAACATGACTAATGTGAGAATATGTTTAATATGAATGTATATGTATAACATATATCAGATTGCACACTGTCTTGGGGAGGGAGAAGGGGAGGGATAGAAAATTTGGAACTCAAAATCTTATAGAAATGAATGTTGAAAATTAAAAAAAATTAAAAACAACTACGGAATCTGAATGCAGAGAAAAGCATACTATTTTTACTTTGGGGGGGGGTTGTTTTGTTATTCTTTTTCTTGGTTTTTCCCTTTTGTTCTGATTCTTCTTTCACAACATGACTAATGTAGGTATAGAGAGTAACTAGGTGGTGCAGTGGATAGAGCACCAGTGCAGGAGTCAGGAGGACCTGAGTTCGAATCTTACCTCAGACACTTGACACTTACTAGCTGTGTGACCTTGGGCAAGTCACTTAACCCCAGTTGCCTCATCCTGGCTCATCTCTAGTCATCCTGATGAATATCTGGTCACTGCATTCAGATGGCTCTGGAGGAGAAGTGAAGCTGGTGACCTGCACAGCCCTCCCTCACTCAAAACCAAGTCAAGTGCAAGTCATGTCATTATTTCTCTGATGGCATGGTCTTCTTTGGCAATAAAGGATGAACACACACACAATGTGGAAATAAATTTAACATGTTTGAGCATGTATAACCTATATCAGATTGCTTGCCATCTTGGGAAGGGGGGAGGGAGAGAAGTGAGGGAGAAAATATGGAACTCAAAATCTTATCAAAATGAATGTTGAAAAAAACAAAAATACTATGTGCAAAAAAAAAGTTGGTCAAGGAATACAAACCTGATAAAAATCTAAATGCAGAGGACAAATTCAAAAAAATTAAGTTTTGCATATAAGGTTTTATTAAACCCTGATCAATGAGAGTTATATGACCAGTATGGAAAGCAAAGCCTTCAAAAATGTAATGGGGAAGGTCAAGGCATGGATGATATTTTTTCTCACATTTTTGTTGGAGGATTGTCCAGTTTTATGAGTAATCAAAATAGAAGCTGAAATGGTAGAAAAGGCAAAGACATAATGCATCCATTCAAGGTTAGAAGATTTTTTATAGTGGCAAGGCCACCAAACTACAACTTAGCAAAAATGTTCTTTGTAGTGCATCCAGTGGGAAGGTGGCAAGACATGAACTGTTCAGAAATGAGGTGCATGTTGGAGTTGAAGTGTATGAATAATGACAAGACAGTTGGCTCCTGGAATGGTGCAGGAGATGCAGTCTGTGTGTTCCAATTGTAATGGATAAAGAGTAATTAATTAATTTAATTAATTAAAAGTAATTAATGAGGATTATTGTAAAAAAAAAAAAGTGAAGGAAAGGTAATAAATGAAATAAAATTCTTCATGTCCAAGTAAATAAAGAAATGAAACCTGGACCAAGAATTACATTTGCTGGAGTAGCAGACCAGAACCCAGGAATGGAACCAGGACACTTTGCTCTTTTGCTACAAGAGAAGGAGCATGAGATGTTTCAGAGATATGGAAACAATTTACATATGACACACAAGAAAGGATTTGTTGATGCTCTGCGTGGATTTCAGTTCACCCTTAAACAGCTGCAGGTTATGGTGAAATATCCACCTGGCAAAGTAATTGAACCAGGCTGTGTCCATGTGGTTTGAGGAAAAGGAATGCCACAGTATGGTAATCCCTTTGATAAAGGTCATCTTTACATTACCTTTGATGTACAGTTTTCTGAAAACTGGATTAGCCCAGAGAAGCTCTGAACTTGCAACTTTCTTTCAGCTAGACCCGAAGTTCCTAGTGTGATTAGTGACACAGAAGAGGTAGATTTCCAGTAGTTTGAAAGCAGTCAAGGCTCTACAGTTGGTCAGAGAAGGGAGGCTTATAATGACAGCTCTGGTAAGGAAAGTAGCCATCATTGACCTGGAGTACAATGTGTCCACCAGTAAACATCGCTTTAAAAAAAGAGAGAGAGAGAAACAAAGTTGCATGAGGAAATACTTTCCACTTTTGCCTCATTGGTTCTCAGCAATCCAGCTGCATTGTCTAAGCAACCCAGATGAACTGATGATGGACATCTATTGTTATATGTATACCTTTTAAATTTTATTGTGTCTACAGAGAGCATATCATTTAAACTAGCCAGCTTTACATCATTTTCACTGTTCTGTAGCAGAATAAAGCACTCAAAAGGAAAACACGATTCTCTTTCACATGGGTTCTAAGTTTCAGGGCTGGTATCTATGCTTTATTTTTACAGTTGCTAGATTTTTTTCCCCATTTTAAATTCAAATCCTACATTGTAAAGTTTGTGTACAATTTGTCCCGAGGCTTTGTATCTGGCTACCCTTGCATAAGCAGCTACAAATTAAATAAAGAATTTCATAGCCTGTTGTTACATTTGTCCTTCGTTCTCAAAAAGGACCATGACGTCAGTGAATGATGACATGATTTGTAGTTGACTTTGATTTGAGTGAGGGAGGGCTGTGCAAGGTCACCAGCCTCATTTTGTCCTCCAGAGCCATCTGGGTCCAGTGGCCAGATATTCATCAGGATGATTGGAGAGGGCCCAGGATACAGTGGGAGACCCTGACCATTTTAGGCTAAGGTCTTGTCAGATTCGTGAGATACACCCATTCAATGATTAAGCCTCTTTAAGTAGTTACTCAAGGGATAGCCCCTTTAATTAAAAAAAAATCAAACTGGGAGGAGAAGACCCTCAAGATTCCTGAGTAAAAGAGAAACAGCTCCTATTTAGTATTTACTTTCACTTTTCATAGCCTGTATCTATTATTTAGATTCCTGGTCAATGGACTTTGCATGCAGTGAATTTGAAGCTGAATAGGAACCATAGAAAACTACATTGGAAGTGGTTGTAAAATTTGGGGGAGTTTTTGTTTTGTTTTGTTTTGTACCATCTTGTATAAGTTTCTGAAGTAAGTAATAAAAACAGTTGATGGAATTTATTCCCATATGTCACATTTTTAGATGGATGCATACACATTGAGAGGGGAAAAACATTGTTCTGTTCCTTAAGCAACTCTTCTTTAAGAAAAAACTCATCAGTGTAAAGTTTTTGTGCTCTAACCACCTGCCTATTTTGTAGCTATAAATGACAAAAGTTGGATGCTGGTAGAAATAGACTTTATTGATATTAAAATGAGACTTTGCAGTGTGTGTCAGCCAAGGATATCTAAGTTATATAACCACTAAGTCTTGAGTGTCCTAGCAATGCTGGCCAGGCTTTTTTTATTCCATTTTTTATAGGGCTCAACTAAGGTTACAACAAATCAGTAGTAGAAGCACGTCTACATAGAACCTGCTACAATGCTATTATTCATAAATGTTAAGTAAGTTAGTAATGCTCTGTCTTCCACTTTCCTTTAACTATCTGAAACTGGGGGAGCAATAATTGTTAGTAGTATTTTAGAAAAGTAATAAGGTTAAACTACTGTAAGAGAAATTGGGTAAAACTATATAGCATGAAGGTATAAAAAAAGTTTTAAAGTTATTGTGTTTCTGTTCTTTCTATCCTTTGATCTTTCCCAAGCAGATATTTATTTAATACACTGATTTGAGGAGAAAAGGTAGAAGTTAAATTATCTATCTATTATATATCATTTAATAGCTTCTATAAATGGGACACATAGAAAAGGAGGTGAAATAAAGCCGAACTATTGAATTATGTCTTCTACACCCAATATCCTTGCTAACAAAGACTTTGGATTCCTTAATTCTAAGGTGTAGCAAAAGCTGAAGGAGTGAAAATTTCAGGGAAAAAATTCCTGACAATAATCAGAGCCTGTGAGACATAAGTTATTACCCAACAACCTCCACTGCACCAAAAAAAATAACACCAGCCTTGGCTAGAAAGCAACAAAGTAGTTTTTGTATCCAAGGTTACTATTCCCCAAGAACTGAACAAAAGAAATACAGTGACTTAATATTAAAGTTGGTGACTTTTCCAATAAAGGTTTTAAAACAGTGCCAGGGGAGGGGAGGGAAGTAAGTGAAATTTAATTTGGAAGAATGCTTGTGTTACCACTGTATTTTCTTCTGTGAACGCCATAACAGAACTTCATTGTTTAGATAAACTAGAAGCAAAGTCACCAAGAGATATTTGAATAGACCATTTATCTATAAGTTTTCAAAACCCCTAAGGTAAGAGTATTGCAATTATTGGGTATTGTATAATAAAAGTCAGTGCTAAATTATAATTGAAAATATTCAGTTCAATGAAGATTAGTTCTATAGATAGTCTGGGATATGATTGGGAAAGAAAAAGACTAGAAGAATGAAGGAAATAGAAGAAAATAAATATATGAAAGAAAAAAGACAGGTACAGTTTTGAAGAGCTTTAATCAAAGTCCATTGGAGGGAGATTTTATATATATATATATATATATATATAAAGAAATGAAGAGAGAAAGTTTAAGCAAGTAGGGTTTGAAAGGAAAGGGTTTTAGAGATTGGGAATGAGAGGGTGGAAGGTGTTTTTATCTCATTCAGATAAGAATAGGATAAACTTTATTTGGTTGTTCTTTATGATATGGAAAATATAGAAATATATCTGCAGCACTGAATTATTTGGGGATAGAGTATCAAAACTGCATAGTTTAGTCCTTATGTAGGTAATATACATTCATAATTTTATTGCAATATGATACAGTTTATGTTTGCAATTTTCATGTTTCAGAAAACTGCCCAGGACCCTAAAAGAGGCATGATAAAACAAGACTGTCAGTCTAAATCTTTGGTAGTACATTAACTGTCCTATAATTTGAAGTGCTAGTTGGAAAAAGCCTTTGGGAAATGGAGATTTTAAAATCTTACAATTTGATATTGTAAACACAAACTCGATTTGATTGAAGTTTTATCCTGACCTTTTTTTACAGCAAGATGTGTTCTTCTGTTAGGATAATTAGGGTAAATCAGAACTCCATGAAAAAATGCATTTGTTATTTGGAATTAAAACATAAAACTTCTGGGAAATGCATGAATCAAAAAAACCTGAAACAAACTCTGGTCTCAGAAATTTATTAGCTGTGTGATTTCACCTCCATTTACCTCAGTTTCCTGATCTGTAAAAAGGAATATAATAATACCACCCATAGCCAGCACTATATGAGTAATTAACTATTGCTATTATTATTATTTTTAATTGAAAAAATAACTCCATACCACATAACTCTTTACTAGGATTTAGATGTAATTAGTATAAAATGCCAAAGGTGACAAGATGAATAATTTTCTATGTAAGATAATTTGGAAATGCATTCAACTGAGTTGATGTCACCTAACTGATAATAAATTATATTTCATGTTTCAAGTATAAGATATTGTGTATGTTCTTATCATGTTTCTAACTTTTTTATATTGTGAACTTGGGAAGACATCATAAATGCTGCTAGGAAAAAACTTCTCTTTTAATTTGCATGCTGTTAGATTATGAACTGAACTGTTAAAGGAATATGGTAAAAATATTTGAAAAATATTCAATATTTAATGGGTTAGATTGGCTTTAAAGTGGATAGTAATAATAATAACTTACTATTGGGGAAAAGAAGTACCACAGACCCCTTAAGTTATCCTTATCTGTGAGGTTCTGGGGGACTTTCTACTTGGGCTGAGTCATAAGATCTTATCAGCTATGATGACTACATGTTGAAGTTTGAGAAAACTAGGGCGCATCACAGTCAAAGTGAAAACTTAAAGTTTTACTTATAGGAAAGAGTGAGTTTCATCTAGCATTATTTGACCACCACTTACGAAAAATTGTAAAATGCTATCTGTTAACAAATAGTCTATACTGAAGTTGCCAACTTGGTGGTGATAGATCTTAGATTCAAAGACTTCATTTTGCATCAGGAGTTAACAGGCAGTGCAGATTAAAGGCATACTGTAGTCAATATTTTTTTGGGAGTTTAGAGTTAACTATCATGTTTTCATTATATGTATAAAACTCCAGAATGTGGTTATTGTTAATTTGTGAATGAAGGATAAATGAAATGTCCTTATATTTGTTCATTGTTAACTGATGTGGCAACAGGAGAAAAATAATAACCTAGCCCTAAACTGTGATCAGTGAAATTTTTCTATTTGAGGTGAAATTTCATATAACTATTAATCTGATGCTGTTCTAAGTTTTGATTTCAAGGATAAATTCCTGGATTATCATGAAACTAATAGTCCACCATTCAAGGGACATGCCATGTGCTATTCCAAGAAGAATACAGTCTGAGAACTGCTACAGATGGATTTCTGTCCCTAGTGAAAGTTGACAGGATGAACACGGTGTGGGTTAAAATAGAATCCTCTTGTGCCAGGCCTAGAGGCCTAAGGGCTACCCGAGTCTTACCTTACCTATCGCAGGTCTTCGGCTGGCCAAACCGGATAAACGTATGAGAGAAGAGACTTTCCAGAGTCAAGCAAGGGTTAGGCTTTATTCAGGGTCTTGGTTACATGTGCAGGGGGAACTCTTCCTGAGGAGAGAGAAATCTCCCAAGGAGGCAAAGATCTTACAGTAAGAGAATGGAAGCGGAAGTGGAAGTGGAAGAGGGAGAGAGGGGAGAGGGAAGAGCGAAGAGAGGAGAGAAGGAAGAGGGGCCTTCTGTCCTCTAAGGGCCCCTCAGCGCTAAGAGTGCCTTCAGGCTTTCCTGACCCTACTTAAGCTCTCCTGCCACATAGTTTGCACCTGAATACCGTGCCTGTTAGACAACAATAGGTGTGCTCAGACCCCGGGCCAATCTCAAGGGCAGGGATGCTCTCTCCCAGCTCGTTTCCCATGGGAAGAGGCGGAAATGCATGAGATAGCCCTGTCTCACACCTCAATTCCCTGCTGTTCCCTGGGGGGCCTCATGAGAACTCTAAGGTTTAGAAGTCCTCACCTTTACCCGCCTGAGACTGTCCACATGGAACTGAGCTTACACCCCCAACACTCTTGATTCAGTTTCCTTTTTGATCAGAAAATTTTCTCACCTGGCTCATTCTGAGCCTGCTTTTTATACCTTGTGAATAATGTAGAACTTTGTTGTGAGATTGGCTATTAACTATGATTCTTGCTTGTAATCAAAGTTAAGAGAATTTTTCCCTTGTTATAACAGATCAACCTGTGCTCTTGAAAGAACAATCTTGATGTTTTCATAACCATGTCCCTCCTTTCCTTTCATGACAAATTTCTGTGACTGATAGATTAATACGTAAACTTCTGAGTTACAATAATAGGATGCAAGTATGAAAGATCTCACTATTGTTAATCTGTTTGTGGTCAACTCTATAGCCTATGTAACTAGGTAAATGAGTTCTTGAACTTGCCATTCCCTTGCTAAACATTATATAGTTACATATAAGATTAGGTCCTTAAAATACCTCATTCCTTCAAGATAATGTGAGGATAATGTGCACATCTCAAAGCAGGATAAGACAAGGATATAAAAAATTTTAAATTTAATCAAGTAGTAAACTTGAGAAGACAATAAGATTAGACTGCTTTCTCTAAGACCTAGGAAATATAGGCCCACACACATATGTATGTGTGTATATATGTATATGTACATATATACATGCAAACATGTATATACATATACACACACATTTGGAAGTCAATCATAGATATAGGTATACATATATCTATATCACTCTGGATATAGATATATTTTAGATAAGTGTAGCTATAACTATGTGACTATTTAATATCTACAATTGACTTCTAAGTATTTCTACTGGGATATATAAGTCCTGAGTATGTGGTAATAAATTCTCAAAAATTAGGTTTAAGTTTTATATGTAAATTTGCATTAGCAATTGTAAAGAATTCGGCCTGTGGATGACATTGTCCATATCAAGTAGAGTTTTGGTGAAGATGGAAAGAGCAAGTAGTACGGAAAACCGAAAATCTCTGAAGTTTCAGGTAAGTTATGGGTTCCTGATTTGATCTTTTTGTAACTATGTTATTACTAACGTTAGATCCATACAGTTCATGTCACATGAACTAATTACTGGAAAGGCAATCTGATTAGCTTTCATCATAGTTTACTCAATTATACAAAGTCTTATCCCTAGCAGAACTTAGCAGCATTTTCTAGTGAGTCTCTACAAGTGACTTAGATATGGTCCCTGGATATGGTTAGGGAACTGTCTCCACAGATCTGCCTGATCCATACTCAGCAGTCTGAGAGATGTGTAGGAAGTACTTACCAGTTCCCTGAAGATCATGAATGTTGCAAAAGTACTTGACCTCCCTCCCCTAAAGCTCCTGCCGTAATGGGTTTCCTTATTCACCTATTGTGCAACTCTGCTTGTAATATTAGTCATGTATGTGTGTATGCTTTGTGGCCTGTTACTCATTGTGTACACTACTTGTCATATCTGCTTATACTAATATCAATGAACCAAGACCTTGTATGTCTGAACACATGAATACTGACTTACCAAAATCTATGGGCCACAGATGTATTTGGGATGCAGAATCTTTCATTGGCTAGAGTATCTGTTTGTGGGTTTTCTTGGTGTGCTCTCATAAGGATTGAGAGCTGTTTATGCTTACACTACCTCCCTTGGTGCAATGAACTGATCCCCAGGCCAATTTCCAAATCACACACAGAAGAGATTAGGATCATACAGCTGAAGATACAGAAGTGATATAAATCCAGTTGCGACACTGTACCATAAAACATGGTTAGCACCAAATGGAGGGGATTATTGAATTATTTTGTAGAATTTAGCCTCAACAAGCTAATTCGAGTGAACTTGCATGATTTCCCACACTCATAAATAGCAGCCCTCCCATAAGGAGGGTTGTACTGGTTTATGTGACAACTCTCTTATGAGGGGAATATAGTACCTGCCAAACCTAGGGTAGACTTATGAGCACTTGGATTCCCTTTTAGAAATTAGCCTCCTACCTGGATTGTTAACTCAACCCTGATACTAACACCAGACCATTCCCTTTTGAATTATAAACCTATCAGAATTAACTTCTCTTTTTATGAAAATTTCTCTTTAAAAGGTTGATCATGGCTTGAGCTCAAGGCCTTGACCCAAACAATGCCTATACCTTGTATATTATAATAAATTCCGTTTTTGTCTCATTTTTCTGAGCTTGCCTAATTTATTAAGGTGAAACTCTAATGAAGATTTTTCTTTCAACACAACATGGACAAGATCTTGGGATTTTATTAAAATGTGTGTAATAGAAATGACTTGAACATATTGTTGGTAGACAATAAAAGTTAATGATTTCGACAAAGATGGCTATGCTCAATTTTTGCTATAACTAATTTCTCTGAAATGTTACTTTTGTCTTTGTGGTTTTCCTGCAAAAGAACCTAAAAGGTCTACCTATTACCTACTAAATCAAGTCCAAGTTACTCTCTCTTATTTTCAGGACCCTTCAAGGTATAGGGGAAAGGAGTTCTAGATTGAGAATAAGGAGGACCTGAGTTCAAGTCCTACTTCTCATTCTGTGAACCAGCTGAGTAACAACAGATGAATCATTTGACCTCCCTGAAGCTCCTTTGAGACTCAGTATTTTCATCTGTAAAATGAAGCTACCTCACAGGTTGTTGTGAGGACCAAATGAGATAAGGCATACAATGTACATATCTAATACTTACACAGTACTTGAATGTTCATAATTTTTTAAAAATCTGCCTATTGAATTTTATTTCCCAGGGATACTCAACGCAAATCTTACAGCCAGTTAGGTCAGTCTTCACTGTTCTTCATACATGTCATGCTCATTTTCTCTCCCTTCTATATTCTACATCCTATTCACATGAAATCAGAATTTAAGAGGTAGAAAGAATTTTGAAGTTCATCTTGTCAAGGCTATCAAAATATGGACTAATAAATGAAAAACAGCATTTAATAAGCCTTACTATTGTTGACCTGAAAACTTGGTTAAAGAAAAGGCAACAGGCTAAATGCATACATTTTATGAT
This sequence comes from Notamacropus eugenii, assembly GCF_028372415.1. Classification (NCBI taxonomy): domain Eukaryota; kingdom Metazoa; phylum Chordata; class Mammalia; order Diprotodontia; family Macropodidae; genus Notamacropus; species Notamacropus eugenii. Next base: position 708,817,299 of record NC_092872.1, on the reverse strand, counting down.
TTAATTAATTAATCAATTCCCCATAAAGAAAATGGTTACATAGCGCTATGGAGCCAGGATCAGAACTGGCTGGCTTAGTACAGAAATTGACTGTCTTAAGTACATTTTGCCACGAGAAAGGAGTTCTCACATTGTAAACACGTTGTAATTGGGTTTTGTGATCCCAGGCTATGGGCATCTTCCTTCCTTAGCATGCCTTTGTGATTCAAGGTAAGGAAAAGTCCCATCACCCAGATTGCAGACATTCTGTCCTAAACAGGCCTTTGAAATTGTTTATTCACAACCCAAGGTGTAGGCATCCTCTAAACAAAGGAGACTATTAGGTCCAGACTCTTCTTAATTCAAACTTTGGCTCTTATTAAAGTCTAAAATTTATATTAAATATTAACACTATGTACTGTGTTAAGCTCTTGGGATACAAAACAAAACAGTCTCAGTCCTCAAAAAACTTACATTGGGCGGAGCCAAGATGGCGGAGTAGAAAGACGCAAATACACATAGCTCTGAACCCACAACCCATACAACATCGGTATAAAATAACTCACAGCGAATTCTGGAGCAGTGAGGCCACAGAACAGTGAAGAGAAGAAGATTTCTGTTCCAGAGGGACCTGCAAACCTCTCGCAAAAGGTCCGTCGCGCTGCAGACGCGGAGCCCAGCCCAGCCCAGACCTGCTGCGGCCACGGCACCAAGAGAAACAGACCCGAGCAGGCTTCAGGGATGGGATCTCCAGCGGCCGCACAAGTCCCTACACCCACAGGTGACAGGGGTCAGTGAGAGAGTCTCTTTGGCGGGTCGAGAGGGGAGTGGGGTGCCCCCATAACTCGGGCCCCCCCCCGGGAGGTAGAGGCTGGGAGGCGGCTGCAGACTGGGGCTCCCTAAGCGGACAGGAGCCTGGATCCATTGTTGAAGGTCTGTGCATAAACCCCCTGAGGGAACTGAGCCTGAGAGGCAGCCCTGCCCCAACCTTAGCACCTAAACTTAATCTCACACTGAATAGCAGCCCTGCCTCCACCAAAAGCCCTAAGGCTGGAAGCAGCATTTGAATCTCAGACCCCAAACTCTGGCTGGGAGGATCAGGAGGCGAGGTGGGTGTGAGGAGACTATTCAGAGGTCAAGTCACTGGCTGGGAAAATGCCCAGAAAAGGGAAAAGAAATAAGACTATAGAAGGTTACTTTCTAGGTGAACAGGCATTTCCTCCCTGCCTTTCTGATGAGGAAGAACAATGCTTACCATCAGGCAAAGACACAGAAGGCAAGGCTTCTGTGTCCCAGCCCACCCAATGGGCTCAGGCCATGGAAGAGCTCAAAAAGAATTTTGAAAATCAAGTTAGAGAGGTGGAGGAAAAGCTGGGAAGAGAAATGAGAGACATGAAGTCAAAGTATGAACAAATCAGCACCCTGCTAAAGGAGACCCAAAAAAATATTGAAGAAAATAACACCTTGAAAAATAGGCTAACTCAATTGGCAAAAGAGGTTCAAGAAGCCAATGAGGAGAAGAATGCTTTCAAAAGCAGAATTAGCCAGATGGAAAAGGAGATTCAAAAGCTCACTGAAGAAAATAGTTCTTTCAAAATTAGAATGGCACAGATGGAGGCTAAGGACTTTGTGAGAAAGCAAGATATCACAATACAAGCCCAAAAGAATGGAAAAATGGAAGATAATGTGAAATATCTCATGGGAAAAACAACTGACCTGGAAAATAGATCCAGGAGAGACAATTTAAAAATTACGGGACTACCTGAAAGCCATGATCAAAAAAAGAGCCTAGACATCATCTTTCATGAAATTATCAAGGAAAACTGCCCTGAGATTCTAGAACCAGAGGACAAAATAAATATTCAAGGAATCCACAGAACACCACCTGAAAGAGATCCAAAAAGAGAAACTCCTAGGAACATTGTGGCCAAATTCCAGAATTCCCAGGTGAAGGAGAAAATATTGCAAGTAGCTAGAAAGAAACAATTCAAGTATTGTGGAATTACAATCAGGATAACACAAGATCTAGCAGCCTCTACATTAAGGGATCAAAGGGCATGGAATAGGATATTCCAGAAGTCAAAGGAACTAGGACTAAAACCAAGAATCACCTACCCAGCAAAACTGAGTATAATACTTCAGGGGAAAAATTGGTCTTTCAATGAAATAGAGGATTTTCAAGCATTCTTGATGAAAAGACCAGAGCTGAAAAGAAAATTTGACTTTCAAACACAAGAATGAAGAGAACCAGGAAAAGGTGAACAGCAAAGAGAAGTCATAAGGGACTTACTAAAGTTGAACTGTTTGCATTCCTACATAGAAAGACAATATTTGTAACTCTTGAAACTTTTCAGTATCTGGGTACTGGGTGGGATTACACACACACACATGCACACACGCACACACACATAGAGACAGAGTGCACAGGGTGAATTGAAGAGGATGGGATCATATCTTAAAAAAAAATGAAATCAAGCAGTGAGAGAGAAATATATTGGGAGGAGAAAGGGAGAAATGGAATGGGGCAAATTATCTCTCATAAAAGAGGCAAGCAAAAGACTCATTAGGGGAGGGATAAAGAGGGGAGGTGAGAGAAAAACATGAAGTCTACTCTCATCACATTCCACTAAAGGAAAGAACAAAATGCACAGTCATTTTGGTATGAAAACCTATCTTACAATACAGGAAAGTGGGGGATAAGGGGATAAGCAGGGTGGGGGGGATGATAGAAGGGAGGGCATGGAGAGGAGAATGCAATTTGAGGTCGACATTCATGGGGAGGGATAGGATCAAAAGAGAAGAGAAGTAATGGGGGACAGGATAGGATGGAGGGAAATATAGTTAGTCTTATACAACACAACTATTATGGAAGTCATTTGCAAAACTATACAGATTTGGCCTATATTGAATTGCTGGCCTTCCAAAGGGAAGGGGTGGAGAGGGAGGGAGGTAAAGAAGTTGGAACTCAAAGTGTTAGGATCAACTGTCGAGTAATGTTCTTGCCACTAGGAAATAAGAAATACAGGGAAAGGGGTATAGAAAGCTATCTGGCCCTACAGAACAAAAGAGAAGATGGAGACAAGGGCAGAGAGGGATGATAGAAGAGAGAGCAGATTGGTCATAGAGGCAATTAGAATGCTTGGTGTTTGGGGGGGAGGGGAGAAAAGGGGAGAAAATTTGTAACCCAAAATTTTGTGAAAATGAATGTTAAAAGTTAAATAAATAAATTTAATAAAATAAAAAATAAAAAAAAAAACTTACATCGGACACATATGGAAGTGGGAATCAGAAAGAGCCACTGTGGACCAGAAAGTTAGAGATGATAAGTGGAACCCATTTATTTCACTTAGGTTGAAAACAATGGGCCAGAATTTGCCTATGTTAGATTCTCTTTACCTTTTAATCAGAAATAAGCTCTCCCAATTGGATGGGGTCCTGCCCAAGACTGAGGAGAATGTCTCATTGTCAGTCCTGTCCTTCACAAGGTCTGGGCTTGGAATAAGGAAATAAAAAGGGAAAAAAACCCTGGATTCACCCTCCCCCATATTAATTTAATTGCTCAGTGCCTCAGTTTCTTCATCTATAAAATGTTATATTGGATGTCCTTTGAAGTCATTTTCACTACTAAATTATCAAAAGTAAAATTTTTTTAGACAACATAATACCAATTTTTCCTTTATTTGCTGGGGGGCTTTTGCCCTTTTTCCTTGATGCCTCTTGATAGTTTCCTTCAATACATCCCTTCTCCTCCAAACACCTTACAACTTCAATTGAAAGTTCATAAGACTTTGAATAGTTCAAAGAATTCATCCCATTCCCCTTTTCTCTGTTTCTTTTTCTTCTCTCTTTTCATCCAATAAGGAAGATAGTAGAAGCTTTACAAATGTCGATTAACTAATTGACAAAAAAAAAAATATGACTTCCTTTCTTATAGGATAAATGGCTATGCTAATGAATTGGTAAAAATTTAAGCAATCTCTTCCTTAAAAAATTTTTTTCTAAGAAGAGCTCAGGAATCTGGGCCATCTGAGGTGACAAAAATTAATGGTAGACATCAAGTAACTACCTTTAAAACTCTGAATCACAAAATTAGTAGAAGATTCCATGAAAATTAAACTTGATAGGAACTGAATCAGTTTGTTAGAGAATTTTCTATTTATTTAAATGTTCATGACCTTAAAAAATAATTCCAAGAACAGAGAACATTACTTTTAAAGACCATGAAATTAGAATAGTAATCAATAAAAGATATCTGATCAAAAGATAGCGGCCTAAATGAAAACTAAAAATAATTTAATTAAGAATAATTTGGTCAAAAACAGTTAAAATTATATTAAGCATAATTGAAATAATAAACAACATACCATTATTTATGGCTTGCAACCTCAAGCATTTCTCAGAGACAAATTTATTTCCCTGAATGTTTATATTAACAAAAGAGAAGACTAATGAGCTAAATTTGCAAATTGTTTTTAAAAAAGGGAAAACTCAACAAATGAATATACCCAAAATAAGTATAAGAGAAAAAGTATTAAATCAAAGAAGTTAACAGAATTAAGAAGAAAAAAATCAATTGGATAAACAAAGCAAGTAGATAAGCTTTTAAAAAGACCAATAAAATTTGTTAAGCCATTAGTTTATGTTAACCAATAAGAAGAGGAAAATACAAAGTGAGAGGAGAGAAATCACAAAAAAGAATGAAGAAATGAGGAAAATTAATATTAAAAAATATTCTTTATTATCATAATAAATCAACAAAGCTAAGAATTTTAAAATGTGTGAATATTCAGAAAAAATATATAATGCTCAAATTAACAGATAAAAACATATCCAAATAAGTCAAAAGCTGAACTTGAATAGGCAATGAACAAACTGTCACATAAGTAACCTACCTAGGTCAGATAGATTTACAAGTTAAGTATGGTGTAGCAAAGAAGGATGCTTGATTCAGAATCAAGAAAGAATGGATTCAAAGTCTGCTGTTGACCTTGGATGACCTTGAACAGGCCACTTAAACTCTCTGAGTTTTAAGTTTCAGATGAAGGGGGTTGATATCCAGAGAAAGAACTATGGAGTCTGAGTACAGATCAAAGCGTTTCATTTTCTTTTTTTATTGCTTTTTTCTTTCTCATGGTTTTTCCATTTTGTCTCAATTCTTCTTTCACAACATGACTAATGTGGAAATAGGGGCAGCTAGGTGGTGCAGTGGATAGAGCCCTAGTGCAGGAGTCAAGAGGATCTGAGTTCAAATCTCACCTCAGACACTTGATACTCACTAGCTGTGTGACCTTGGGCAAGTCACTTAACCCCAGTTGCTTCTTCCTGGGTCATCTCCAGTCATCCTGACGAATATCTGGTCACTGGATTCAGATGGCTCTGGAGGAGAAGTGAGGCTGGTGACCTGCACAGCCCTCCCTCACTCAAAACAAAGTCAAAGCAAATTATGTCATTATTTCTCTGATGGCATGGCCTTCTTCAGCACTGAAGGACAAACATACACACATATGACAATGTGGAAGTATGTTTAACATGATTGCACATGTATAATTTACATCAGATTGCTTGCTGTCTTGGGGAGGAGAAAGGGGATAGAGGGAAGGAGAAAGATTTGGAACTCAAAATCTTATTTAAAAAATAAATGTTGAAAACTATCTTTATATATAATTGGAAAAAAATAAAATACTATTTACAATAAAATAAAATAAAATGAGAGACGAACCCTATGACCTCTAAGGTCCTTCTACCTCTAAATCTATAAATTAATAAATTCTATTTAAGATTGTAAAGGATTATGCTGTTGAGGTTTGGGGTGATGTGGGGACACAAAAATACCAACACACAGCGTCTTGTTCGAATGAAATCAACAAAGACAAAGAAAAACAAAGTTTATTAAAGATTCGCCATATTGGGTTGACTTTTAAGGAGCCTAAGCATTTGTAACACTTGTATTAACAAGCGGGCCAGATAGAATTTCAGCTAGACAGAGTCTGAGCTGGATTGAATCTGAGCGCCTTCACAGAGACGAGATGGAACTTAAATACAGAAAAAGACTGAGGGAAGAATTCAGGTGTCCCTCTGGTCCCAGGGATGGACTAGATAGGGGAGGTAGATCAAACCCAGGGAGGGTCCCAAGCCTAGCTGGGTGAGTTGGATCTCAAAAGAATGCGAAGTAAGTGGCCAGAATTAGGATCAAAGGGAGGAATATCAAAAGAATGTTAAATCACGCCAGGGGAATCCAAGGAGCTCCCAGGGCCAGGCTTTCTGGGGCCCTTCAGACAAATGGGACCAAAACCTTCCCAGTCCAAGGGACAAAGGTCTCAGCTTGGGCTTGTACCCCATCAAAGCTTTACTTAATTCTTTCTGTGAGACAAATATGATTCTCATGCTCCAAAAAAAAGGGAAAGATAAGGTAGAGAAAGAAAACTATAAAATAGTAACAAATTAGTAACAATGCAAACATATTAAATGAAATATTGGCAAATTGAATGCAGCAATATAGGAAGAATTATTCTTTATGATTAAGTTGTTAGAAATAACCATCTTACCAAGAATTCTACCTGTTCATGGATGAATTTCGAAAAAAAAGATTTTTATTTCCTTTCATTATCTGATGGGCCTCTAAGCCCTTGTGAAGAAGAGCCAGGTGCAAATCCACCTTAAAATAATTAGAAAAGCCCTTTTATAATTCATCCAGATTCAAATTTCTTGCCTTGCTCTCTACTGGTCAACATTCTAGGGTTCACTAAACCCCATCCTTTGATAACATCTTCTCAATTCCACATTTCAATTCCCCCCTTCTCATCTTCATTTTCTTTATGCTTAAATAAAAGAAAGGTCAAAAATGGTTCTAGTCTCCTCCCCATTTGTCTATATCAGATTATATGAGAAAGATTTTTCCTCAGTTACTAAGAAAATTGACCAAAACCTGAATTTGAAGATTTGAACCCAGTATATCAATGATAAAAGTATCTTTATTTAAGACCCTGAGTTAATGGACCTCATGCTCATCCTTTCTGAATGAGACCCAGCCTGGCAGTTCTTTTAATATATAGGAAAGGACCTTCTCAGAACAAAAAAAAGTAATAGATATTCTAATTTTCAGGTGGCCAACATCCCTCACCACCCTCTACAAGCAGTTTTGTCTCTGACATTAGCCACCAATAAAAATTATAATTTACGTGGAAACAAAATTCAATTATATCTTACAAAGTAGAATTTAAATCAGAAACACAAGAATAGTCAAATGTTAAAAAAAACACTTAGCATAATACTCATTAATAATAAAAACAAAAATGACATGATTATATCAGCAGACAGAAATATGTCCTTGATGAAATGTCAGTCCCATTTTTGTTTAAAACAAGTTTTTTTCATTGCTCAAGAATATCAAGGGACAATATAAAAAAGAAGAAGAAGCAAAAATGACTTGCTCTTTCAGATCTCAAATTAAATTATAAAGTGATAGTTATCAAAACTATCTGTTACTGTTTAAAAAAAAATAGACAAATAAATCAGTGTGTAACCAGGTGGTCAGATTTCCCCACCAGTCAGTCGGAGTAGGATCAGAATTGGATTTTGTATAATGAATAAAAAAGAGCTTGTGTCTTAAAGGGTCAGGTTGTTTTCTCTCTGCCCTGGGAGAGGCTGGAAAAAGTCATGAAAGTTTATGAATTCTGGGATTTGTAGTCCCAAAGAGACAGTTTTTGTTTGTTTGTTTTTTGCCCTGGGAGAAGAACTGCTTTCAAAGATTGAGCACTTGGGAGGGCAGTGAGCCAGTCTCTAAGGGGTTTCTGCTTTCAGTTTTGGAAAGAGACAGGAGTAGAATGTATGATGAAGGAATAAACTAGCAAGTGAGTTGTGAAAAGTGCATGTGTTTTGAATGGAGATTAAAATTATGTCTGCATGGGTAGCCAAGCTACTTCCTCCTAGTCAAATCCCTACCTGGTAAGTAACTGTACTGTTCTCCAGAACTCTACTAGAGAACCAGTGAAGTTCAACTACTTCTGCTGTATCTACTTATCTTTGCATGACCCTGTAGGTAGCCAGGTAGAGCAATGGGTAGAGGACCTGCAGTCAGGAAGACCTGAGTTAAAAAATGCTTCACTTAGCAGAACCAGGAGAACACTGAACACATTAACAGCAATTTTGTAAGGATGATTAGCTGTGAAAGACTTAGCTACTCTGATTAAGACAATGATTCAAGACAATTTCAAATGATCCATGATGAAAAAATGTTATCCACCTTCAGAGAGAGAACTGATGAACTCAGTGCAGGTTAAAGCACAGGTTTTTTTTTAACTTTTTTCTTTTGTGTGTGTTTATATTTTCTTTTGCAACATAGCTAATAGATATGTTTTTCATGATTTCACATGTATAATCAATATATTGCTTGCCTTCTCAAGGGAATGTAGAGATGGGAGGGAGAGAATTTGAAACTCAAAATTTTTTTAAATGAATGTTAATGTATAATCTATATCAAATTGCTTGCGGTCTTGGGAAGGGGGCAGAGAGGGAGGGAGAAAAGTTTGGAACTCAAAATTTTTCAAAAACTGAGTGTTGAAAACTCTTTATGATGGAGTTCTGACTCTGGGGGGACCTCCTTGAGCTCCCCTTGGGTCTTCCCATCTGACCCAGCCTTTCTTATTCAAATCTAATCTTGCCATTTGATCTGGCAGTCTCCGGAAGCCCAAGGGCTTTTCATTTTCTCTCTGCCCAGGTGTCCGTTGCACTCCCCTCCCTTAATCCTATCAAAACCAGGATTTCTGAATCTTTCCACTTAATCTGGCCTTTCATATTCAAATCTGTTGCTCTTGACCTAGCGTGGCCTTCCATTGTCTGTTACCTCTGCATTGCCCCACCTACTTCCCACCCAAGGACATCACTAGTTACCCCAATCTCTTCAAGACCTTCCCTAAACCCTTCCTCCCATCACCACCCCCAGATCCCTCCTACAGTCATTTCTGTATTTAAGTTCCATCTTTCCTCCATGAAGGCACTCAGATTCAATCCAGTTCAGATTGTCTAGCTGAGATTGTATCTGTCCCGTTTGTTAATACAAGCATGACAAATGTTTAGGTTCCTTAAGAGTCAACCCACTAGGGCAAATCTTTAATAAACTTTGTTTTTCTTTGGCTTTAAGAAGGGTTGTGTTGAATTCATTCGAGCATGACCCAGCATGTTGGTATTTCAGGGTCCCAAGCACCCCTGAACCTCAACAATTCAACATTTGATACCCCCAAAAAAGCAGCAACTGGCCCAGCCCAAACCTTCCCTTCGAAGTGCAGCAGAGATTAACCCTCCCTTCAAATTCTGAAGCCAAGAAGGAAACTAGAAGAATGAGCCAATAAAAAAAGAACCCCACCATAAAAAGCTATTATGGTGGTTCTCAAGACACAAATCCAATAGAAAATAACTCCAGAACATATACAAGCAAAACTTCAAAGAAAACTACACTTTGGACATAAATTCAACTATACTTCTCAGAAGAGGTAAGGCAAGAGTTTTGCTTTAAAAAAGTTTAAAATGTGTTTTTTTTTTTAATAAATGAGAGTATGAGAAATAAAAAGAGAAAAGAAATGAGAACTATGGGGGGGAGGGAATTGGAAAGGAGTTAATAGTTTGGCACAAGTTTAAAACCTTGTCCAAACAACAAACTTCCCCAAAATTAGAATGGACCAAATAGAAGTCAATGACTCCATGAGACTTCAAGAAATATTTAAACAAAATCAAAAGAATGAAAAAAAGAGGGGAAAAAATGTAAGGTATTTCATATCAAAGGCAACTGACTCAGAAAATAGATTGAGGAGAAAAATTAAGAATCATTAGAGTAAGGACTTCTGGGTCATGTAAGAAGATGGAGGACTAGATATTTTCTGTGATCCCCAAAACCTCTCAAGCCTCTCCAAAACAGAAATTAGTCACCAAAGATAAAGTAACATCAGCTTTCTCCATGATCTGGGACAGCCAGTATTCCAGATAAGGTTTAAAAATATTCCAAGAACCCATGAAATAAAGCTCATTGATTTTGAACTCACTCAGCACTCCTCCCCAACCCCACAACAAGAATATACGGTCAACCTCTACAGAGTTTGTCCTAAAAAAAGACAAAGGAAATTAGGTTGTGTCCATGTTTTTAATTTCTCTCAAGCTGGCAAAACGCATACATTGTATGGGAGTTGCAGTCCAGAACTGGGCTCCCCTAAGTGAGCCAGTCCAGAACTGGTTCAATTTAGGGGTTGAGGTGCCCAGTTTATATACCTTTTCAACAGAGGCTGATATCACCCCACAATTGTTTTATCTCCAACAAAGATTGAAATTCCTCTTCTATCAGACCACCCCCCAACCACACCAGGCCACCCCCAGTCTTAAGTCATCTAGATAGAAGAATCTGTCTCCACCAAAGCTGGAGCAGAACACAGTGGAGCTTCTATGCCTTTGATTAGGTCAATTCAAGCTCGGGTTGGGGTTTGACCAGGATAAGAGTCTCCAAGATACTGATTACTAAGAAAAATCATTTTTCACAGTACTAACAGAACCAAAATACAACACAGGCTTACAACAAAACACACTGCCACACCGACTGCTTCTCTCTTCTCTTTCTTTCTAGTGCCATGGCTCCAGCCTGCAGAAATTTTCCCTGGCCTTTACAGACAGCCAGGTAGCCAAAGACCCTCAGGAGCAAAACCCTGCAGGGGTAGGACCCTGTAGCAGTAGTATGATAAATTTTCAACCTGCTAGTGCCAGGCCAGAGAAGTAACAGAGGGAGAGGGACATGGTAACAGGACAGAATGTTGTGTGTGAATTGGGGCAGGGGTGCTTGTAGCAATCTACTAAAGCTTTAAGGAAAGAGCACAGCATCCAACTGGAACCAGTCCTGACCAGCTAAAAGTTACTTAGGGCAGAGATCCAGGCTGGTGAAATGTAAATTGCCCAATATGAAAGGAGGCTGAGAGACACTTTGAGGTCCAGGGGAATCAGAGAGTGATTGAAAGGGAAAGATGGGGGAAGGAGAAAGACTGAAATTGCCCTTGAATTCAGGAAGAATAAAACTCAAAGCAGATAGAGCAACAGAAAAAAAGAATAACCCCTAACAGAAGGAATATGGCTTCCATATCTAGTAAAAAAGTTCAGGGATCTGAGTAAATACTGCCAAACAAAGGAAAATGATCCAAACTTGATGAGACAAGAGGACCCTGTTGAATTGAGATCATGGAACTACAAATACTGTCCCTGAGTAATTCAAAAGAGAAATGAGAATTATGAGAACAGTATTTATAGTATAAAGAGCAAAAATAATGGGCCTAAGAGAAAAACTGGAATCTAATGGCAATTCTTACCAAAGATACAAAAGAAAGAATAAAGGTTTGAAATACAAATACAGAGAAGTGAAAAATAATCTGTAAGAAGAGAAGAAAAAACAATATTATTAAAAGAAAATATGCTTAATACACAAGCAAAACATACTTATTTCAAAGACAGGATGAAAAGAAACAACCTAAGAATCACAGGTCTCCCAGAAGAATGTGACTGGACAAACACCATAAGGAAGGAAATAATAGAAAAGAATTGTGTAAAACTTCGCAACATAGAAAATGAAATTCCAGAGGAAAGAACTCATAGATCCAAACACACACACACACAGAGACAGACAAGACACTCACTCTCTCTCTCTCTCTCTCTCTCTCTCTCTCTCTCTCTCTCTCTCTCTCTCTCTGCAAACTCCAAGACTGCTGGGGACCCCAAAATACCAACACACTGAGTCCTGCTCAAATGAATTCAACACAAGCATTCTTAAAGCCAAAGAAAGACAAAGTTTATTAAAGATTCACCATACTGAATTGACCCTTAAGGACCTTAAGCATTTGTAATGCTTGTATTAACAAATGGGACAGATACTATCTCAGCTAGACAGTCTGAGCTGGATTGAATCTGAGTGTCTTCAGGGCAGCAAGATGGATCTTATATACAGAAAGTTGTGGGAGGGATCTGGGGGTGGTCTAGTAGTCTGGGAGTTCCAGGGATAGTCCTAATGGGACAGGTCAGTAGCCTGAAGTGTCTAGAAGTCTTGTTGGGAATGACCAGTACCCTGGGATGAATAAAGATCAAATCTAGGGAGGATTTTGATGGGAGTGTCCAATAACCTGGAGAATGAGATTTTGATAGGATCAAGGATGGGAAGTATAAGAGAGATTTGGGTTTAGTGATAATGAAAAGCTTATGGGCCCCAGGAGACAGCCCAAAGATTCAAGGAGAGTTCAAGGAGGTTCCCAGAGTCTGTACCCCATGAATCCCTACTAGGAAACTGGAAGAAATGGAACAATGTGAAGACCATTTGAAGAGCAATTAAGCCCATAGTGACCTACCCTGCAAAATGACATGACTTGCACTTGACTTTGTTTTGAGTGAAGGAGGGCTGTGCAGGTCAACAGCCTCACTTCTCCAAAGCCATCTGAATCTAGTGAGCTCATATTCCTCAGGATGACTGGAGAAGCCCAGGATACACTGGGAAACCTTGGGCCCTTTAGGCCAAGGTCTTTGCAGGTACTCAGTTAGGGTGAGGCAATGCCTGTTCATTGAACAGGCCTGTTTAAGAGGCAGCCAGGGCATGGCCCCTTTAATGAGGGAGCTTGACCATAAATAAAAAAAAAGATAGATGTTCAACAATGAAGAGTTTTAGAAAGAAAACCAGAACAAAGTGATTATTTCCTTCTGAAATACACCAAACAACAGAAATGCAGGAGTGAATTGCAACAGACAAGGACAGTAACAGCCACCAAGTGAGAACAGAGAGACCAGTAAAAGCTTATTTCTAAATGTACACAAGCAGACAGGGGTCAAGGCAAAAATCTGTACAGAACCTAGTGATGCTCTGTGTACAGAGGAATCAAAGTTTGGTTGTTGCTCATATGTTTTTGTGGGACTACATTGCAACATGAGAAGGTACATGAAAGATGAGGAGAAGCTCAGAAGTTAGTAAAGTTAGTAAAAACAGTAAAATAATCTCTGTGGTCTCAAAAAAGTGAGGAGTCTAAAGGGGAGTGGATAAAGAGGAGTAGGAAGGATTAAAAAAGGATGGAAAGGAAGGAGGCCTTACTTTGGTGGCAAAAGGGTGTTCTAACGATGAATATTCCTATTGGGCAAGAGAGATGGATAGAGAGTCTATGACAGGAGATAGGGACCTTATACGGGGTGCGATCTGTGGGATTTGGAGCTTTAAAAATCTACTTGTCCTTTATCAGGACAGTGCACTTGGAACCTCTAGGGGCAGCTGGTACCCAAGGAAGTGGGAGAGAATGGACCCATAGAGAAAATTTTGAGATAAGTGTTGGGGAGGTAGGGCAGAAGATAACTAGGGGAGGGTATAGATCAGTGGTGGGGTACATAATTGGAGATATGGTGTCTCTACTGTGGGCAATATTCTCTCTGACACCTGCAATAATGAGCATTGTTCTGGGAGTGAGGCACAATGGAAAAGGGGAATCCATGGGGAAACTCCTAAAAAAAACAATAGCAGAAACTGACTAAAGGAGAAAGCTTGAAAGCTTTGAATATATTAGGAATATAGGAAAAAGAGACTCCAGATAATTATATCAATCAGAGAATGAGGGTCTAGAGCAAACACAGAGGATAGATAATCAAGACGGTGAGAAAAATCCTTTTTTTTTGGAAAGCAGAACCAAAAAAAAAATTGAGAAAAAAAATGAATGGGACTAGTTGAAGGGGAGGAGACGAAAGGGAAATCTACTGGGCTAAGAGGAAAAATGTGTGTGTGGGGTGAGGTGAGAATTATATAACCAGATGAAAGCTGGAGAAACAAAGGAATTAATAAAACCCCAAAGGCAAAGATGTAACAAGCAAGAAGAGGGCCTCAGGTGTGAAGGGAAGGGAGCTAGTGGGAACAGGGTCACCTTAAAAAAAAAGATTAAAGTAACTGAAGATGCAGTGAGGTGGCTTCATGGATAGAGTCCTGGGACTGAAGTCAGGAAGATCTGAGTTCAAATTCAGCCTCAGACACTTGCTATCTATGTGACCCTGGGAAAGTCACTTCACCTTTGTCTGCCTTAGTCTTCTGGAAAAGGAAGTGACAAATAATTCCAGTATCTTTACCAAAAAACGCCATGTACAGTATGGTCCATAGAGTCACAAAGATTTGGATACAACTGAACAACTACAAAGTAACTAAAGAAACATAATACTGTGTTTTCAGCAGAAGAGGGGGGAAATCATAACTTAATATTGGAGATAGAGGAAAATATAATTTTATAACTTTCCATGTGAATGGATTAAGCCATCCAATGAAATGAAAAGAAGTGAAAGATTAGAGAGAATCATCAGAGTACTTGAATGCAAGACCAAAAAAAATGACCCTAGACATTCTACTTCAAGAAATTTTAAAAGAAAACTGCCCAATTGTCTTAGAATCAGAGAACAAAATAGAAACAATCTATGGGTCACCTTCTGAAAGAAACCTCAAATTCAAACTCCCAGAAACATTATAGTCAAAATTCAGAGCTTCCAGGGCAAGAAAAAAATACTGCAACCATCTAGAATGAAAGACTGAAGAACCGCAGTCAGGATCACACATAACTTAACAACCACCACTATAAAAGAACAAAAACTTAGAATATGATATTCTAGAGAGCAAAGGATATAAGCTTATAGCCAATAATAACTTACCCAGAAAAATTGAGTGTATGATACTACAGTGGAAAAATGGACTTTTAATGAAAAAGGGGATTTCTAAGCATTCCTGACGAAAAGACCAGAGCTGCATAGAATCTTTGAAGTTCAAACACAGGAGTCAAGAGAAATACAAAAAGGTAAGCATGAGTGAGGAATCACAAGGGATTAAACAAGGATAAACTGTTTACATATATGAGGATATAATACAGATATCCATTCAGAACTCTATCATCATCGAAGTCATAGAAGAAGTCTAATTAGACAAAGATTGGCAGTGTTTCTGTTATGTCTTGATGATCTTAGGAGAAGAATAGAAAGAAAAAAGAATGGGAAAGGGAAAAGAAGGTTAGGAAAAAATATCCCTCATAATCAGATTGTACACATAGACATTTATAAGTAAGGAGGAGGAAGGTGGGGGTGGAGAAGGAGTGACACTTGAATCTCACTCTCATCTAAGCTGGTCAAATGAGGGGGGGAATATAGATATTTTACACACACACACACACACACACACACACACGAGTTTTGATACAGAAATACATTTCACTAAACAAGAACGTAGGAGGGAAAGCAGAGAATAGGAAAAAGGAAAAGGGAAAGAAGAAATTAGAGGTAGGGTAAGTTAAGGGATCAGTTGAGTAGCTCGGTGGAAAAAGCACTGGACCTCTATTCAGAAGACCTGAGTTCAAATCCAGCTCATTTCACCTCTATTTACCTTAATCTACTGGAGAAGGAAATGGCAAACCACTCCAGTATCTTTGCCAAGTAAACGTCAAACACAGGACACAAATGAACAACAACAACAAAGATTAAGGGAGGGATTAGTCCTAAATTTAAAAAAATCTTTAACTAAGAATGCACAAGCTACAAGAATATAGCTCTTTTTAAGGTGGCAAAGAATGAGACTCTGAACAAGTGCCTATCAGCTAAGAATGGTTCAACAAACGACTGCATATAAACCCAATGGAATATTATTGCTTTGTAAGAAATGATGAAGGAAATGGTTTCAGAAACTTGAGAAGACGTTTACGAACTTCTGCAGAGTGAAATGAAGAAACAGAAGAATCATTTCTACAATTACACAGTAATAATATGGTAAAGACAAAAAAAAACCTTTAAAAGAATTCAGAACTTGGATCAATAGAATGACCAACCAGGATTCCAGAGAACCAAGGATGAAATATGTTACCCACCTCCTAATAGATAGGTGGACTCAAGAGTGCAGAATGTGACATTTTTTTTAAACTTGGTCGAAGAAGTAGTTTTATTTAACTATACATATTGATAACAGAGGGTTTTTCTTTCTATCTCAGTGGTGGGCAATTGAGTGGAAAAGGGAAAAGGCAGATTTCTACTGATTAAAATATATATCTATATATGCAATTAAAAATAATTGTTTTTGTTAAAATAAAGGCAGAGATGGCATGCTTATCAAATTTGTGAATGATATGAAATCAGTAAGGACAGCTAACACATTGGATGTCAGTTGGGAATCACAAAAGATTCTGACAAGTTAAAATGGTAGGCTGAATTTAATAAGATACAATTTAATATAAATAAATGTAAAAGTTTATTCCTGAATATAAAAAAATCAGCTTCACAGCTATAATGTGAGGGAAGTGGGACCAAATAGTATGGAGAAAAAAAAAACAAAAAACATGAAACCTTGATTACAAACTTAATATAAGTCAACATTATAATATTGTAGCATGATACAGTACGCCATGATTTCCAAACTGTAACTAATCCCCAAGGTGCTCTATTGAACTCATAGGAACTCCTTGGGATATTGTAAGTATTTGAGGAAAGCATAGTGATCTAATATTCTCAGAGTCTGGAGATGTGTTTGTTTACTTGTACTTTTGGCTACCCTAGTAATTTCTCTGACTTTCTTGTTGCAATATCATATCTTTTTGAAGCTGGATTTTTGGCAATTAGTGTGATAAACTTTTTTTTCAAAGTACATGGAAAAATCAAGGTAAAAGTGGAAATAGAGTTGCAGTGTCTAATCTGATTCTAAGGTTTGAGAAGCTGTACCGTGCTCAATTTGCATACGTATTCTATTACTGATTATGATTACCTAAAAATGAAATTAAAATAGAATTTTCTTTTAATTTATGTGTATTTTTTTTTTTACAAACACTACTAATTTATTAGGATACAAATACTACTTGTTTGGATCTAACTACTAATAAATGGAACAGTTAGATTTTTCTTTTGGCCTAAGAGTGCCATGAAAAAATTACTGAGACAATGAGGGCTACATGAACCAAAAAAGTTTGAGAACTTCTGGTGTAGTAGAATGTGCACTGGATATGTGCTCCAAGGACTTTGGTTTGACCTCAGGCTCTGACATATTACATGTATGACCTTGGGCAAATAACTTAGCTTCTATCGGTCTCATTTGTAAAATGAGAAGGTGGCTTTAGATGATCTTTTAAGCTCTAAATCTCTACTCTGTGACTAAAAAGCTAATGAGATTTCTGGCTGCATTAAAAGGAAAATAGTGCAAAGTGAAATGGGCAGAACCAGGAGAACATTGTAATAGCAACAGCAACATTGTATGATGATCAACTGTGAATGACTTGGCCGTTCTGAGCAATCCAAAAATCTAAGACAACTGCAAAAGACTCATGATGAAAAATCCTCTCCTCCTCCAGAGAAAGAACTGATTAAGTCTGAATACACATCAAAGCAAGGGTTTTTTTTAACTTTCTTTATTTGTCTTGGGTTTTTTGTTCTGTGTTTTTTTTTACAACATGACTAATAGGAAAATATATTTTGCATATGTATAACCTATATCAAATTGCTTGCCTTCTTAATGAGGGGAGGAGGAAAGGAGGGAGATTATTTAGAACTCAAAAATTTTAAAAGGGAATGTAAAAATTTTTTATGTATAAGTGGAAAAAAAATAATTCCCCTCTACTTCATCCTATTCAGACCATATATGAGGTACTCTGTTATGAGAAATAATTACTTCTCTCTTCTGTTTAATGACTAATTATTGTATTAGATCAAGGTTTTCCCCCTTTTCTACTTCCTCATCCAGAAATCAACCAGTGTAGAAAATCTCTGTCAAAGATCTACAAAAGCAATTTTAAGTTTGGGTTAATGGGGGAATTCCTGCTCGTTGTGGTTACTCAGGCAGGCCTGGAAAATGTTAGTTCTCCCTTTTGTCCAACAGGTGATATGGAAATTGATGCCTCTTTGATCAGCATTTGGTTGATCCAAGTCATGTACCCCAAGAACTTCATTCTAATATAGCCCACCCCTCTCATTGTAATATTCATTTTCTCTTTGTTAACTAATCGGAGTTGATTGCCACCCTCAGGAACACCTACACTTTGAAGGGCATATAAACTGGGAGCCCACCACAATGAGGGGTCTTTTGTTTAAGAGAGAGGGCCAAATGACCATCTTTTTATTAATAAGCATGTTAGCCTTATTAATAAAATGATTAAATTACATAGAAATTGTTTCTCAAAACTTTTTAAATGCCACACTGTTCAATTTTGGGATCTATGCTTTAGGAGTGGCATTGATTAACTCGAGAGAGGGTCCAGAGAAGGAAAACTGTGATAGTGAAGAGTCTTGTGATCATACCATATGAAGATTCATGGAAAGAAATGAGTATGTTTAGGTTGGAGAAACAAATACTTAATGGGGATATGTCCGCTGGGTTCAAGTATTTGAAGGACCATGTGAAAGAAGCATTGATTTGTTTTCATTGGCCCCAGAGGGCAGACAAATCTAGAAGCAGTGGTTAGAAGTTGCAGAGACATACTTCAGCTGGATATAATGAAATACTTCTTAATAACTAGAGTTTTCCAAAACTGAAATGGGCTGCTTTGGGAACCAGAAGTCATCGAGAAGGAGGTAAAGAATCCTTTATGGAGTGTATTATAATGGGAATTCTTCTTCAAGCATGGGTTGGGTTGAAGGCCTCCTAGATACCTTTATACACTAAAATTTTGTGGTTCCATGAAGGGATAAAGCTGAATGAAAGGGATTAATAAAGTAGAATCCAAAGAACAACATACACAACAATGATAGCTTTGTAATTAAAGAACAATGACAAATAGTAATCTGCTTACATGTGTAGCACCCTATCTGGGATCACTCACCCAGCTTATCTGACATGGGCAGGTTAGTTTCCCAGAAAAGGAAATATTACTTCTCCTTTTGGGACTTTAGGGGGTAACCCTAAGGGGTTGTGGCCAGACGTGTCTGTGTGATATATAAATGTGTTCTAAATATATGACATATAATATATGTTATATTATTTATAATATAATAGATAACAAATGTATATAATGCCATAATTATATAATATCTAAATATAAAATAGGGAAGGAAAACAAGTATGATTTTGGGTCTATGTTAAGAAAGCAAACAAGCATTTATTAAGCACCTACTAGTTACTAAGCATTGTACTAGGCACTAGGAATGCCAAAACAAAAACAAAATGTCTACTCTCAAAGAGCTTACATTCTACCCAGGCAAATAATATGTGCTTAGGTAGTCATACACACAGGACATACAAGGCAAATTCAAGTTAACTTGTGGGGGGGAGGGGAAGAGGCACTACCTGCTGAAGGGACCTGGAAAAGCCCCTAACAGAAAGTGGCATTTGAGCCAAGTCTTAACGCAAGCCAAGGAATCCAAGAGCCAGAGGTGAGGAGCGAATGTATTCCTGACTTACAGAGCAGTCTCATGAGAGATGGAATGTTGTGTGTGGAACACAAAGGAGGTCATTTTGGCTCCAGTGTAGACATTGTGTAATAAGGCTGTAAAGGCAGCTTTGGACCAGGCATCCAAATTTACCTGAGTAAGAGGGTGGTGATGTGGTCAGATCTATGCTTTAGGAAAATCATTTTACAACCTGTGTGGAAGATGATTGGAGATGGGAAAGAATTGACAAAAGGAGACTAATTAGGAGACTATTGAAATAATCCAGGCAAGAAGTAAGGAGGGTCAGAAGCAGGGTGACATTTGTGAATGGGGAGGAGACTTTTGGAAGAGACATGAATGTGGAAATTTGGCAACTGATTACAAAATATTAAATGAGGGCAAATGAGGAGTCAAAGAGGACACCAAGATTGTGAAAACCTGGAAGGATTATGGTGCCCTTAACAATAATAGGAAAGTTCAGAAGAGAAAAAAGCTTGAGATTGGGGGTGAGGGTGGTTCTGTTTTGAACATGTTGCTTTTAAAATGTTTATAGAGCTTCCAGTCCTAAATATCCAATAAACAATTATTGATGTGGACTTGGAACTAAAGAGAGAAAGTAAGAGTATATATAGATATGGGAGTCAATTGCATTAAAATAATAGCTATCATCTACATTGGGATGATCATTGAACCCACAGGGGCTGATGAGGTCACAAAATAGGAGTGCAGAGGAAGAAGAAAATAGGATCCAAGCTAAAGTCTGATGGCGTATTAATGAGCATGACATGGATGATGATTCACAAAAGAGACTGAGAAGTGATGGTCAGACAGATAGGAGGAGAACCCAGAGAGAGCAATGTTGTGAAAACACAGAAGAGAAATTATGCAGAAGTGATCTATAGCTCAAATGCCCAGAGTTCAAGGATTTAGCAATTAAGAGCTCTGGTAACTTTGGAGAGAGGGGTTTCAGATGAATGATGAGATCAGATGTTAGAGAAAATGTAGAAGATAATGAGAAAAAAAGGAATTGGGACCAATGAATATAGATAGCATTTCTAGGAGTGTTGAGGCTGGGTTAACAATGGGCAAATCTCTGAAATTAACAGGTATGTGTACAGTCATTTAAAATATTTGGAAGGAATTTGTTTTATATTGCATACTTATTTTTGTCATTGTCCTTTCCTAGGCTCTCATTTATCTATTTGAATACTTGTCAATAAAAGTTAAAATATAATGCACATAAGAAAGCAAAACCAGAATCAGTACCAAAAGTAAAACTAGTATTCTGGGACCTACTTACTTACCCATTTTCTATAACAGGAGCCTGTGACTTAAACTGTTTATAGTATGACTCTTTGTTTAATTTAAGAGTATTTATTTACAGTGGCTAATCCTTTGTGGGCTCCTTTTAAGGACTTTATGTAAGAAGTGTATTTTGGACCAGGAAACTATCAATGCAAACTGTAAAGAAATGCAAATCTATTGTTTGACCTCTCTTAGAATAGTGCAGAAAAGAAATTCTCAGAGGGGAGCCTGTCCCATTCATGCACACCTCCCATGTTCTCACGGTTTTTTTGGATCTCCTTTCCTGTTCCAGAAAAACAATGAGTTCTTCTTAAATTCATTCATACCCTTTGCAATAGATCATGGCTCTTGGCAAATTAGACTCTATCCACACTCCAGGGAAGGCCAGCTTTTAGGCACAGGATTAAGCAGCAATGGGACAAAGGATAAAAAACAGTAGACAACAAGACAGAAAACAATTGTTAGTTAAATGTACTATAATTCTTTCTTCACCTAAACCCACCATCACCTCAATTAATCAACTACAACTCAGTTTTTTTTCTTTCACAACATGACTAATGTGTAACTATGTTTAACATGATTCTACATGTATAGCCTATATCAGATCGCTTGCCCTCTTGGGGAGGGTACAGGGAGTGAAAAAAAATCTAACACTCAAAAATCTTATTTAAAAAAGGAATGTTGAAAACTATCTTTACATGTAATTGGAAAAAAAATACTTTTTACATTAAAAAATCAAATACAGCTGAGATATTGTCCAAGGGGCTTCAGTGAGCTGATGCCAAGGCTAGTGCTAATGTAGCCTCTGACCTAAGAGGAGGCTTGGAAGGAATCACTCTCGGGCTACCTCAAAAGAGACCCCCAACTCCCAGGTCAGCCCAAAACCACCCTAACCTTTTGGGTGTCCTTTGGACCAAGAACACCCCAGTATAGTTCTGGAGTAAATTCTCAGAAAATATCCAGTTGAGTTTTAAAATACTTGGAGCATAATCAGAACTGAATCAACCTCCCCTCCCCGGCCCCCAGCAGAGTCTGAGCAAATATGCACAAAAATTCTTCTGTTCCATTGTGGCGATTCTTTGAATTCTCCTAGGCTCATATAGAGGATCTGGTCTTCTTTTAGATCATTTTTTTTCCCTTTGGGAAACAAGTACAGCAATAGCTGGGAGCTCCTATTAAATAAGGCAAAGTAGGATCACATGGGAACATTTTTACTCAAAGGGACTTGGTGAAAGGCCACTCAGAGGGGAAAAAGTCATGTTTTTTATAAGAACATCAAATTTTCTTTTGACTATATTTTGTCCACTAGGTCCACCTTGGTTAAATTACTTTATCTGTCTTTGGTAGGTAAAAAATTAAGCACAAAATTGCGCAAGATAGATAAAGAAACTTGCGGTGTAATTTTTACTGGCCACTATCCAACTTTATTAAGAATGATGGGCAAAAGAAAGATTGCTAACAGGGCCATGTCAAGGGTAGCTAATGGCTAGTGACCATGAGCTAAGTGAAAAAATGTGAAAGGGGAGGGAAAGAGGTTGAAATTATTTGTGTTTGTCATGGTTTGTTGGGGTTTTTTTTTTAATACTGATTATTTGGCTGTAAATTACTCCCAATCTATGGGATAGAGGGCAAAGTAGAGGCAACAACATAGTTCCTGAAATCAGGGGAGAAGTTGAAGGGATTAAGGAAAGAGAACTTGGGGGAATTCAACTTGACTGTAGGTTTAAGACGACTTCCTGACAGGCCCATACCCCAGTTTATATTTTTTAGTTTTATTAACTTTTTGCTAAGTTTGAGTAATGAACATAAGACCACCACCACCCCACCCCATCCCCAGGAAAGTTCAGGTTTGGGACTCCAGGATATTTTCTTTTATCTCAAATAGCTGGATCAAGGTCTGTAAATCAAGTGGTCAAGACCCAAAACACAAACAGAATTATAATTTGTTTCTTCCTGCTCTGTGTTGTTCTTGGCAATGAGAAAACTAAAGCTTTTCCTGACTGGAGATGGATAATGACATTGGGAGGTGATTCATTGAAAATGGCCTAAGCAACTGGCCTTTTTACTTCTCCTCATTTTTCCCCTTATTGTCCCATCTTGTGTTAGGAAACACATTGGATAAAATAATTCTCATACTAACAAAGCATTTCCCTCTTACTGTGGGCTAGCACATCTGCATTGCTGAAGGGTGGGGCATAGGACCCTAAGTGGCTAAATCAAGAGGGGCCCTTAGAAAAGGACAATCTATCTTTTTATAATTAAGGAGCCCTACAAAAAGAGTGCCCATCTACATACCCTACTTCTCTGAATTCCTGTCCCATGAGGTTCAGTAGAAAAAACATAGGGTTTAGAATCAACAGGACCAGGGTCCGAATCCTCATTCAACTAACTCATTATCTATCTGTGAGTTTTTTCTGTGCTTCAAATTCCTCAACAATAAAATACAGAGTTCAGAACAGATGACTTCAGAAGTCCTTTCTACTTCTAAATTATAAAATATTTAAGTCTAGTAGGAAATAGTTTCTAGATCTTTGGAATTTATCTACATATATGTGAATAAATTTTTTGTGCATTTTAGGTAGAGGAATCTAACTTATGTATTTCAGCAAAATGGAATGAAATTATAGGTGACAAAGTTTCTTTTCTAGCTAACAACAGACATGGAATCCAGGACAATTGTAATACACAAGAATGCGGTAAGATGTGCTAGTACTTACTAACTTTTGTCATGGGAGCATAAAGCAATTGTAATGTTAATTACCTATCTGAAAATTACGATCAAAAGCACCACCACTCACAGATACAGGCTAAGTTTATTTTCACACTGTTTCACAAGAAAGGATCCAGTTAGGACATAAATCAGGAAAGATCTCTTTAAATCTCAAATTCAGAAACATTTTTGGGTGAACTTAGAGGAAAGAAGATGGATAATTCAACTCATTTTGATTCCAAGGAAAAGAATCTAATCCACTTAAAAAACATACACACATTTTTTTTTTTTTGGTCTTCTTGGAAAGTTCTCAACTATAACCAATACTAACCACCACAGAACTGTAGCCACTGAGACAGCACAACATGATAACCTTAGATAAGCTGCTGGACCTTCTGGGCCTCAGCTTCCTCGTTTATAAGATAAAAAGGATAGACTAAATACTCTCAAATTTTCCTTCCAAAACTATGCTATGAGTGATTTATTTTTTATACTGTGAGAACTTGTTTCTAGTTACAGAGGTTTGATCTCTGAAATTTCAAGAGCCCATCCATTCTCAGTTCCTAATGTTCAATAAAAATTCATTTGTTTTATTTTAATTCACTGTTTTCCATGATTCCTAACTGTAACACTTTTAAATTATTTTAAGATAAAATGAGGAAAAGTGAGGCTGGTGACCTCGCACAGCCCTCCCTCACTCAAAACAAAGTCAAGTGCAAGCCATGTCTTCATTTCTCTGATGGCATGATCTTCTTCAGCAATGGAGGACGAACACAGCCTTGTAAGTAGACTCAGCTCCTCCTCTCCTGCCTGTCTCCCCCTCCCCTTCCTTCTCTTCCCCAAAGGAAGGTAAATTTGGATGGCCAAAAATGCCCAAATGACTTGGGTTTTACTGGCTAGTCTTCCTCCTCTCCCACTCATCCCTTTCCCCTCCCCTCCCCTCCCCTTCCTTCCCCTTCCCTCCCCTCCCCTTCCTTCCCCTCCCCTCCCTCCCCTCCCCTCTCTCCTGTCCCCTCCCCTTCCCTTCTCTTCCCTTCTCTTTGAGTCTACAGCACTCTGAAGCTCAGCCTAAAGGCTCTCTTCTGGACCCTCCTGGCTTCAGAGTGATTATAAATAGTAGCTGTTGCTGTTTCCCTCCCAGCCTGAAGTCTTTTTTTTTGTTGTTGTTCCCTCATTAAAGGGGCCGAGCCCTGACTACTTCTTTAACAAGCCTATTCAATGAATGGGAGTTACCTCACCCTAAGTGAGTACCTACTTAGACCTTGGCCTAAAGGGGCCAAAGTCTCCCAGTGCATCCTGGGTCATCTCCGGTCATCCTGAAGAATATCAGGTTACTGGATTCAGGTGGCTCTGGAGGAGAAGTGAGGCTAGTGACCTTGCACAGCCCTCCCTCACCAAAAACAAAGTCAAGAGTAAGTCATGTCATCACTTCTCTGATGGCACGGTTTTCTTCAGCAATGAAGGACGAACACAACTTTATATGTAGACAGCAAAATATTGCAGCCAATAGAACATGAGCCTTGGAATCAGGAAGACCTAAATTCAGATTCTTCTTCAGATACTTACTAGTCATTAACTTCTATTTGTCTCTGTTTCCTCTTCTGAAAAAATGGATAAAAATAACACCTACCCAACAGAGTTATCATGAGGATCAAATGATTTAATACATATATGGCACTTTGCAAATCTTAAGACAATATATAAATGCTAGCTATTAATATTATTATTACTACTTAAAGACTAGTTCAATATCAATTTTTTCCTGATTTCAAGTCCAATATTCTATCCATTGCACTCCTCCAAGCTAGGACATTAGCAGTCCCATCTGCTAGATTTTCTCCATTCACTCGGCAAGAGATCATTTTTTGTGGAAAGACATCCTTGTAATATTTAAACAGGTCTAAACAAGATAGAGTTTGGGGCCTGAAGTCAAGAAGACTCCTCTTACTGAGTTCAAATCTGGTCTCAGACATTCACTGGCTGTGTGAACCTGGGCAAGTCACTTAATCCTGTTTGCCTTAGCTTCCTCATCTGTAAAATGAGCTGGAGAAAAAAATGGCAAAGCGCTCCAGGAACTTTACTGAGTAAACTTCAAATGGCATCACGAAGGGTCAGACACAACTGAAAAACAACTGAATAATAACAAACCAAAGTAGCTGAGAGGAAGTTTATTAAGAGGTGATAGTGCTCATTTTACTAGGGCGATATGACCTCTTTCCCTGACCCAGGAAAGTGGATCACTTTTTTCTCTAATTCTAATCTATAGTTCATATTTGCCTAGGGTTTGAATGGTTACAAAGTGTTTTCCTAAAACTATCAGGCAAATATAGGTCACTGTAAAAGGAAATGGTGGAGGAGCTAATCAATGAACCAATTATTAAGCATCTATTAAGTGTCTACTATATATGTGCCAGCTTACTGAAATTGGAACTGGATACACATTTTTTGGAGTGGTCGCAGTGAAGGGGAGCACCGTGAAGCTGTTGTAGGTTTTGCCATCAAAACTAATCCCATCAGCAAGTTGGTATGCCTGCCAAAAGGAATGAATAACAGGTTCATGACAATGCGATTGCCACTTGCTGGAAAATGCCATGTCACCATCATCAATGCCTATGCTCCCATCATGACAAACCCTGATGAGGTCAAAGAAAAATTTTATGAAGATCTAAAGACCCTTATCATCAATGTGCCAAAGAGGACAAACTTCTACTTCTGGGTGATTTTAATGATAGAGTAGACGCAGATTACCAGACTTGGCAGGGAGTTCTAGGGAATGGAGTTGGAAACAGCAACAGCAATGGTCATTTACTGATGAAGACTTGTGCATCACATGACCTCATCACCAACACTGTTTTCCATTTACCTAAACTCAATAAAACTTCACGGACTCACCCTCACAGCAAACATTGACATCTAATAGACTATGTGATTGTAAGGAGAAGAGACAGATAAGATGTGAGAGTGACAAAGGCAATGTGTGGTGCAGAGTGCTAGACTGATCACAGACATCTTTTCCAAGCTAAATATTCGCATTCCTCAAAAGTGCCACCCGCAAGACAAAGTGACTACCAGAAGAATTAATGTCAACAAATTAGAGCTCTTCTCTGAGAGTGAACAGTTTGTTGCTAACTTGGAGGGAAAGTTGAGCCAACACAGTTGGCAACAGCATAGCAGAAAAGGAGTGGGCAGCTTTCAGAGATTTGGTGTACAGCACTGTATTTTCTCATTTGGTTCAGAACATGCCCAAACACCAAGACTGGTTTGATGAAATGATGGGGAAATTCAGAAGCTGCTAAATGAAAAATGAGAACTCCACAGGATTTACCAGCAGGATAGTTCATCCACCTCTAAGAAGGTAGCATTTAATTCTATCAAAAGCAAAGGACAAACAAAGGTTAGAGAGAGGCAGGATTCCTGGTTTAGTAAGAAGGCAGATGAAATTCAATTTCATGCTAATAGTAACAATACAAAGTGCTTTTATGATTCCCTGAAAGCTATTTATGAACCAAAAACCTATGGTGCATCACAACTACTCAGTGCTGATAGAGCCACATTGATTAGTGATAAGGACATGATCCTAGAGAGATAGGCTGAACACTTCCATAGTGTTCTCCACAGACCATCATTAATCAATGCTAAGGCCATTGACCATTTACCTCAGCTTGAAGTCTATCTCTTCTTAGCTGAACTTCCAGCTGAAGAAGAGGTTTTGAGGACCATTAAGCTCCTTTCATGTGGCAAAGCACCTGGTGCTGATTCTATTCCAGCTGAGATTTACAAGGTAGGTGGACCACTGCTCATACAAAAGTTGACTGATATTTTCCAGGTTATGTGGCAAGAGAAGGTTATTCCCCAGGAGTTCAAGGATATCTCCATTGTCTATCTCTATAAAGGTAAAGGGAATAGATTGTCCTATGACAATCATGGTGGGGAAGGGGTCTCTCTTAGTCATTGCTGGCAAAATTCTTGCTAGAGTCCTCCTTAATAGGTTGATCCTTCACCTGGAAGATGGTCATATACCTGAGAGCCAGTGTAGCTTCAAAAAGGGCCAAGGAACAGTCAGTATGGTGTTTGCTGCCCAATAACTCCAGGAGAAATGCCAGGAGCAAAACAGAGGTCTGTACACAACATTTGTAGATCTGACCAAGGCCTTTGACACTGTTAGTTGTGAGGGCTTATGGAAAATTATGTCAAAATTGGGCCTGGAGAAGTTCATCAGTATTGTACATCAATTTTATGATGGCATGTTTGCCTGGGTTCTGGATAGTACACAATACTCTCGTGCCTTCCCAGTCATCAATGGAGTGAAACAGGGTTGTGTGCTTGCTCCCATGCTTTTTAGCTTGGTATTTTCAGCCATGTTGTCAAATGCTTTCAATGAGGATGAACACAGCATCAAAGTCAACTGCTGTACTGATGGTAAGTTCTTCAATCTGAAAAGGCTACAAGCCAAGACCAAAGTGGAGGGAGTGTTGGTGCATGATTTTCTGTTTGCAGATGATTGTGCACTCAATGTAGCCTCTGAAGCTGAAATGCAACAAAGTATAGATCAATTCTCTGTTGCCTGTGCTAATTTTGGCCTAATAATTAACACCAAGAAAATAGAGGTGCTCCATCAGCCACCACCACACCATCCATATGTGGAACCATCACTTACAACAAATGGAGAATTTTTGAATGCTGTGAATAAGTTGACCTACCTTGGCAGTGTACTTTCCAGAGATGTACACATTGACAATGAGGTTGATGGATGCATTGCCAGAGGTAGTTCAGTGTTTGGGAGGCTCCGAAGAAAAGTTTAGGAGAGAAGAGATATTAGACTGATTACCAAACTGAAGGTCTACAGAGCCATTGTGCTGACCTCATTGTTGTATGCCCGTGAAACACGAACAGTCTACCAGCTCCACGCCAGGAAACTGAATCACTTCCATTTGAACTGTTTTAGGAAGATTCTGAGGATCTCCTGGAAGGATGAGGTACCAGACACTGAGACGAGCTGAACTGCCAAGCATTCAAATTGTGCTTCAGAGAGCACAACTCCAATGGGCTGGCCAGGTTGTTTGACTGCAAAATGTATGCTTGCCAAAAAAACTATTTTGTGGAGAACTCACATGGGTCAGGAGATCACATGGTGGTCAGAAGAAGCAATACAAGGACACTCTCAAGGTCTCTCTCAAGAACTTTACATCCGACTATGCGACATGGGAGACACTGGCACAGGACCACTCAGCATGGCATGCCCACATCAGAAAAGGTCCTGTGCTCTATGAGCAAAGCAAAATTGAGACAGCACAAACGAAATGTAGGATGTACAAATTTGGAGTAACCACCCCAAATATTCACACAGACTATCTGTGCTCAATCTGTGGTAGAGCATTCCCAGCTCATATTGGTCTGATCAGCCAGATTCAGACACACTGAAACTTGAGTTTATCATGGTGATGTAATTTTGGTCTTCAAGAATAAAGAACAACAACCAACCAACCAATATAGGTACCAGGCACTTTGCTAAGTCCTGATAATACAAAGACAAAAATGAAATAGCCCCTGAACCCTCAAACAGTGGCATTATATGTATGTATAAAATTTTATACATATGTATGCATATATGCAAACATGCATATATATACATACATATATATGTTACATACATATATATATACACATATGATACATTCCAATTTACCATTGGAAAAATGGTCAAGGGATGGGAGCATCTGGGAAGATAAAGAAGAGTCCCATGTAGAATGTGTCACTTCAGGTGACTTTCAAAGTAACTAGGGATTCTGAGTAGCAAAGGAAATGTATTCCAGGTAGGGGGTACAGCCTAAACCCAAGCTTGGAGACAGGAAATGAAGTGCTGTGTCAGGAAAAGCAAGAAAGCTAGTTTGACTATAGTGTAGAGGTATATAGTACATGGATTATCTGCGCCTGACCTGTGATAGAGCCTTCCAAGCTCATGTTGGTCTGATCCATCATAGTCCACAGTTGGACGCACTGTAACTTGACTCTAACACAGTGACATATTTTGACCCTCTTTGAGAATGCAGGACAACAACCAACCAACCAACCACACAAGAGGAGCAGCGTAGCTATAACAATGGATAATGTGGCTGGCAGGGTAGATGAGATAGGTTGTCAAAGGTTTTAAATTCCAAATAGAGAAGATTGCATTTACCTCTAAAGAAATCTCTGTGAAGATAAACCTGAGGATTATATTTAGTTTACTATACTGCTCATTATGATTGTGTTAATGATCATTATTAAACTTTCTCTTTTTTTCCCCCCATATATCCCCATATAACTAGCTTTATTTTATTGTCTGCATCCAATGTTCTGGTCTTATTTTTATCTTCATTTTAATGATGTTTCCCACGTCCCTCTCCAAAACCCATGTTCCTATCCTTCTCTAAACTATACAGAGATATTTAGTAATAGTAATAATAAGCAATAAAAATAATAGTAATAACAATATCATTCATATAATACTTCAAGGTTGGTGCAACACTTTACAAATATTATTTCATTTGTTCCTCACAATCACCCTAGGAGGGAGGTGCTATTATTAATCCCATTTTATAGTTGAAGAAACTGAGACATACAAAAGTTATGACCTGCCTCAGGTCACACAATTACCTAGAGGCCAGATTTCAAATCAGATCTCTCTGACTCTGGGAAAGTGTTTGATCTATTGCCCCACTTAACTGATTCAGCCTAGAGGAATAGGGAGAGGATTCATTGATGGGACGGATGTACTGCAAGAGGCACTTCTCATGAGCATAAAAGGGAATACAAATCCTTGCTCTTCCTAACATCTGGGTTTCTGAATTGGGTCAAGTTGGTAGTGTTCTCCTGCCTTTTTTTTTTAAAAGATAGTGACATTTATTTATGTTTATTTTTCAACATTCATTTCCACAAAATTTTGAATTCCAGATTTTCTCCCCATCTTTCCCCTCCCCCCACCCCATAATGCCTTGCATTCTGATTACCCCTTCCACCAATCTACACTTCCTTCTAACATCCCAGCCCTCCTTTATACCCACCTTTTCTCTTGTCTTGTAGGGCAAGATAGATTTCTATACCCCATTACCTGTATTTCTTATTTCCCACTTGTATGCAAAAACAATTCTCAACATTCACTCCTAAAACTTTGAGTTCCAACTTTTCTCCCTTCCTCCCTCCCCACCCATGCCCACTGAGAAGGCAAACAATTCAATATAGGCTATATATGTGTAGTTTTACAAAAGACTTCCATAATAGTCGTATTGTGTAAGACTAACTGCATTTCCCCCCATCCTATCCTGCCCCCTATTTATTCTATTCTCCGTTTTGACCTTGTCCCTCCCCAAAAGTGTTTACTTCTAATTACTCCCTCCTCCCATTTGCCCTCCCTTTTATCATCCTCCCCACCCCCCTTGTCCCCTTCTCCCCTACTTTCCTCTCGTGTAAGAGATTTTTATACCAAATTGAGTGAGCATGTTTTTCCTTCCTTCAACCAAATGTGGAGAGAGTAACCTTCACTTTTTCCCTCTCACCTCCTCCCTTTTCTTCTCTATTGAAAAAGTTTTTTCTTGCCTCTTTTATGAGAGATAATTTGCCCCGTTCCTTTTCTCCCTTTCTCCTCCCAATATATTCCTCTCATACCCCTTAATATTATTTTTTAAGATCTCATCCCTTCTTATTCAACTCACTCTGTGCTCTCTGTGTATAAATATATGTGTGTGTCTATGTGTGAGACTAATCCCTCCAACTACCCAAATACTGAGAAAAGTCTCAAGAGCTACAATTATTATCTTTCCATGTAGGAATGTAAACAGTTCAGCTTTAGAAAGTCCCTTATGATTTCTCTTTCCTCTTTACTTTTTCATGCTTCTCTTGATTCTTGTGTTTGAAAATCAAATTTTCTATTCAGTTCTGGTCTTTTCATCAAGAATGTTTGAAAGTCCTTTATTTCATTGAATAATCATTTTTTCCCTGAAGTATTATACTCAGTTTTGCTGGGTAGGTGATTCTTGGTTTTAATCCTAGTTTCTTTGACTTTTGAAATATCATATTCCAAGCCCTTTGATCCCTTAATGTAGAAGCTTATGTTATCCTGATTGTATTTCCACAGTACTCAAATTGTTTCTTTCTAGCTGCTTTGCAATATTTTCTCCTTGACTTGGGAACTCTGGAGTTTGGCTACAATATTCCTAGGAGTTTCTCTTTTTGGGTATCTTTCAGGAGGTGATTGGTAGATTCTTTAATATTTATTTTGCCCTCTGGTTCTAGAATATCAGGGCAGTTTGCCTTGATAATTTCATGAAAGATGATATCTAGGCTCTTTTTTTGATCATGGCTTTCAGGTAGTCCCATAATTTTTAAATTGTCTTTCCTGGATCTATTTTCCAGGTCAGTTGTTTTTCCAGTGAGATATTTCACATTATCTTCTATTTTTTCTTTCTTTTGGTTTTGTTTTTTAATTTCTTGGTTTCTCATAAAGTCATTAGCTTCCATCTGCTCCATTCTAATTTTTAAAGAATTATTTTCTTCAGTGAGCTTTTGAACCTTCTTTTCCATTTGGCTAATTCTGCCTTTTAAAGCATTCTTCTCCTCATTGGCTTTTTGACCTCTTTTGCCAATTGAGTTAGCCTATTTTTAAAGGCTTTATTTTCTTCAGCATTTTGGGGGGTTTCCTTTAGCAAGCTGTTGACATGCTTTTCATGATTTTCTTGCATTGCTCTCATTTCTCTTCCTAATTTTTCTTCCACCTCTCTTACTTGATTTTCAAAATCCTTTTGAGGTCTTCCATGATCTGAGACCACTTCATATTTATTTTGGAGGTTTGGGATGCAGAAGGCTTGACTTCCTCTGATGGTATGCATTGTTCTTCCTCATTCAAAAGGATGGAAGAAAACACCTGTTCACCAAGAAAGTAACCTTCTATAGTCTTATTTTTTTTCCCTTTTTTTGGGCATTTTCCCAGCCAGTTACTTGACTTTTGAGTCCTTTGTCAAAAGGAGGGTATACTCTGGGGGCCTGTAAGTTTACTCCTCTCCTGGCCTGCATGCTGGTCTGGGAGCAACCAAAAACTTTTCTGCCCAGAATCTGTGGGTAGAATTCCCTCTCTACAACTGCCTCTAGCTCCACCGAGCCGGGGCTCCTCCTCACCCCAGGGCCGTGCTCAAGGCTGAGATTCAGATCAGTGGCTCAATTCCCCCAGGGGCTTTAGGTGGAGGTCTCCAAAAATGGATGCTGCTGCTGCTGCAGTAGCTGCTACCGGAGGTCCAGACCACTTTCCCTTCTTCTGGGTGAAGGAGTGAAGGAGCTTTCTCACTAACCTTTGAAGCTATCTTTAGCATTTGTGGGGTAAGCAATCTGGGAAGTGCTCCTGATGGTGGCTCCCTGAAGCTTGTTCTGGGTCCTGTCCCAGGCCACATGACCCATGTTGGGCTGCACTCTGCTCCACATTTAGTGTGATAGACCTTTCCTGTTGACCTTCCAGACTGTCTTGGACTGGAAATCTCTTTCACTCTGTCGTTTTGTGGCTTCTGCTGCTCTAGAATTTGTTTAGAGTCATTTTTTACAGGTATTTTATAGGCTACGTGGGGGAGATTCTACAGGTCCATCTTTCTACTCTGCCATCTTGGCTCTGCCCCTCTCTCCTGCCTTTCTAAAGCAGACCTGGATAAATTGAATAACGCAACCCAACTTTCCTGAGATAAAATCAGAGATGGAGAGACAAACCAGGAGAAAACCTAGATTAGTTCAAAGAGGAAAGACTCACCTGAATAGTTAAGTCAACAAGTAATTATTTGATCTATGTGCCAGGCACTGCAGGTGGCCAAAACTCTGTCCTTCCCCTGAGAAGAAACTTACCATGTGAGATTTGAAGCAATGTTCAAAAGAAGGCTTAAGAAGAAGGAAAATGGAGGATTTGGGGAGCCTAGAAAATTATTCTGAGATTTGTCCTATTTGGTTCTGTTTAAAGAGATGGTCCCCTGGGAAAAGAGATGAGTACCATCTGGTGGAAGAAAACCAAACTGCATAGAGGAACTTGCTGACCTGAGGGGTAGAAAAAATGATGAGAAATGAGTGGTTATTCCTCACCTCCATATTCCCCTGGCACCTAAAGAAGAGTCGAACTGTGGAAAGTGGTGAATTAGTTAAAGTGATCAATAGAAAAACAACAAGCTGATGGTTAAATGACTGACCACTACCTGCTGGAAGTGGGAAAGGAAACTCACAGATAAGATTGCTGATAGAGAAATGCAATTGTTAACACCTGCTAAGAATGGCAACATCACTGGAGACAAAGGGAATCTAGTCCAACTAACCTCTTCATCTTAAAGATGAGAAAACTAAGACCCAGAGAAACTAAGTAGTAACTTGCCCAATTATAACACTTAGTAAGCCTCAGAGACAGGATTTCAACACAGGTCCTTGAACTGCCAGTGTCCTCTCCATTTTGTGACAATGCCTCAAAGTTGCTGGCTTCACAAATTTTAGCACTGACAGAGCAGCCCCAATGAGAACAAACCCAATCTCTCCCAACTGGAGTCCTACTCAGAACCATACTTTAAATCATTGGAGTTTTGTAGTTTTCTGGGAGAGTCAAGTAAAGTCAAGAAATGTCTATTAAAGACTATGTGCCCAATACTGTGCTAAACTCTGAGAATACAAAGAAAGGCAAAAAACAAAAACAAAAAAACCATTCTTGCTCTCAAGGACATTACACTCTAACGGAGGAAACAGCATGCAAACAATTATGATTTATGCACAAAATAGATTGGAGGTAATCTCAGAGGGAAAGCACTAACTGTAAGGGAAATTTGGAAAGTCTTCTTGAGGAAGCGGGAATTTTAGTAGAGACTTCAGAGAAGCCCAGAAATGAAGAGTAGAAGGGAGAGAATTCCAGACTTGGGGAACAGTCAGTCATAATAATACTAATAGTAGCTAGAATTTACATTGGGCTTTTAGGTTTGCAAAGTGCTTTCCAAATATTATATCATTTTATCCTCACAATAACCCTGGGAGGTAGAAGTTGTTATTATAGCCACTTTACATATTAGAAAACCAAGGCAGTCAGAGAATGGTTTGCTGAGGATCACACAGAGACTAAGTGTCTGAGACTGGATCTGATCTCAGATCTTCTTAACACCAGGTTCAGTGCTCTATCCATTGTGACATCTCACTATCTTGGTGAAAATACAAAAGTGTGGAAATGGAATGTCATGTATGAGGAACTAGTCCCTGAAATATAGAATACAAATAAGTAAAGGTTAATAAGGTACAAGAAGACTGGAAAGGTAAGAGGGGGTCAAGGTATGAAGGGATCTTAAAGCCCAACAGGTTTACTTGCTAGGGCTCACACTTCAGATGCATGGTCTATTGTATCCATTACCTGTTCAATAAAACTCATTCTTTTGAGACTTGTTAGCCTGTGTGCTCATAAGGAAAGTTGGTGACTATCCTTGGAGAGTGCCAAACACTGAATTAAGCATGATCACTTGAGAAGAAAGCACTTCGGTTTGAAAATCATTCTACTTCCCAGTTGCTGTAACTTGAATCTCAGCATTTGCTTCTTCTGGTCCTTGCTGTTTCTGCTTGTCAACAACATGAATTCAATTCAATTCAGCAAACTGAATACCTTCTTGAAAACAACACTGAAGAGACGGATACACGTATATGTATATACATAAAAGTACAAACTGGAGGGTATGTGGAGGTTGTGAGAGAAACATGTAAAATGTATGTGTAAAGCATCAGGCTGTGGGGAAAAAAATCTTTATCATTCAAGGAACGAAACTATTTTACAATGATTGATTGGCATCTATTATTTTTAGCTTTAAAGAACTCCTTTTCTTTTCTTTTTTGATATTAAAACAATTAATTTAAGAAGGCCTTTTGAGCAATTCAGCTGCAGTAAATGCTAAGAATTTTTAAAATGACCCCCTCCTCAAATAAGTCTATTGTTGCCTTGAATCTGGTGCTTCCACAGCTATCCAAAGGGACCTGCAGTTGGGGTTAAAACTGTTGCTTAGGTTTTGCATGGATTAGGATCAAAGGATTTCTTGGGGTTCTGGATTCATTTGAAATGGATTAAAATGGATAATTAAAAAAAAAAAACAACAGAAGAGGAGGGAAAAACTTGTAATCCTTCCACCCTGGCACAGGAATTAGAGAGATCCCAACCCAAGGTAACAAGTCTTGACCTGCTCCCTGGTCCAGTAATCTTGCAGTCAAAACTCAGAAATCAAATCAAGGTTTCATTCCCTGCACCCCTTTTCTACTATGCATTTCTGATAAGGTACCCCAGGCAGACTGCAGTTCTCTCTTCTCTCCTTGCAAACACAAGCCCAAGGGTGTGCTGCAAATGAACTCTCTCTACGTGCTCTTTCCCCAGATGTTTTCAGCTCCCACTCTGCCAACAATCCTTTACTGCTGCATTCCAACAAATTAGCCATGTGACAGATTATTTTTAACTTCAATAGAATTGCTCTCTCTCTTTTAATATATTGTGCTTGTCCTACATTCCCTCGGTGAAAAGGGCACAATCGGCTACTTCTGAGAACTTTTAATTACTCCCAATTGTTTGGAAAACCTCTTAGAAGCTTAAAAATAACATTTCTTTCTCCTATCCCCCTCCTGACTGACCTTTCCTCCATTTTTTTCATTAGTCATTTTTAAATTCAAGTCCAGTCTTCTGCTGGTGCCATATTTTCCTGGGGTGAGCAAAGAAATGCTTTGTTCCCCTGGTGGAGACCACTGTGCTCCCTACTTCCTTCTCCCTCTTCCCATCATAATACTTGCTCTCCATTTAGTTTAGATTTTGGGCAGTAGTCTTTCAGGTAAGGCCCCAAAAGTATTAGACCTTTTGTTTACCCTTCTCTCAAACTTAGAAAGATATTGTGGTCAGTAAGCTAGTTCCCCAAAAGTGCCTACTGTGTGCCAGTCATTGTTCTAATTGTTGAGGATACAAAGAGAGGCGAAAGAAGGTCCCTGCCCTTGAGAAGTTCACAACTGAATGAGGAAGAAACAATGAAAGAAATATGTATGGTTAACAATACAGGTATGTGTATATGTATACACACACATAACCATATCTGTATGGATGTATAGTGTTAAGAAATTCCATCTTTGCCACTCTAGTTTTCCTACAGTGGCAAAAACAATGTTTTAAAAGTAGTAAAATACTTAGGATAGTGGTACATGCCTGTAATCTCTGCTGCAAGGAGGCTGAGTTTTACACATCAGTGGACTCAGCTAATCAGGCAACTGCATTAAGTTCTGCAATGATATAGTAAGCCTCTAGGATCCAATGAACCCACCAGGTTGGTTAAAGGAAGAGGCAAACTATCCCAGCTCAGAAACAGACAAAGTCAAAATTCTCATTCCAATTAGTAGATTGGCCCATGAGTGACATCTTCACTTCTAGCCTGGGTAGGGAGATAGGAGATTCGGTCTCAAGGAAAAAAAAGGCATAAGAGGGTGTAGCTGTTGGCTGCCTAGACCACTAAAATATAATACCATCTACACGAGAGACAAGAAAATTGGAGTATAAGTGGACATTCTGCACTAGTCTCCCATGAGCTGGGAGAGCCTGAACTGTCTGCATCTTTAAAACTATCTGATTAAAGTACCATTTAGTTCTTTGTCTAGAGAGAGTTGTTGGTCCTTCATTCTTGAAGAGGACCATGATATTAGGAAGGTGATGCCAGGACTTGCAGATGAATTAGATTTAAATGAGGGGTGACTGTGCAAAGCCACCAGCCTCACTTTCTCTTCCAGAGCCATCTGAGTCCAGATATAGATCAGAAAGACTGAGGATGGCCCCAATCTAGGGATAGACTTGTTCACCAAAAGCAGGTGACACTATGTGGTAAGCAGGGGAGGGCCTAAAGTTCACCTTCCCCACCCTTTTGAATCATGTGAACTTAAGACTTGAGGGTTTGGTCTGTTTCATTTACATTTTTCAGTTCTAGATTCAAGGAGTGGAATTCTCTATCTGGGAGCTTCAACCATGGGGTGTTACAGCCAGCCCAACAGGGGTGTCCTGAGAAACCAGGGTCCTAGAATGCTTGTCTAGGGAGCTTTAAACCTGACATTGGTGGGACTAATGCTTTTTCTTTACTTTCTTCTTCAGTCATGTTTTACTCTTTGTGACCCCATTTGGAGTTTTCTTAGCAGAGATGCTGGAATGTTTTGCCATTTCCCTCTTCAGCTCATTTTACAGGTAAAGAAACTGAGGTAAACAGGGTTAAGTGACTTACCCAGGGTCACACAGCTAGTAAGCATCTGAGGCCACATTTGAACTCAGGAAGATGAGTGTTCTCCACTTCAGGCTCAGCATTCTATCCATTGAATCACCTAGCTGCCTCTTATTAGCTGCTATTATTATCACCACTTTACAATTGAGGAAACTGAGGTAGATAGAAATTAAATGACTTGACCAGGGTCACATGGTTAGTAAGTATCTGAGGTTGGTCTTGAACTCAGATATTTCTGACTCCAGGACCACTGCTCTGTGCATACAAATGCCACAGATACAAAATGACTTCATAGACTATAAATACTTTTATCCACCTATTTCATGAAGTGATAAAGAATTTTCATAAGGAATAAAATACAAGTTAAGTACTTTGAAATTTAATCTATCTATAAACACATGATAAATAAAAGGGAAAGATACTTCTTCATAACAGAACTGGAGTTGGATAGAAAGAGAAATTGACCTTAAACAAAATAAAACTGATGGAATGTCCAGACACTTTCATCAACAGAAACATTTCAAAAATCAACTCATTCCAAAAAACTCATAGAGTCTAAATATAAATTCATCAATATGTTTTAAGTATACTTAAAAGAAGAAAGAGAGCCCCGCAGTTGCAGCCCAGCTATGTGCAGAAACATATCTTTTCCATCTCTGCTCATACATTCAGAACTCAAGCAGAGTAGAAAAACAAAGTTGAAAGGTTCCAAGAATATATTCATTGCATACAGGAATCAGATAACTTTCTACACGTATTTCAGAGCCCAGTCTGTGTGACAAGATCCTATCAGAACCCCAAACCAATCAAGATCTCCATATGAGAACTTTGAGTTTGAGAACAATGTCGTGTGAATTCTAGCTGTTTCCTGGTATGGTGCCCTCCACCCCACTAAAATGAAATAAAAACATAACTGCCCCTAGGACAAGGGTTCTTAACCTGGCATCCATAGTCCCTTAGGATCTGTATATAAATTTCAAGAGGTCTGTTTACTTGGATGGGAAAAAATATTTCATTATTTTCACTGTCCTTTTGTTATCTTGTGTCTTTTGTTTTGTACATTTAAAAAACCTTATTCTGAGAAAGAGGCTGCAGGTTTCACCAAACTGTCAATGTCCTCAGACATATGATAAAATACACATAGTCAAGAATGATGACATTTATTTTTTTCACATTTATTTATTTTCAACAATCACTTCCATAAGTTTTAAATTTTCTCCCCCTCCCTCCCCAAAAAGGCATGCAATCTTATATGGGCTCTACACAAACATTCTTATTAAACGCATTTTCACATTAGTCATGCTGCATAGAAGAATTAAATTGAATGGGAGAAACCATGAAAAAAACTAAACACAAAAATATAAAAAAAGAGAAAATAGTCTGCTTCATTCTGCATTCCAACTTCATAGTTTTTTCTCTGGATGTGAATGGCATTTTGCATCATGAGTCCTTTGGAAATGTTTTAGGTCCTTGCCTTGCTGTGGAGGACTCTATCTATTGAAAACAGTCCTCACACACTGTGGCTGTTACTGTCTATAATGTTCTCCTGGTTCTGCTCACTTCATTCAGCTTCAGTTCATATAAGTCTATCCAGGTATTTCTGAAGTCTGCCTGCTCATCATTTCTTACAGCACAATATGCATTCATATACCACAACTTACTCAGCCATTCCCCAATTGATGGGCATTCCCTCGATTTCCATTTCTTGGCCACCACAAAGACAACTGCTATAAATATTTGTACATATGGGTCCTTTTCCCATTTTTATGGTCTTTTTGGTATACAACTCTTGGGTCAAAGGGTATGCACATTTTTGTAGCCTTTTGGGTATAGTTCCAAATTGCTCTCCAGAATGGTTGGATCAGCTCACAGCTCCACCAACCATGAATCAGTGTTTTAACTCTCCCACATCTCCTCTAACATTTATCATTTTCCTGTTTTGTCATGTTAGCCAATCTAATAGGTGTGATGTGGTACCTCAGAGTTGCTTTGGTTTGCATTTCTCTAATCAATAGTGATTTAGACCATTCTTTCATATGACTATAGATAGCTTTAATTTCTTCCTCTGAAAACTGCCTGTTCATATCCTTTGACCATTTATCAATTGGCAAATGACTTGTATAGACTGATGACATTTAAATGTCAAGTTCAATGTTTGGGTTCAAAGAAATGAACAAGAAGAAGATAGGGGTAGGTATGGCTAAACAAGACCTTAAGAATTAAGAGTTGGAAGAGACCTTAGATCATTTAAGTTAGGAGTTCTTAACCTAGGATCCATGGAAAGATTTCAAGGGTTCTGTGGACTTGGGTGGGGAAAGAAGACTTCTATTTTCACTAACATTTGGTTTCCTCTGTAATTCTATGTATTTTGTTTTATTCATTAAAAAACATGGTTCTGAGAAGTGTTGCACGGGTTTCGCCAAACTGTTGTCCAAAGATTCCATGTCACAAAAAGGGTTAAGAATCCCCAGTCTTGAAAAAATAATATCAAAATTCATCTGAAAGAACAAGAGGTCCAGAATATAAAGGAGACTAATGAAAAGAAATGCTAGGGAAGGTAGCCTAGCACTCCAGATCTCAAATTGCATTATAAAGCAGCAATTATCAAAACCATTTGGTATTGACTAAGAAACAAAAGGGTAGACAAGTGGAATAAGCTAGGTACTCAAGACACAGTAGGCAATGATTATAGCAATCTATTGTTTGATAAACCCAAGGATCCCAGCTTCTGGGATAAGAACTCACTGTTCAACAAAAATTGCTGGGAAAATGGATAACAGTGGGTGGAAGCTAGGCATAGACCAATACCTGACACCATACACAAGAATAAAGTCCAAATGGGTACACAATCTAGGTATAAAGATTGGTACTATGGACAAATTGGTGGAGCAAGGAATAGTATATTTATCAGATTTATGAAGAAGGGAAGAATTTTTGACTAAAGAAGAGGAAGAAGGCATTATGAAGTGCAAGATGGATAATTTTGATTACATTAAACTGAAAAGTTTTTGCATGACCAAACCCAATGCAACCAAGATTCAGAGGGATGCAGAAAAATGGGGAAAAAAATTTTCAGCTAGTGTCTGTGATAAAGACCTCATTTCTAGAATATATAGAGCACTGAGTCAAATGTACAAAAACACAAGTCATTCCCTAATTGATAAATGGTCAAAGGATATGAACAGGCAGTTTTCAGAGGAAGAAATTAAAGATATCTGTAGTCATATGAAAAAATGGTCTAAATCACTATTGATTAGAGAAATGCAAACCAAAACAACTCTGAGGTATCACATCCCACCTATCAGATTGGCTAACATGACAGAACAGGAAGATGATAAATGTTGGAGAAGATGTGGGAGAGTTGGAACTAATTCATTGTTGGAGCTGTGAGCTGATCCAACCATTCTGGAGAGTAATTTGGAGCTATGCCCAAAGGGCTACAAAAATGTGCATACCCTTTGACCCAGCAATATCACTACTAGGACTGTATCCCCAAGACATCATAAAAATGGGAAAGGGTCCCACATGTACAAAAACATTTATAGCAGCACTCTTTGTAGCTGCCAAAAACTGGAAGTCAAGGGGATGTCCATCAATTGGGGAATGGCTGAATAAATTATGGTATATGAATGTAATGGAGTACTATTGTGCCATAAGAAATGATGAACAAGAAGACTTCAGAGAGGCCTGGAAGGACTTATATGACCTGATGCTGAGTGAAAGGAGCAGAACCAGGAGAACTTTGTGCACAGCAACAACCACAGTGTGCGAGAGTTTTTTCTGGTAGACTTGGAATTTTGTAATAACACAAGAACTTCTTAAAAAAAATAAAATAAAATCCCAGTGGTGGTTCTCTAAGGCAAAATGCCTTCCACACTCAGAGAAAGAAATATGGAAGTCATTCGCAGAATGTAGCAGATCATGTTTGTGTATGTGTATATTTTTGTGTATCATGTTTTGATTTGTTATATGATTTCTTCCATTTATTTTAGTCCGACTACATAGCATGACTATAGTGAAAATGTACTCAATAGGAAAGTATATGTAGAACCTACACAGAACTGTATGCAGTC
Organism: Notamacropus eugenii; assembly: GCF_028372415.1. Classification (NCBI taxonomy): domain Eukaryota; kingdom Metazoa; phylum Chordata; class Mammalia; order Diprotodontia; family Macropodidae; genus Notamacropus; species Notamacropus eugenii. The sequence continues at coordinate 708,775,630 of NC_092872.1, read as the reverse complement.
GTGGGGAGGGAGGGGGGTAGTGGGGGGTAGGTGTGGGGGGGATAAAATCTCAATTGTATGGCAGTGATTGTTAAACATTAAAAAATAATTTAAAAACAAAACAAAACAAAAATGGGAAAGGGTCCCACATGTACAAAAATATTTATAGCAGCACTCTTTGTGGTGGCCATGAACTGAAAATCAAGGGGATGCCCATCAACTGGGAAATGACTGAATAAGTTATGGTATATGAATGTAATGGAATACTATTGTGCTGTGAGAAATGATGAACAGGAAGACTTCAGAAAGGCCTGGAAAGACTTATGTGATCTGATGCTGAGCGAAAGGAGGAGAACCAGGAGAACTTTGTGCACAGCAATGACCACAGTATGCAAGAGTTTTTTCTGGAGGACTTGGGACTTCATTGCACTGCAAGAACTTAAAAAAAAACTCCCAATGATCTTTTAAGGCAAAATGCCTTCCACATCCAGTGAAAGAATTATGGAATTCAATTGCAGAATGTAGCAGATCATTTTCTTTTGTATTGCATTTTGGTTTGTTGTGTGATTTCTCCCATTCGTTTCAATTCTTCTGTACAACACAACTATGGTGAAAGTGTATTTAATGGGAATGTATGTGTGGAACCTATATAGAATTGTGTGCCAAACTGAGGAGGGAGGGGAAGACTGGGGGGGGTGGGGGGGGAGGAAAAAAGAAATCCAAGTTATATGGTAGTGATTGTGGAACACTGAAAATAAACAAAATTAATAAAAAGTTAAAAAAAAAGAATTCCCAATCTTGGCTAAAATATAAACTCTTCACCTTGAGATTTAAAGCTTCTTTACTTCACTTGGTGGCAGCTTCCAAGCTTATGCCACATTCTTCGCCTTCTAGCCAAACTGGTCTTTACAGGAAAGGCTAGCCCTATGTCATGACTGTATGTACTCCCTCTTGTTCCCCAAGTCTTTTAGAATCCTCAACTTTATTCAAGGTTCTAGCATCATTCCTACAGGAAACCTTTCCTGATTCCTCTTCATTGTTAGGGCTTTCTTTCTCCTCAATTTGACATATTTTAAATTGTCTATTTGTATGTTGTACCATCCCCCACCACAAGGAGAATGTCAACTCTTTGGGGGCAGAAACGGTTTTTCCTTTCATTGTATTCTCCATACCTTAACAAAGATATGTTGGATTGAATAAATAATAGCTAAAAAATAAAAAAATAAAAGCTGCCCTAGCTCCCCAAGAGCTTCTCTCTTCTGCCTTGTTTTGAAATGCAAAAATTTTATATTTATTCATTCAACAGAGTTATATTGAGTATAAATATTTGCTTAGTCCAGTCCTCCGTGCAAAAGCACTGCATTGTAATAATATGAAGATGAACAGGACACGGTTCCTGCCCTTGAGGATTGAAGGCATAACATTTGGTACAGTACAGACTGAACTCATGATGACTCACTAGAGCTCGAGGCTAAATGAATACACTTTATTTACATATCTGCTATAACTTTCCAGAATAACTTATGGGGAATGAATGGTTTTCTTAATCTCCTTTGGGGTCAGAAAATTTTTTAATTCCCTTTGATTAATTAAGAATATAGGTTATTTCTGTCTTTAAACCTGTAAGTCCCTGTCTATTCTAAACCTCCCACCATCCCTCACAAATCAGTTTACAAGTTAGAAAAACGTCTCAGAAGCTACTTCTAAATTTTGAGTTTTGCCAGTGGTCGATGACAAGGTGGGATGAAAAAGTTGGCAAGGGCTCTTTGTGACTTTTTATGTCTTCTTTAATGCTGTTTTTTAAGTCTTCTTTTTGCCCAATTAGCAGAAGAGAGTGATGGTGAATTCAGATGTTAACCCAAAATAGTTTCATTAGCAATATTTTAAAAGCCATAGACTTGGAGCCTGTACTATGGACACTGGGAAGATTTTTTTTATTTTTACAGATCAAGATACCCTTTAAAAAATATACATTAAAATAAAATAAAAAAGTCAAAATCAAACAATCAGATATTAAAATAAAGTTTTAAAAGCAAACATTAATTTAAAGATGTCTTTGGCAAACAGGGGCAGCTTTCCAGAGCACCTGGGTCCTTCATAGTCACGGGAAACTCCAGAGCTCTTTAATCAGAGCATTGGGAAAGGGCAAGATTCCAGATGTCACTATCTTCACATTAATTAAAAGAATCATTTGTATCATTTATGTAAGAGAAAAGAGGCATTTAGAGTAAGGAAGGAAATTAGATCAATCTTTATGCACATAAAATTTATTGTTGTTTATAAAAGACTCAGGCAGCTCCTTCCTAAATCTGCATCAGTGTCATGAGTAGACAAAGAAAAGTGTTTCGGGAAGTTAGAGTTCCTTTCTTGAATTATTTGACCATCACATTCTGACCAAATAAGACGGAGCTTAGCATTTGGAATGAAGCTCATTAAAAATGGCCTCTTAAAGCATAATTCAGAAGCCTCTTTTCTTTCTCCTCCTTTGCTAGGGTTACCTTTTCGTATTATTATAATAAAGAAGGTTCTTGAAATTGTATGCAGGCTTATTGTTCTGTTTATTTATGAAATAATCGAAGGAAGGCACAGAAATTTATCCTCCTTAATGGAGTGAGAGAATGTTACTTCTTCTCTGAAGGTTTTGTAGAATCCTGGATCTAGAGCTAAAAGGGACTTCAGAGGCAATCTAGCTCAACCCCCTCATTTTACAGAAGAGTAAACTGAGCCCTGGAGGGATAACATGACTTGCCCAGGGTGACACAGCAGAAAAAGGCAGCAGAACCAACATTTAAAGTCAAGTCTAGTGATTCCCAGTTCACCACCCTCTCCACTATTCCCACAGCAAAGTGCTCAGTGATGCTTATACACTTTTAGTCTTCCTATCCTGCTCACCAGGTAACAAATGCAACTAGCTTATAATCGATCTCCTTTACATCCTGCCATATCATGCTTCAAGATTACTAAGTCTTTGTTCTAGAAAAATGCCTCAAACTCCCTATAGCTGACTCATTAGGGTAAAGGTGCCAACTATTTTATACAAGAAAGGTGTGGGAAACCACAAAGAAAAGGTATAAATTACTAAGCTTCATGTTACATTTGATGTCATAATTTATGACAAGTACTTTTCTCATTGAGCAAAATAAACTTGAAATCCTGTAATTATTCAACATAAATGGGTTTCATTTTAGTGTCCTACCCACAAACTATTCCCTCCAGCATCTAAAAGGAGACAATACAAGCACTCACTACAATTTTTGTCATAGTGTTCACAAAAAAGCTAGCTTTAAAACTTGCTTCTGGACCTTATTAGAAGCAGAAGAATGTTTTTTAAGATTATTTTTGATAGTTTAAATATATCTTGCAATTTAAAAAAAAAATCTTTCCCCTTTTGAGTTTTTGGTAACACAGATAAAAAACTAGAGCATTTTCTTGCCATATCTTTTCCTTGAATTTTGCAAACCTGAAGCAGTGGACTTCAGAATATTTGGTTAATTTACTCTTTGTTAGCAATAGTTTGGTAGCAGTTGTTTTAATTTTCCTAGCAGAAATAAGTATGCTTTATTTCATATTATTTTATACTATATGAAAATCCAACTTTACAAAACAGATATATCAAAGAATGATTATTTATACTACAGGAGGAATATTTGCTTTCTCAAAGAATGTGCTCCAGGATTACTTTAGACAATTCAGGACAGAAAGCATTTACTGAGTACTTACTACCTGCTAGTCACTGTACTAAGTACTGGGGATACAAGCAAAAAGATAGTTTCTAACCTCTGGGAATTTAGATTTCAATGGAGGAAGATACTATATAAAAGGAACCTCAAAATGGGGATGGGAAAGGTACCTATGAAGGGCATGGGGTTGAAGTAGATCCAAGAGGGGAGAGAAGTTTAGATGAGGCTGGGCTCCACTAAAAGATGAAGGGAACTCATCAATGGCAGAAGAAGACTGGCATGGAGGAGGCAGCAGAGAAAGAGAAGTGTTCCATGATGAGACCACAGCTGAGGCATAGAAGTCAGAGGTAACAATAACAGATATATGTATACTATGATATATGTATATGTATGATATGATATATGATACATGTAACAATAACAGATATATGTATATATGTATACTATCTAATCACTCAACAAGCCTTTATTAAGCACTGACTATGTGCCAAGTACCTATAAGAAATTCCCAGTGTGAAAATTCTCTCTTACAACTGATGAAATCACCAATCGGGATCAAAACCCCAAAATAATACAATAATATGTTCTTTTAGTATCATTAGAGTTTGTTATTTACAATTTTTATGTTTTCAAGTATGAATTGACTTTACCACAATTTAAAGTATGGTCTGGTTTACAAAAAAAAGTTTCTCTTGCATAACTATTATATGAACTATCATAGGATTTAGAGGTTTTGAGGACTTTGAAGATCATCTACCCTACCTATTTTGTATACCGGACCCTTTTCACAGTCTGATGAAGCATATGGACTTCTCAGAACAATGTTTTCAAATACATGAAATAAAATAGGATTATAAAGGAAATGAATTATGTTACACATGATAAAACATATTAATAATATTATACACAAGTTGTCCCAAACGTCTTAGCTTAAAGCTGTCCTAAGACTTCTGGGATTCCCTGTATAATTAACTATTCATTACATAAATATTACAGGTAATTAATGATATGTTATTAAATGCATGTAATTGATAATTACATGTAATATTTTTAAAAGTTCATAGATCCTAAGTTTAAAACCCATGATTGTAACACCAATCACAACAGCACACCTGAGGACTACTGCTGTGAGTGATTTTAAGGGTCTAATTGCATAGTATAATGAACTCCCTACTTATTCAACAATAAACTAAACATTGTTCAATAAAGTAACATATAATATTCATAGCAACATCCTTAAGCAAAACATATCCTCTAATACATATAGTATCTCATAACATTCAGTATGTCATATGGTGCATAGCATATATCATTGCATTACCAAAGTCAGGGAGTCCCAGGCTAGGGTCTTCCCTAACAGGATATATCCTTAAGGGTTAGCAGAAAATACCACACCATCCACCCCTAGGTCGCTATAAGAACAATCTCCTTAATCAATACCCAGTGTCCTAGTAAAGTCCCCTTTCATCTTGACCCTAGACTGACTTCCAAACCCTATGGCTCCTCTTCTGTGGGCCAGCTACTCCAAGTTCTTGCCTAGGTTCACACACAGGCCCCTCTCTGCTCCTGCTTCTTGTCTTAGCTCATGGGGACTGCTCCACTCCAAATTCTTCCTGCTTCTGCCTGACAGTAGGCTCCAGGGGCTCCTGCCTGCAGCTTGTTTCTAGGAAAAGAAAGCTTAAAGGGGCTATAACAATATTTATACACTTTCCTAGCACCATCTCAATTCACTCATAAAAACCTACAGACAAGGCTTCTGCCTGAGAAATCAACACAGACCAACAGACAGAACTTCTGTCTGAAAAATCAACACAGACCAACAGACAGAACTTCTGTCTGAGAAATCAACACAGACCAAAAGGCAGGGCTGCTGTCTAAGGAATTAACACAGATCAACAGACAGGGCTCTTGACATCATAAGCATTCTTTCTGTTAGGCCTCCTCACAAACAAGCTCCTCTTATCCACTCATGCTTACTGCTCTCTCTCAGCTTTGCTTCTGTCTCTCCTCTCTCTCCAAGCAGTATAATATAGACTGTTTTCCAATGAAAGATTCTTGATTGATTCAATCAAAGGCAAGACTCAGTCAAAGGCACTTAATTGACTAAAACTGAATCCAGAAAAACAGCAAAAAATCCAACTTTGCTTGCTGTTACAATGACCTAGTCCAATTCTTCAATTAATACAATTAAGAAACTGGAGCCCAAGTTATTTGCCCATGGTCACCTAACTAGGGAGTATTGAACTCAGGTTTTCTGACATTCTTTTTTTTTTTTTATCCTTCTTCGTTTACTGTTGATTTTCTTTCACTTGTCCTCTAAGATGTTCATGTTCTGACTATCTATAGACAATTGGTTCAGTAGGGATATCCCCAGAGGTAACCAATTGAATCCAGTCTAGTAAACTGTCATATAATCAATTTCAATTTTGTGATATTATTTGGTGATCTCAGCTTTCTCTTTCAGCAGAAGTCAGTATGAGTCCCAGGATTCATGGAGGATGTGTCATGATAGGACAAGGCTTGGAAGTTTATAGAAAGGCTTTGAGTACATATCCAGCAATAGACTGTATCTGTCATTGGAAGATTATTCTTATTATATGTGAGGAAGTTCATCACAGTAATGATGGTGGTAGCCTAAGGGAAAATGTTCACAAGGAAGTACTAAGAATTCACAATGATACTACAGTTTTGAGACTCTATAAACATTAATTTGATTCTCAATACCATAGGTCACTAGGTGGTGCAGTGGATAGAGCCCAGAATCAGAAGGATGTGAGTGCAATTATGACCTCAGACACATCTTAATTGTGTGACCTTGGGCAAGTCACTTAACCTCTATCTACTTTAGTTTCCTCATCTTTAAATGGGGATAATAATAGCACCTACCTCACAGTGTTGTTATGAAGATTTAAAAAAAATAATATTTGTAAAATGCTTAACAAACAAAGTGCTATAAAAATGATAGCTATTATTATTTATTCAACAACTAAATCAAAATTCAATGGAAGAACTTATTCATATCATATTGATATTCTCACTGCACTAAAAGACATAAGAAAGTTGCAAATAAATGGAAAGGTGACTTTTGTGTTCTCCTTAAGGAGGAAAGTGTGAGTGTCAGCAAAGTAGATTTCATAGTGAGACCAAAGGCATCAAGAAACATCATTTTATGAGACACTTGGTTATCTTGCCTGGCAGGGCTCATCATAAATGTAATAAAAGACCACCCAGGAGATAATTGCAGCTTATGTGCTATGTCCATTGAAGAAGATGGCACTGGATTGAGAGGAGGGGGAACAAATTGCAGGAGGATAGAATGCTAGCCTTGAAATCAGAAAGAACTGTGTTCCAGTTCTTCTACTCTACCTCTGCAGTATGACCATGGACTAGTCAACCAACTACTCTGAGCCTCCTCTGTAAAACAGAGGTGATGCCAGTAGACTAACCGCCAAGGGTGATGGTGAGAGTTAAATGACATCAGGTGTGCTTGGTGCTTTGCAATCTTTAAAGCACATAAACAGTAGCTACAATTATTACTAAGTAGAGAAATTCTATGAAGAGAGTGTCAAGATTTTACAAATCAACTCAACATGGAAATACAGAAACATCCCAAAGGACGTTGGATCCCATGGGCTGGCATCCACAGCCCAGATGTCTCTGAGAAGAAGGAATGGGCAGAAGGAACTCCCTGTGGTCTCCCAATAAAAAATTAAAAAACAAAACCAAACCAAAAGCCCCAAACCCAAGCACTAAGAGAACCAGTGTTTCCTTTGGAGAACTTCTTTATTAATGGATGGAATCATCTGGATCCCTTCCACTAGTCTGGGATTTGAGTAAAGGCCCTACAGAAACCTAGCCCTGCAGGCATGGATGAAAGGAAGGTTCTGGCCTGCAGAGAGCAAAAGGAAGCCAAAGGCTCATATTCAGAGGCCTCATCCAGGAATATGATTAAATGCTTATTTCTTTGAGAAGCTAAAGCAAGTACTATGGGAGAGATTTACACACACACACACACATATATATATATATATACATATATATATATATATATATTTGCAAACACACATTTATGAAACAATTTCTACTGTGGAGGAATTTATTATCTAAAGATAGATGGCATGAAAAAGTTTAAGATACTCAATAATATACAAATAATGACAAATATCATGCCAACTTAGTATGAAGGTGCTGAGTAAAGGAGTTATCAGGATGGGATGGGGTTAATCAGGGAAGAGTTTTCTGTAGGGTTTTGAACAAAGGGAAAATAGGGGCTAGCTGGACAATGCCAGGTGAGAGGAATTGCATGCTTTTACAGCAAAGGCATTGGAGCAGTCATGTGTGGGGCATGTCAAATTTCACTAACTAGGAGAGAGATTCTGTGTTAGAGAATAATAATAAACAACGTTAGTGGAAAGAGAAGTTGGTGGCAAGGCAAGAAAATATGAAGTTTAAAACTACATTTGGAATTTATTGAAGTATTAGCAAAATACCTTTTGAAATTCACTGAAGGGATCAAAATCCATTCCACAGTAGAGAACTGTTCAAAGGATACTAACAAACAGTTCCCAAAAGTAGAATTATAAACAATTAACAAATGAAAGCAATGATCCAAATTACTAATAGTAAAGGAAATGCAAATAAAAATAACTCTGACTTTTCACCTTTGCACTGAGTGAATTGGCTAAGATAATATATGGAAAGCAATGTGGGAGGACTCACAGAAAGCTAGGTAAACTCATGCAGCCTTGTCAAACTCAAATGAAAATGGAGACCACTACGCCATACATAAGGATCCTTGTGGGCCTACATATTGACTTAAATTTTAAAATGTAATACTATCTCTGTTTTATTGTATTTGTTACTTATTTAAGAAATGTTTCCCAATTACATTTTAACCTGATTCAGGCAGTATTTAGGAGTTTTGCTGACCTTGTTGCCCCATATTTAACAGCTCTACACTAATGCGCTGTTTGAGGAGCTGTGAATTGGCCAGGTCATTCCAAAAGGCAATTTGGAATTAAACTAAGAAAACAAGGAATGCTCTTTGACCAATGATTCCATTATTAAGTGAGGAGATCAGTGATGAAAAGAAAGGTCCCATATTCACCAAGAAATTCATGGCAGCCTATTTTATAGCCAAGGAACTGGAAAAAACATAGATGCCATTGACTAGGGAATGGTTGAACAAATTGTGGTTCATGAATGTGATGGGATATTTCTGTCCTATAATAAGCAATGAGTATAATGAATACAGAGAAGTATGATAAAACATATAAACTGATACAAAGTAAAGTAGGTAGAACCAGGAAAAGAATATAGGCGATGACTTCCAAGGTGTAACTGAAAAACACAACAATATAAAACTAATGAAATTATAAATACCACAATTGGCCAATTGACCCTAAAGAAGAGATAAGAAAATTCACTTTCCTTCCTCTCTCCCTTGTTTGCAGAGGTGGGGGACTGTGGGTACTGAACACTTTCACCTATAATGTTGAACTTGGTTGTTGTTTTGGTTAAATGTGCTGAGTTGTTTTTTCCATCTGTTCTTTGTTATAAGGGATAACTTTAATGGAAGAGGCAGACAGAATGGGAAATACAATATAAAAGAAAAACAATAACAATTTTTAAAAATATTTAATTAATTTATTTTTAGTTCTCAATATTCACTTCCATAAGATTTTGAATTTTAAATTTTCTTTCTCTCCCTCTTCTCCTCCCTCCCCAAGACAGCATGAAATCTGATATAGGCTCTACATATACATTCCTATTAAACATATTTTCACATTAGTCATGTTGCATAGAAGAATTAGAACAAATGACAGGAACCATGAAAAAGAAAACAAAAAAAGAAAATAGTCTTCTTTGCTCTGCATTGAAACTCCATAGTTCTTTCTCTGGATGTGGATGGCATTTTGCATCATGAGTGCTATAGAATTGTTGCTGAGAAGGGCTAAGTCTATCAAAGTTGGTTATTGCACAGTGTGGCTGTTACTGTGTTCAGTGCTCTCCTGGTTCTGCTCACTTCATTCAGCATCAGTTCACTCAGTCCTTCCAGGCCTCTCTGAAGTCCTCCTGTTCATCATTTCTTATAGCACAATAGCATTCCATTACATTCATGTGCCACAACTTGTTCATCCATTCCCCAATGGATGGCTGTCCCCTCAATTTCCAAGGACAATAAGAAATTTTGAAGTAATAAATTTAATAGAATAGAAAGGAAGGAGAGTTTATGAATTCAGTCCCAGGGTAGAGGACACATATGGTGTAAATTTCAGTCATATTTTTAGTCACTTCTGACTCTTTGTGACCCGGTTTGGGGTTTTCTTGGCAAAGATACTGGAGTGGTTTGCCATTTCCTGCTCCAATTCATTTTACTGATGAGGAAGCTGAAGCAAACAGGGTTAAGTGATTTGCTGAGTGTCACACACAGTAAGGGTCTGAGGTCAGATCTGAAGTCAGGAAAATGTCTTCCTGACTTCAGGACCAGCATTCTATGCACTGCATCACCTAGTTGCCCTATGGTAGAAAATAAGAAATGTTAAAAGACTGGAAAAGTTGAAGCGTGTGTGCGTGCATGTGTGTGTGTGTGTGCGTGTGTGTGTGTGTAACACATAAAGTAACCAGAAATGAAGATTAGAATTCTAGGTATCTTGGGATGAAGAATGTACAGGATTTTGAATGATATGTCCTTTATTTGAGTCCCCATCCTTGTGTTAAGTCCTTAAGGGGAAGTGCCCAGTAAAATATTCTCAGAGGAAAGAAGCATGATTTTGAAAAAGGCTATTTTTTTTTTGCTCTGGAGGTAGGGAAGAAAGTGATTCTACCTTATTTGTTTTTATGAAATAATAGCATTAAGACATCTGAAATCTCATGGGAAAATCAGAATAGGACGGGGAAAATGCTCTTATTCCTAGGATGGGCAAGTTGTTACTGTATACATCCATGTATGCATATACATATATCTGCATAGGTATATGTATATACCTATACATATATACATACATATACTCATATACCTATACCTATACATATACATGTGAAGCTTCCAGTCTTTATAGCACCTTACTACAATGTGGATCTCCAATTGTCTGAATTCTTCTCTCTCATAGAACTCATAGAATGTTAGAACTGAAAAGAATCTTAAAGATCATCTATTTTAACTCTTTCATTTTTCAGGTGAAAAAAACCAAGCTCCCAGAGGATCAGGGGCAGGCCCAAACCTGACTAGAATGAGAGTTAAATCATCCTTTTCAAGCTATTCAAGAATCATTCGGATAATAGTTCTTTAGGAAAAAAAGATGAATTCAAATGCCTCTATATGGACACCTGAACTTAATAATTTTTGTATGATTAGCAATGAAATATTCTGTACAATGCTGGCACTGAAAGTCAGTGGAAAACTTTATATCCTTAGAGAGTGCCTGGTTCAAGATTTTCGAAAAGAAAATAAGAAGAGGCCAGAAGGTCAAGAATCCTGAATCAAAGGCTTGCTGATCTACTCCAATTTTTCTTACAGAGGAATAACTGGGCAAACAAGAACCTGGAGAATGTCTATGGTTAAATATTAACTTGTGCTTATTTCTCCATAACCACATCTTGTTTAATTTGGCTTGAGCACGGAGAGATTCTTTCGTAAGCCTGTGTGTAACGAGCCACTAAACAGCAGACAATATGACCTTTACACACAAGTTAAAACTTGGATGCTTCTTCTTTCTCCATCTGTGAAACGAGTAAGTGGTGAAATGTATTCTTTGGTTCTACGTGGAGGGACAAACTGTCAATAAATGCCTTTCAAACAAAAATTCCATGTTGTTAGAAAGAAACATAGCTTTCTTTTGCCCACTGAAGTCTGCAAAGGTACTGGAGGCCCTTGGATAACTGGTCTACTGTGATCCTGACTGGGTTTTGTTTCTACTTGTGAAAGTTTAGTAATGTTTATCAGGAAAGACAGGCAGAGGAAATGCTTTGTTAAAAAACAAAAACCCATCCCACTTAAAACTATGCAGTCCTGGCTTTTTCTTTCATCTGTGATGTTGGGATCTTGGTATTTTGGACAGGAAGTAGAAATAACAATATGAAGTTTGCTCTTGCCCTGGAGAATCCATAGTTGAGTTTCAACTGCCCTCTGCTGGATTTAATCTTTCAGGTCAATTTAAAAAAATCAATCACAGTATGTACTCTTACATGTTTTAATTGAAATCTGGATGTCTGAATCATGAAGTCACAGGATCAGAAAAGGCCTCAGAAGCCTGTTGCTTTTGTTTCCAAGTAAAATCTGCACTAAACTACACTAGAAGGGTAAGTGTAACTGTATCCTAATGAAAAAGCCAATAGTGGTGAAGCAGCTACCATGTATATGACAGGAAGTGAGGCATAGGCCATGTGGGAGTGCTGCTGTATTTAGGACAGTGCATAGGGTGTGGAAGATAGGTGTAGACTTTCCCACTCCCATGGGTGGGTAGACTGGGTATTATTGATTTGAGTGTAAATTGAGGCAAGGGCTGGGAAAGAAATCAGATTGGGTGTGGGTGAAACTAAGAATCTGGCCTATGACAGGCCCAGCCCTAAATTCGGAAGAACACACGTTCCAGAACTTAGCAAACTTTGTCGCCAGCAGGTACCTTGTCATCTTCTTCTTATCATATACTGTACTTGGTTGGTTGGTTGGTGGTTGTTCTTCATTCTCAAAGAGGACCAAAATGACATCACTATGCTAGAGCCAAGTTGTAGCGTATCCAATCAGATCAACATAAGCTCAGAATGTTCTACCATAGGTCAGCACAAATAGTCCAAGTGAACATTTGGGGTGGATTCTCTAAATTTGCACATCCTATGTTTCCTTTGAGCTGTTTCAATTCTGCTTTGCTGATAGAGCACAGAGCCTTGTCTGATTTAGGCACGCCATGCTGAGAAATCCTGTGCCAATATCTCCCATGTCACATAATCAATTCCAAAATTCTTAAGAGAGACCTTAAAAGAGTCTTTGCATCACTTCTGACCACCATGTGAACACTTGCCCTGTGTGAGTTCTCCATAAAATAGTCTTTTTGGCAAGCCTATATTTTGCATTCAAACAATGTGGTCAGTACATTGAAATTGCGCTCTCTGAAGCATAGTTTGAATGCTTGGCAGTTTAGTTGGAGCAAGGCAAGGCCTTCATTGTCTGGTATCTTATCCTGCCAGGGATCTTCAGACTCTTCCTAAGACAATTCAAATGAAAGCGATTCAGTTTCCTGGCATGGCACTGGTAGACTGCTCAGGTGTAATCAAAAGGGATTATGGAGACTGCGCAGTACTTTCACTTTAGGTTCAGATCTTAAGATACAATGACGTGCACTAAAACAAGCTTAATAGGCAATTAAGTTTTATTACTACAAATAGTATGTTAGCAAGTATATACATATAAACAGTAGATAACAGTTAAGACAGGAAAAAAAAAAGAGGAAGTATACATCACCAGCCAAGTCTGAGCTCCATGACTTTGGCTACCAGGAAGGCTGAAAGGGGAGAGCGGTTGGCAAAGGTCCTGACTGGGAGAATTGACAGAAGCAGGCATCCCCACTTCTGTAGCAAAGACTTCCAAAGACCTCCCACTTATTTCCTTTACACATGTAGCTTCAGGGAAAAGAATACCATCAGAACAAAGAAGAAATTCTGAACAAAAGTTCCAGTTGTTGACTTTGATATACATGCCAAAGGACTGGCCAGGTCCTTGAACACAGACTCCTCCTCCCTTTAAGAGGTTTTATGACTCTTAAGATAAAGGTCTCTTCGCCCTGGCCATATGGTTCATTAATTCTTCCAATACTTATTTTTTGCTTCTCCTGGCACTCCCTGTTACACATATTAGCTTTAAGTTACATTCCTTATGTTAGGTCATGTGGTGGTCATGCAAGAGGCTGAGGAGAATCTTCCTCAGTTTCCCCACACTGGGTTTCACGGGCATACAGCAATGAGGTCAAGACTCCACAGACCTTCAGTTTGGTAGTCATTCTAATACCTCTTCTCTCCCATACTTTGCTTTGGAGCCTTCCAAACACTGAGCTAGCTCTGACAATGGTCAACCTCATCATCAAAGTGTACATCCCTGGAAAGTATACCACCAAGGTAAATGAACTGATCCACAGTGTCCAAAACTTCTCATTTGCTGTAACCCATGGAAGCCCTAAACCTCTAGGACCACACAATCTACTTAAAGAGAATCTGTTGTTGATATGCTGCTATTTAGTCATGTATGACTCTCGGTGACCCCATTTGGGATTTTCTTGGCAATTCCTTTGCCATTTCCTTCTCCAGCTCATTTTACAGATGAGGAAACTGAGGGAAACAGGGTTAAACAACTAAAAAGTGTCTGAGGCCAGATTCGAACTTGTGAAGATGCATCTTCCTGACTTCAGGTCTCCAGCACTCTATGGCACTTGGCACCCCCTAGCCAACCAGCTGTTGTTACTAACAGACACTACCCAGCTCCTATTCAATGGGGCAGGTTTTGCTGATTTTTCTTTCAAAAAAAAAAATTGTTTGTTACAGATCTGAGTTGAAGGAGACACTCTCACACAATAAAGAACTGTACAGTTGTGTGTGTGTGTCTCTGTGTGTGTTTGTGTCTGTGTGTATGTCTCTGTGTGTGTTTCTGTCTGTGTGTGTGTCTGTGTGTGTCTATGTGTGTGTCTCTGTCTGTGTGTGTGTGTCTGTGTGTGTTTGTGTGTCTGTGTCTATGTGTGTGTCTCTGTCTGTGCGTGTGTGTCTGTGTGTCTGTGTGCGTGTCTGTGTATGTCTCTGTCTGTGTGTGTGTGTCTGTGTGTGTCTGTCTCTGTCTGTGTGTGTCCTGTGCGTGTGTGTCTGTGTGTCTGTGTGTGTCTCTGTGTGTGTCTCTGTGTGTCTGTGTGTGTGTGTCTGTCTGTGTGTGTCTGTGTGTGTCTATGTGTGTGTGTCTATGTATGTGTCTGTGTGTGTCTGTCTGTGTGTGTCTGTGTGTGTCTCTGTCTGTCTGTGTGTCTGTGTGTGTGTCTGTGTGTGTCTCTGTCTGTGCATGTGTGTCTATGTGTGTGTCTGTGTGTGTGTCTGTGTGTGTCTCTGTCTGTGCATGTGTGTCTATGTGTGTGTCTGTGTGTCTGTCTGTGTGTGTCCTGTGCGTGTGTGTCTCTGTGTTTCTCTGTGTGTCTGTGTGTGTGTCTCTGTCTGTGTGTGTCTGTGTGTGTCTGTGTGTGTGTCTATGTGTGTGTGTGTGTCTATGTATGTGTCTGTGTGTGTCTCTGTCTGTGTGTGTCTGTGTGTGTCTCTGTCTGTGTGTCTGTGTGCGTGTGTCTGTGTGTGTCTCTGTCTGTGCGTGTGTGTCTGTGTGTCTGTGTGTGTCTCTGTGTTTCTCTGTGTGTCTGTGTGTGTGTCTCTGTCTGTGTGTGTCTGTGTGTGTGTCTATGTGTCTGTGTGTCTGTGTGTCTGTGTGTGTCTATGTATGTGTCTGTGTGTCTGTGTGTGTCTCTGTCTGTCTGTGTGTCTGTGTGTGTGTGTCTGTGTGTCTGTATGTGTCTATGTGTGTGTCTGTCTGTGCGTGTGTCTGTGTGTGTGTCTGGGGGACATTGTTTGGTTTCTACTTCTGGCTTTATAAGAAGTAAGTCTGGGAACAAAAGGAGGAATTCTGTTTCCACAGAACTAAAACGCCTCCCAGCTTGGAGCGACAGTGGACCTAAATCAGAGGTGACCACTTCTAAACACAGCTGTGACCCAGCAGAACCCGGAGTCTGATCAGGTAAGAGGCCAGAAGCTTGTGCGCATGCGCAATCGGCCGTTGCAAGGGGAACCTATCAGAGCTGAGAACGTGCAGTGGGCGGTCCAGGAAGCTGCATCTAGCCAATGGAGAGCAAGGTGGGAAATTGGGATTGGGAACCCGTGAACGTGCCCGTGTTGGTCCGCGCGTCCTCTCCGTTAGGGAGAGGCCGGTGAAGCGTAGGATAAGCGGCTGAAACAAAATGGGGACTTTCCCGGCTTCACGGTGAGTATTGTTCTTTGTTTAGAGCGAGCGCGTTGGTCACCTGAGGGTTTCTGATTTACTCCAAAATGGTATGTAATGACTTGGAACCGTCCAGGTGTGGCCCGGCCCATCGCCGGACGGACCAGGGTGTATTCGCGTCTGAGGCTCAGTTTCCCTTTCTGCATAAGGAAGGATGGGAGAAGATGATGTCTTAGGTCCCTTCATCTTGGTAAAGTTTAGGTAAGAGCTAGTATTGCTTTTGCCATCCACTAGGGGGCAGATTTTGAGACCAAGGACGGCCCCGGGCCTTCCAAGATCAGGAAGTGCTAAAGATGGGAGACTAGACAGGTTTGAGAGAGAGGACCGTAGCAGGCACGCCCTAGCCAGGCACAAGCCGGTGTTCAACGGGGGTAAGATTGGTGCTTTCATACAGAAAGGCTGCGGGAAGTAGGCCCAAGGCGCAGACAAATGGAAGGAGTGAAGTGGCTGCAGAGACTCAGTGAAAGGGCGGTTCAAAGGCTGACTGACTGGGATGGGCCGGATATCTGAAACATTTAGGAAAGTTCAGGGGTTTACGGGCCATAGGGAGACATCGGCGTTTACTGAATAGGGGATATATGTTACGGTATTGGTTTGGGCCGCCATGTTCCCCTGGACGAGAGGAGGCAGGGCCGTGGCCTAAATTGGAGATCACGTAAGCGCAAAGTCCTTCCTTTCTTCACAGAAATGGAGACTTTGGGGACGAGGCATGCCCGCGATTAGGGAGCCTCCTGACTCCGCAGCCAGTTCTCGGGCCTCTAAGCCAGAAAGTAGCCCGTTTGTGAAGCCCACCGTCCCCGGAGGGCGCGTTCCCAGGGAGCGCTAGGCCTCAGGAGGCGAGAAAACAGCGAGGACTTCAAGTCCCAGCAAGCTCTGCGGCTCAGGCCGCCTGGAATTGTGACGAAGGCCAGAGGAGCACCCTAGGACTCGTAGTTCTGTCTCCCAGGGCCCGCCGCTAGTGGATGGCGGGAGTTCCCCTGGTGAGGGTGGCAGGGGCGGGCCCTGAGGGCGACACTTCCGATACCCGGGGCGGGCGTTTTCGACGTCACTGCCGGCGGAGGGGCGCTGGGCTTGGCCGGGCTAGTTAGCGTTCGCTGTCCTCTTCTCGCCGCGATGCCTGGGGGGAGCAGCGAGAGCCACGATGGGCACGGGCGGGCCGCGAGCCGCAGGCCGGCGCGGAGGCTGGGGCGGGCCCGGCGCGGACGCCACGAGTCGGGCCTGAGGGGAGACGGGGAGCGGGGGGTGGGCGAGGCGCGGCTGGAGGAGGCGGTGAACCGCTGGGTGCTGAAGTTCTACTTCCACGAGGCGCTGCGGGCCTTTCGGAGCGGCCGGTACGGGGACTTCAGGCAGATCCGGGATATCATGCAGGGTGAGGACCCGACGGGGAAGGGGAAGGCCTGGGGGGGGGCGGGGCGCGGCGCGGCAGGTGTGGATAACCTCGCGCGAGAGCCCGGGGTGCATGGGGGAGCGGCTCAGCAGGTGGTGGATGGGGGGTGCAGCAGGTGTGGACCGCCCCGCACAGCATCCGGGGCTGGATGGGGGCGTCTGGGTGCAGCAGGTGTGGATAAGCCCTCATAGCATCCCTAAGGGGATGGTGTGGGGGACAGCAGGTGAGGACGGCTCGGGGCAGCACCTTGGCCAGGAGCGGGGAAGATGCAGCAGGTGTGGGCAGCATCCCCGGGTGGGGGGGCGCACAACAGTGGAGGTGGGAGGGGGGGCGAAAGCAGGTGTGGATAGTCCCTGACGGCATCGGGGCTGGGAAGGCGGCCCCCGAAGCAGGTGCAGACGGCCGTGCACTGCACCCCAGGGGTGGGGGGACACCAGGGGCCCTCCCTGGACACCCCCTGTTAGCCAGCGCGGTCTTGTTTTCCAGCTCTGCTTGTGCGGCCCTTGGGGAAGGAGCACAACGTCTCCCGGCTGCTGCGGATTATGCAGTGTCTGTCACGAATACAAGAGGGGGAGAATTTGGGTATGGAGAGCTGCTTACTTCTCCGGCTGTTTGTCCTTTCTGTGGAGTAGTTTATGGTTCTCTTTTAATTTCAGTCATGAGTTAAATCATCTCAGAGTGCTGTAGATGCTAAGATGCTGTATGGGGGGGATTTATATCTTTGCCTCCCGTGTGCTCCCAGTTTTTAAATTAGATTTTTATCCCATCCTCTGATCTGTTTCTTAAAAGTCCTGACTCGGGTATTGGTGATAAAGAAAAACAGACCAAGTCTGTTTGTTTTGTTTGTTTTTTTAATCATTTTCAGCTTCACATTCTCTCCCTCCCACTTCTCCCTGCCTACGCCCCGCCTGAGAAAGCAAGAAAAACCAAACCAATGTAAATCTTGTTATGTACTTTCTTCGAAGCAAATTTATGAAGTAGCCAACCTGGAGCGGGGAATGTCTCAATCTGCACTGTATCACCTCTCATGTCAGGTGGTGTAATGTAATGGTGGAAATTAAAGTAAACTGAGGCACAACGTTTGAAGCACCATCAATTTGACAGAGCATGAATTTGCCAGTAAATAGGATGTCTAGGCCCTTCCCATAAGCTAAGACCTGGACTGAGGTCTTGTTTTATAGAGAGAAGGAGGAGCCTTCAGAAATAATGGTAAACAGCGTCATAAGCAGCAGAAAAACAGTATGATTAGCTACAAAGCCTGTAGCATCATAGGCAACAAAAACAATGTGATTGGTTGGACATTTGGGGCTAGCAACAGCCCTTCCTTCCATCCTACTGTCAGGAAAGGTTGATTGATAGAGTGCATCTACTTGTTAGTGGAACAAGAGATAAGACTTCCTTGATAGGGAGTGATTTACCGGAAGCCTAAACTTCTGACCCTAAGAGATAACATATTTCCATTAATTGTCCAAGGACAGCCAGCATTGTAGAGATAACAGGTTTTCTTCAATTAAAGATGATTTATAGGGAAACTGAACTTTTAGACTTAAGATATCAGGCTTCTTTTAGTTAAAGTATTTTAATAGGGAAACTGAACTTTTAAATTTAACTTAGAGAAGAAGACTATTTGAACCTGTGAATTTCTGAAGTTAAAGGCAGTCAGTTACACAGAATAGTGAGAGAGAATAGAATAAAATAAATCAATGAAAATCAGTTTGGTTTTTCTCAGTAGCATGTTTCATCTTGAGGCCTTTGAAATTATGATTTGGTATTGTGTTGGTCACATAGTTCCTAAGTCTTCCAAAGTTGAATAGATCAAGTTCATAAGTGTAATCTTAATTTGCCGTTTTTAAGTACTAGCCAAGTGTATGTTCTTAAAGGAAATTCAGCATTGCATATTAAACTCACTCTGACCTTCACCTGGGTGCTGGGGTGAGGTGTATACCTTTGTATTAAGAAAATCAGTATGGATTCTGGGATTAATTGGAATCCTTGAGGCATGTGTTTTCACTATTTCTTTAGTATCAATGGACTGTCGCTTCATATTATGGCTATATTTTCCAAACAACATGGTGTTTCTTCCAACAAATTGCTGATTTCCAGCAGTTGAATTCCATGTTTGTTTTCCATATATGTTTGTTCTGGCTTTTGCACAAGCCATCAATATAACCAGTAAATATGGTTTCTTTTAGATGTTTTTTCCTGCCCTGGCTTTCAGATCCATAGAAAATAGCTGTAAGTGAAAAATCTTTCTCTTTATCCTAGACTGTTCCTTTGATATGGAGGCTGAACTCACACCTCTGGAATCCGCTATCAATGTGCTGGAGACCATTAAAACGGAGTTTACTCTCACAGAGGCAGTGGTAGAATCCAGTAGAAAACTGGTCAAGGAGGCTGTAAGGATCCATTTCTCCTTTCATTTCTTTTTTAAAATATATACATATATATATATATTTCAAATGTATTGAGATTTCATAGAGTAGGTGTGTTCAGTCTTTTGGAATGGGGCGGAAGAGACTTGGGTTATTGTTGGTATGAAAATGATACACAGGTTCCCCTTCCCCTCCCCCCCTACTCCAGTAGTCAGAGGCAACCCCCTCTGTGCCTCCTCCCCTTTTTGAGACTTTGCTTGTCACTGACAAGGAGAGGCCCTGGACATGGCCAAGGTTGTTTGGCTGTGGAGAGGCTGATGTTACCAAGGATATGTAGGGTCTAGCTCCTCAGAGAAGCTAAGATCTTGACTGAGGGGGACATCCTTTCATGGAAAAAAGCTACTCACTTCTGTGCACAGAATGTTAAAGGAGAAAGAAGGCAGAAAAAGGGGATCAAGGATCTTTGGGACTTGATTTTTTTTTTGGTGGCTAGGACTTGTGATTTCCTCAGTGAAGGGAGCTCCCTCTACTACTATGATTGGCAGCTTGTTCTGCAGCTTTTGAGAGTTAGCCTGGGGCCTCATGGTTAAAGGGACCTGCCCAAGACCATCCAGCCACTATGTGTCACAGGCAGACACCAAGACCAGCTCTTTCTCTACTATGGTGATCTACAAGTTGATTTGGGAATATTGTCATTTTGGATCCATGAAATAGTTCCCTGGAGATGCTAGCATAACAAAGGAGGCTAGAGATTTTCAAGAGGAGCTGGTGAGATTGGAATTGGGGAGTCTCCGGGTAATCTGCCTTTAGAATAATAATAAAAGTTATTTACAATTTAAAGAAGGTTTTAGGGTTTGCAAAGCACTTTACATATATTGATTCATTTGATCTTTACAATATCTTTGGAAGTGAGGATTGTATTATCCCCATTTTGTATATGAGAAAAATGAAGCTTGAGGAAGTTAGGTGACTTGCCTATAGTCTCAGTGAGTAGTTGGAATCTAGGATTGGATTTTAATCCAGGTCTTCCTCATTCCCAAGTCCAGGATACTATCTATTATTCCATACTACTATAGAAAGTAGTTAGTAGCAGAACAGATGAAGATGGTAGAAACAGGCTCTTTCTAGAAATTGACAAAATTTCTTCAGGCAGAGTTTAGGGATGTCAATTTATTAGAGTTGACTTGATCAAGGCTTAGGAATCCATGACATAGTTGGTTCAGTGACAGGTGAGATTCCCAGAGCGGGGAACAACATGAACCAGAACCAATATTCAGACCCTCTTCTAAAGTTAGCAAGGTCAAGGTTCAGTGAATGGGAAATAACCAAGACTTTCACCTGTCCTCACCAGTCAAGATAATTGTTCACTACTTGGGTGGTCAAGAGAAAGTTTAGGTACTTTTTGAGCTCATTCTGCCCATCCTTTCTCCTGCCCCATAAAAATTTTAAAAGGCCCCTCGATGTGATGAATTTTAGCATTCTTCAAAACCCTGAATGACTAGTCCATCAGAGTGCTCAGAGGTAGAAGTCAGACCTGCCTGGGGGGGAGGGCAGAGGCTCAGCAGTAGTGCCTCCCTCTCCCCTATCTCTGACTCTGAGCTTATTTTTATATTCCATTGATCCAGAAAGGGCTCTAGGTCCTCTGACTGTGCCACAGTAAATCATGGTCTGTTTTCCCTCCAAGTACTCATCTTCCTTGTCACCCTGAGAATGTTCTGAGGCTCTGCTGAAGGCTTGCTCTGCCCGCCCCTATTCCCCTGGGGAATATGATTAGAGGAAGGAAGAACCAGTACGCAGTTTTGACTTATCTCCAGGGAAGCTTGTTCCTTTTGGCAGTTGGACCATATGGGGCCTTCTAGTATGTGAGAGACAGCTCCTTACACCAGGATTGGGACATAACTGGAGCATACACCTTGAAAGAACTTTGTGTCTCCAGAAGGTCCCCTGGGTGCCTTCAGGAAATGGACTGAACAGTCAGCATATATCATATACAGTGTATAATCGGTATGCTTTACACACCAAGAGGTATCTGGAGAGTCAGAAGAGACCTCAGCAGCCAGAAAGTCTAACCCATCCCTGACCAAGCACAGCCAACAAATGGCCATCTGGCCTCTTGCTTTAGAGGGGGATTCCACCAGCTCTCAAGATACCCCATTCCATGTTCCAATAGCTCTTCTTGTTACAAAGTTTTTCCTTACGTTGAGCCTAAATCTATGTTTTTGTAACTTCCATTCCATTGTTTCTAGCTTTGCCCTTGAAAGCCAGGCTGAATTAGTCTTAATTCTTTTTCCTATGAGGCTCAGATTTAAAGAGAATAATCGTAGATGGAAACATGGGTCCTGGACTGAAAATGACATAGTTTGCCATTTACTAGGGATATTAAAATAGTTTAGCCTTAGACCTAGGTGAAAAGAAAGAGTGGACTAACAAGGAAAGAGAGTGACCTAAAGAATAGTTGAAGAAATGGGAAGGGTGGGATGGACTCATAAAAGTGGAATCTGGAAGAGCCTCATTAAGCTTAATCAATAATGTGAAATTGTATATGCTTGTAACTAATTTACTCATTCTAGAGATAGTTTGTGCTCTACGATTGCCTTATAGTTTCTGTTGTAGTCTGTCTGTGCTATCTTGCAGTGAACATTGTTGAGGAAAGGGATGACAGGAGCAAAAAGGGTGTTGTCTTTGGTGTGACAAGAAACAGTCAGCTAAGCAAGAATTTTGGAACCCAGGTGGGGAGGTTTCTGTTTAGGTACAGCCTGTGGGCTTTGCTCTGGATTTTAATACCTATTATAGGAATCCAGATTTAACTTTATTTTGAAGTATTCAGAACAGAATTGACTTCGTTCCATTTTCCACTTCATTTTGGAAAAAATGTTTTACACTTAGACTAGAATTTTTCATTTGATCCTCTGTCTGTTCTTGAATGCCATGTACGCAGTCCTTCAGGAGTTGTCCTTTCCCATGTCTAGTCTCAGAGGGAGGAGGTGACCTTAAAGGACATCACCTCCAGTCTCTCATCTATTACAGGAATCTCCTCTATAGTGTACTGGGTCAAAACTGTCACCTTTAGGAAAGTATCTTGGTAACCTGAGGTCAGCGAGGCTTTTTAATATCCACAAAGCATCCTAATGACCTGAAGGGCTCCAAATGAATGATTCTACAAGCTACTGATCACTTTGACTGTCCAGATTGGCTTTCTCTCCATAACTATGAGACAGATTTCTTTTTGTTGAGTTTTCTTTGGAGAAGAATGTGAGAATTGGGGATGTGAGGAAGAGGATCTTAGTGTGTATAAAATGTATATTTCTGGGGGTGGAGGGGAAGAAAGAAAATTATGTGTTTTTGAAAAAATATCAAATGAGAAGCAGTGACACATGCTTTTAAGAAATTCCATCATGTTGTTGAGTGACTAGCCCCAATAGGGAGGATGAATAAGTATGCCACAGCCTTCTGTGATTAAAATGAGCAGATATATAGAGTACCCACCATAAACTAGAGAATAATCTCTGACAAAATAACCCAAACCCCTCAATTAGGAAATTTAGGACAAAGAAAAAACTAAGCGATGATAGCTTGCTGGTAATACTCTCTGGTGTAGTAGCACCTATGGGAAAGAATCTCTTACTGGAGATGAAATACCTCTTCTCCAGAAAGAAACAGCATTTCTTAAAGAGTTGGGAATATTCGGGATGGGGAAGCTAGAAAGGTATTTTATGGTGTGCTGGTGTGTGTGTGGTGTTGTAGTAGTAGTGGTATAACCCAGGTTTATGACGCTTTTATTGCTATATTTCTTGCTGTCCTGCTTTATTAAATACCTTTGCCTTGAAATATATAAATTTTAAAAAGAAATTCCTTTGTGAGAATTCTGATGGAGAATGTTAACAGTTAAGTTCATAGTACACATTTTTGAGGTAAGTCTCTTTCCAGAGGAAAAAATCTGGAGCCCTTTCTACTCTCACAAGCTACATTACTTCTTGAATACTTAACAAGAACAGATGTTTATACTCTGCAATAACCTACTTCTTAGTATTAAGATCTGATTATATCTGAAATTTCTTTGCACCTAGTCTGATCACATGATTCACTGTGCTGCCACCTGCCTTTTTACCACTTTTGATTGGTATTTACTCTTCATTTCCATTTTCTTCCTAAACTACATCTAGGAACTTAGTCATATTTTCCTTGTTATGGATTTTTAGATAACCTATTTGGTAACAGTTGGCATTTTCATTTTTTTAGTCTATTTTTAGGTGTGGGGTATTTGGGGTACTTTTCTGAGAGATGACGCTATCTCAGAGTACAAATCATGAAGATGATCAACAGTGCCCTGAATGGTTATTTCCAAAGTTGCTGGATACTGTGTTCCTCTTAGCAGGTAGACCTGAACCTTAAACTAATGACTTGGTAGGTTAGCCAACTGAAGCTTGTAACAGAACATCTAATTATAGACCTTTTCAGATACATTGAGTCAAGTGGAAGGGAGGGAGAGGCTGTTTGATAAAAATTGCAACTTCCTTTTACAGTCTTTCTTTCAAAGCCTGTTCTTCTGTAAATGAAAATGAGATTGGAATAGAACATGCATACCTAAAATAATATTTTAACAAAGTTGTCAAGTTGTTCTAAGAATTGAAAAAGCAGCAATTTGAGGCAGCTAGGTGACTCAGTGGATAGAGTACTGGAGTTAGGAGGACCTGAGTTCTAATTGCCTCAGGTGCTTACTAGCTGTGTGACCCTGAGCAAGTCACCCTAAGTCCAGTAGCAGTATTGCTCTATACTAAGTAACTGCTTTCCATAAGCTCCCATTCTTCATAAGTCCCACACTTCATAAGTGACATTTCATAAAGCTTTTCCTTCTTTTGGGTTGTGTACTTGCTAGAGTCTGTGTGTTAGAGGGAAACTCAGCATTCTTGGAAATGACCAAACTTCTTACTGGTCTTTTACTTCTCTTTGAATTTTGGGCTCATAAGTTTATGGTATTTTTTAAAGAACTCAAACCCACGATATTTTACATAAGGTCTTCCTTTTCTTCTAATTCAAAATGAGTCACAAATGTTCTATTTTCGTTTTATTGACAGAATCATTTTCTGTATATTTAGCATCTATTCTTTGCAATACCTTTGTTTTTATTAGAATCTGTTGGTCCTCTTAGTTTGGTGCATGTGGGAATGACCATGTATCATGTTAGTAAAACTGCACTGGTTCATTTTGTTCTCTGCACAACTGAAGTTCTTTCAGGGTTAGTGTGTTCGTAGGGGTTGGGTTAATTTTAAATAAAAATGGCCACAAGTCTTTCCTGAGCCCAAGTTGGAGAAGTCAGTGGTCAGTAAACAACTTTTCAAAAGAATAAAGGAACATCTGTGTTCACTGCCCAAATTACACCAAAGTACAGTAAAACCTGTGGCCTTTGAAGGGAACTGAGATAATAATTTTTTGAAATTGGGAATGAGTTACCTTGAAAGAATCTCCCTTGATGGGAGGAAGGTAGATGATTCAAATTGGTCTTATTGGTAATAATCAGCTTTTTCCTTTCATCTCATTAAAAATACAGCAATTTGGAAAGATCCTAGTGGTTAAAAGTTTAGGGTGGAAGGACCTTTCCTTGGTGGATTGGATTAAGTTGTTTCCTGTGCTCTGGCAATAATCATTAATGTTAAGTCAAGATTTCATTTTATAAGGAATTCAGTGTAATGTGAAAAGGCTCTTGAATGGGAGCTTTAATTTCACTTCATTAAAGTGAATTCACTTGATATGTTGATGAAATTTGTTGCCATTTTTATTAAAGCCGTTCAGAGAGTGAGGATCATTTTTTCCCTTTCTAGGCTGTCATCATTTGTATCAAAAACAAAGAATTTGAAAAGGCTTCAAAAATTTTGAAAAAACATATGACCAAGGATCCTACAACTCAGGTAAATTCATTCTGGTTTTATCATGACTTGAGTCCATCTTATTTTTTGTGTGTACGTGTGTAAGAAACAGATAAAGGGCAACTCCTCGGCCCATAAAGTTATTAAAATTTAAATGACAGTTCAGTAAATGCCTTATTGCTGCATACACTGGAGACATAGTGGTATAGTGGACAGAGAGCTATTCTTAGATCCAGGAAGGCTGGCCTCGATGCATGCTGGCTGTGTGATCCTGGCCAGGGGCCTGTTCTCACACTCATCTTTAGGGAGTGTGCCACCCTGCATTGGCCGAAGGCCTTTCCTTACTCATAAGTTACATAAAGTGATAAGATTCCAGGTCCGTTCCTCTTTTGGTGCTTATCTGTATTATGTGTAAAACATGGTGTCAGGGCTAGAGAAGATACAGATAAAATGCTGTCCAAAGGTGACACTGGCATATGGGCTTTCTATGGATTTAGTTTTCCACATGGTAGACTTGCCTCGATCTCCCCCTTCCCTAATTCTCTCCTTTTTGTAACTAATGCCTGGATATGGGGGAGAACTAGTTATGGGGTAGCAGTTTGCTCTGTTTCTGATGTTCAGATGTTGACCACAGAAAACATTCAAGACAGGAAACTTTGGTTGAGGGGATGACATTCCGGTATTCTTTTACCAAAAATTCAACTGGTGTTATATTTTTTTTTCTTTTTGTACTTAGGATTTTCATTTGCCACATTGTAAATGTTATTATAATGTTATTCCTTGAAGTCTCTATAACTGGATTTTTCATTAGATGTCCATTTTTCATGTTGTAAAAAATGATCTTTCATTCAGAAATTGAGACATGATCTGCTAGGCATTATCCGTGAAAGGAATGTCACACATCCAGTGATTCAGAACTTTTCCTATGAGACCTTCCAGCAGAAGATGTTGCGATTCCTAGAGAGCCACATGGATGATGCCGAGCCTTATCTCCTCACGGTATGTAAGTCCCCTCACACAGTGCATTTGACATCAGGGTTCTAAAGTGATCAGGTACTTTTTTGTTTTTCTGTTGTGGATGGTTTACTGGTTTATGTGGGGTAATGATTCAGAGGCCTAGCTAGCTTCTTTAGGCTCTCTACACAGTCTGGTTTTTCTCCTTTTGTTGCATAGAGTGTGTTTGTTGTGCTTATTAAGTCAAGTGTGATTTACCCCAGTTGACCAGGGTGCCAAGAAAGAGTTGAAATTTGAGAGAGGAGAACTTCATATAGATGTGAAATGAGGGTGTTTAAAAACCTGTGAACCATGAACTTTTAGGAAGTGTGCAGCCAAGTCAAGGTTTACTTTGCCACTGGCAAAGTAAACAGGGTCAACCATACAGAGAAGTAAAATGCAAAATGGGAACTCAGAGGCCCTTGGAACTCATTGAGGTGACTGCACTTGATAAGGTGATTGTTTGGAGTATGGATGGAAGTTGAAGCTTTGGCTTGTAGATTTTTACTAGTTTTTTGAAATTGTGTTTTTAAAAATGTTACAGTGGCTCAATGTGGTTGATTTGTAGATCACATGGCCAGGGTATTTTAATTATCTTTTTAACCAGTCTGAAATATTAATAGAGCTTGCATCAATACATTTCTCTGGTAACCCCTCCCCTCCTGCCACCATCACTATTCCTATTTATCTTCAATGTATTCTGGATAGCTAGAATAAAATAATCAAGATTTGTAGTCATTTTTACACTATTAGTGAAGTGTTGGTAGGACGTTACCAATGTAGGAAAGGAAGTTGAAGTCCTTTTTCTTTTCTTGTAAAACAATACACTTTGCAGATAAATGGACCAGAAATTTTAAGGCCAAGTTATTTTGTACTAAATAATTAAGGCTAGATAGAGATAGAGGAAGCCATAGTTGGAGTTAGAGCAGGGGTAGCCAACTCAAGGCTTTGTCATCAACTTCACAGGTAGTACAAATGTGAAGAAAAAGAAATTTCCAACAAAGAAAAAATGAATTACAGTAAAGCTAAAATACCCTATATGTGCCCACACATAGACACAATAGTTTCTCCTTCCTCAATAAAACACATTCCAGGTTTCTTATACAAAGGAATAAATGGATGAATGATTTAAATATTTGTCAGCTCCACTCAAACTCTCCCCAGGAAACATTGTGGCCCTTTGACACTTGTGAATTCTGACTCCTATCTTGGGTTAGGTTGACTACCCCTGAGTTAGAGACTCTTCATTAGGGACATGGTTGGAAATATGGAGAGGAGAGGCAGATCCAACAGACGTGGAGGAAGAGCCTATAGGATTTGGCAACCAAGAGTGAAGAACATTTGAAATATAAACCTGAAGTGTAAAGGTAATTAACACTGCTGCAATCAGATCCCTTTTTCTAGTACCAGAACAGCTGTACATAGTTTTCAAAATTGTAAGCTCTTTTTATTTTTCATTATTACTTTGTTTTGTGAAGGGAAAACATAAATTTGGGAGATATCTTGGAACAACTCTTCCTTTTTTTCCCCCTACCACTGACTTTATGTTTAAATTTTTCAAGT
The DNA here is from genome assembly GCF_028372415.1 of Notamacropus eugenii. Lineage (NCBI taxonomy): Eukaryota > Metazoa > Chordata > Mammalia > Diprotodontia > Macropodidae > Notamacropus > Notamacropus eugenii. Next base: position 708,747,779 of record NC_092872.1, on the reverse strand, counting down.
GAACTCTTTCCATAATGAGAGTGTTGATTTTTAGCAAACAGTGAAACCCTACAGAGGCTTTTCTGATTATCCTCTCTTCCTTTCCAAGATTGCAAAGAGGGCTTTGAAATCTGAGCCATCGTCTTCTTCATCGTCTGCTCCTGCTGCCACAGCTGACACATCTACTGTGGCCGCTGTGGCTCCAGCTCCCCCTGCCAGTGTCACAGCTAATGTTGCTGTTGCTACTCTGGGTGAAGGTCCTGGGAATATGAAGGAAGACAAACAGCTGGCCCTGGAGCCCGTAGAGAAGCCACTCAAAGAGCCCATGAGGTGGGGATCATTTCCCTTGGAATGAAATGTCTGTGAAATGGTGGCAATTAGAAGTATAAGTTTCTTGACTAGCCAGTGATTATTCCTTCTTGCATAGCTTAATTAATAAATGATTTATGAGAAGGAACTTATTCAGTGCTTAGAGGAGGTAGGGTGAGGCCCCTTGGAGTAAAGTGATTTGCTCAGTCACATGATTAGTTTAGTTGGTTTAAAACCTAGGCCTTCTAGTCCCTTCTCCCTGCTTTTTCTGCCTTCCCCAGTGCCTCTTCTTTGATAACTAGAAAGGGCAAATGTTCAATGTTTACAAACTCCCTGATGGAATCAGTTGAACAAACTTAAGCATGTCACCCTAGGTCAACATATTCATTTAGCATTCAGTGTTCTTAACATAAATCTCAATAGAGTTAAATTGGCATACAAAGTCAAGCCATTTTTCTTGTGATCTGCTCTATAAAGGGGAAGGAGCAGAAGAAGGAACTCTGAAAATAAGACCTTTTCTTTTTTTTTTTTCACCTACCCTCCAAATGTTATAGTCACCTTATCTTCTCTCAGTTTGAAAGAAAGCCTCTGTTTTGTGATTAGGTATGGAGATGTGCAAAATCATTTTTGAAAATATTTAGACTTCAGTTAAAAGACTTTGTCCAGTTTGGGGCATTGACGTTTGAGAAGCTTGGGTTGGAAGACTTGCTAGAATCATTGACACTGACCTTTGAGTGTCACAGTATTTTTTTGTTTTATTTTTAGAGAGTTACCTGAAAGTCCTTCCACATTTGGGATTTCGACTCTGAAGAGAGCTTATAAGAGCCTTTCTGATTCACAAGACCCTGAAGCGGCTTTCACTAAATTGGACCAGAAGGATGTTATAGTTCCCAGGCCAGTGTCTCCTTCAGCAGCCCTCAGAAACAAGAGACAGAGACAAGATGAAAGTTCTGCCTCAGAGTCTACAGATAACTCTGAACTGCAGCCCAAGAATAAGCGTATGACAATAAGCAGATTGGTTTTGGAGCATGACAGCCAGGGCAGTGAGCAGAGTGACAGCCCAGACTCCTCCCAAGAGACCATTGTGTCTTCAGATTCCAACTCTACAGTCCTGAAGCTGCACAATCAGCCCCTGTCTGGGGAGAAGAGTCATAAGTACGAAGATGGTCTTTGCCGTCATTGGTTGGTTGGTTGGTTGTCCTAGTGTGGTTATTGCTTGAATAGATGAAGCAGTTCAGTTAAACTAAGTCATGAAAAACTTAGTGTTAAACTGAAGCTAGAACAGAACTCAGAAATGAGGACCCTCACCCATCTAAGGGGCCTGGGAGGCGTCCAAGGGCAGGAGGGACAATGGAAGCATTTCTCAGCTGATTTCTCATTGGTTTCATTTTAGTGAGCTAGCTGGGACTGTTCACTTTAGACTGTTTAATTTTAAAGTCATTTGTTGTAAGGAAACTTATATTTCTTTTTCCCAAAAAGATAACCCTTGTAATCCCTTGCTCATTGTGTATATTTGGGGCTTTTAATGTTTCAGCAAATAGTGAGTACTGAGCAACGCCTTATCAAGCTCACCTGGCATCCGGTGACTCTGACAGTTCGCCCCGATGCCTTTCCCACTCTCTGTACTCACCCTTTGTTGCTGCTAAACTTGACTTGATTGCCCTCTCTGGAACATCTCAGTCCTTTTAGGTGTTATGTTTTTGCTCATGATGTTCCCTCTAACTGGACTGACCAAAAAAAAAAAAAAGCAACACTGCCCAGCCTTCAGAGCCCTGTTCAAATCCCACCTTTTCTTTGAAAGCTTTCTTAAAGGTAGCTTTTGCTGAAAGTGAATTCTCCTCCTGAACTTTATTTACTGAATGCCATTTTCCCCAGAATGGGGTTTACATAGAACTTTAAATGTCATAAAAACTGATGTTATTGTCCAATGTCTATTTTTCCTTTCAGGGAGATCTCATGACCTATTTTGTAGTTTTACTTTGTAGTTGTTGGTATATGTGGTCTTTTTACCTCATTAGACTATAAATTCCAAAGTGTCACAATTCTTAAAAGATGTCTTATGATTCTTGGTATCTTTTACAGCAGTCGTGTCACAGTCAAATAGAAACAAATCCCTGCCTCCACATGTTGACTTAGAAAAACCACTGATTCACATTAGCTGTTGTATTACATTTTTATTTGTTTTGTTAAATGTTTCCCAGTTAGATTTTAGTTGGGTTCCTTCCTGAGCATTGGAAACTGCATGGCATGTTTGACCCCTCTGCTCTGCAGCACCCATTGCAGAAGGACCTCAGAATCTATTTGTTAAATGAATGTAAAAAAGTGTGACATGATTCCTGTCTTCAAGTTCATTGTCTGCTTAGAGGCACAGACATAGGTGAGAAGTGGATGACAATACAGGAGTAAAATAAGACATAATAAAAACCGAGAAGCTGTCCCAGAGTAGTGTACATGTGCCAGATGACTAGTGTAGCCAGTAAGTTAATAAGAGGGAGCACTGACTGGAGGTGAGATTGGTCAGGGAAGAAAAAAGGGGCTTTTGAAGAATTACAGCATTTGAGAGTTAGAAGGGGCTTCAGCAGCCACCTACCTCTGCTTGAAGACCTCCAGGGAGAGAGGAGCCACCCATTCGAATCCAGCCCATTCTACAGCTCTGATGGTTAGGAAATCTCTCCTGACCTCAAGCCCAAATTGCTCCACCCATTGCCCCTGGTTCTACCCTCTAGGGTCAAACAGAAAACAGCTAATCTCTCCTTCATGGCCGCCCTTCAAGTACTTGAGTATTGCTCTCCAGTTCCTCTAAATCTTCTCTTATCCAATGGTCATAGACCCAATTCCTTCAACCAGTTCTCATGTGAAATGGGCTCAAGGCCCTTCGCCAGCCTAGTGCCCCTTCTCTGGACATTCCTTAACCTGAAGGGAACATGACTCCAGATGAGGATTGACCATGGCAGTCCTTCTTGGAAGTGATACCTTTCAAGGCAGCTCAAGATAACAGTAACTTTTTTGGCTGAGGAAATATCGTACTACTATACAGGTTGAGCTTGGAGCCCACTAAAATTCTCAGATTTTTTTTTTTTGTCATTCAAGTATGAGACTGCCTTCATCCTTACTGAATTTTATCTTTTAAGATTCAGTCGAGTGCTCTAGCCCATCAAGATCTTTTTGGATTCTGATTTTACCATCCAGTGTGTGATTACTCCCAACGTGGTGTTATCTCCAAAGTTAATGAACATAATGTTTTTGCCTTTTCCTACATTGTTTATAAAACTGTTTAGAGCAAAGGGCCAAGCACAGATCTCTGGGGTAATCCACTGGAGACCTTCCATGTTAACACTAAACCGTTAACCACTATGTGAATCTGGCTGTCTAACCATTGCTGAATTAATCTAATTGTGTTGCTCTCTAATCCCCAAGACTAGCATGAGTTAAATTATCAAAAGCTTTGCTAGAATCTACATTCATCTAGATCTATAGCATTCCTTTCTTAGTAATCCTGTAAAAGAAGGAAATTAGGTTAGCTTGGCATGCACGACCTGTTCTTGATGAAGCCGTACTTCAGTTTAACTTGCTCTTGAATGATGAAAAGAATGAGATGGAAGAACATTGTAGGTGTAAGAAATAGCATAAGTGAATATAATTCAGTCAGGAACCAGCATGGTGCGTTTTAGAGATGATGATTTGATCACCATAAATGCTGGGAGTAGTTAAACTAAACTGCATTAAAATAACAGGTCCTAGTCAATATGGCAGTGCTCAAAGACCCAAGTGGTCCATGCCCTGTATGATCAAAAGTGCCCTTTATGATGTACCAAAGCAGTGATTATCCAGCATTTGGGGAGGACCTGAGGAAGGAGAGACTGAGTCTTAAGGCAGGCCATTCCACTTTAGGGTAGCTATGATTGTCAGGAAGCTTTTCCTTCTACCAGACCTGATCCCTCCTCTTTGCAACTTTACCCAGCGTTCCTAAATCTGCCTTATAGAGTTAACCATAACTTGGTCTGCTTCCCCTTCTGTGGGACAACTCTTCTAAGACTTGGAAACAGCCATCATGTCATCTCTAAGACTTCCTTCTCCAGGCTAAAAAACCCCTTGACCCTTTGGCCAGTCCCCATCCTGGTCATCCTCTTGTTTCTCCACAGATTTCCAGTGTTCTGGATGTGGTCTGACCAGGGCAGAGGACAGAGGAGTCCTGGCTTCCCTCTTCTGATCATTACTTCTCAATGTAGCAATGATATCCTGTTAGTTTTCTTGGCTGCTGTGTTATACTTTGGACTCGTTGAGTTCACAATCCATTAAAAAAACAACCACCAGATTATTTTCAGATAAATTGATTTCTAGCCATTCTTCCCAAATCTTGTTGATTTATAGAAATGCAGTCAAGTTCATTGACCTATCACTTGTAGACTCCGTTCCCCCTCACACTTCCCTCCCAAAATTTGGGACATTACCCTGTAGTTGCAGCATCTTCCATCGTCTATGGATGTTCAAAGACCCCAGACTGACTATAGTCACACCTACTTAGTTACTGGAAAAACTTTTTTGAAAACTTAGAAAAGTTGTTTTTAAAAGCCTGTGTGTTTTTAAAAGCCTGTGTGCTTTTAGAGTAGGCAAATAGCCAACAACAGAAAAGTATGAATTTTGAGGGTTTAAGCCACGTTTTGAAGTCTAGCTAGGATTGGGCTATGCAAGTTGTGAAAGAGCTTAGTTTCCTGTAGGGGGAACAGTATGAGCAAAAATTCCCAATAAATTCTGTACAAAGCAGCAACATTTCCACCATCTCGATAAAGTGTTTTTATGGGCTGCGACTCCTATCTAAGTAGCTTCCTCAGATTATTTTCACGTTTGCTTTGTAAAAAGCATCAAATGTTTTTGTTAAGGCAAAACAGTTTGCTCTTTTGTTTGCTGTCTTTTATTTTCAAGGTAGCTGTGGTTAATTTAATGGTTAATTACTGACTACTTAGCAAAATACACTCAAGTTCTTAGAGATGATACATATTTTTAAAAAATTGTAATCAGAAGAACACCAAGTGTTATTTTTCTTCAAGCATCCCTTCTTAAGTTAAATCATACTTTTCAACAGGATTTTCAGGTCTAGATAGTAGGTCTAGTTTCTGGAACTCAGAGTTTCAGAGTATGCTTTCAGTCTCTGTGATTTAAATGGGAATGCTGCATGATCTTAACAAATACTAGGTTCGGGTACTACTATCAACCAGGGAGAGACCTTTACCATAACCTTTGTATTGAAGATATTGTGGAAGAGTAATCTCAAGGCTTTGATTGGATATGCATTGTGGTGATTTGTGTTTATTTTTTTACAGTGGAGTTTTGGTATCCTTAATATACTCCCTTTGAAATCCATTAATGTTTGTGTAACTTGCATAGGGAATAGTTTTCTTCTTTATTTAGGCTTATTCAGTATGTTATATATACCCACGTGTATTTTTGGTCTTTCCCTCAGAGCACACAAAGACAAATGGAGCAGCCCTAATGGGCTTGAAGAAAAAGATACCTGGTTGGAGGAGGAGGAACTCTTTCACGTCCAGGGTATGTTTGCAAAATCACACACGCAGCAAAACTAGGTATACTTGTTCATGCATAAAGGACACATGCTTAGATACAAAATATAGGCTCGTACAGGTGAACATTCCAGCACATGCTTCTCCAAATAATTTCTAAAATATTTTAAGAAATTCCTGACACCTCTGACTTCCATCCTATCTCTTACTCTGTGAGGTCTGTGTCATTTACTGTAAAATTCACAGTGAAGACTGTTCAAGCAACACTTCTTATTTATTGTTTCTTATAACTTCTAAATAAAAATATGCTCCTTCATTTTTCTCATGGTATTCTCTTAGTTGATGGTTTTTGAATATGCATTTGTTTGATTGATAGAAATGATCAGCCTGGTATTAAAAAGGGCAGATGGGATTATCCCTCTTTGATGGCCTTCACCATTCTAACAGGCTTTATAAAAGATGAAAGAGATTTTTTTCTTTTTGACTCCCAAGATGAACAGCAGTGCCTCTTACGTAACTGATATAAAATATGAGAGCCTTTGTCGCAGAGTCTCTCCTTTAGGTTCCAACAGTGACTTTTTCCTCCCTACAGCCTGCAGATTTGTGTAGGGGGCTGCAGCATGCACTCCTGAGGTATCTTTATATTCATTCATTCATTTGTTCATTCATTTGACCAGCAAGCCTTTGTTACTTGCTTACCATGAGCTGAGCACTGTGCTCTGTTGGACCTGGGGGTCAGGGTGGGGGGTGGGAAGCACAGTACACAGATGTAAGTAAAAATTAATACACAAAGCAAACACAGAATTTTGTTTTAAGTCATAAGCACTTAATTTTTCAATTAACAAGCATTTACTTGCTCCTCCTCTGCATTTCTCCCCATTGAAAAAAAGCCAAAGCTCTTGCAATAAAGATGCATGGCTGAGCAGAATAAGCCCCAGCTGGCTTTCCTGGAGAGCAGGTGGCCAGGTCTTTCTGCACACTGGCTCCATTCCTTCTTTGTCAGGAGGTGGGTGGCATGCTTCCTTGTCAACCCTGATCATCACTGCCAGCCAGAGCATTGACTGGCCACAGTTTTGAAGTCTTTCAGAGCGTATAGTATTTTTGTAGAGTATTTTTGTTCTGTACAAATCATTCCGGTTCTGTTCACATCACTCTCCCTCAATTTATAGGAGCCTTCTCTGGTTTCCCTGAAACAATCCCCTTGGTCATTTCTTATAGCCTAGCCATAGTCCATGTAAACCATCCCTTGTTGAACCATCATCCGGTCAGGGAGGATGCACAGTGTAGTAACTTTTGCTTTCCAGAGTGGGTGGGCCACTCCACAGACTCCCAGACAGTGTGTTATTGTGCCTGTTAAATAATTCCTAGGGGAGTAAAAGCAGTAACAAGTGAGGAGAGGATGAAGGGACTGGTGCTTGAACTGAGACTGGGGTGCCAGATTCCCTGATGTGCCAGTGAAGTGGGAGAGCATTCCAGGCATGGAGGACAGGGTGCATTAATCAGAGTTGGTTCCCATATCAGGATGGTCAGTATACACCAATCCATTAACATGAAGACAAGTGTTAAGAAGTCTGATTTTTTTGGCAAAAAAAAAAAGGAACTCTTAAAAGAATTGTGATACAACATGACTAATACAAATCTATTTTGCATGACCATACATGTATAACTATATAAAACTGCTTGCCTTCTCAGTGGGGGTGGAGGGGTAGGAAGGAAGCAAAGGAGAGAATTTGGAACTCAAAAGTTTTGAAAAGTAATGTTAAAAATTGTTTTTATATGTAACAGGAAAAATAAAATAATAAAAGCTTAAAATTGAAAAAAAAATTGTGACAGAAACTATCTGAGGTGGTATCCATTTTCTGCCAATATTTACAAACATTGATTTGGGCTAAGGACCCCTATCTGTTCCCCTGGAGTTCTTTATTGTCTTTCTTGGCTTTGGTCGATGGTGTGTTTGTACAATGAAAACTAGGGCTAAGTGAGTTTCCTTTTTGTTTTGTGGCAGGATCAGATGGAAACAGCAGTTCAGCCGGTGGAATAAAAAAGCAGGTAATGGAGACTCTAGATTCTTCCCTTCAAAATAGAACTGGAAGAGCTTGCACAGGGCTGCTTCTGTGCTTAGAGTATAAAGGGGATCAAGTGAAAGGGAAAGTGTCTGCAAGTTTTAGTGTTTGATAATTGAAACTCCTTTTTGAGAAGATGAAATGACCCGACCTCAGATGGATGTTTTGCATAGTTCCTGGTACGGAACAGGCACCTCTTAAATGTTCATTGACTGACTGACTAGAGCCAGGAGGGACTGTGTACACTTCACTGGCCACAGAAAGCTCAACATGAGGTGATTTTTTTGTGTAGACTTTTAAAATTATGGGAAGTAAAGCTGCTTAAATTTGGGGGAGGTTTGCAACAGCATTTCAGCTTATACTGACAGCTTGTTTCTTAAATGGACACAGGATGTTTAGAACATGGGTGTCATTGGGAAGTGATTTTGAAATAAATAAGAACTGAAAACTACTATGCCAATAATAATTTAATCTAACTATACCTTTAAAATGCCATGGTACTGAAAATACCCTTTTACCTTCCTTAAGAGTTTCAGATTTTTCTCTCTAGATTTAGGGTACTTTTTCTCTGTATTCTTTGGTGCTTTGGGCATCCTAGTCTTGGGATTTCTCAGAGGACAGGTTATGATAAGTCTCTTTTGGTTTTCTATTGCAGAAATGGACTGTGCAAGAGAGTGAGTGGGTCAAGGCTGGAGTGAAAAAATATGGGGAAGGAAACTGGGTTGCTATTTCCAGAAACTTCCCCTTTGTGAACCGAACAGCTGTGATGATCAAGGACCGTTGGCGGACCATGAAAAAACTGGGAATGAACTGAAAACTTTTAATTTTCTCAAAGTTAATAGGGGCATGTCTTCAAATAATAGCCCTCTATTCCTTGCTTTCTTCCAGAAGTTGGGCTAGGGTAATGAGAGTGCTGGGCACCCTGCTTCTTTGCATGGGAAGGCCCTTATCCCATTTTTGGGCTGTCAGAAAGCATATGGAGTTGAAGAGAGTCCCAGCCCAGCCTTCTCGGAAGGAATGACTGAGGCACACAGTTTGAGGAGGACCAGGAGGCAGTCAGCATCCATTTTCTCGTGTGGCTTAAAACAGAACTGAAACCCCTGTTGGTCAGTAGAAACGGCTCCCAGGCAGAATTGTAGCTGAAGCCGAGTCCAGGAGCGTCCTCTGTCATGAGTTCAGGTGGAAGAGAGTTGTGTCTGTCATGGAAGAAGGTTTTCATCAAGGTCAATCCACCCGGGCCCCTAAATGGCCATGACATCGGTTCTTTCCTGGGCCAGAGGCAGCTTTGAGCCCTGATTCCCATGGGGCTGAACTGGGGTGGGTTTTTTTCCTTTTGTAAAATTATGTGTTGTAGGTGAGCTTAGTCTTTCCCCTTCTGCTCTGGACTCCGGAAGCTTTAAAGAATCCTGAATATAGCTCTTAGTTCTGTTTTTAGTTTGTGAGATGTTTGCAGATGCTTGAATCCCCTTGTGCTTTTAAGGTTGGTGTCGTCTCGCAGGCGCTCCCCACTCCTTCCAGCTACTTCTGTATTTTGTGCTTGCTGTCTCTCTCGGACACCCTGGAGGAAAGGCCTGAAGGTCTCTTTTTAGCCACAAATTTCAGTAAAATGTTTTCTGTAATCTTTTTTTTTTTTTAAAGAAAGATGAATACTAATTATTGTCCATTACTTGTAGCATTCTTCATTAAAATACTGTTTCCCTCGCAATTCTATGTAGATGTTCAATAATAGAATTTGATATGGTTAAGAAATGAAAGACTGGTATGAAATGATGAAGTTTCGAAATATGATCTCTGCAGTTTCTTCATTTATTCAAGCCTTTCAGGGACCCAGGAACATACCTTCTCACCTTCAACTTTATGCAAGACATAAGTTAATTTCATTTTAGCAGAGTCAAGAGCCTTCCACCTCCTAGGGTATTACCAATGAGCTTAAAAGTGGGAGGGGACTCTCCCTAACCTCTCCCCTCACTTTAAGTAGGTTAATTTCTCAGAATGCATTATTTGAGCCCTGTCTAATTACCTGCTTAGATTTAGCTAAATCTCTTGTTTTGTTTTCTTTTTTAATCAGCTAACTCAAACATTTTAAAATGGAGGACAAACAGGTCTCATTCTCCCACTTCCCACAGGGATGTATCTTCTATGCTTAGGTGGGGCAGGCCTTGCTTTTGGCCAAAATATGTTTGCCATATAACAACAACACTTTGAAACATTTTATTAATTTATTAACATAATTTATTAAGTAATTATTAATTACTATGTCAGCAAACATGTATTAAATACCTATTGTGTGCCAGGCACTATGCTATCTAGCATTAATGCAAAGGAAGTCAAGAAACAGTCCAGGCTCTCAAGGAGCTCACAATCAGAGGAGAAAGACGATGCAGAAAATGGTACTTTAGCTAAGAATTGAAGTGGTAGAGATGAGGGAGACATCCATGTGAAAATTCACATGTACAAGGCCCATCAAGAAAACCAGGTGTCACTGGATCATAGAGTCCATAGAGGGAAGTAATGTGTAAGAAGACTGGGAAGGTAGGTGAGGATTGAGTTAGGAAGGGCTTAAGACAGTGAGCTTGCCAGATTTTTAAGAGTCCTTGCTCTCTGGGACCTTATAGCCTACTGGGGAGATATTATATGTTTTATACAAATAGGTAAATGCAAAGTCATTTCAGGACAGGACACTAACCAGGGGAATCAGGAAAGGTGTCACTTGGGACATGGTACCTGAGTGGAGTTTCAGAGGAAGCCTGAGATTCTGAAAAGTAGCAGTAAGAATGGTGTGCATTCTAGGCAAGGCTTGTGGTTCGCATAAAGACCTTGGCAAGGTGAAGGCCCACTTCTTTCTCTCAGCTCATATTTCTAGAGTTACCATTCTTTTGTAAGAGGTACTTTTGCTTTTTAAAAAATTTTTAGTTTTCAACATTCCATATGCTTTTGAGTTTTCAATTTTCTCTCCCTCCTTGTACCCTTCCCCAAGATGACATGCAATCTGATATAGGCTCTACATGTACATTCATATTAATGATTTTCCCATTAGTCATGTTGTTAAGAACTATCAGAACCAATGGAAGGAACCACAAGAAAGAAGAAATAAAACAGCAAAAGAAAAACGAGCAAATAGTCTGCTTCCATCTGCATTCAGACTCTACAGTTCTTTCTCTAGATGTAGACAGCATTTTCCATCATGAGTCCCTTGGAGTTATCTTAGATCTCTGCATTGCTTAGAAGAGCCATGTGTATGAAAGTTAGTCATTGCACATTATGGCTATTACTGTGTACAGTGTTCTCCTGGTTCTGCTCCCCTCACTTGGCATCAGTTCATGTAAGTCTTTCCAGGTTTTTCTGAAGTCTGTCTGCTCATCATTTCTTATAGCACAATAGTATTTCATGACATTCATATACTACAACTTGTTCAGTCATTCTCCAGTTGATGGCTGTCCTCTCAATTTCTAATTCTTGGCCACCACTAAAAGAGCTGCTATAAATACCTTTGTACATGTGGGTCTTTTTCCCATTTGTATGATCTCTTTGGGATACAGACCTAGAAGTGGTATTGCTGGGTCAAAGAGTACACACAGGTTTGTGGACATCTGGGCATAGTTCCAAATTGCTCATCAGAATGGATAGATGAGTTCCCAGTTCTACCAACAATTATTAGTGTTCCAATTTTCCCACATCTTCTTCAACATTTATCATTTTCTTTTTCTTTCATATTAGCCAATCTGATAGGTGTGAGGTGGTACCACAGAGTTATTTTGATTTGCATTTCTCTAATCGATAGTGACTTAGAGCATTTTGTCATATGATTATAGATAGCTTTAATTTCTTCATCTGAAAACTGCCTATTCATATCCATTGACCATTTATTGTATTCTTATAAATTTTACTCAGTTTTCTACGTATGTTAGAAATGAGACTTTTATCAGAGACACTGGCTGTAAAATTTGTTTCCCAGCTGCTTCCCTTCTAACCTTAGTTGCATTGGCTTTTGTTTGTGCAAAAACTTCAATTTAATGTAAGGTAATTCTGCTTTGACCATGAAATGCTTTCATGAGGGCTGGAGAAGGCTGAGTAGTATTAGTGGATGAAGGTGAGAAATCAGCAGAATCAAGGCTGTAAAACTGTGGGTTTAGGTATCAGGATGTGCATGTTTGGGCATTTAGCTTCTGGCTTTACACATGGAAGCCTTTTGTAAACAATATAGGCTTGGTATCTCATATGACTGTCCCCACTAGCCAATAATATTAATACCTCATGGCGTGTCATGGATATAAAGCTTATAACTTGCCTTTAAAGTTGGTCCAGTTGGTATTGGCCTGCAGAGTTCTCTCTTTTTCTCTCTAGCAGTGGGGTAGGAACATGTCACAACTTTCCCTCTCTGCCCCTGGGAAGAAACAAAGGCAGATTTCATATTTAGAATCCAGGATTGAGATGGGCCTCCTCATCTTTAGGTGTCTAACCCTTTGTTTAACAGTTGAGGGAATTTGGACCCAGGAAAGTTAAAGGAACAGTTGGGATAACAACTGAGACTAGAACTCAGCTTTAAGCTGGCAGTGTTAAACAGTAATAGAAAAATATACCCAAGAAAATTATTTGTTTATTTACTTAGAGATTATGCTCTAAATTTACTCATAGTTGCTCAAGTAAGTTGAAATAAAAAATTACAATTTGGTAAAAATGGATGGCAGTATGCTCTGTTTTAGCCAGTATCCAGTACTTAAAACCATTTTTTTTCTAAACTAGAAAGAACTGTAGGCCATTCACTTTAAATGTCCCATACTTAAAAGGCAATATGCATAACCCAAGATCCCTCAATGTGTGGGGAACTACAATTGGCAGAGAAGCAATGAGTGGAGTTAATTATTACCCCAACAGTCGTCAAAACTGATTGTCCCTGCTCTACTCCAAGCAAAGCTCCTGAATTCTGGAGGAAGCAGCATGTCTCCTTCGCTTTTTGTGGTTATAGTAGCATTCCTGAATCTGGAACTGTTGGCCAGAGGACAGAAAACAGAGCCCTTAAGTGGCCTCAGGGACCAAAGGCTTTTCCGTGGATCAGATCGCTATGATTTTGCCATCATGGTCTCCCCAGGAGGAACAGAATGCTTCTGGCAGTTTGCTCACCAAAGCGGATACTTCTACTTCAGTTATGAGGTGGGTCCCCAAGAAGCTTCCTTTGTCACGTAGGGGCTTTGATTGTTCTTTTAGAGGGAGACTGTTCCATTCACTCTGATATTACTTATTAGCCTGGAAGCTCTTTCTGATTGGAGTCCCCCACAAAAGAATTATTCATCACACCAATGAGAGTTGAACATATGGTATAAGGGAGAGGGCTTAGATCTTTCTTCCTCCATAGAAAGGAATCCAGATTGCCCTGTTCACTCTATTTATCTTGGGGGATTTTTTAATGTATTCAGATATCACCAGTGGAAAGATTCAACCAAATTGATTTGTTCATGGTATGTGTCATACAGATCCCAATTTTATATTATTTGAAATCATATTTGGGACTTGAAGGTTTCTAAATGGTACTGGCATACAAATGATTGGAAAGAATTTGGTATAAGATGGTACAATCAAGGCATCTGAGTTAGTGAAGAAACAACAATTAAAAATAGCTGAGATTTATATAGGGTTTAAGTTTCGAAAGCACTTTATGTACATTATTTCATGTGGTTCTACCCTGTGAGGTCAGGCTAGTCCAAATCCCCATTTAACCCAAGAGGATAAGTGCCTTACCTAGCAAGTGAGTGAGTCAGAAAGCACCAAAAAGGCCAGACCCTTTGAACTTTGAGTAGCTTTATAAGGCCACATATGCAACGGACTGAGTAAATTTGTAATTGTCTAATCCAAGGATCAGCAAACCACAGCCCAAGCACCTGTGTATATGGCTGTCGAGTGAGCTAAGAATAGATTTTACATTTTTAAATACAACCCTTGGCTCTAGTTTGCCAACCCCTGGTTCTAATCCAGTATAGTGACTGTTACATTCCCTTTGTTACATGTCACACATTCTCATAACAGGCTTTGAAAACCTTTTCCTTCCCAACTCCTGTTTGCGTAACAGGTTGTGTAAATCCCATTCCATGCTCACATACCTTGAGATTCAGCCGTTAGCATTCATCAAAGTTACTTCTTATCTGTGAAATTCCACAAAGGTATGTTACTCTACTTGGGAGTTCACCTTGTACCTCCAGTGAAGATGAGTTGCCCACGGTGTACTTTCTATAAGCATGGGCTGTTAAGCAGCAAAGGTGAGCCAAGTAGTGGTTGTCTCACATTTGAATTTAATGAGATAATTTAATTCTAAAAGATTCCAGCAAGGACCAAACAAAAAATTGTGCATATTGCCTGATAAGTAGCTTCAGTTCTAAGGGCGAGTCCACTTCATTACAGGCCATACTCTACCCTGTTTAATTCAAGGCATGTGTCATAGGAGGGTAACTCAATTCCATATCATCTGAAGTCAGCTGAGAATCATAAAGTCGACATGGAATCAGATGATCTGGATTCACATTCTACCTCAGATCTTTACAAGCTGTGTGATGAGAGGGGAGTCATTTAACCTAAATTTTCCTGTCTAGAAAATGAGTCCAATAATTCATATATTCCTGTATTAATGCAGAATTAGGAAGGTTCAGAATACAAAGGTCCAGCACAAGGAAACATGGAGGTCACAGGACAGTAAAACAACCCAGCTCTAGTGAGGGGACATAAAATATTAAATGTAGTTAGGGAGGATGGTGAAAACGGATCAGGTCCACTGGAGCCTCAGGTGTAATTGGGTACACACTGCTGAGAACCTAGAGGTTATGGGGCAACATCACTCCCCCTAAAACTAATAAATTGTGGTTGGTTTTAAAGGAGTCCTATATGGCAAAGTTCCCCCTTTGGGGGAAGGAAGCAAGGTTCTAGGTACTGGTGCCGAATCATGCTAATGGGAAGGAAGATTCATGAGAAATTGGTGGCTAATCAATATTCAACCTCCCTTACCTCTGGTGAGAAAGCGGTTTGGGGCTAATGTTGCTAATAATAATTTTACTACAATCTGACAAGGTGACTGAGGGTTTTTTAAGCTTCTCTGGGACTTCTTTAAGTGGGGTCACTATAACTACGTCACGGGGGATGTGGGTTCTGAAGAAAGCTCTCTGCAAACCTATATAAATTCTGTGTAAATATCCATTACCATCATGAATTCTGCTGAAAGAATGAACAAACCTCAGACACCTAAATGACCCAGTTCCTCAGTCTTCAAACTCTCATGACATACTCCTCTGCTTCATCTCAGCTACACACAGAGAGATGGTCAGGAACTTGACCCACAGGAGTTCAACTTCAAAGACAAAAAACTCTGACATTCCTTCTGTCAGATTACGACCTCTTATAATTCCCTCTCCCTCTCCCTTTCCCCTCCTAAACTCATTATATATCCTAATAAAACGTTTCAGTACTCTCTCTGAACATCATACACTAATATTATTCTCCTCCCTTCCCAATCTTGACTCTAGATCCCCACAGAGGCTCTTCTAAACCTCTCTTTAAACTTCCCACACCATTTCTTCTGTCTGCATTACCTCCTAGTTGTGGAGAGAAGAGGAGATCTAGGTATGATATGATATGCACCCTAGATCTGGGGAAAGCAGATTTCAAAGGATTCAAGGAAAGAGAAATAGGATCTCATAGACTAAGATATGCTGCAGGAGAAAAGTTACCTCAGGAGAAAAGGATGCTCAGAAATTAAATCCAGAAGACACAAAGAGAAAATTCCAGTGATGAGGGAAAACGGGTTTTGACAGAAGAAAATAATGTGACTTTTAAAAGGAAATATATAGAAGATGGAATCAAGGTCGTCAACTGGGTGAATATAAAATCATGGCACAGTCTTTTAAAGTAGCATCAGGTCAGTAAGCATTTACTAAATGTCTACTATGTGCCAGGCCCCGTGGTAGGTGATGGAGTGTTGACTAAGTGGTCCAGACACCTCCCCATGCTCCTTTGCAAAAGATTGGGGATTAGTGGTGAAAATGAGGGAGTGTGCCCCAGGGAATATCAACATCTTTACCCAAGATTTTTTCCATTTATTGACAAGTTTTACTAATTTAAAAAGCTGTTTTCTTGTTTATTTTTTTTTAAATTCATATTATAATAGATGCCTTCCTGGAAGGGGAGCACAGCTTTTTGACAAATTATCTCATACTTTTCTTTTTTTTTCATTTATTTTTAGTTTTCAACATTCACTTCCAAGATTTTGAATTCCAAATTTTCTCCCCATCTCTCTCTTCCCCCCACTCCAAGATGGCATGTAATTTGATTCATATTAACATTCATATTAAACCTGTTTTCACATTAGTCACGTTATAAAGAAGATTTAGAACCAATGAGAGAAACCACAAAGAAGAAACAAACAAAAAAAAGAGCAAATAATGTACTTCCATCTGCATTCAGACTCCACAGTTCTTTTTCGGGATGTGGACAGCATGTTCCATCATGACTCCTTCGGAGTTGTCTTAAATCGTTGCTTGTTAAGAAGAGATAAGTCTATCAATGTTAGTCACTGCACATTATGGCTGTTACTATGTACGATGTTCTCCTGGTTCTGTTCACTCGGCATCGGTTCATTCAAGTCTTTCCAGGTTTTTCTGAAGTCTGTCTGCTCATCATTTCTTATAGCACAAGAGTATTCCATTGCATTCATATTCCACAACTTGTTCAGCCATTCTCCAACTGATGGGCATCCTCTCAGTTTCCAATTCTTGGCCACCACAAAGAGAACTGCTATAAATATTTTTGTACATATGAGTCCTTTTCCCATTTGCATGATCTTTTTAGGATACAGACCTAGAAGAGATATTGTTGGGCCAAAGGGTATGCACATTTTTATAGCCCTCTGGGCATAGTTCCAAATTACTCACCAGAATGGTTGGATCAGTTCACAATTCCACCAACAGTGTATTAGTGTCCCTTTCCAACATGTATCATTTTCCTATTTTGTCATGTTAGCCAATCTGATAAGGTGTGATGTGGTATCTCACAGTTGTTTTGATTTGCATTTCTCTAATCAAGAGTGATCTAGAGCATTTTTTCATATGACTGTAGATAGCTTTAATTTCTTCATCTGAAAACTGCTTGTTCATATCCTTTGGCCATTTATCAATTGGGGAATGACTCGTATTCTTATAAATTTGACTCAGTTCTCTATTTATTTTCAAAATCAGAGACAATAGCTATAAAATTGTTTCCCGGTTTTCTGCTTCCCTTTTAATCTTGGCTATATTGGTTTCATTTGTGCAAAAACTTTTCAATTTAATGTAATCAAAATCATCCATTTTGCATTTCATAATGTTCTCTGTCTCTTGTTTGGTCATAAATTCTTTTATTTTCCATAAATCTGACAGGCAAACTATTCCTTGCTCTCCCAGTTTGCTTATAGTATCAGTCTTTACATCTAAACCATGTACCCATTTTGACTTTATTTTGGTATAGGGTGTAAAATGTTGGTCTGTACCTTGTTTCTGCCATACTATTTTCCAGTTTTCCTATCAGTATCTCATACTATTCTTATGGAGAAGATGCAGCAATGCAGACTAGGTGGATGGAGGCTGAGTTGGTCAAAAAGTAGAATTCAAAGAATAATCATTAAAGATCAAATCAATAAACATTTATTAAGTGCCCATTGTGTGCCAGGTACTGTGCTAAGTACTGGGTATACCATAAGAGGCCAAAGATAGTCCTTGTTCTCAGGAAAGCAAAGTCAAGGTGGCAGATCTCCAGTGGAGTACTCCAGAGGTCTGTGCTTGGTCCTGTGTTGTTTAACATTTTTATCAATGGCATAGATGGCATGCTCATCAGATCTGCCAATGACATTGAGCTGGGAGGGATAACCAAGACACTGGATGATTCCAAAGGATCTTAACAGGCTAGAGCACTGGGCGCTCTTTGAGGGCATGAACTATGTTTTTGCCTTTCTATCTCCAGGCTTAGCCCGGTGCCATTACATAGCATAAATACTTAATAAAGGCTTGACCTAAAAATTACCTGGGGAAGGAATTGAATGACTTTGTTCTGTTTTGCCCCAGAGGGCAGAACCAGCAGCAATGGGGGAAAACTGGAAAAAGGCAACAAGAGAAAGCTTCCCAACAGCTCAAGCTTCCCAAAAGGACAATGACCTACCTGCCTGTAGAGGTAGTGAGTTTCTTCCTTGGAGGCCTTTAAGCAGAGGCAGGGCAACCGCTTATCAGGTATGCTACAATGGGGATTTCTTTTGTGTATGGGTTGGCCTATGGAGGTGCTTTCCAACCCCCAGATTCTGTGAAGTCTACATCATCTGTCACCCAGATTACTCAATAGTCTCCTAAATAGTCTCCTTACCTCAGGTATCTCCCCTGTTCAATTCAACTTTCAACTGCCAAAGATTCCACATCTGCCAAAGTGATTTTCCCAAAGTGCAGGTCTAATGTTACTATCCAACTCAACAATGAATGAATGAAAAGTGCATTTTTGAAAGGCTTTACTATTTGTCAAGCACAGTGCCAAGAACCTGAAGTACAAATACCAAGGAAGTCTCTTTCTTTTGGGAGCTGTTGACCTGAAAACTTGGTTGAAGAAAAGACATTAGGCTAAAGGCATGCATCATTATTTAATTAGTTAATTAATTCCCTTTGAAGAAAACAGTAACATAATGCATTATGGAGTCAGAAAATTATTCTGACTGACTCAGTACAGAAACTGACTGTCTTAAATACATTTTACCATGAGAAAGGAACTCTCCTAGTTGAACAAATCATAAATTTAGTAAGACAAGACAATTAACAAAGTAGTGTCAATTGGTTTTATAATCCCAAGCTGTGTGAATTTTCTTTCTGTAGCATATGTCTCCATGACATAATATAAGGAGAAAATCCTACCACTCTGGTGACAAGCATCCTGCCGACACAGATAAAGGTACATTTAACAAAGTTTAAATTGAAATTACAACCCAGGACATCTGTGGGGTTTTTTTTTCTTTATCACTAAAATGCCAGGAGAAGGGTCTGGTAAGAAAGTTACTAAGTCAACCCCACTTGCCTCGCTGAGGCATTCTCTGAAATGCCTTAAGAAACTTAAGAAAACAAAAGAGACTATTAGGTCCAGACTCTTCTTAATTCGAGCTTTGGCCCTTATTAAAGTCCAAAATTTATATTAAATATTATCAGAGCTTATGTTACTGTAGGGGAATAAAGACACATGAGGAAATCATAGCCAGGGAGAGGCACTTTGGTCCAAAAGTTATAGGGATGGTGAGTGGGGCCAATGAGGAAGAAACTGACATACCCAAACAGGAACAAATGCAGAGTTGATTTGGCCATGGTTCATGATTCCAGAACTGAAGAGAATGAGGAAATGTAAGTTCTTCTGTGTATAAAGTCCATCGTAATCTGGCCCAATCTATATTTACAACTACCCTTTCAATGTGTTCCTTCCCTGAAAGAACTCTACAGTTTCATCTGTACCTTACACATGATACTGCATCTCCTGCCACTATGCGTTTCACCAGTGGTCCCCATGATGCATGGAATGGACTTCCTCCTTACCTCCATCTTATAGAATCTATAGTTCCTTTCAAAATTCTTCTGGTGACACCTTCATGAAAACATTCCTGTTCCCTTCAGCTGCTAAGGGCCCTCTGTCCAAAAAAAATTCACCAGGGTTCCCTGACTCTGAAAGCACACAACCCACTTTCTAGTTTAACCTGAATTATTAATATTTTCTCCCTTGTTTTTTTAAATCTAGACAGCAAAACAACTAATCAGCCCCTTATTTATAGCATTTTCTGATATTTGAGCTGTAAATGCTCACACTGAAAATTTAACAATTGACTCTCATGTACCAGTATAGGCTGACTCCAGCACACCTTTTGTTCATCAAAACACTTTCAAGGGGATCTTCAAAGCCAAAACTATTTTCATAATACTACTAGTACATTTGAATTTCCAATATTATAAATAGACATAACCCACATAAATAAAACCTTTTTCTTTTTTGAGGGGGATCCTCACTAATTTTTAAGACTATAAAGGAATCCTGAGAACTGCTGATATACACCATTGCCTGGAAAATGTTCCAAGACCATACATGCACTATGATGACACATTCTTTCTTCAAAATCCCTAGCTCTGGCCAACTGGCCTGAAGTCATGCAATGTGCTACTTAATTGAAGACATCTAATCCTGATATTGGAGGAGGAGACAAGATGGTAGAGTAGCAAGAAGAAATACAGCTAAGCTCTCCACAACTCCTCCAGATAGATCTAGAAAACACACTATATCAAATCCATGGGGAAATTCAAGGAAAAAAAAATCACGAGTCACTTTTTTGAACCCAGCTCAGTCTAAGGAAATAGAGAGGTCTGTGGAGACTATGATGGGGTCTAGCCAAAACTGGCCAAGTGGAACATTTCAGCATAGGGAGAGGCATCCACCAGGTCAAGAAGAGGTCCCTGATCCAGAACCAGGAATAACCTTGTGCAGGATTCAAGAACAGGTACCAACTGGCAGCTATTTTACTCACTATCCAGCTCCAGGTCTGACTGAGAAAGGGACAAGCCCCTAGGGGTGGTGTCCAAGAGTGAGGAACGGTTACTGCCCTTTGGTTGTGTACTGAGCAAGGAGCAAGTTCAGAATCAAGTAGCAGTACCTCAGAAGTAGAGTGGAGTCTCAGTTCCATCCTTTAGTTTGAAGTTTATAGAAGACCATCGAGGGCAGAAATTTCTGACCAAAGGGGAGCCTAGTTCTGTTATTCTGAACCAGAAGAGCATTCTAGCCAGCCAATAGTGGCTGAGTCAACAATAATCTACTGGAAATCTGACCAGGGTGAGTCCACAGTCGTATTACTTAAACCCAAACCCTGATCAGGAATGTGCAGAGGTTAGACCAGGAGGATAGCCATCAGATTTTGCCCAGAATCACCATTTTAAAAACACAGAAAACTTGTAGGTTCCCCAGACTGAGCTGTCTCTGAAGTCCTGGAATAACAACACTTAATATCCCCAATAAAGCAGCAACAGTATCAGCTCAGATATTCTCTCCATCAGTGCACAGAACTTGGCCTTGACATAAAGGCCAAAGACTAGACTTTGGCTGGAAGAATAAGGAAAAAAAATCCCACCATAAAAATCTTTAAAGTGACAGAGAAGCTCAAGATATAAACCCAGAAGAGAATAACTTCAAAACATTTACAAGAAAAGCCTCAAAAACACAGTCTGAGCACAAGTGCAAATAGAATTCCTGGAAAAAATGAAATACATTTTTATTATGCTTATGTACAAGTTCAGAATTCAAAAAAATAAGGCTGAATAGAGATTAGGATTCTAAAGTGGCTTTTATAGACAAAATTAAAGAAAAATAAATTCTTTTACATATTGCAATCTCATACAAACTTTAAGTTTTAAAAAAGTTTTTAAAAAATATAAATGAAATTTGACCACTAGAGGGGGGAAATGGAAAATAAATGAGAGTTATAGAGAAAAAGAACTGGAAAGAGCATTAATAGCTTGATACAAGACATGCAAAACCTTACCTGAAAATTACTGCCTGATAATTAGAATGGACTCAATAAGGATAATGATTCCATGAGACAAAAGAAATATTTTTTTATTTTTCAACTTTTTAATATTTTCCCCCAATTACATATAAAAACAATTTTAATATTCATTTTTTTTAAATTGAGTTCCAAATTCCATTTTTTGCTCCCTCTCCTCTTCACTCATTGAGAGAACAAGTAATTCAATAGAGGTTATGCATGTGCAGTCATGCAAAACATATTTCCATATTAGTCATGTTGTAAAAGAAAATACAGATCAAAAAACCCCAAGAAAAATAAATTTAAAAAATGCTTGGATCTGCATTGAGAAGTTCTTTCTCTGGAGATGGATGGCATTTTTCATCATAAGTCTTTTGGAATGGTCTTGGATCATTGAGACAAGAAATATTAAAATGAAGTCAAAAGACTGAAAGAAAATGTAAGGTATCTTATTACAATAACTGACATGGAAAGCAGATTGAGGAGAGGTAATTTAAGAGAGCTATGATCAAAGTAAAAAATATCTTGGACATTATATATCATGAAATCATAAACGAAAAATAGCCAGATTTCCTAGAACAGAGAGCAAAATGTAAATAGAAAGAATCCACTGATTACTTCCTGAAAGAAATCCCCAAATAAAAACTCCTGAAAGCATTATATCCAAAATCCAGCACTTTCAGGTTAAAGAATAAATGCTGCAAGCAGTCAGAAATAAAGAATTCAAGTACTGAGAAACTACAGTCAGGATCATGATTTAACAATCACTAGTATGAAGGACTGGAAACTTGAAATCTAGTATATGCTTAAGGCAAAAGATGTATGCTTACAACCAAGAATAGCTTAGCCAGTAAAACTGAGTACAATCTTCGATGGGAGAAAAATGGATCTTTAATGAAATAGACCAGGGGCTGGCAAATCATGATCTCCAGGTCAAATCTGATCTACCGCCTGGTTTAGCCTGTAAGCTAAATGGTCTATACAAAAACAGTTGGTGGGATGGATTTGGCTCATGGGCCATGATTTACTGAATGCTGAAATAGAGAATTTCTAAGCATTCCTGATAAAAAAGTCCAGAACTGCACAGAAACTTTGAAATTCTAACACAGAAGACAAGAAAAACACAAAAAGGTAAACAAGAGAACTAGCTTAAGGGACTAAACAAGGATAAACTGTTTACATTCTTATATGGGGAGATAAAACATGTATCCATTGAAAATTCTTATCATCATTAGGGGGTCACAGGAATCTAATTAGACAGAGGGCTTGGGAATGGTTCTGTTATGTTTTAATGATCTCAAAAGAAGACCGGAAAGGAAGGTGAAGAGGAATGAATGAGGGGGAGTGGGATGGGGGGAGAAGAGGCAGAGGGAAAGGAAAGATATGGAAAATTATCCTATAATAGCAATGTGCAAGTAGAAGTCTATACAAATGAGAAGGAAGGGGTGAGGGGAACAGGCAATACCTGAATCTTACTCTTACCTGAACTGGTGAAAGGAGAGAAGAATATATATACACACAGGTGAGTAAATGTAATGTTAACGAGAGTTAAAGATCTTCCCCATCCATTAATGGGAAGCTTGAATAGGGGAGATTTGTTTTGTAGGAAGGTCCACATCTTTTGTTAATTTCTAATGAGGGACAGGTTCTCAAGGTTGTGATGCCCTCTGGCTCTGTGTGTGTGTGTGTGTGTGTGTGTATATATATATATACTCTGAGGTGAGGTTTTGTTTTGGGGCTGACTCACTGGAAGTGTTTGTTTGGCCAGATGATAATCTGGGTAGCTGCTAAGGAGCCCCCTGGCTTTGAAAACCCAGATGGTGGTGCTTCTCTCTCTCTGCAAACCATGTATGTATGGTCAGACAGTTGGATCTGTCTGTTGATCTGTGACATATATATTGCTTTTGGTCAGACAGCTGGAAGCCCTGTCTGTTGGTCTTTGTTTCTCTGAAGTTCAGGGTGCTGACTTTTCCCTCTGAACTAAGTGAATGATACATGTGCTTGATTAAAGTAGATTATTGACCCCTCAAAAGTTGCCTTTCCTTTTAGAAAAGCAGATCTAAGAACCTGTACAGCAGGCCCTCCTGTGTATGCTGGGGTTCTTGCTGTTACAGTAAAGAAATACATTCCACTCAATAGGAAACAGGTGGGGTAAAGGAAAAGGGAGAGAGGGCAGTAAGAGGAAAAGCAAATTAAGGGAGTGATTAGTCCTAAGCAAAACAAACTCTAAAGAAGGTGAAAGGGTGACATAATTAGAGAAGCATGCAAGAAATTACCTGTCGGATTCATGGATGGGGAAGAGTTCATGATTCAGTTAGAGTTAGAGAAGATTACAAAAGGTAAAATGGACAATTCTGATTATATAAAATTAAAAAGGTTTTGCACAAACAAAACTAACAGCTAAAATGAGAAGAAAAGCAGGTAAATGGGTAAAAACAAAACTTTACAGAAAGTTTCTCTGATACATCTTTCATTTTGCAGACATATAAGGAAGTGATTCAAATGTATAAGAATAAGAGCCATTCCCCAATTGATAAATGGTCAAAGGCTGTGTTATGGGAGGAATATCTCCTCTTTGTGTTCATGTGGTTAGTTACTGCTGCTGAAATAAATCTACACCAAGGAGAAATAATAGAGCTAAAAATCTGGGTTTTATTATACTTGTGCACAGGTTCAGGATTCAAAAAAACAATGTTGAACCAAGATTAGGATTCTAAAGTGGTTTTTTAGACAAAATTAATGTCAGAATGATGGAGAAATATATTCTTTTACATATTGCAATCTCATACAAACTTTTAGGCTATAAAAGTTTGGTTTGTTTTTGCAAATGGATTTTTTAAATTTTATTTATTTATTTATTTTTGGATTTTGACATTCATTTCCATAAAATTTTGACTTTAAAAGTTTTTTTAAAAAATATATTCATAATCCCATACTTCCTTCAATGTCATAAAAGTTGAACACACTTAGTTAAACAGAGTTTAATTAAATTTCATACATCTCCTAAGGAAACAAACCTAGTTAAATAAACTCTATAGGGAAACTAAGTCAGGTTACTAATTAAACTACATTGAGAAGTTTCACAATGGACTAATTGAGAGGAAGGGATATACATGCCAGGAAGACTCAACATCAGGTAAATTCTTCCACAAAAAAATTTTTGTGGGTAGGTTTTAAAGATGCTATATTCCCTCCTTCCTCTCATTTAGTTTCTTATCTTAGGAATGTCAAGTTTTTCTTTAACACGATTTATTATTCCATGGGTCAGGTTTTAGTTGGGTGATATTATTAATATTAACAGAAGATAGACTTTTGATTAATCAAAAGTTGTAGGAGGAATGGCCCCAAATAATAAAAAAATTAATAAAAGGAAATTTAAAATTCTCATCACAATTATAAAGAGTTTTCAGAGGAAGAAATCCAAGTTATCAATAGTTACATGAAAAATACTCTACATTATTATTAGAGAAATGCAAGTTAAAACAACTCTGAGGTTCCACCTCACCCCCCTCAAATTGGCAGTTTACAAAAAAAGGAAATTACAACTGCTGAAGGGGCTATATGAAAACAAGTACATGAATGCATTGTTGTGTTGTGAACTGAAAAGCAACCTGAAACTATCCCCCAATGAGATCAAAGAATGAGGAAAAGGACCCAAATATACAAAGATATTTATAGCAGCTCTGAGAGGGTACTCCTCAACTGCAGAAAGGCTGCATAAATCACATTATAGCTATATGATGGAATACTATTGTGCTGTTAGAAATGATGAAAGGGACGGTTTCAGAGAAACCTGAGAACACGTGTACGAATTGATAAAGAGTGAAGCGAGCAGACCGTAAGAATGCACTAAACAGGGACAATATTGTAGAGACAAACAGCTCTGAAACACTGAGAAACACTGATGAGTGTAATGACCAACGCAGTCCCATAAGGCTCATAACAATATATGCTACTCACTTCCTAATAGAAAGAGGGTGGACTCAGTACAGATTGAGACTCTTGGCAGTGTACTTTCCAGGGTTGCACACGTTGATGATGAGGTTGACACACACGTTGCCAGAGATACCTCAGTGTTTGGGAGGCTCCAAAGGAAAGTATGGGAGAGAAGAGGATAAAACTGAAGGTCTACGTTGTTGACCTAATTGTTGAATGCCTGTGAAATCTGAACAGTCTACCAGCGCCATGACAGGAAACTGAATCGCTTCCATTTGAATTGTCTTAGGAGGATTCTGAGGATCACCTGGCAGGATAAGGTACCAGACACTGAGGTCCTTATTCAAACTAAACTGCCAAGCATTCAAACTCTGCTTCAGAGAGTGCAACTCTGATGGGCTGGCCACGTTGTTCAAATGTAAAACGTACACTTGCCAAAAAGACTATTTTATGGAGAACTCATATGGGGCAGGCGATCACATGGTGGTCAGAAGTGATACAATGACACTCCCAAGGTCTCTCTTAAGAACTTTGGAATTGATTGTGTGACATGAGAGACACTGGCACAGACCACTCAGCATGGCATGCCCACATCAAAGACGGTGCTGTGCTCTATGAACAAAGCAGAATTGAAATAGCTCAAAGGAAATGCAGGATGTGAAAATTTAGAGAACCCGCCCCAAAAGTTCACAAGGACTATTTGTGCTGACCTGTGGTAGATCATTCCAAGCTCCTATTGGTCTGATCAGCCACAGTCAGACACACTGAAACTTGATTCTAGCATAGTGATGTCATTTGGGTCTCCTTTGAGAACAGCCAACAACCAATATGAGTTTCATTTTTCTTTCTTTATAGGAGAAAGGTGGATTTTTAATGATTTGAAAAAAAGTGTATATATGTATGTGTGCATATGTATTATATGTATGTATGTATATATGTATGTATATATACTGACATTTGGACATGTCCAAAATAATGAGTATATGATGAAGGATATAAAAGCTGCTTTCAGTGCTACTAATCCAATTCAATACAGTGGGCCCTGTTTTGAAGATATCTAATGAAATTGCAGATATATCACCACTTAACTTTTCTTAAAGTGGTAAAAGGGTATAAATATGGCCCCAAAGCACAGTTTTGTAAGTTAAGTCCTGTTGACCTCCTCAGATGGGGCTTGCATTTGGTCACTATGGAATCTTTACAAATTCTCATGACTAAGTGTTATAAATCAATCCAATTCGACTAAGGTTTCTTCTACATTCACTATGCTCCAAGGCACTGTGCTAGGTATTGGTGACAGAAAGACAAAAATGAAAGTTCTCAGCTTTTAAGGAGTTTATACCTAGATACTCTTCTCCTTGTTCTATCCATCTTGGCAGGTTCAGCGGACAATGGGACTTTTACACAGCCGTCACATTACTGCCACTGCACATACTTCACAAGGTTTTCTCATTGATAAATCCCAGGATATCCGAGGCCAGATCAACTTTTCTACCAAAGAGACAGGTCTGTGCTCAGCAGTATAGTAGCCACTCATTCAGTTCATCGTCTTATCACCTTGATCTGTGGTTTCTATAGAGTTGAGTAAAATATCTAGGAAGGTATTGAGATTAAGGCTTTTTTCCTCCTAGAGTAATAGGGAAATGGCAAGTTCATTTAAACATTAAGTGCAAGGCACTAGGGATACGTGATGGTATAGAAAGGATAAAGGTGGTCTACTCATGTTCTTCCATAAACCTGTGAGCAGCAGCCACCCACAGCCTAAGTGCTTCCTTCATCTTTTAAAATTTCACAGATACCATTGTGACAAGGGCGGTGTTATATCTAGATGCTGTAAATACAAAAGCAAAGAATGAGACATCCATTCGCTGCCCTAAGGAGCTATATTCTACTGGGAAGAGATTTATTGTCATGAAGAAATAAATCAAAGTATACAAGGCAATTTCAGGTAGATTTGTTGTGATTTCGGTCACGTCCAACTCTACATGACCTCACTTGGGGTTTTCTTGGCAAAGATATTGGGATGGCTTGCTGTTTCCTCCTCCAGTTCATTTTATAGATGAGAAAACTGAAGCAAACAGAGTTAAGAGATTTGCCCAGGGTCACACTGCTAGTATAAATGTTTGAGGATGGATTTGAACTTGGGTCTTCCTGACCCACTCTATCCACCTAGCTTTCCCTTCAGGGAGATACGTCTCATAAAGGAGGTGAGTCTCGAGTTGTGCTTTGAAGGAAGATAGGAATTCTAAAAAGTTGATGTGGGGAAGAAGTTTTCCATGGGAAAGGAGGCAAAGGAAACCACTTATGCAAGGCATGGAAGGTGGAGAAAACCCAGCTCTGAAATCAAGGTAGGGAACAAAAGATCTTGTTAACTCAGCAAAATGCATGGTTCAAAAAAGCAGGCATATTCAGGAGACAAACTTTTGATTATTACTGACCAAGCTAACTCAGACTAAAGCATTTACTTTGTGCTAGGCACCATGCTAAGGGATACAAAAAAAGGCAAAGAGAATTCCCACCCTCCAGTAACTCATAATCTAAAGCAGGGAGACTGTGTAAACAACTATGTACCTACAAAATAAACAGGAAAAATTGGAATTAATCCCAGAGAGAAGTGAACTAGCATTGAGGGGGAATCTTTCAAATAGAAAGAGAATGAAATTTAATTAAATAAATGGTAATTATGCATTACTGAAAAAAAAAAAAGGAAATTCTTGGTGGGATGCAGCTATTGTACCCAGTATAAATGCTATTAAACTACACAGGGAGATGGTTTACTATACAGAATTAAATCAGAATGTCAATTGAATTTTTTTCCTTCCTAGGTGGCTTTAAAGAGTTTTGTATAAAGAATAGCAGACTAAAAGCCAGGGAATTAGGGGCGTATAAGAACCTTACTTGAGTAGTATTGGGAGACTGAAAACTCAGTATTCATCTAGCAATTCCTACAGGTTTTTACCAGCTTTGTCTGAACAATCAACACAACCATTTTGCTTCTGTCCAAGTGTATCTCAATTTTGGAGTCTTTTATGAGGGGGCTGACACGGCGAATAATCAGAAGAATGAGGAGAGACAAAAACTCAATGATACCTTGGATGCCATTGAGGTAATGAATGTGCCAAAGGGGGAAACATTTATGGACTGAGAAGGTAACTGCTTGTGAACACATTTTTTCCTAAAGGGAAAAGGAAATGGAAATGAAGTCTGGAGAATGGATGGTAGGAAACGGTTAATGAGGCCTTGTGGGCAAGATCTAAAATGGGATAGCTACTCAATGTTGGATTATCCAAGTCACTCACTTTGTTGTATAGAGGGTGCTTCAACCCCAACAGTAAATGTGAAATGGAAAGGCAGCCCACTGGGGAGAGAATGTCTTAGCTTTAGGTTACGTTATTGTTAAGGGGAACGCAATTTACCTTCAAAGGATTCAGAGGTAGCACAGAATAAAGATGCATCAGGGCAGCTAAGTGGAACAGTAGATAAAGCACTGGCCTTAGAGTCATGAGGACTTGAATTCAAATCCAGCCTCAGACACATGATACTTAACTAGCCATATGACCCTGGGCAACTCACTTAACCCTAATTGCCTGGGGGAGGGGGAGGAAGAAAGTGGATGCATTGTGCTAAGAGGGATGAGCAAGTCAGCAGACATAGATTATAGCCCTAGGTGGGCAAATCAGTTGATCTCTCTGGGCTTTGGTTTATTTATAAAAGGTAGAACCAGATTTAAAATTACATAATTTAAAATTACTCTTATGATCAGTGTCTAGAAGGAAACTGTATAAATATGTATTTCTGAAGAACTTATGGAAGATCCAGGCTTCTGATGCTGGCTTAACTCGTCATATAGGAAGTCTAAACATTTTGTGAATAAACATACCCAAATATCTAAGAACATTCTGCATATGCAACAACGTAGGCTGTTCACTTCACAGTGGTGAAAAACCTCTGCCCAGTGTGTAAGCTACATGAGATAGCTTGAATTAATACTGGGGTCCATCTACAAGAACCCTCTTTACTTTCTTTTTCATTTTCTTTCTCTGTAGGAGAGCACACGAAAGGTCCAGAGGAATATCTTTCACATGTGGAGATACTACAATTTTGCCCGCATGAGGAAAGGGTCTGACTTTTTCATTCTCCAATCAAACTATAACTATGTGAACTGGTGGTCAACAGCTCAGAGTATAGTTATTGTCCTTTCTGGGATCCTGCAGTTGTATTTCCTGAAGCGTCTCTTTAATGCCCCCCAAGTCACAGACACGAGGAAGCCAAGATGTTAAAGGCAGCACAAGAAACCAAATCCCAGTCCTTCTCCCTCCCCCTTTTTTACCAGGGCTCATCAAATCAGTTTTATGGTTACAGAAATTAACCAACTACACTAAATTGTTAAAAAAAAAAACCAGTCATCACTCACAAAGGACCCTCAGTGGTAATAAAAATAACCAAATTCAGAATTATTACTTGGCTTTAGGCGAGTCCATGATAAGTCCTTAAAAAGCTTGCGCTAAACAGTGCTGATAACTATTCCCATAGGTTCTACTGAGCATATAACCAAAGGATTTTTATCTAGAGCCTAAAGGAGTTGGGGGGTGGGGAGGAGGTCTAATGGTATATGAGAACGAGAATTCGTAGGAGATGTCTCAGCCAATATTAAGTAAAGATAAGGACCTTATCAAAGTTTGAAAACATTTTGTCCTTCTATAAATGATATCTTCTGAATTAAAGATAAGTAGATTTGCAAAGCAATAATCTGCCTAAAATGTGGGTCAGCCCTTCTGTGGCTTTATACAAATTAAGTGCTCTAAAAAAACCACCAAATCCTTTGGATGAAGGGGATAGATGAGTGGATATGAATGATTAATTTTGGAGCCTGTGGGGAGGGCCTTTTATTCACCTTAGTAAGGGATTGGCAAAGAATTATTTTAAAATGTGGCTGGAAAGAAGTCTTGTATGGAATAGTAGGGTGACAAGACCTATATTTAGCCAAACTAACGGCCTAGGCATTCTAAACATAAAAAAAATCAGAAGTAGGATTCCTCAACAGGTTTATCATCTATCTGGCCCTTGGCTTCAACGAAGTCCAAAGAAGGGAGAGACAAGTATCTTTTTTACCTTATTTTCTATACCCAAATGGAGTTTACCTTACCAGTAACATATCAACTTAATAGTGAGATTACACCCAGTTCCAACAAACTCCTAATCTTTCCATATAAACAATCATCAGTGGGATACAGTAGGAACATCACCAGAAAAGAAGCCAT
The DNA here is from genome assembly GCF_028372415.1 of Notamacropus eugenii. Taxonomy (NCBI): domain Eukaryota; kingdom Metazoa; phylum Chordata; class Mammalia; order Diprotodontia; family Macropodidae; genus Notamacropus; species Notamacropus eugenii. Next base: position 708,717,157 of record NC_092872.1, on the reverse strand, counting down.
GGAAAACAAGACTGAGAAACGTGAATGTGCATGATCAGCTCTTTCAGCATGACTGATGCTTTGGTGGCAATCTGCACATAAAACTTACGAAAACACGAAGAACCTGTTTTATTCTATGGTACTGAATTCATGGAAGAACAGACAGCTAAGTGTTCAATAATCACCCGCTTAGATAAGAGCTACAAGAAACAGCTATTTGTCCTCAGTTCTAAAAAGTAGCAGGACCTATGCCAAAGAGCAAGAAGTGACTTCATTCCATATAAAACATGGTATCCAATTTAATAAGTATTAAACAAAAAAGGTCCAAAATGTCTCCCGTTTTTGCTAAACAAGAGCTCACCCTGCAGTTGCTTACAATGCTATCTCAGATTTCTACCCTACTTTTGTCTCAAGTACATTATTTTAATTTCATCCTCACAACAACCCTGTAAGGTAGGTGAATCCAGTGAAGTCCCTTGCACAAGATCACCCAATTACTAAGTGTCAGAGATGACTTTCATCATTTGGGGTGTGTTAAGCGCCTACTATGTGCCAGGCACTGTGTTAAGCACTGGATTCAGACGCATCTTCCAACTTCCAAGTCCAGCGTTTGATGCACTGCACACCCCAGTGCCTATGCAATAGGTAAAAATGGACAATAGACGAGCAAGTGTGTCCACAAGTCATGGTATAGGTTGGTAAAAAGGTGTATTTGTATTTCAGCTGCTCCCACAAGAAAAAAATCTTGGTCATGAGTCTATAAGGTGAATTAAATCAGTGTGTCTTCATGGCGCACGTATTCCCCAATGTCAGCTTGGTGAAACACGACAATTGCCATGGGGTCCACCTTCCTGCAGTCCTGTGTGGACTTGGCTGCCACACCAAAACCCTGGAGATTCAACGGAAAGGATAATGATTCACGAGGCGTTGACCACAACATCATCTCCCACACTTCATGGACTAGTGATTTTATTAATGTGGGTATGCCTTCTAAAAGATATACTCCCAAAACACAACCCTCTATGAAGTGCTCTGACCAAAAAGGCCCCAATCTCACTCCAACTGGTAGCCTTGTTGTTAATAAGCTCTCTGAACTTAACAAGGCTAGTCCTCAGACAGTCTGCCGGTGGAGTCATATGTGAAGCCTTTCTAAGCATGACAAACCCTGCCAGAAATTATGCTTTTCTGGTATAGTCTTTGAGAACCCAAGGTTACCTCTGTCACAAAGAAGCGTTACTGTAGTACCTAGGTTGAAGTTAGTTCTGAAATGTTGGCATTGCCTTTGTCTTACATGAAAACTTAGTCAATACTGTAAGACAAAACCTCTAAATTCTCTTTTCAGATGCATATAGGATATAACGTTTTTTCTTTAACACTAATGTATTTACTACTTCTACTCACCAAAGGGACATCTGCCATGGAGTACACCACTAGTCCTTGATACTGATTAGTATTTTCCGTGATTCGACCCAGGCCAGACTTTAATACATGGTTCCCATACAAGAATGACTGCTCCGCTCCAGGTTTCACCCATACTTTATACTACAAGAAAGAATATTTGTCTAAATGAGATATCAAATCAGTATGTATATTTATATCCCAATAGTTGAATGAATTGCTAGTTCTTGGGTTATTTTTCTCTTGATGGACTTTTAAAAAGAAAAACAGGTACAGAGTACAATGAAGAAGGCAATGAAAGTCCCTTCAGAAAGTCCCTTCAAATTGTTAATTTCCTGTTTCATAGGGATTAGTAATAAGAAAATACTGTCCTTGGTTATGAGGCAAAAAGGTAACAGAACCTCTAAAAACTTTGTAAAAAGATGGTTCCACTAAACAAGGCTCATTCCATTTGAATCTCCAAGGAGTCTAATTCTTCTGATCTCTGTAAGACAATGGCAAAAAGTACCTAAAATCTTCCATAAAGAAACTCTGACGTATAAGGGTAACAGCAATTGCCAACAGAAGTCAGCAGCCTAGTAAACACCAAAGACACATCTTACAATCAAAGCAGCTTTTTATAAAGTTTGGTGGTGACATAAGGTCCAGTGCTGCAAACTAAATTAAAACTTTGACTGGTCTATAACAAAGGTGAAGGGTGGGCTATATGACACACTGATTGGCAAAAGGGGTCTCCAGGGAAAATAAAGAGTTACTCAAGTTCCTCTGGAAAGTTCCATGACAGATACCACTCCCCATACCAGAGAGATCCAGTGCTAGCAAAAACATCTCCTGACCTGAACCTGAATCATCCTCTGTCCATCTTCCTTCACGCCCTCATGAGATACGACCAGCTTGCAGTCTTAAGACTGGGGTACATAAGCTCTTACAAACTCTACTGCTTAAGGCCTACAGTATTTCATTCAAATATGATCCACAGATATTCGTTTCAGCGATTACCTGAAAACTCTTAACTATTAGTCAAGCAGTAATCAGTAACCATTTTCACACCAAAAGTTACTACAGAATTTAAAATTTATGAGTACATCAGAGATCATCTACTCCAGCCCCCAAAGCTGACATTCACATCCATTTCTGCCAAAGCTAAAACCAAAGCACTTCCCACTATACCGGGACAATCAGAGCCACTAATGTGGTTCAGTCCTGGCCACTCAAGACCTCCTGCACACTGCTGAAAACAATTTCCTCCACACAGAAACAACGGCCTACCTTTGCGTAGGGTGCCAGGTAATCCAGGGCAGTGATGTGCAATCTGAACTTCTGGGTCTTGGTGAACTTCCCAAAGCAGGTCCCCAGAGACACCAACTTCTCCCGGGAGATATTTACAGCCAGCTTAAGAATCTTCTCACTGATGGGCAAAGAAGGCAAATACATGGGGTGTACCCAGCGCTCTGGGGTCCTCTCAGTCTTCCAGCCACCCGCCCACCAGCTCCAGCCCAGTTTTCCTGGCAGACACACAGACACACTCACCTGACATAGTAGACTCTGTCTTTATGGAGCCGGAAACAGTAGGTGCCATCAGGTCGGTCCACCAGCAGCTGAATGTTTTCTCCGATACTGCAAACGCAAAGGGAACCTCAATGCAGGGATTCAGGGCCAGAAGGGTCTCCCGGACCACTGAGAACAACTCCCTTTACTTATAGACAAGGAGAAGGCGGCTCAGGAAGGTTAAATGGCCTGCCGGGACAAGCAAGGGCACAGCTAGTGTCTGAGAGGATTGGAAAGCAGGTGTCCTCGATTCCTAGCAGCACGGTCCGGAGGCAGCCTGTGTCTGACGGGTGAACGCCTCTGCACTTTACGGCCAATCCATCAGCACTTAGTAAGCGCCTACTGTGTTCCAGGCACTGCGCTAAGCACCGGGGGCACAAAATTAATCCATGAACGTTAAATGCCAAGCAACGTGCGAAGCACAAAGTCAACCCACACTTACTAAGGACAAGGCCGGCCCTGCCCTCAAAGAGCTTACAGTTTAATTTGCAGATAGGGAAACTGAGGCCCAGAGTTTGCCGGGGCTCACCCGGACGGGAGGTGGGGAGCCGTGGCAGGCCCGGTTCTCCCGGCTTCCGGACTCCACGCGCCCCGGGCCCACGTGTCCCCTCCCCTAACGTTCGGCTCGGGCGGGGCCCAGCCCAGCCCCCCAAGGCCCTGCCCCGCTCCCCCTCTTTCCCATAGGCCTCACTATTTTGAGAGCTTCTGGAACAACGTGCTGGTCTCCTCTTCGGTCAGGGGTCGCATTTTGCAGTAAAGCAAACTCAGACTCGCATGCTCCCGATCGCCGGAAACGGAAGTAACTCCTCCTCCCCGCCCACATTTTCATTGGCCGCCCACCTGGCTCCTCCCTCTTCTGCCAAGAGTCCCTGACCGACTTCCACCATGTACCATAGAGGCTGGGAGGACTTCCCTAGATGGGCACCGAGCTCTGAGGAAGAACGAAAGCGCCTTCCGGAAGTGTTTTGTTCCTAGGCGACAAGAGACAGCTCAGCACTTCCGCCGGGGCGGGCGGGGCACCCGGAAGCGCCAACATGGCCGTGGTGGCGGCCGGCGGGGCGGCCGCGGCGGCAGCGCTGGGCGAGGTGGAGGATGAGGGGCTCCTGGCCTCGCTGTTCCGGGACCGGTTCCCGGAGGGACAGTGGCGCGAGCGGCCCGACGTGGGGCGCTACCTGCGCGAGCTGAGCGGCTCGGGGCTGGAGCGGCTGCGGCGGGAGCCCGAGCGGCTGGCGGAGGAGAGGGCGCAGCTGCTGCAGCAGACGCGGGACTTGGCCTTCGCCAACTACAAGACCTTCATCCGCGGCGCCGAGTGCACCGAGCGCATCCACCGCCTCTTCGGGGACGTGGAGGCCGCCCTGGGCCGCCTGCTGGGCCGCCTGCCCAGCTTCCAGCAGAGCTGCCGGTGCGGGGCCCGTGAGGGGGTGGGGAGCCCCGGGCTGCCCCCGGCCGCAGCCCTGGAGGGGTGGGGACGGACAGCGCCCGCTCCCAGGGTGACCCCGAAAGCGCCGAGTAGAGGCTAGCATTCGTGATTCTTTAAAATGCTGAATGACAATAAATCCCGGAGCTGCCGCTCGCTCCTTGGGATTCCAGGAACAAGGCCCCCAACAGGCCGAGCCTCTTGTTTCCTCCTCTGTAAAATGTTGAGATTGGGACTAGGAGATGCCTAGCCACCTTCCAGCCTCAGGTTCGATAAATAGGAAAAACTGAAGGAATGACGCGTTTACCAAGGGCTTGCGCTTTGTTTCGACCGCACTTGAGAAACGAAACGCATCGTTTATTACCGTAATTTAGACCAGTGATGATGAAGATCATGATAATGGCAACAATTTCTCTGCCACTTTTAGGGCGAATGAGCGTTGTCCGCGCAGCAAGTTTGTGAAGGAAGGAGTTCGCTTTGTTTTACTGATGAGGAAACAGAGGCTAGGAGAGGTGGTGATTTATCCAGCCTCATCCAACAAATATTTTAGTTGACATGTGAACCCCAGCATCCTGATTCCAGCAGGCAGGTCTTTTTTCTACTGCACCGTGCTGGCATTTCTGTTGGATGTGAATAGAAAATTTTAAGCTCTTTGTCCTGAACTTGAGTGAAAATGTGAGGTAATTGGGAAACCCACTTGATTAACCATTTGAAGCTTTGGACTCATGTGTTTATCCCTTGATTTGCAATAGGAACTTTGTGAAGGATGCAGAAGAGATTGGTTCTAACCGCCATATGAATACTTTGACCCTGAACCGGCACACAGAGATCTTGGAAATCTTGGAGATCCCTCAGTTAATGGACACCTGTGTTCGAAATAGCTACTATGAGGAGGCTCTTGAGCTTGCAGCCTATGTGCGCAGACTGGAAAGAAAATATTCTACCATCCCTGTTATCCAGGTATCACCAGTGTTGTCATAATCTTGCCACATTGGATCTTGGGTCTCTGGTGTTCTTAATCCCCTACCTAACCATGCTTGGGAACATTAGATAGAAACCCTTTAGTGTATTTACTTTATTATGTATTATTGTGAGAAGTGATCTGGAGTATAAATTGAAATTTGGCTTTTCTGGCAATTTATAAAATAGATCTTCAGAAAATTTAGTTTCAGAATTCTATGAAGCATGGGAATCAGTTAGCAAATACAAAAATGATGGCTGCGTGCAAAGTAGTGTCAGGCACAAACGCTACTCAAGGTGCTTACGTAAGATACCAAAAAGGTAAGTATTACAGACAATATCAGATACATTATTAGGAAATTAGGAAACAAGGGACCTTGTCAGGTCTGAAGGATTATAATTAACCTGGGAGATCAGAAGGCTTCTTGAAGGAGGTGGCATTGGACTTCAGTTTTAAAGCATAGTGAGTAGTACAAATTAGAGGCCAGCAGGTGTGACTGCACTCCAAGCATAGAAAGCCCCCTGAACCAGGGCTCAGGGGCATAGGTACACCATATTTGTTCAGGCAGCAAAGCATTTTCTGATTTGGCTGGAATGAAAAGCTTGTGGATGTTTAGAAGCTGGGCGGGTGCCAGGTTGTAGAGACTTTGGAATGTCAGATAAAGAAGTTTGATAAAATGAATTAGAAAACCTCTTCCCCACTTTGGCACAACCATAATTTGTATGTGAGAGGCAGTGTGGTGTAATGGATAGAGAGCCAGCCTTGGAGTCAGAAAGGCTTACCTCTGAGACATCTTAGCTGTGTGACCCCTGTACAACTCATTTAACATCTCAGTGCTCCCAGGCCACCCACTAACGTTATAATTTGCAGAGTAGGTCCCAATCTTTGTTGCTAGAAAAAAGATTTTTAATGGGAGTTTCCCATACTAAGGAAGATATTTAAAAAACAAACTCTGATCATTTCTCCACTAACCATTTCTGCTACAATTTGCAGGGCATTGTTAATGAGGTCCGTCAATCTATGCAACTGATGCTTACCCAGTTGATCCAACAACTTCGAACCAATATCCAGCTCCCTGCCTGTCTCCGAGTTATCGGCTATCTTCGTCGAATGGACATTTTCACAGAGGCTGAGTTGCGAATCAAATTCTTACAGGCCCGAGATGCATGGCTGCGTTCCATCCTGACCTCCATTCCCAACGAGGATCCTTATTTTCATCTCACCAAGACCATCGAGGCATGTCGTGTCCACCTTTTCGACATCATTACACAGTACCGTGCCATATTTTCTGATGAGGACCCATTGCTCCCGCTGGCTGCCGGTGAGCCATCAGTGAACGAGAGCGCCATCTTCCATGGCTGGGTGTTGCAGAAGGTCTCACTGTTCCTGCAGGTGTTGGAGAGTGACCTTCAGCGAGGAGGTGGTAGCCGCCTGGATTCACTGCTTGGCCAGTGTATGTACTTTGGCCTCTCCTTCAGCCGAGTAGGGGCTGATTTTCGGGGCCAGCTTGCACCTGTGTTCCAGCAGGTTGCTTTGAATACTTTCAAAAAAGCAGTTCAAGAAGGTGTAGAGAAGTTTCAGGATGAAATGAATTCTTATACTCTCATTTCTGCTCCTGCTGCACTGCGGAGTGCGATTCCTGCTGCTGTCCCCGTGACTCAGCCTGGAACCTTGCAACCCCCCATGGGACTGCTGGACTTTCCACCCCTGGCTTGTTTCCTTAACAACATTCTGGTTGCGTTCAATGACTTGCGTCTCTGTTGTCCTGTGGCTCTGGCTCAGGATGTAACTGCCTCTTTAGAGGATGCCCTTGGCAAGGTGGGAAATAGCAAGAATCATAGTGGAATCCTTCTTTTCTAGGGATGAGTTGGAAGGTTTAGCAAATCTTTCCCTCCTTCTCCCCCTTTGAAATTCCCCTTCTTCCAATCATATTTTATTTGTAGATATGACTTTGTAAAATAGTCATGCAAGGTCCTAGGTGAGAAGCTCTGGCTACTAGCCAGACTTGTGGATTGGAGGAGGTTCTGAACTGTCATACGTACTGACTTCTGGTCAAATACTAATTTTTTGATTATAGTGGTACTATTTCCTAGCACTCTTTTCTTTTTTATACATACTTCCCTAGAACTGTACTCTTTATTTTCCTTGCCCTCTTGTTTCAGTGTTGGTTTTCCCTTTGTTCTCCCAGTGTGAGTAACCATTCTGGAGAATATAGCCAGACATAGGGTAGTGAATTATGGTTAAAAATAAGCCTTTCTCTAGGCTACAGTGAATAAGACTTAGAACTTGGCTGGTGTCTGTCTTAGCTAGGTGGAAACTTGACCATGGATTCAGCCCCTGGAGCCATTTCTGGTGAGGAGGGAGATGGGATATCTTGCCATGTTTCTGTCTCTTCTCCCCTGCGGTTTCCTGAATTTGATGTTGCCTGAAAGAGCAAAACTCAGTAGGAAATATTTTTATTTCTTGCTTCCTTTTTTTGGGTCCATTACAGTTTAGGCTTATTCTTGTGTTGGAAATAAGCCATTTGCCATGTTATCTGCATATGTGTTGCATTGGGATTGATTTCATTGATACTATGCTATGCTGCTAAGAACTAGATCAGCAAATCAACAAGCAGAGATTGCTGTGAAGGTGGGGTGATTTTAGGAGCTTGATCATTTGGAGTTTGCATATTAAATGCAATGCATCAGGTTTTTAAGCTGTTTTTCTGCCTACAAGTTTGCCTATTGTGTTTACATAGTACAGCAACTTAGGGCTTGGCAGTGCTTGTAGAATGTGCCTCATGTGATTAAAGACAGTGTTGGGTTTTTTTTTTTAGGTAACAAAAATAATATTGGCTTTTCACCGGGCAGAGGAGGCAGCCTTCAGTAGCCGGGAACAAGAGCTCTTCGTCCAGTTCTGCACTGTTTTCCTGGAAGACTTGGTCCCTTACCTAAATCGCTGTCTCCAAGTCCTCTTCCCGCCAACCCAGATAGCACAGATTTTGGGTAGGAGATTGAGAGCAATGCTTTTCTATACTTGACCTTTTTGTTTCTGTTTATGCCATGGATTCTCATCTGAAGAATGGTATCCATCTCTGCTGAGAGTGACAAGAAAGTGAGCATTCATGGGCAGTTTCAGGACCAGCACATCTCACTGTTCACTTTTTCCTTATAATCACTTCAGTCATTCTGTGGGGATACTCGTTGGCTGTAATGATTTACCATGCATGGCTAGTGGGTCCAGCTCTGCCAGAGTTGTTCGTTATTTGTAGCCCATTGCAAAGCATGCTTTTTGTTATAGGTAACTGCACAGGCAGATGGAGTGAGTGAGCATTATTTATAGTTCTTATTGTGTGCTGAGTATCATGCTAAGATTACATGGACAGCCAAAAAGGCAGTCCCTGTCCTCAAGGAGCTTACATTTCACTGGCAAAACACAATGGCAAGGTGGGGGTCAGGAGAAGTATGGAAATCATCTGGCAAATCCTGGGCTGGTCCAGGTTTGAGGAGAGCATGGCTGACATGAGTAATCAGTCATATGGAGATTCTGGGAAGGAACCTGCCACTTGGAAAGGGAAGAGACTGGGAACAGAATTGCCGGTGTTAGAGGGGACGTTATGCGCTGGTGTGTCTCTAAAGATGTTGTCATGTATCTTACTGCTTCTCTGTGGGCAGATATTCTTTGTTTTACTCTGAGTAATTTGCCTCTTTTCTCTTTACTCCATTTTTCCCCACCTCCCTCACCTTTTGAACCAGGTGTTCCACCCACTCAGCTCTCCAAGTTCGGAAACCTTGGACATGTCAATATCCAAATCATCCAGGAGCCGTTGGCTTTTATCTTGCCAAAGAAAGAGGCAGTTTTCCTATTGGATGAGAAAGGGCTGGCACAAGAGATCATTGCTCCAGCTCTAGAACTTACAGACCAGGAAGCCAGTCTGGCATCTGCTCCTGAAGCCTCCCTAGAGAATACAGAAGAAGAAGAAAGAGCTTTGGGAGACCCTTCACCATCTGACCCTCCTTCCACTGGGACCACCTAGTGCAAGAGTAGCTAGTACCTACTCCTTAAACTTCTGCATGGTTTCAGACCCATGCCTCCTGGAGTCAGTAATTTCTTGACTGGATACACATCCCAAGACCCAGTTCCATCTCCAAGCTCTGTCTGACCCTGTCCTGCAACTTGAACTCTTTTCCCAGAATCTGAGTGGGAATAGATTATATGCAGGGACTTGGTAGGAAGAAGGTTTGTTAATGGTGCTGTGGCCTAACCACATTGACTTCTTATGATTGAATTTATCCCTAGGCCTGTGGCCTTTTTTCTGAGATAGTCTCTAAGATGATATAGGAGTACACATACATATAAAGGAAGTCGTGGAGTAACTCTTTGAGTTTGAAAACGGATTGGGTGGTATATAAAGATATATAATAATAAATAAATATTTTAGCCATGATGACTGATTTATTCAATATGCTTTTGCTGCTCTTACTGCTAATAGCTAACGTCAGTATAATGCTTAAAAGGTTTGCAAAGTGCTTTACATTGATCATTTGATCTTCACAACTCCCCTGTGAGATAGGTGGTGTTGCTTTCCCCGTTTTACACCTGAGGAAAGGTTCCTTAGTTAACCCAGGCCACTTCAGTTAGTAAATGTCTGAGGCAGGATTCTGACTTGGTCCTTCTTGACTGTAAGTTCCACCCTCTGTCCACCAGGACCCGTAGTTACTTTTTCATCTTACATGAATCACTGTAAAAGGAGCATGATGGACTAGATCAAGGATCGATAACTTGTGTGTGTGTGTCCTAGCAGTCAGAATACTGTTTCAAATGTATAAAAAAAGATACATAGGACTACAAAGGAAACCAATTATAGTTATTAAAATATTTTTTAAAAAACAAGGTCACACAAACATAGCCAATGCAGCCAAAGTGAGAAGGAAAGCAGAAAACTGGGAAAATATGGCAAATTTCTCAAGTATACAAGGAACTGAGCCAAATTGATAAGAAATAAAAGCCATTCCCCAATTGATAAATGGTTAAGGAATGTGAATAGGCAGTTTTCAAGAGAAGAAATCAAAGCTATTGGTAGTCATGAAAAAAATGCTCTCACTTGTGAATAGTAAGAGGACTATAAAACTATCAAGTACCATCTCACACCCATCAAATTAACATGACAAAAGAAAAATGAGGAATGCTGAAGGGGATATGAAAAAACAGGTATGTCACAATGGATAGAACACAGCCTGGCATGAAGACCTAAGTTCAAACCTAGCCTCGGATACTTCCTAGCTGTCTGACCCTGGACAAGTCATTTAACCCTGTTTGCCTCAGTTTAATCATCTGTCAAATGAGCTGGAGAAGGAAATGGCAAACCATTCCAGTATCTTTGCCAAGAAAACTCCAAAGGGGCTCAGGAATAATCAGAAACAGTAACAATGAGCTTGGTTGGAGCTGCGAATCTATAACCAAACAGTTGTCAAACTGCATACCTTTCGACCCTGCAACAGTGCTACTAAGTCTTTATCCCAAAGAGCTCAAAGAAAAAGAGAAGGAATCCTAAATGTATAAAAATATAGCAGCTTTTTTTTTTTTATGATGGCAAAGAACTGGAAATTGAGTTGTCCATTCATTGAGGAATGGCTGAATTAGCTGTGATATATATATACACACACACACAAATATATGTATATATATATATACACACACATACATATCTGTTTACTGTGATGAATTACTGTTGTCCTGTAAGAAATGGAGCAGGATGTTTTCAGAAAAATCTGGAAAGACTTATATGACCTGCAAAGTGAAATAAGCAGAACCAGAACTTTGTACACATAGCTACTCTGCTGAAGACAATGAATGATTCAAGATAATTCCAGAGGACCTGTGTTGAACAGTGCTATTCAATTCCAGAGAACGAGGGTCGACGGAAGCACTTTTTGGGGAGGTGGGGCGGGGAACAGTTGGTATGGAACTATGCTTTGTATGTCTTTACATGTATAATTGATACCATGTTGCCTTCTCAAAGGGTGGGAGACTGCGACAGGGGAAGGGAGAGAAATTGTAACTTAAAATTTAAAAAAACCCAGAATGTTGACAGTAACAAACCAAAGTAAAAAAAAAAAAATTAAACTAAGTGCACAGACGCCAGGTTTAAGAACCTTAACCTATAACTCCAAGTTCTCCCCCTCTGCACTTAGGACTTCCCAGCTGAGAAGCCCGGGAGGCGGTTGGGAACTACATCTCCCAGCGTCCTCAGCAGTGGCAGCGGAAGTGGCGCGCCCGCCGGCCGGGGTTCTGACAGCCATGGGTCGGTCGTGGGAGAAGCTGCTGGCCCTGGCGCGGGGCTGCGGTGGCGCGGGGCCGTGGGTCGCGGGCTCCGCGCCTATCGTGGAAGGTCCTGCGCTGCGCCGCCCGTGGGCTCGCGCCGTGCGTCGCTGGCTGCTGCGGCCGCCCGAGCCGCCGTACAGACACGTGTGCCAGGTGGGGGAGCCAGCGCTTCGGGCCGTGGCGGCGCCCGTGGATCCCGCGCAGCTGGCGGGGCCCAAGGCGCAGGCGCTGGTGGCGCGCCTGGTGCACGTGATGCGCGCGCAGGGCGCCGTGGGGCTGAGCGCGCCGCAGCTGGGCGTGCCGCTGCAGGTGCTCGCCGTGGAGTTCCCCGAGCGCCTGCTCGCCTGCTACCCGCCGGTCGTGCGCCAGGCACGTCGCATGGCCCCCTGCCCGCTGCGCGTGTTCGTCAACCCGCGCCTGCGCGTGCTCGACGCCGCCCTCGACTCCTTCCCCGAGGGCTGCCTCAGCGTGGCGGGCTTCGTGGCGTGCGTGCCTCGGTGCCGGGCCGTGGAGATCGAAGGTGCGGGCTGGGTGGGGGAGAGGGAGAGCAGCCACGAAGCGCCTACCCGGGGCGGGCGCCGTGCCAAGCTCTCTGCGACTCAGGAGCTCTGGGCCGAATGGGAGAGACACCCGGCCAACCCGAGAGGCGGGATGACTGGGGCGGGCGTAGGCCCGGAGGGAAGGCGGGAAGACGAAGGGGCTGGGAAAAGCCGCTTGCAGAAGGCGGGATTTTAGCTGGCACTCGAAGGAAGCCAGGAGTGAGAGCATTCCAACCGGTTACCTTCAGCCTTAGAAAGCCCAGGGAGGCCAGTGTGGGCACTGGGGCATCGTGCCTGGTCCAGTTCTAGGACTTTTGTGTAGGAAGCCTCCCCAGCTGGATCTCCGCTGGGGCCAGGACCAGAGATACAAAGTTACATCTTCAGTGGGGAGGCAACATTGACGCATGCCAGTAGTTAGATACAAATGTTTGTACGGAGTAAATACAGTGTAATTGTAGTTTGGACCCTCTCCGGTCTGTTCTGTGCTTCTGTCAAACTGCTTTCCAGTTTTGTTTTGGTTTTTTTTTTAGCAGTTTTTGTCAAATAGTAAATTCTTGCGTTTATCAAACACTGTAAATTACCTACTGAGTATTGTGTAGCTAATCTTTTCCACTGATCCACCACTCTTATTTCTTAGAGAGTACCACATCGTTTTGATGATTAGTGCTTTATAATACAGTTTGAGATCTGGTATGAGAGGCCACCTCCCTTCATTTTTTTTTATTAATTCTCTTGATATTCTTGATCTTCTGGATGAATTTTTTTACTATTTTTTTCTAGCTATTAAGTAATTTTTTGTTAGTTTGTGTCAACAGGACCAGAACTGGTAACTCACCTATGAGTGGCCAGAGCGGAACAAAGCAGGCTTAGAGAGACCGAATAATCAGGAACCAAATGGAAGTTTAATTTATTTCAGAGTGAGGAAAAGAGATTGCAAGCGGAAGGCCTTCTCCCGAGAAGAGTTTAACATGCTGGGGCAAAAGCAGGGCTTACATATGTGAAAGGGGCTGGACCACAACACAATCATTCTTAGGTCTTGAGTAAGCAATTCCCCATGGTTCACATTTCTTGGGCGTGGGTCTGGGAACAGTCTCTCAAGTCTTTAAGGGTCCTCGAGCCTTGTGATTGTTCAGTGGGGTACAGCAGGAACAAGAGTGCAATACCTGGTTCAGCTCACTTGGCAGTTAAAAGAGATGTGATGAATGGCTTTAGGCTGCTTTAGTATGTTGGCTCTCAGGTCCCTGGGAAATAGAGGGGGGCTCAAACAAATCTAAGTAGTTATTGATTAAATAAATCCATCAGGGAATACCTGGTGCTAGTCAAAGCAGTACATATTGCCAGAGGGTAAGATCATCCAGAGTGCAAAGATTGTTATTATGTCAAGCTCAGCTTATTATGCCTGCTTACTGGGCCTTTGTTCTGGGAAACAGAATACCTTGCATTTGATCGATAATGAAAAACAGAATTCTTTAGCACCCACATACTAGCATGGATTAATTTAGCAGATTAGTAAGCTCTCACCTAGGAGAGCCTGAAGGATGGGATGCTGGACTGCTACATTTTGGTAGAGAGAAAGGGTTGGGAAAGGGCCATGCACCATTAGGTGCTGCCCGGAAGGGAAGGTGGTACAGAGGACCCTCCACCCCCACCCCGAGTACTTTAGACCAGAGAGTCTTTAAACTTTTGTAATCATGTACACCCTCAGATCTTTTGAACCCAACCCTCCAATATGTGTCTTTGTTAATTTACACATTACATACCTGTACTACTAAGGGGCAGTGTAATATAGTGTCTAGAGAGCTGACCTTGAAGCCAGGAAGCTCTGAGTTCATGTTTTGGCCCTAGGACCCTGGAACATCATTTCACCTTGGAACTGTAGAGGGCTGTCTAGAGCAGCAGGTGGCAGAGAAGGTACTGATCCCCTTGGGAGAGAGAGCTCCCTGTTCTGAGGAGAGCACAGGTGTAGGGCATGGCCCTGCTGCTGCACTAATATAACGTACTTTATAAAACAAACAAAAAAGTAGAAATGTTTTAAAATGACATAAAGGGCTAGGTTTTCTAGAGCACTTTAAGGGGGAGGAAGCACTTTACAAGTGTAATTTCATTTGATCCTCTCTAAGGTAGGAGCAATTATTCCATTAATTTCCATTTATCAAATGAGATAATCCACATTTAGTGCATTGCAGCCCTTAAAGTAGCATGTAAGTGCTAGTTTTTATTAATTATTTACTGAAACTGAGGCAGATAAGTGACTTGCCCAGGGTCACAGTCACTTAAGTGACAGAGGCTGGATTTGGCCTCAGGTTTTTCCAACTCCAGGCCCAGTGCTCTGTCCACTGGTCCATTAAGCTGATAAAATAACATTAGAGTAAAAAAGAAGCCATTGGCTTTTAGGGAGTAGGGGAGTAACATGATCTATCCAGCACCTAAGGAAAATCACTTTGGCAGCTTTGTGAAGAGTGTGGGGAGAGACCAATTAGGAGGCTCTAGAGGAGTGGCCTGACTGGGGGAGGGGAGGGAGAAATGTGGCTGCAGCAGCTGCCCTAGTGGTAAAGAGAAGGGAGCAGATATGAAGGGACGAGAAGGTGGAGATTTGTAGATATCGGGTGAAAGTGAGGAGCCAGAGATGACCCCAAGACTGGGAAAACCTGAGTGGCTGGAAGGATAGTGGTGCCCTCAACAGTAATAGGAAAGTTTGGAAGATGAGTGGATTTGAGGAGAAGGTAATCTAATATCTGCAGTTCAGACCACAGCCCATGCAGGCTAGGGTGGCAACTAGGAGTCACAGTGGGCAGTGCTGGACTTGGAATCAGGAAGACCTGAGTTCAAATGCAGCTTCAGAAACTTACTAGGGAAGTCACCTAATTTCTGCCTCAGTTTCTTTATCTGTAAAATAGGGAAAATAATAGCCAGGAAGGTCAAATGGTATTAACATACAGTGCTTCACAAACCTTAAAGCACTGTACAAATGCTATTGTGACTCAGTCTGTCCTGCCCCAAATTAAAAGGAGGTGGGTAGAGTCCTTGCCCAAGCCAGGAGATGTCCTGTGGGGCAGGGGTTAAAAACCAGAATATTTGCAAAGGCACCGTGCAGCTGCTGTGGGTAGTGCATGCACAACAAATGGAGGGGGAAGCAGTTTAGAGGGGTAAGGATAAGTGTGGTGACAAGTCCCACAATGGGCTAAAGTAACAAAGGTGAACTGGGACCTCTCTTCCCACCCTGTTTGAGTGATCACATACTTCTTACGGTCAGACATGGCCCCACTTTGGAGACTACTGCTTTAGACAGCCAGAGGCATACCTTGAAGCACCTACAAAAAGAGGAGGAAGGAGGAGGGCATGGAGAAAGATGAAAAGTGGTCACTCACTGAAGACAGAGGGCACAACCTGCTGCTCCCTTTGGTGTGTCCTTAAGAACACATCATCTGCATGTGCTGCTTTCCCAACTCTGAACAGTCTTTGTGTTCTTGCATTAATGGGGTACAGCTAGCATGTGGGAAATCCAAACATTCTTTGCACTATTTCAGGCTTTACCTGTTGGTCAGGGTCCTGAACTGAGCTCAGACAAAAGGGCATTAGATAGGATGAAGTCTTGGATCTATCTTAAACGAACTACTCCGTCTCAGTGGGTCAGAAGGAGGAAGTAAAGGAAAACAGCGTTTATCTTTATAGGATTCTATAGTATTTGTAGGCTTCTGAGCTGGCTAATACACCTGCCTTAAGTTCCAAGTATTGGGGTGGTGGTAGCTAAGAAGATGTAGGTAGGCTAGAAGAGGAAAAGCAAAAGGAAAGAGAAGCCGCTTGGGAAATGACAGGTAGCTCTCCCATCCCCTGGCTGTGCTCTGAGTCCAAGAACTCTCAGAGATGGGTACAGGGCTGAATACCAGGTGAGAACTGCAGCAGTTTTGTAGGACGAATGCAAACTCCTTTTTCTGAATTCTGTTCTTTAAAATGCCATGTCTTTAGTCAGCAAGGAGAATGTGGGAGAGCCTTCAGTAGGATGGGGGGGCGGGGAGTGAGCATAGGAAGAGATGGAGAATTGCATTGCTCAGTGTTTTCACTAGCGCAATGAATTTCGTTGCAGGGTTAAATGAAAATGGAGAATCTGTGGTATGGCAGGCCAGTGGGTGGCTTGCCCGGATTATTCAGCATGAGATGGACCACTTGCAAGGCTGTCTCTTCATTGACAAAATGGACAGCAAGACTTTTACAAATGTACGGTGGATGGAAGTAAATGACTGAAGTCCTCATCTCCAGAACAAATTCGGAAAAAGCATCTTCCAGTAGCCATAATTTTAGGCCAGCCATGTTTGAAGTCAGTGCTGTGCTTGGCCTGCATTCTGCTGATCACAACGGTTATTGATTTACGTACTGATTGAAGGAACATCTGTAATGAAATTAGTGCTGTGGGCAAAATATGATCTCCACTTTTGAAAAGGAATAATTGTTGCTTGGAGATAATCTAATAAAAGAGGCAACGTATAGTGTATAAGAGGCTTGCCTTGAGTTAGGAAAACCTGGGTGAATCTTGGCTCTGAAAATATGGCAGCTGTTTGACCAGGGACAAGTCACACAAATGCTTAAACACTCCCTGCTGAGAACCAGAAACCTGGTCCATAGGCTTCAGTGGAAGGCCTGTCCACACTGGGAGCTCCATAACGTAAAATTATAAATCCAAACAAGAAAATAAAAATAAACTTATTGAGTGGACATACTTTTCCTGAAAATTTTCTAGAAGCGAGCATAAACACATATACACACACTGTGATTGGCATTGCTTACTGCATGATTTTTACAAGACTTGTAAAACCAAAGCCAAAAACTGGCCATAACGGTAAACAACTATAAAGCATTTTGCAAAAAGCCCAATTTAAATGCCTAAATAACCACTTTAGCTCTCAAATACTCCTGTTGGCAACCCACTCTTATGTCATAGGATTTGAAGTTTTCTCCATTTACCAAAGGGGCCATCTGGGACGGAGGAAAGAGGATAAAATCTCTGCAAAGCCTAGTCACCATGAGGTCTCAGGATAAACTCACTTCTTTCCTCACATAAGTAGAAGTGCATAGGGACAGGAGCACTGCAGAATAAGGGGTAAGCTCACTGGTTTGGGCATCATTATGTTTTTAAAAATTAATTTATTTGTTTTCAGTTTTCTACAATCATTTCCATGTCTTAGATTTTCTAGCAGGGGTTCTTAGGGTAACTATCACAGGCCCCTTCTCAGAATAATATTTTTTAAAACATAAAATACATAGGATGGCAAAAGAAACCAACTACCCTGAAATAGTTATTAAAATTTCTTAAGAAGTTTCTCAGCCCTAGGTTGAGAATCTGCAGTGGAACCACTCCTACTGTCAGTGGTTTCTTGTGAGTCGGCCTCCTGAGGAGATGGACGGAAGGGCGCCCAGTCCAGGAATCAGGAGACCTGGCCATCGGTCCTGGATCTACCTCTTGAACACCCTCATTTTTACATTCTTGTTGAATATTTTTGAAGAAAAAAGAACACTCTATGATCCAATCAGGTTGAACTGCTAGAGAAAAAACTGCAGGAATGTGTCAGAGATGCCAAGCTCCAACTAGAGAATATTTTGCCAGTGGGGCCCATCCACAAAGCTTAGCATCAAACTGTTCAAAGGAGTAAGATACTAGTCCTGGTCCCCGTTCAATCAGATGCTTAATGAGAAGCTGTTATTCATGCTCACCCTGCAAATTTTTACAGGTTCGTAATGTAGCCGTCCACCTACTTTAAGTTTTTGTCCTTTAACATCAACCCTAGAATACTAAAAATCAGAAGCCATCCTCTTGCTGCTCCTCAGCTAGTAGCATTTGGCTCATTCACTGATGGCAGTTCAATATTTGGAGGATGAGTTGGGGGATGATCCTCTTCCCAATAAGTGTTGCTTAATAATGGAGAGTGCTTGATCCAAGTTACTGTGTAAGTCATTTAACCTTAGAGTCTGATCTGTATAATCTGGCTGTGTAACTACCTGCCCCAAGGTGGTTGTGAGCAAAGTGCTTTACAAACCTAATGCCTATAGATGTGAATTACAGAATCTGGACAAGGAAGGTCAAATGCTCTATGACCGTATTAGTTAGGAATATGGGCATAATTCCTAAAATGGGTTAGGGCCAGTTCTTGCCTCAGTGAGGCTAATGACCATAATGGGATCATTTTCTCTGAACAGTGTCTTGCAGTACCACAGAACTTAGTGCTTGATCACTGCAGGCCTGTGAGGTGGGCAGCCAGGTCCTACCGAATGTCTCAGGGCTCTCCATTTTTTACACTATGTTTACAGACATGGTTTATGTAAAAAGCTGTTCTGGGCTGTGGTTCATGTTACTTATTTTCCAGGATATACCTCTGTGACTTGCCTTTCTCCTTATGGAAGATTTAGCCTATATATTCAGATCTTTGGAGCTTAATGATGCCAAGCCAGTGTGGTCAGGCAGAACTGAATTCCATTTTTCCCACACTACTTTCATCCTTTCCCCAAGGAGACCACTTACCTCAGTTCTCAAAAGTCAGTGGTGACCTTGGTTGTTGGGTCCCTTTTTCTAGCAGGTGGGCACAAACAATGCCCAAGTGAGTACATATAGTGGTACACGTACTAAGACCTTCCCAGAAGACTCTACCATTCAATGAGAGGTGCCTAGGGAGGGGTGGAATGAACTAGGGTATCATGGCATGACACTGATCCTGGGAAGAAAGGGAGGGTAGAATTTGTAATGCTCACTGGAACTTAGTGGGGTCATCATGGCAAGGCTAAGATTGGTAAATGCCAGTGGCCAATCCAGAGTGTGGTTGAGTAGAGTGTGGGGGAAGGGTATCATGGTGTTCATCTTTCATTTCATTAGGTATGGCCTTGATTTATGAAGCTGCTATCCAGAGGTTTGACATTTCGGAGTTAGTGCTGCTATAGATCCCAAGGGGGAAAGGACATAGTTACATAGTCATCACCATAGTACAAAGACACCATTCTCCTTTTCTCTGTCATCATTCCATTGGTTCTTGCAATAATGGCCTCCGTGTCACCACAGGAAAATATTCCACTTGCCCAAGTAGTTTTCACCAGCTTTGTATTCTGATCTGACAGAAGTCTCAGAAAATGGAAAGCCAGCCCAATGCGGGATGGTAACTTAGAGCACAAAGCCATGTGCATGTAAGAGTGGAGAGTATAGGAGGAAGAGGCCATGCAACTGATGAGTCTGGAGATTTTTTTATGGAATGAAATCTTTTGAAAACAGTATCAAATAAAGCGAGTTGGCCGACGGGCAGACTCTCATCTGCTCCTCAAACATGTTTGTAAAGGTCAATGTTTAAGTTAAAGGTTAAATGTCTACGTTAAAGATAGGTGGCAATGTCAAGACCAGCATCCCAAAGAAATAGTTAACACCTGGTGAACAGAATTGTGGCACCCCAAAGTGTCTGTGATAGCCAGTCAGATGTACATATGCTTAAGAAATGCCACTAGTTCTAAGTCAAAACCAGAAGGAATCTTTTGACCTAAGAAAGCTACAGTAGGTGGTGACATAAGGAGAAAACTATGGAAAAGATTTGGAAATGTAGCAACAGAGATGCAGGCAGTGGAGAGGTCTACAGACCCATCAATTGTCTCAGTATTTACAAAAGCAAACTGGCAGTGAGAACCTATGACACTGAACACAACTGAAATCTGCCTCATAAGGTTGTAATGGCTGTCTTTTCAGGAGCCACTCTGTGCCAGACACACTCTAGCTCTAGTTAAAAAGATTTATCAGAAAGCCATTTAAAGAGTTAAATGTTTAGTTGATAACTGTCAAGATTATTCCCCTACAAAGATAGAATCAGGGCTAAATTTGACCTTAGAAGCCATCTAAGAGTCAAGCCAGGATTAAGAACTCCCTCTAACTAACAAATACGTGTTAATAGTAACAAATTAATTTTATTACTCATAATAAAGATAACATCAATAGATAAATTATAAATATGTACGAATAAATATTTGTTAAGCTGTTTAATCCTTCTTAAATGAGGATGAATCTGCGACTTTGGAAGGCAGCCTTTTCCAGTTTTTAGATAGCCCTGACAAAAAAAAAAAAGATTCTGTTTCTCATCCACCGTCTTGTTTTTGCCCAATGGAACCAGAGAGATCTAAATTGGCTCTTTACCCCAAAAAGATATCCTAGCCACTGAAGGGGTTAATATTTGTGACAATCTCCTTTTTCGATTATTCAGATTTTTAAATGTATGATGAGAAATATCAAGAGACTAGAAAAAGACACCTTACCTTCTAAGACAGCCCAGACAATCCCTGTAAATAAAACCCCAAACACACTAATGCCAGATGACATGCTCCTGGAGTCTTCTGGCTAGAGGCACCTCAGTCCAAGAATACTAAAAACAACCTAAAAAACCAAATTTGAGAATAGCAGATGCTGAAGAATGATTATTCCTTCTGAGGCTAGAATGAGCCTCCTAATATTGATCCCAATGACTCCCACCCTTACCATCTGTTTGGTAAAGAATCATTTACTCAGCAGTTTATTTGCTGGTGGTAAAAGACAGCTTACCAGGAGCTTCAGGGAAGCGCTAGAGACACGAGATCACTCAGGCGGCTCAGGAGGGGAAAAAGGTTTATTAGGCCATTTCCAGGAGAGGGACTCTTAAGTGCAGCAACACTGTTCTGTTCCCACAGGCAGAAGGAGGAAAAGGCAGCTGTGAAAAATGGGCCAACAGTCTTCACTACAGACCTAATTCCTTTTGACTTGAATAGCTTTTCATTTGCAGAAGTCATCTCCTCCTCCTGCACAGAAGAAACAAGTCCGTGTATACCTAGCCTCAAAGTGACACCGGCAAGGTTCCTGACGATCTTAGGAAATATTTAGGATGAGGAGCCAAAGGGCTTCAGATGGCCTTTTCTCAAGAACTAGGACACGGCTATAAAGAGAAAGGAGGAGGAAAGGGCTGGCTGAGCTGACCACTACAGGAATGGGATTGTTCCACTCCCTGAAGCTTTCGGGTGATTTTATTTTTATTTATAAACAAGACAAAAATCCAAGCAGCATTAATTTAGAATAATTACAAAAAAAAAGTTAAAAAAACAGAAGACAAGGGAGAGTCAGGAAAAGGAGTAGTGAGCATTTGGAAAGGAGGAAACATGTAGAACCCAGGCTCCATCATGTACCAGCTGTGCTCCAGTCTCTGAGGCAGTAGGAGAAGCCCATCCTCCTTGCTTCCCAGCTGGTCACCAGACAGCAAAGTGGATTCTGTTGTGACTCTGGGATTAGCCACATGGGGCACTGTCTGGCTGTTGGCATGGGGAGAGGAAGTGCTATGGACTTCCCCTGGTCAACCTCCCCCCTCGTCATCACCCCAACAGAAGCTTTTAACCTTCCTGTCCAAAGTCCTCTGAGAATTTCTTCACTTTTAGAAGGTCTTCTGCATTGACAGTGGGTCGGGTAGTTGCCAGAGACCGAAGCATGTCCGACTGCAAAGAAGAGAGAATTAGAACCAGGGCCCAAGCTGGAGAGGCCCTTCTGCCCCAGCTGCCATCTTTTATATTGAGAATTTTCCCAGAATTGAGTGAACTGGAGTTGTACACTGGGGTGGGAGGGTGTCTCACCTTATACCTTCATATTGTTATGAAGTTACTAACGGATTCAGCCATAATATGCCATATACCTGCTTGAGAGAAAATGGCATGGTAGGCAGTACTAAACCTAGAAAATCAAGCTGACAGATATTTTATTGAATACCTACTGTATGCAAAGGGAAACCCCTCATCTCAAATGGAATCATTTGTACAAACTTCTGATGCTAAATAAAGTGAGGGGAAACTGCACTGTCTGTCTCTCCACAGTGAGACCTTTGCTTGTGTAAGCTAGAGGACTGTGGGGCTCACACCACCACAGGTGGTTCTGTGTTTAGAAGAGGGCACAGTTATTTAGGAGCAGTGAAGTGAGGAAGTTCTTTGTACTCTGGCCATCCCATCTATTTACCATGCACACCACAGGCTCCAACAGTTTGTCACTGGGTACATCCATCCAAGTCATCTCAATGGCTCCAGGGTCTCCTGGAGAGCAGGGGGTCAGAAGGTCATCTATCATGACTCCAGGGTTGGTGCGAGAAGGGCCCCGAACCTGGAACCAAACCAGAGACATAAGGGGCCCACATCTACCAGCTCATCAAGACTTACTCTTCTGTAGATTCTGACTAGGCAGAGTAAAAATTATTCTCTGAGGAATATTTTGGGTCTGGAAGATGCTAAACAAGAATTCTAAGATAATATTAGTTGTGTATGACATCGCTAAGCTTATCAAGTCATCCAGGGACGTCAAATTCATGTGAAAACTATGCTACCTAAGATAGCTTTTAAGTCCAGAAGCAGACACTGAGGAATCTACAAGCTAATCGTTAGGTTAGGAGTTCGCACAGCATAGTGGAAAAAAATCTCAGGCTTGGAATCCAGAAGGGTCCAAATACAGCTTCTCAGTTCGATTAGATAGGTGAGCCTCAGTAAATCATTTAACCTCTCTATTCATTACAAGTAACTCCCTAGCTTACCTTTTAAAAAAGTTTCTTAAATTTTTTAAAAAATTAGTGAATATCCCTATTTTGTCCTTCCAGCTGCCCCCCAATGAAAAAGAAAATCTCTGTAACAAATAGTTGCACAGTGGGCAAAATGAATTCCTACTGTCTGTGTCCAAAACCTGTCTCCCTGTACAACCAAGCCCACTCCCCACCTCTGTTCACAGTGCACTCCCTGAATGATCTCATGGGGCAAAGATGGCTGGGGTAACTCTCAGGTGGTAATACCACTACTCTCTTACTCCTAAATCTTCACTCCCTTTTTTCATACCCACCTCCTTCATCTCAGCCCACCAAAACCCACTCCTGAAGACGCTCCATCTGGTATTTTCCCCTAACCAATCACTGTGCTCCCAGCATGTTTCTTAAAATGACAAGGACCTGAAATTCAAGCCCCCCCCTCCCCCCCAAAATTCAACCCCATCTCCAACATGGTTCTGTCCACGGACCTGAAGAGGGGGACATCAGACACACACTCTACTCTCCTTTAAGAACAGGAATACACCACAAGAAGCCAGAATGTACAAAAAAGGAAGCCTATAACACTTGCCTGGTACAGTTCATGCCCTCCTCCCACTGTCATGGTGCACAGCTCACTTTCTTACCTTTTTGAAGTGTGTTGCTGACTGCACTTTTCGCACAGGCTGCATGAGAGAATCCCGCACGATGATGCTGATGTCTGCCCCTGAATAGCCATCAGTCTTCCGGGCTAGCTCAAGGATATTGGCCTCCGTGAGACTATGTGGGGTGTTCCCAAGATGCAGCCGGAACATCTGGGTCCGGGCTGCTTCCTCAGGCAGTGGGATGTAAATTCGTTTTTCAAACCTAGAGCCAAATGCAAAGGAATAGGTGCTACAGAGGTTTAGAGAAGTATGGAGGTTCCATCCAAAGTCTCCCCAACTCCTTCCACTGAAATACCAGCATAACAGGACTGGCCATTCGAGGCCACCAGTGCCACAGTGACATTACTCACTATCTCCAACAAAAGTATATAAGTGACATTAGCCCAAGGGAACTTATGTGGAGAGGTAGGCAGAAAGGAGAATGACTGATTGAATGTATTCATTCTGAAGGAAAGAACACAAATGAATTATCCTGTAGCACAGGAGTTCTGAAGCTAGGCCATGAATCAATTTCAAGGCCCCCATGGATTGGTTCTCTTAGTGTTACGGTCACTACATTGCAATATAATTGCATTCCTTTGTAATCCTACGTATTTTATTTTCTGCATTTAAAGCATGATTCTGAGAAGCTCTTCAGCTCCCGGACACAACACATCTGAGGGATTCTGAGGTGTAACCTCCCCCAAATCAAACCCAGAGAAATTGTGAGTGAACCAAGCAGGTTATGACCAGAGTCAAAGGTGGCTGAGTAACGTATAGCTGACAATCGGATGGAGAATGCTTAGCAGCTGGTAGATGGGTGACTCCTACTCACCTCCTCCTAATGGCTGAATCCAAGACCCATGGGATATTTGTGGCACCCAGGACCAAGGTGCCATCATTGTTGTTCCCAACCCCTGTGGAAAGAAGGAAAATAAGAAGCTGACCATGATGACATGACCATCACTAGCCACAGCCTCTGAGGGCTTTGTGCTGGAGCCGAGCACCCTCACCCCCTAAAGTGACAACAGGTTCATCTGGGGTTGTAGGAGGAGAAGCAAAAAGTACATCAGCTAGAGTTAGTCGGCTTCTCAGAGGGGACAAAGCAAGCACAACTGGGCTTTGTCAGGGTGACAGCCACAGTCAAGAGTTCCAGAGCTCCTTCAAAGTACTGGTGACTTTACCCAGGGCTACTTAAAGAAGGCTAAGGAGTGGACAGAAGGGAGGGAGGAGAATGGAATAAAAAGAGGCCTGGACAGGGAATTAAGAGACCTGTGTTAAATCCTATTTACATTTCTTTAAAAATAAAATTAAAACGAGGAAATCCCCAAAGCTTTGATGGCTCTGGGAGGCCCATGTGTTTCTAAAAAACCAGCAGTTTCCACCCAGTTCTTCATCAGGTCATGGCTGATGGGTATCGGCGTCCCCATGAACCAGGGTGCCTTGCTACAGGCCAAACATCAAGTCCCAAATTCTCCTCAATGTTAGCGCCAGCTGGCACCCTGGTATGGGTAGACCCTGAACACCAGCACAGGAGCTGGATATCTTTCTGTGTGGGGTGCCCCAGCAGAATGTCCATCCGTCTTCCACCAGAAGCTCTGCTTGTGGCAGATTCAGCAGCTTTTTTGTTGGCAGGCCTGGCCATGCATTTCTGCTCACATCTGCTGGACAGGCCCTCTGTCCCACGGCTGTCCAGGAGGGGCGAGTGTGTTCGGTGTGAAGATTCTAAGAAGTGAAGGCCAAGGAGTAGAGACGCAAAGGAGGTAGGGTGGGCTGGCTCTGGCTCTACAGTTCTGGGCAGTCCCTTTCCCCCCATCCCCAGGACCTCAATGTCCTCCCCTGTAAAATAAAGGCAGCACTTGCAGTGACCTCCAGGCTCCTTTCAGCACTCACCCTGCATCTGGACTAAGAACTCTGTCTTGATCCTCCGAGCAGCCTCACTCTCATTCTCATTCCGAGATCCACAGAGGGAATCTACCTCATCGATGAAGATGATGGAGGGTTTGTGCTGCCTGGCCAGCTCAAACAGGTTTTTGACAAGCCTGTGATGAAAAGCCAGAATATGACTGCCCTTATTCACCCCAACCCTCTCCACCCCTATATGGCTTCTGGGGATGTGTCAGCAAGCAGGACAGGGGGGACTATGTTCTCTCAAAGGGAGGGCTTGCTCTGTGCCATTTTCACTGGCTCCAGAGCTTGGAGGGAATGTGGCCTGACTGCCGACTTACTTCTCACTCTCCCCCAGCCATTTGGACATCAGATCTGAGGAGGACACAGAGAAAAAGGTGGAGTTGTTGGCTTCTGTTGCCACAGCCTTTGCCAGGTAAGATTTCCCTGTGCCAGGAGGTCCAAAGAGTAGGATCCCTCTCCAGGGGGTACGCTTGCCTACAGGAAGAAACAAAAAACTGGTGGATGAGCAGCAAAGGATTCTGGACTCAGAGGATCAAGGGAGCTAACACTGAAGTTGGGCCCTTTTGTCCTGTCCATATATGGCCTGACCATCTTAAATGAACCCTGACCATCTCTAGCTCACTTAGTGACACAAGCCTACTGACAATGTTCTTGTGGGTGAGCTGGACCAAAAGTCAGCTAACAAGTCAAGTGGGATTGGCATCTTCCTCACCGAGGTGGTAGGGGATGGGGAACACCAGGCCACAAGGGCCCTAACTGCTCAGCAGGCTCTAATCCTGTGTCCTCATTCTAACTAAAAAGAATGGGAAATAGTTTTCACCTCTTCTTGGTAGCTTTCAACTTTATTTTTGATATTTGGACTGAATCAGTTCAGCTCTCACCTGTGAACAAGTGTGGGAACTTGATTGGCAGGATGACGGCCTCTTTAAGCGCTTCCTTGGCTCCCTCCAGGCCGGCCACATCACTCCACCGAATGTTGGGCTTCTCCATGACAATGGCCCCTGTAACAAGGAGGCAGAGGGGCCCTAAGGAGGGGCCCCACAGCAGCCCCAAGGGTGACCTCGGCAGCCTCATGCAACTTACCCATCAGCTGTTCTTGCAGCTTCTTTTTCTCTGGATTTTCTCCTTCGCTGTCGCTGTCGCTTCTGTGGAAATGAAACAGGCAGTCACAAGCTGATGCTTTATGTTGGCAGCAGCAAGGTCCAGCGCCTGCCCGCTGGTGTGCAAGAGAAGGGACAGAGACGTCTGCTGGCGATGCCGTGAGTGGCTTTGACAGGGGCGCCCACCCACTAAAGGCCCATAGGAAAGGCACCCAATCCATCCTCATAACAAGTAGAAGCTGGTTTGTAAAATCAATATGCTATTGTTAAGTGCAGCTCTTCAGGGCACAAAATAATGATAACCAGCATTTACACAAAGCTCTAACTTTACTTACATACACTATATCATGTAAACATCACAAAAGCCCTGGGGAATAGGTAATGCAGGACTATTATCCCCATTTTACAGATGAGGAGACAAGCACAGCATTAGCTGGTCAGCCTCAGTGACACAGTAAATACCAGAGGTCTTCCTGACACAAACCCAGCATTCTATCCACTACCCATGCTGCCCCTTCTGACTTTTAGCATCCCCCAAATCCTCTAAGAGAGCAGGCTCTCCCTATCCATGTACAACTGTCACTATGGAGGAATAAACTAAACACTGTTGCAAAATCTTGTCCTCCTGGAAGAAGGGTCTGTTCCCAGGAGCCTTCCTGTCCTCCAGGAAAGGCCTTCCATTCCAGGCAGCCACCCTTTCAAATCATGTCTCCTCCTGATGACATGCTCTCTACAAGCACATTTCTGTCCCTGGGACACCACCTGCAAGCTTCTCTTGCTGTGGTCGGTGAAATTTCAGTTGGAATTCAAGAGCCAGGAACTCCATAAGTTCAGGTTATTTTTATTAGGTCACTTAAACTAATTTATTTATCTAATTTCATTAGATGGCCACACCAAAAAGGGATGTCTGCCCTTGGGAACTCTGGGGATTCTCTCGGCCACACTGATTCGGCCCCTCTGGGCTGAGACACTCACCCCTTGCTGTCATTTGGAGCCTCTTTTACTGGCTTTTTGCTTTGCTTGTCTTTATTCCGTAAGTAATCTTTCAGCTTCTCGGCCCGGTCCAGGTACTGCATACACTTTCCCCGAATGCTCTCCTTCGCTTTATCACTGTGTGCCTCATCTATAAAAGGGCCACCCAAGAAAAGGCCTATTTAGCCTCGGAGGTCACCTCCTTTTCCTCCACCTGCCCACAGCAGCTCAGGACCCCGCCCTGACTCACATTTGATTGCATGTAGGAAATACTCCACAGCGTGTTGGTAGAGCCGCAGTGCCTCTTCATAGTTCTTGGCTTTGTCCTCCTCTGTCGCCTTTGTCACCAGATCAATGGCCTTCTGGAAAGACGACATGACACAGGGCTCCCAAACAGATCCTGAAAACACTCAGTCACAAGCAGCAGGAAGACACTGGAGCCAATGAGCTCAGTCATTTGTCTTAGGCCAGGAGAGCCAACCACTTCCCAGCCATCAAATAGAAAGGCTTTAAAAGGAGGCATTAAAAGATAGTCATCCCTTCTCCACAATAACCACACACTTAACAGGGATTTCATACTCACTCTCCTCTCTGGATTCCAGCAGGAGGAAACCTGAGCTAATGTCCCAGACTAGAGTTACAAAAGGATGGAGAAGTCACTCTGTTGTTAGTGGGACATTTGATTCTACTCCAAAAAGAAAGTGGCCACCAACAGAAGATCTGGGACTCTACTGACCCTCTACTACCACTAAGTAGTTTAGAATGAAGACCAGAAATCACACTGTTTCCAGAATCAAATGGTGGAAGATGCTCTGAGATTCAGAGAAGCACCGTGCCCACTTCTATGCCTCACTGTGTGGATTTCAAGAGAACTTTGTTCAGTTCTGTTGCTCCACTGAATTGGCTTCCTTTGGTTAGAGAGGAGGAGGAGGATATTCCTGAGACCCTACATTAAGTGTGGGAAATTTCAATGATTGAGAACACAAGGAGGGTCTTTCTCTCTGAAAGACACACGTGCTGACAGTCAAATCGAATCATACGATACACAATTTTTGCAGACTAGTTACCCTCCCCAGCCCTCCTCCCCCCAAGTGGGATTTTAAAGGATGAAGTATCTTTATTCTAGTTATAGAAACTCATGATTTCATCCTTTGGAAGGAACAGAAAGCATTTAGCAGAAATACAACTGGTAACTAAAACCCCATCTCTGATGAAGTGACAGATCTCCTGGTCCATCACCTCTGGGACTAAGGCATTGTCAAATGTCAGAGATTCTTCCACCAGAAAAACAGACATTTCCAGGCAATGTGACAGCTGAAGAGATCCGTTCTGGTTAATGACAACCAATCTAAGAGCTTTAAAAGCCAGGAGAGCACGGGTTCGCTATCGTTAGGGCTTTAGTCTTCTCTTGGAGCACACTTGGAGGGCAGCATGAGCCTCAAAGACAAAGTCCTGGCACCTTCTGGACCCCCTAACCAGGGCACACTAACGCCCCAAGCCTGGCTGCTCCAAGGGTCAGACGCAGAATGATGTCTGCGGTGGAAGGAGCTGCCCGCGCTCACAGCCCCCCTGTCAGCCCGTCAGTCCGTCTGTCCGACTGTCCAGGGCTAAATGGAAGTAGGTCAGGTACCGAAGTTTCAGGACGGAAATGTTATGGAGCAGAGAAGAGCCCGCCAGCGTACGAACCCGCCTCCCCCTCGGTGTCTCCGGATAAAGACGCGGCTCCGAAGGCGGGGGAGACCACACCGGCCGGCGGAGGAGGGCCGGAGGGGGGAAGGGCGGCCAGCTGCCGCGGGGCACGCTCCAAGGGGCCTTGGCTCCCATCCTGGCCCTCCCGCCATTCCCGGGATGACCTTGGGGCGGGTCGCTTCCCTCCCGCGGGCCTCAGTTTCCCCATCGGTAAAACGACGGAACCGGCTCGGCTGCAGCCGGCGCCCGCAGGGGGGCGCAGCACCTGCCGGGCTCCCGCGGGTGGGTGGAGGGCGGGGGCTCACCGCCCACCACGGGAGGGTCGGGCCGTGCCCAGGGCGGCCTCAGTTTCCCCAGCGGCGGGCCCCGAGCATGCAGGGGCTGAGGGCCGGGGCCCATCCTCCTCGCTGGCGCCGGGCGGGCCGGGCGGACCGGGCCAGAGGCCTCCCGGGCGGCCTCGGCTCGGCCCCGGCCCGGCCGGCCTCCCGCCGCGGCCTCCCCCGCCAGGCCCTCGAGGCCGGTACCTGGAGAGTTGAAGTTGTCATTTCATCTCCCGGGCGGCCCCGGCAGCCCGCGGCTCTGGTTCCGGCCTCAGTGCGGGCCCCTGCGGGAGGCCGAGGACGCTGGGTCCAGGACGGGCCGACAGGCGGAAGGGGACGCGCAGCGGGCGGGGCCCCGGCTGGGCGGCCTCGGCTCCGCTCGACTCCGAACTCTCCGCGAGCGAGCGAGCGAGAGGGAGAGAGCCAGCGAGAGGACGGCGAGCGCGGCCTAGAGCGGCCCGGCACCGGCTCCGCGGTCGCCCCCTGGCGGCCGCAGCCGAGAGCTGCAACCTCGGAGCCATCCCCGCCCCCCATTCCCCGAGCGAGCGGCCACGCGCGGCGGGGCAGGTAGACCGGGGATCCCAGGCAAGCGGAGCGGCGGCATGGAGCCAGCGCGAGCGCGGTAATGATGACGACTGCCCGGGTGGCTGGAACGCAGAGCCTGCGGATGGGGGCAGTAGAAGGTAAGGCTGGAAAGGGAGGTGGAGAGCCTGGAAGGCCGGGCAGCCCCTCCTGGGGCAGTTGTAAGGTAGGACACAGCCCTGCGGCGCCCGGCGGGCACGGAGCTTCACTGAGTAAAACCCAAGGTTCATTTCCTCCCTTTGTCTTTAAGCTTAAAACTGCCCCAGGACTTCGGAACCCCTGGTACCGGCGCGCAGCGGGAGGGCCGGGGGGGCACGGGCACGCGGGGCCGCCTGCCCCTCCTGCTCGGGCACCTCTGCTGGTGACACGTCTCCGAGCCTCGGCCCCTGAGTGCCTGAGGGAGGGGGGCCGGGCCCCGGCCGGGCGGGAGGGTTCGCCCGCTCCCGTAGCCCCTCGGTGTCTGAGGACCAAGGGAGGGCCGCTTCGCAGGCGGAGTCGCTCAGGTGTGCCCGGGCAGGTGCCACGGATGCCAGTGCGCGCTGGGTGTGAGCCCAGGCCTGGCTGGCAGCGGGCTGTCAAGGAGCGCTCTTACGGGGGTCCTGCTTACTGGATGTCCCCTCATTTTCTGATTCTGCGACATCATTGTACGCACCAGGCTTCTTACCGCATTTAGCAGCTTGATTGCCGAACACTTGCCTCGTTAATTCTTGTTAATTGTTAATTATAACAAACTCGGGCTTTCGCTAAGAGTCCGGCGCATTTCTCAAGCGCGCATCCCCGGACGATGAGAAGAAACAGGCCGGGATTAAAAGTTGTTGAGGATCATGTTCAAAGGAAACGACTGACACTTAATGATTTTCAACTATTCTTATTTCTCGATATTATTTCTGAAAAGTAAACCTCCCTTCTCCCCAGTCCCCCCATAATTTGTATGAAAACAGGACCAGATGGATCCAGTGATTTAGCTTCTGTCCTCAGGAAGCCAGCTGTACAACCCAAACCAGAACTCATTAGACCATTAAAATACTACCTGGGAACATGTGGTTGCTCTAAATCTATTTCTAACTGGCATTTGAGGCAGGTGACAATTTGAACAGGTATCTTGTAAGAGGAAACACCGAAGGTAAAAACGAGCACATCTAAAAGGAAAACTTTTTATTATTTACAATATAAAGGTTACAAAGGTGTACATGTACTTATATGTATTGCCCTCAAGTCACACATTTTCATTGTAATGTACAATGCCATAGTTAATATGCAACTCAAGGAAAGTGTTGTCTAAGTATCCGTATTTATAGTGTACATATAAAGCTTTCCTGGGATTGATACATAAGAACACAATACTGCCCTGTTTTACATGAATATTTAGATTTGGTAGCCTAGACCAACCGGAAGATCCAAGATAAGAGGAAAGAAGTTCTCTTTGAATACAAGAAATACTTTTGATTCTTCCTAGCAGTATTATTACAGTCTTCTAAGTCTCAATATTTAAAAATCACCAGGAACAATATGGGGGTGGGATAGGGAGAGGAGAAGAGGGAAAGGAAGGGGGAAGAAAAAAAAGGGGAAGGGGAGCACGAATTTGCACAGATGTTAGTCAAAACAGGCCACGTTGGGAAGTGGTTTTACACGTTATTTCCCCAAATTCCTTGGGTCCATGGTACCAAAAGGAATAGCTGCTGTTTGTCATGCTTTATTCACTGTGTAAACATATACACTGGTGCCATTTATTACAGCAAGTAATTCCAAAATGGCTCTTTCCAAAGGGCAGATTTACCAAGGGAAACAACAGCTATTAGTGAGTGGTGATGCTAAATGGGAAATACAATTTTAAAATATTATCCATACTCCTGCCTTCTAATATGGTAACTGCATAAAGATGAGAAATATAACTGAATCCATTTAAACAAAAAAAAAATGGATAAATGAGATCATGTTTCCCAGGCTATGGATTACAGATACCTAAATATACAGATCCCAATTATATAGAATGGAGAACACCAGGTTCTCCAAGTATGCATCTAATGTAACAAACAAGAAGACATTGAGGCAAAGAACAGTTTTCATGTACAGTTCTAGCACATATGAAAACAAGGGATTAGTTAAGGGCCAATGTGACTTTCATGTGCTATACCAAGAACAGGAATATTTTTTTTCTGAATACACCTGAGGCTCATCCTTTTAAAAACTTGATCAATATTGTGAGGTCAGAGGAAAAACCTATTTTTAACTCAATAAGGCATTTTGTATAGAAAAGGGCTTTGGTTGGATAAAAACTTTTTGATAAATTAAAATTTGTCTTCTCTCTTTTCTCAAGTACTTTCCATGTTCTGGGACCATGTCTCCAGTAGTTGCTTTAAAAAAAAAAAAAAAAAGGATATTTCTCTGAGTTTCCCACTCTTCATTTTGACCAATCACTAGGGAAGCATTTTACTATGCAGATAAGGAGCTATTGAGATGGATGTCAATCTGGGAATTTATGTTAACAGCACCATTTAGAAAAAAGTTGATGGGTGCAACGAAGAGTAATCGTTTTTAATTCTGCTCTATGTAATTAAAAGAATTTCTTCTCTCCCCCCATCTCTTCCATCTTCACAGTTCTTCACTCAGAACAACAGAGCTTGCTTTGTTTGGTCACATCTTAGTTAGGAGATGAAATTCCATAACATGTCACATCAAGCTTTTCCTTTCTTTGTTCAGTGAGAAAGAAAAAACCAATTTATTCTACCTTATAGTTGGAAGAAACACCCCGAAGTCACCTAAGCCAGTCCCTCTCCAAGTCCTGAATCCCTTCTCCAAAATCTTTAAGAGTGGTTCTACTTCTACTCCAAGTCTACCACTGGATGAGAATTCCACTACCTTCCCCCTGAAGCAATTCCTGCAGGTTTTCCCTCCTGAATAATTAATGTAATATGAGATTTCCTTTAAAGTGCTCAGACTATCACCCTCATTTTCATGAAATAGACAGTCTTTTCTCAAAGCCCAAGTATCACTGTGGACCTTTTTGTTCGGTTTGCCAGCATACCCAATCAGTAAAAATGGGAAACCACTTTGGTAAAAATCTGAGATGAAGTCCTTAAAACCTACTGTGGAAGAGAAGGCATGATTTAGTTGGGCATGAACTAGATTTGTCAACAAGTCTGGCTTCTTTTGAAAGCCCCAAAGCACCAAATGCAGCACTGTGAATTGTAGGCACTTCAATGCTTGGTGAATGTTCTTTCTCACTACAGTATAAGCTATATCTAGTTTTAGCCAATACATTTTTAGACAAGTTGAGTTATGCTTAATATGGCACATTACTGGTAACTATGTTCGTCAGACACAAGCGCCAGATGTTGTCTGTAAAAAGGCACATATAACCATGACATGAAAAGCAAGACATTTGGAAAACAAGAAAAAATACTTCAGGTTCAGTCACTGGAGAAGTTCATAAGCCGGGAAGGGCATTGTAGGAGAGATGATCAGATGCTGAAGTTAAATTTCACCAATTCTCAAATAAAACCATCACATCTAAAAACATTCCTTAAAAGCTAAATATGTAAATAACTTGTTATTAAGTATATGGGGTCTCACTTAAAAAATCAGCTTCAAAAGTATCAACTAGGGAGTGTGGTTAGAGACAAATTTGTCAAAAAGACATGGAAAAATTTAGCAGACTTTATAGAAGCCCAGTGAGTCGACACAGTAGCCACTGTGATAACAGCAGCCACAGTATCAGTAACATGGTCTTAGGCTGCACTGGGGGAGGCAGGAGGGCAGAGTAAGGAGGAAAGGCCTACTGCCCCTCCTGTACACTTGCTTCACCAGACTACAGGAGGGCCAGTTAGCTGTGGGGGACATCGATAAAGTGGAGAACATTGGGGAGGATAAGTGGGATGATCAACCTTGAGATTGTGCTAAGAGAAAATCTATGAAGAAACTGAAAAAGTTCAGCCTGGAAAGGAAAAGACTTAAGGGAAACCATACAGCTAACTTTCAATATCTGAAGGGCTTTTGTGTGAAAAGGGGAACAAACAGATTTGTTCTATGTGGCCCCAAACGGAGAACAAAAAACAACAGTTAAGATTTGCAGAGGCAGGTTTCAGCTGGATGTGAGATAAAACCTTCTGACAATTAGGACCCTCCACAGGTGGAGTGGGCTGCCTCAGGGGGCAGTGAGTTCTACCTCACTGAAAGGTTCTTGGGCAAAGACAGAATGACCACTTGTTGGGGGTATTGCAGAGGGGATTCTTGGTCAGGTATGGCCAAGGCTAGATATTGGAGGAACCCTCCAACTCAGATTTTGCAACATGGACACAGACTCACTTGGGATATGCAACCGAACCTACATCACCAGTAGCAAAAGCCAAACTCACCTTTGATGGGAAAGGACTTTAGAGTAGCTACTCTAACACACTCTCTACATAAAACAAATCTCTAAGATTGTTGGACAAGTCACTCAAACTCATGCATCACTTATAAGACCCTTAGAGAATCAAGTGGTTAAGGTGGTAGTGCAATCATTTTAGACATGTTTATCAACCCATAAGTATTCACCAAATATTGGGTAAGAGCCCAGTAATGTGGATTTTTATGAACTGTGTGGTTTAAAAAAATACCAGCATCTTAAACCACCAACTGAAAGTAAAACTTTGATGTACCTAGTTCTCAGTTACCAGGTAAAAGTGATAACTAAAATGGGGGCATCAGATAATGAATTCTTATACTTTCCATACTGGGGTGGGGATGGGGAGACAAATAGGATCTAAATTTAACTGAAAAACACTCCAGACTTCACTGACTGCATGAGGTCTTGCCAAAAAGCAATCTGCAGCAGGGCAGTGGGTCATGTTTAACCTAAAATATAGTTTAAGCAGTGTCTTAAGGTCTAAAGAAGTCCTTATTTTATAGAAATTAGAATTTCTCCGATGCAAGCAGCTTCAGAACCAAAGAGTTTTGGCATTTAACTTTTCATTTAATAATACAGGATTCAGTAGCAACCTTTGGCCTTCCTACTTGACAGATCAACTATAGTTTCATTTAGCATTGGCAGCAACATAAAGTGAATGCTGGACATTTATACTGTTCAGTTTAAATGAATAGTTTATAGCCACCAAAATTAAGACATTAACATAATTCAGCTGAAGTGTCAGAGCTAAGATTAAAAAAAACACAGAGAAAAGTGCCTAAGTCTACACATCTTCCTTGGAGCCTAAAGAATGTTTAACCCTTTAAGCATGTAGGGCTTTGAAGATAATTTGCATAGCAGCTTACAAGGTAGTTTACAAGTAAAAGAAAAACATGAACAGGGACTGTCTCATTTTTGGAAATATACTAATATAACATGCACATAAATTATATCCTAGGATCTGAAGGAGTTTTTTGAGAAAAAAAAATCCATCAGACCTTTCTTCAAATGTAGTTACACCTCCTTGCCAGTGAAAATCACTTAGAGCAAAAGCTATTTTGGGGGGAGAAACATGACCTTATTAATTCTCCACATGGATTTTTAATTAAAAAAACTGAAAAAAACTTATGATTTGGCAACTAAGTGCAAATTTAAATAGTAGGTAAGATTTGCTACTAGCACATACCATTACAGAGTTAATTTAGAGACATGAATAACTAGTAACAGCTTTAGCTATTTGCTATTTAAAAATATAATTTTTAAAAATAGAAATGTAACAAACAAGGAATTCCATAGCTCTACTTCCTGCCTATGCAGTAAGTTTTTGGAATCATAAAGTTATTGAGAGTGCAGATAATATGAACGGATAATGTGAACCAATAAGATATCCCTTGTTTAAAAAGTGCTCAAAGATGGCTTTTGAAGACTTGAATGGCCTTTAGAATAATATTCTGAGTATGTGCACATAGCCAGTATTGACCTCACATTCCTGAGGTCTACTGGGTAGTTACATATAATTACAATTATAATTATTCTAATAAATAACTGCGTAAACATACATGAAAGAAAGATGCTTCTCTATATAATGCTAGATGTCAAACTCATTTGCAGGTTGAGTTCTAGTTTATGATCTTGGAAGGAAAAATTTTCCTTTTACAAAAAGATAGCTGTTCCTACCTTTCCATTTTTTTCTTTATAAGATGTCAAGGTAAGGACAGAGGGAAATGGAAGAAAAAGAGAAAGAAAGGAGGAAATGAGCAGACCCTCTCACCAATCAGTGGCTTATGAACTCAATCACATGAAGGTGGGGGGAAGGTGCGGGAAAGATCTTCAACCCCCACACCGTGGTTGCATAGGAGTTCGAACCAATGTCCAGTGATTCCTTTTAAGCCCAACCATGGAGAGCACCAAGCACTTTCACAAGTTTCCTGATCAAAAATCAGAAGGTACTCAAAAGCCACCGGAGGGTAGTCAGAGGCAGAAAGGCAGCAATGACTTCTTTTCAAACAATCTGCCGTATTTGGTGAGCTTAATTAGAAACCTATATATGCAGGCTGTCCTTTCCTAAAGCATTCCTTTTGTGAGCTAGGGATCTCACCAACCTTACCCTGGTCACCCATGACTGGATGACTCCAAGAGTGTCTAACAGGTGCAGCCTAAAGGCTCCCCAGAGAGGCTGGTGTCTCGTGAGTGGGCTTCCATTCTGTTCCATTTTGTTTCTCTTTCTTGCATGCAAACATCTAATCAAGACCCTTAGGTCTGTGAGGCTTTATGCCTGAGCAGCCCAAACTGGGGGAATGAAATCCACCATTGGATTATAGGTTAGTGAAGGACGGACAAGGGATGGCTTTTTCTTATTCTCACTGACATTTTACCCTGTACAAAATCTTCTTGCAAAGAAGGATGAATAGGGTGGTTTCCAGACATTCCCATGATAATATTTCTTGTTGGCTCAGGCTTTTTTTAAAAAACAAGAATATATAAAAATATCCACAGCAAAGCAGGAATCTAGGGACGTTGTTGGGGAAATTTGAGTCTGCAGAGCTAAACTTCTGTTCACCCGAAAACAGGAGTCCCATGTAATGATATTCTGACTGTGCAGATTTGACAGCTCCTGCTGAAAAGAGCCAGGCTCCTAGATCTGACTGCATCAAGTGCTAGAGTTCGCTTTAAGATATGACTTTGGGCTTCAAGGCATTCTTTAAAAAAAAAAGTCCTTGGGTCTTATCAGCTGCCTCCAGCCACCAAGACTTAGTATCAAAATTCAAATTGGATTTGAGATGAAAAAGATATTTAAAAGACCAATTAACTTCTAAATTGCAATTTAAGATGAGTCTGTGGATTTTGAAAATAATATAAAGTCTATAAGTAACTCTATTTTGCCTTTAGATTTGTATCTCTTTAGTTCAAGTAGAGAGGACAACTTAGGTCTAGTCTTCAGAAATTCCACATATCTGGGACAAGAGAACAAGGGCGCTTTCCTCATCCCTATCACGTGAGAATTATGCAAGAGCAGAAGCTCTTGGAAAGAGGTAGGGCAGTGGTCTGTGCTTGCTCAAGAGGCAACCACTATGCCCTACACAAGTGTCCAGTCTTCAGAACCATTTCAAAAATGCTTACTCCTGGGATCTTTCATGGGATGCCCACCTCTCTCCAATGAGAACCTGCTGGCCTGGCTCCCTGATCACAGACCTGCTCTTTTCTGAATTTCAGTTAGTTTGCCAGAGTCAACACCCAGGCCAGCTGTGAGCCTTTGCTGCTGCTTGCTTCTCAGATTCATGATGACTGTTGTAATTCAAATGGCATTCATACTCTATTTTTAACCATTTTTCATAAATATAGCCCTGTTAAGATTAGGGGAAGGGAGGGATTTACAATGCCACAAACCCAACAACCTTGTTTGTTCTGTTTCCTTGGGGGTGATGTCAAGAATACTTCAAAAATGCCAGAAGGGCTAGAGCCTCACTGCATCTGCCAGGCTATGAGGCAACACTAGGTCTTGACATTGCTAAGGATGAATAATTTTCTTTTCTGTTTCACTTTGTGAGGGATAAACCAGCCCATCTGTCACAGACCCTACATTGGGATCAGACAGCCCCACGGGATTGCTGATAGCATTTGTGCAAATGGGCTGATTGTCCCACCAAAGTTCACTCTTAAAACAGGATGGTCATTCTTCCAGGTTTGTCTTCTCGAGTGGAACTTGCCAGCTGCCAAAAATGCAGATGGAGAAGCTCACTTTGATGAAGCATTCTTTATAACTGAGATGACCTTCCTTTAATGAAGCTTGTGATGATATTCAATTACATCTGACCCATCTTGACCAAAGGCACATTTGGCAAGCCATTAAAAAATGGCTTTGTATAAAATAAAGATTTTCTTTTAAAATCAGTCTCATACCATAATATTCTCTGTTTCCTTCCAAAAATATTAATTAGGGAAAAAAAACCTCAAAAACTGAAATGAGTAGAAATTTCCTTGTAAATACCCTGGTCTCCAATATTCTTTCTGCTAGGTGCTGGTTAAGAATATATGACGAACTAAATCGACATTTCACAGGTTTTATGCTATAAAGTAAACATTTTTGAGTGATAAAACTTGGTAAATTGGGTGATGACGCCCATGGTGGGGATGCAGCAATAGTATCACGACAGAGAGAGGGACCAGCAATTGAGGCTTCACACAACACAAGGCGATGGCAACCTTCTGCCAAAGCTTGGGAAGCCCCTGAAATGTCACAAAGCCAGCAGCCTGCTTGCATAAAGAGGGTGGGGAGAGCTGTCCAGCACAGAGGTCGGGTGACCATGAACTCAGGAACAAGGGAAATGTCTCTCCACTATTTGCTCCTATTTAGAAAGTAGAAGCATGCTCCTACCCCATTATGTGACAACAAAGACAAACAAACAGAATGCACAGAAAACAGCTCATCGTTCTACAGAGGGGAAGTCACACCTCCTGATCCCTAACTAGGCAGGGACCTCCTGCAGGAGTGGCTCGTCATTCCAGGATGTTCTCTGAACATGGTTTGGGCTTAGCAGTGATGGCAGGTCCTTGTCAAGGCACTGATGCTGTAGGAGAGAGCAAAGGAAGCAGCTTTCTTTTGTGCTTGTTTTCTTCGGAGGTGGAGGCGCTCCTTGTGAGGCTCAGAGCCTAGTGGCCTCAGGTTCACACCAGCAGGCCCATGCGTGTGACTTTGGCTGACAGGAAGGTGTGCACCACAAAAACGATTGGCTTGGGGCATGAGTGCAGGTCCATGGTCTGTGGGGAGAGCACACGAGGCAGTTAGTGCTCTTGGACAGAGAAGGTGTAATACCCAAGTTATCTAGAGTTGGTCCTCTGCTAAGACACTCCCCGCATCTCCAACAGGGCCCCCCTCTTTCTCCTCAAAATCTCCTATGGTATTTTGTCTTAAGGGTCCTTTCACTCTCATCATGTGCTGCTTTGAACCCCAATAGTGTGTGCGTGTGTGTGTGTGTGTGTGTGTGTGTGTGTGTGTGTGTGTGTGTGTGTGCAAGATATTCTCACAATAGATATTTGCTCTCTGGGTCAAGGGCCAAGTCCTTTCTCCTTTATCTGTTCCTAGCACCTACCACAATGCCTTGCTGATATGGAATTATACCTAGATAAGGATGGGCCCAGTAATGGAGTAAGTCAATATTTGATTTTATCCAATTAGGAACTCTTCTCCTTTCTTATTTTTGGGACAAATGGGAAACAGTTGCCTTTTATTATATATAAAGAAGTAAAGAATACTCTGAAATTTCTGAAACTACTATAGTCTTGACATTTATTTAAGAACCACAGTCAATTTAAATGAAGCAAGTTTTGGGATAGATATGTACAAAAACATTTATAGCAGCTCTTTTCATGGTAGTTAACACTGGAACAGCCCACTTATTGGGGAATGGCTAAACAAAATATAGCATATAACTATATTTACAATAAATACTAATACAAAATATTTTTGTGTAATAAGAAATGACAAAATTGGAAATTGGTAAGACTCCTATGAACTGATACTGACCAAAGCGAGCAGAACGAGGAAGACAATTTCTACAATTACAACATCTCTTCTTCCTAAGTGTCTGACAAAGACGCAATCCTTCCCTTTCCAAGGCTGGGCCTCGATCCTATCCCGTCTTCTCTAGCAGCCTGCATTCTGCATCCCCTTCAGTCTTCTACCTCTTTCTATCCACTGGCTTCTTACCTGTTGCGTTCAAACATGCCCAAGTCTTCAGAAATCATTAGATTCTATGATCCCTTTAGTCTCTCATGCTAGAGCTCTCCTTCCGTCATCATTCAAATTCCTTGAAAAATTCCTTTACTTCCTCTCCTTTTGCTGACTTCTCAATCCTTTGCAATCTGGCTTCTAAATTCATCACTCAACTGAAACCCCTTTCTCTAGAGTCACCAAATCTGATGGCCTCTTCTTAGGACTTGTCCTTCCCAACACAGTTGGTACATGTGATACTCCTGACTGCTCTCTCCTCCTGGATATTCTTCTCTCTGCTCTGTCTGCCTGAGCTCCCCACAGTCTCCTTTGCTGGCTCATCATTCATAGCATACTCTCCAAATGAGGGTAATCTCAAGATTCTGTTCCTAGCTCTTCTTCTTTGGCACCCTCCTCATTACCATCTCTGTTGCAAACAACTATACAATCTCTCTCACACACATACACAGCTCTACCCTCTCCTGAGCTTAGAGGTTGTAACACATTACTGGTTGCGTATTAGCCATTTCAAAACGCATGTCTCAGAGACATCTCAAACTCAACTCATCCAAAATTGAACTTCTCTTTCCCCTCAAAATCTCCCCTCTTTTTCCTCCTCCAATGTCCCTATTTTTATCCAAGGCCTCACCATCTGTCCAATCTCCCTATTTGTAACTCTGGCATTATTCATTCCTCCTTTTCCCTCACCCCACACATCCAGCCAGTTGCTGGATCTGCCTTCACAACACTCTTCCATCTCATCTCTTCTCTCCATTCCAATAGCTGTGACCTCTGAACGACAGCACTGCAATGCTCCCCTAGTTGGTGTCCCTGCCTTAAGTGTCTCACCATTCCAATTCAAACTACACAGTTTGATTTTCTTTCAACCCCAAACCAACTGTGTCACTTCCCTAACCAATAAACTCCAGCAGCTTCCTATTAACTCCAGGTGGGAATGGTCATTTTTTTATTTAAGTTTTCAGAGCCCTTTACAACTGGATCTCAATAGGGAATTTATCCTTATAGAGGAATTGTGGTGCAATGGATGGAGTTGGCCTTGGGGTCTGGAAGACCAGAGTTCAAGGCCCACCAGTGGTCCAAGATGGCCTTGGGACCTTGGGCAGCTAATTCACTTAGCTCTCATGGCTCTAGGCAGTTCCTTAACACGAGAAATTACAGAGGTGCTGGCCTGCATCAACAGAGTGAGCTTTATCATCTGGGAGTTCCCTGCAGCAATAAAGGCACCAAGCCAGTCCCCAGTCTTATCTCTCCCTTGAGGTTCAAGGACTGCCTGCTTTTGTTGGAGCATGAGGGCAACTTTGTCATGAAGAACCAGGTGACCATCTATGAGAGCAAAGGTACATGTTTACTTCCGGAGCATCTATCTCCAGGTTGCCTCTGGGTCTTCCACCTACCTGCTTTGTTCCTCTCCAACGGGAAAAACATCTCTGCATCCTTATCCTTCCACTGACAGAAGGCAAATGAGAAAGCATGTTATGCTGTGTGGGCACAGCCCTCGGACTATTTCCATTCAAAGCAGAGTTCCCTTGGTAACTAAATCTCAACTGTCCCCTCTTAACAGATCACCAAGATTAGCACTGGCTATAGTTCTATTTTTTTTTAAAAGGGCTACTAGCATTAGCATTCAACAGAAAACTTTTGTCAAAGACTTCTTTCTTTTTACTTGCAACTTCAAGGTTCCAGTTCACATCCTTTAGATTGGGAAAAATAAAAAATTAAAATGAAAAAGTATGGTTAAGAGAAAATGGCCACACTTGCTGTGTTCTGTGGGTGGAGGTACAGTGTAATTGGTCCACCCATTCTGCAAAGCAATTTGGAACTATGTTCCCAAAGTCACTAAACTATGAATAGTTCCCTTTGGTCCAGGGATACCACAATCACTGCATCTATACTCTAAAGATAAAAGAAAGAGGAAAAATCATCTATATGTACAAAAATATTTGTAAAAGCGCTTTTCGGAGTAGCCTGAAATCAGAAATTAAGGGAGTGTATTCCTATTGAAAAAAGGCTAAAAAATTGTGTATACGAATGGAATATTACTATGCTATAAGAAATGATGAAATGGACATTTCTGAGGAGGGTGGGAGGCCCAACGAACTGTTGTAGAGTGATCAGAACTATGGGAACAATTTGTACAATGAAAACAACTGTAAAGAGGAAAACAACTTTAGGGATCAATTCAGTGACAAACCATGACTCCAAAAGGAGATTAAACACTTTACTCACTTCCTGTTCAAGTTAAGAGTATCCTATTCCATTGCTCTTGTACCATGGTTTGTCCAGCCATTCCCCAAAGGAAGAAAGCCCCTTTTGTTGTCAGTGTTTGGCTAGCAGAGAAGGTGCTGCTATGAAAGGCATTCTATCTTGGCCCCCTCCTTGGAGTATCTGTCCAGTAATAAAATCACTGAATCAAAGGGTATAAACAGGTCAGTGGCTTCTCCTGCACGACTGTTTTCTAGAGCAGCCGGACAAATCCACAGCTCCAACAATCTCAACGTAAGGGTGCCTGTCTTCCCACAAACCAACCAATGTTAACTATTCACATATTTTTTTTTTTTTTACCATTTTAAAGCATGTGAATTGTTTTCATTTGTATTTGGTTTTAGTAATTTGAAGCAATTCTTCATATGGTTATTGTAAACTGTTCATATCATTTGATCACTTATCTATCAGAGTGATAAATGTAATATAAGTGCCTATTGAAAGACTGGCTAACTGAGCAATGACTATTGGTCTTACATATTTGTGTTAATTCCCACTTGATGTGAAGATTTTTTTCCCCACACTTGACAGGTTCTTTTTTTATTCTAGTTGAACTGATTTTGTGCAAAAGCGATTTAATTTGATGTAATTAAAACTATCTATTTTGATCTATTATGATCTCTAGAGTAAAGAACATTCCCCTTTGTCAGAGTTGTGAAAGGTATCTTCTCTAAGTTTTGACTCTTTTTTAAAAAGTAATGTGACCTTTTATATTAATGTGGCAAATGCACCTAAAGGTTATTGTGCTATACAGTTTAAGATGCTGGTTTAAACCCAATTTCTCAAAGTATTTTTCAATTTCTCCAGCCATTCTTATTACCCCGAGTGTTTGTGTACTCCGGTTTATAGGACAGCCCTTTTCAGTGGCTTCTGGGTGTCACTTACCTCTTCTCTTCCATTGAGCGAGTTTTCTTTTTGTTGTTACGTTTTCAGTCATGTGTAACTCTTTGTGCCCTCACTTGGGGTTTTCTTGGCAAAAGCAAAAGTGGTTTGCCATTTCCTTCTCTAGTTCATTTTACAAATGAGGAAACTGAGGTAGACAGGGTGACTTGCCTAGGGTCACACAGCTATTAAGTGTCTGAGGTCAGATTTGAGCTCAGGAAGATGAGTCTTCCTGACTCTTGACCTGGCACTCTATCCGCTGTGCCACTTCGCTGCTCATTTTTTATTAAACCAGTACAAAATAGTTTACAACATAGTTTTTGTGATTAGTACTTCATAATATGACTTGACATCTGGTAATGCTATGCTCATTTCATTCCTACATTATCCACATTATTTTCTTCAAGATTCTACAAGTTTTAAAAATGATTTCCTCAATCCCACTTACCAGTTCTCCCTCAGGACCACCAAAATCCAAGTACAGATTTCTAATACCATCATCAGCAGACATTTTTAACTTTTCAAAGGGATATCGATATAGCACACTGCCAGGGCCTCCTCCTTCTCGGGAGATCGTGAATCCATTCTCGTAATGTACTGTGAGTCTTACTTCCTGGCCATTCATCATGCAACCTGTACGAAAATAGGTATGAAAGCATGATTAGGAGGGTTTATACTTTGAGAATTCTTTTGATTTGGAGTGAAAAAGGCAACATATTCTCAAAACTTGGGGAGACATTTCTTACTTGGTATCTGCCAACAGAGGGTTCATTTTGGTCACTGAATTCTCTATTGATACAGAAAAGAGAGACCATATTCTCTTTGACATGTGATCCAATTCAAAACAATTAAATTTCATCAAACAGGTGCTAGTAGTTCCTGGCCTCAAAGAGTTAAACTCTAACCTGGG
Source organism: Notamacropus eugenii (assembly GCF_028372415.1). Classification (NCBI taxonomy): domain Eukaryota; kingdom Metazoa; phylum Chordata; class Mammalia; order Diprotodontia; family Macropodidae; genus Notamacropus; species Notamacropus eugenii. The sequence continues at coordinate 708,673,090 of NC_092872.1, read as the reverse complement.
AAATCAGACATAAATACAAAATAATAAAATGTATCAAAATGAATGGTGGCACAATACACTAGGATGTCAGAATAGAGAGTGGCCAGAGTCCTGGAGAAAGGCCTTGTGGAAGGTTTAGGCTGGCTGGTGAAAGAAGGGAGGTTCTTGATAGGTCAGTCACGCACTATGCTGAGCATTGGAGATACAAAGAAAGGCAAAAGACAATCCCTACCATCAAGGAGCTTATCATCTAATGGGGGAGACAAAGTGAAAAAAAATACAGACAAAGCAAACTATATACAGAATAAATAGGCAATGGTCAATAGAAGGAAGGCACTGGAATTAAGAGGGGTTGGGAAAGGCTTCCTACAGAAAGTGGGATTTCAGCTAGGACTTGACTGAAGCCAAGAGGTGGGGATAAGGGGACAGAGCAGAGTATGCATGAGGGAAAGAAGCGTGTCTTCTGCGAAGAATAGCAAGGAGGCGAATGTCATTGGACTGTGGAGTATGAAAGTGGGTGTGGACATGTATGGTGTGTTTATGGGATGTATGTGTGTGTCTGTGTCTATGTGTGCGTGTCTGTGTCTGTGTGTTTCTCTCTGGGTGTCTGTGTGTGTATATCTGTGTGTGTATGTGTTTCCGTGTGTGTGTCTGTGTGTATGTCTGTGTTTCTGTGTGTGTGTGTGTGTGTGTGTGTATGTGTGTCCGTGGTGCTTTTGGAAAATCACCTTGGTGGCTGAATGGAGGACAGATTAGGGAGAAGATGAACATGTGAGGCAAGCAAGAACCCCTCCAGTACACTCCCACAATAATCCAGGAGTGAGGTGATGAGGGGCTGGACTAGAGAGATGGCAGTACCAGGAGACAAAAGGGAAAATATTCAAGAGATGTTTCAAGGTGAATTTGACAAGTGGTACCTTGGGTATGGGGGTGAGAGGCACTGAAGAATCCAGGACCACTCCTTGGTTGTAAACCCAAGGGACAAGGAGGATGGTGTTGCCCTCTACAGGAACAGGGAAGGTAGGAGAGGAAAAGGTCTATGGGAAAAAATGAGTTTAGTTTTGGACACATTTAATATAAGATATTCACAGGACATCCAGTGTGAGATGTACATCAGGCAGTTGAAAATGTGATAATGGAGGCCAGCAGAGAGTTTGGGGCAGAACAAGCAGATCTGATAATTGAGTCCGTGGGGATCCATGAGATCAACAAATGAAATATTAGAGGGGGAGGAAAAAACGAAGAACTAGACTCAGGCCTGTGGAAAACCCATGGTTAGCAGGCATGACTGGATGGCGGATTCAGTAAAGGAGACAGAGAAGGAACACTCAGATAGGCAGAAGGAGAACCAGGAGAGAGGGGGTGTCTTGAAACCAAAAGTTAAGAGAATATCTTCGGTGAGACAGGAGTGAGGGGAGGAAACAGGTGGAAGGCACTTGGTGATATAAGGAGGAGGGGGAGAAGAGGGAGATCTCAGCAAATAGCCTCAATTTTTTCAGTAAAATATGAGACAAGGTTTTCAGGGGGGTGAGGGGTTAGCCATGGGAGGCTTAAGGAGGAACGAGAAGATTTGAAAAGCTGCTGTGCAAAGTGGGAGAATGAGTTAATAAGGCAGCTATAGCAGGATTGCCAAGCAGCTGTGAGGACCCAGTTGAGATTGTATAACAAATTTGTAGTGGACCCAGTCAGAATAGGTGCACCATATAGTGGCAGTGATCCAAGGGTGGGGCTTAGAAGGGCACAATCAATGATATGAGTAAAAGGACCCAGGAGAGGACGGTGTGGAGTTGATCTGGTTCACTAAAAAAGGATCAAGATGGGAAAAGGGAGAGAGTATGGTTAATACAGGGGAGGTCAGGAAAAGAACTGAGAAATGAGGTGAAGAGGGACTTGAAGTCATGGTGTGGACAAAGAGTAGGGTTGTTCAAGGCAGAATGCCAATAGACTGTGATCAAGTGAGGGAATTTCATTGTTCATGAAAAAAGAGGTGGTGCATTTGTGGGTGATGGCAAGATCCAGGGTATAACTGTCTCTGTGTATAGTTGTGATCAGGCAGAGGTCATGAGAAATGAGTAAAGTGAAGAACTGGGAGGTCAGGGTGGTTGAGGCTTAGGGTAAATCTCCTAGGATGAGGACAGGAACGGGGAGGAGAGGAAGATTGTAAGACAGGGACTGGACTCATTGAGAGAGGGAGGAAGGGGAATGTCCTGGAGGTCTGCAGGTATCCACCTGCATATGGATTGGCAGGCAAAAGAAACTAGGACATCATTCTAGGGGGCTGGGGAGGGAGAAACGGTGAAGTTGCTCTGGGTGTGGGGTTGGTTGTGGCAAAGGCAAAAGTGAGCATGACTCATTAGGGAACAGAAGGAGGCAGGAATCAGGGGTTTGTGTTAGGGAGAAAGAAGAAAAAAGAATAAACCCAACATGGTTAGCAAATAGGGCATAGCTGACAAAGCCCACACCATTTTTTACTAACTGATACAAATAAAAAGGTAAATTAGACCTCTCAGCTCTAATTTTCATCCTTTCAAAGACAGGTTAATGAATTCTTTAGCAAACACGTGGGGATGTGTGTCTGGATCTCCTGTGTGATTTTCTCAGGTAAAGAACACTACCTCCTATAGGTTTGGCTCCATCTGCATATTCCTGTGAAGACTGACATACTGGGACTTGTCAGAGGCTAGAAAGGAATCCATATTATATCAGCTTGTAGGCCAGATCTCTGTCCACTATGGCTGATGGAAAGGTTCCTTAGAAATCAATTGTTCAACCTCCTCATTTTACACATGAGGTCTAATGAATCAGTTATGACAAGAAAATTAATTGCTCATTAGCTACAAGATGGTAGATTATTTGGACAACCTGAGTTATGTAGAAAGGCTTTATTAAGACTCTGTAAATATATGGCTATAGCCCAATATGTGTAAATTTTCCTCCCAGGTAAACTCTAACCAAATTAAAGAAAAGAAAGAAAACTTGTTTTCTTTCTTTTTTGAAAAACTGCTTAATAATTTTTAGCTCCTGGTTAGAAGAATTTATGGCGCTGTTCATCAAAACGGTGGCTTAAATAAATGTTGTTACAGAATAATCAGTCCCTTTATCTGTGGAGAGCCCCACATTGTAAAGTGGATAAAGGACTGGGGCTGGAGTCAGGAAGGTGAAGGTTCAGACCTCACCTCTGACACTTGCTCTGTTACCCTGGGCAAACCCCAGGTGGCTCTAAGCCTGCAAGTCCTAGACAGGTGGGCTCTGCCTTGGTGGGGGAAAGTTCCATGTCAGTGAAATAGGTCATTGGAATATTGACCTTAATCTCTGTAGAGTTCTGAGGCTTTTCAAAGCACTTTCACATAGACTTTCTCATCGTTGCAAAAAGTGGTGAGGTAAGCAGTCCCCAACTGACAGATGAAGAAGGCTAAACTTCCAAAGATCATATAGCTGGTGAGTCACAAAGCTGGGGACGGAGATCAGTCTTTGGATTCCAAGTATGGGGAGGGATCCTTTTTACTGTATGGCTATAGCAGTTTCTCCATAGGCCACCTACACAGCATGTACATGTGTGTACGTGTGTGTGTGTGTGTGTGTGTGTGTGTGTGTGTGTGTGTGTGTGTGTGTGTAATTTTGGCAGTCTGAACTGCTGACATTATGCCTGACACAATATCTGGCACATATAAAATAAGTACTTATTGAAATAAATCCCTCTCGTTGTTACCTAAAGTCATACCGTTAGGTACACTGGCCTTCCCTTCTACCTTGTCTTGTTTCCCCCACGGTGAATATCGTCAGGCCACTGGCTGCCTTGATTTTTAAATCTGTATCCACAGCACTCATCTCAATGCTCTGCACATAGCAAGCACTTAACAAACACAGACATTCACACAAACAGAAAGGTAGATTTTTTTTAAGTAAAATTTTCATTCTTTGAAATTAACCACTAGAGGGAGCTTAAACAGACTGTACCAGATCTGTAAGATTTTTCTCCACAATGAACTTTGGAAGTTCATTGGAATTTTTTTTTTAGTCAGCCCTAGAGTGAAGAGTTTCTTTTTTAAAAAATCTGATATTCTGAATTCTTTATGTCCCTACAGCCATCTGGCTTGTCAGATGTTACCGTTTTACAGATTCCTACACAACATGTATATTAAAAATCCTCCACCTAAGGATGAATGAATTTCAGTGTTCAGTAAAGTAAACCAGTAAGTTGTATCCCAAGGGTAATTAATAAAAGGAATTTAGAGAAAATGTTAATACAAGGTTTTACAATGCATATTTAACCGTTGGCATAAAGACATCTATGGAGCTTGGGAAAATGTCACTAGAGGCAGAGAAGCCAGGTTTATTTCCAATATCACCTCTTCAAGCTGCCAAGATGCTGACAGTGACTTTAATGAAGTGATAATGGGAGAACATATCTCTGCACACACTTCAGATTTGTCCACGTGACAATGACATTGGCTTAAATTAAAGGAAAGCATGCTACAATCACTTAATTACTATTGGAAGTGAAATATAGTGATACCTAGTGAGACCTCCTTGATCAATTCTGCTGCGGTATGACAACCTTGTACAAGAACACGGGTCCAAGTCGACAGGTCCCGATGTGTCTCTACCCTGAACACATGCATCTCGATGCCCTGACGGGAGCCCGTCCTGGTGGCAAATGTAAGATCAGATCCAATGGACGGTGACCTACATCCTGAGCCCGAGTGTACCAACCTGGGGGGCAAAGAACATAGACCTGGTGAGCACTCTAACAGGAAAAGAAGAGCCAGCATGTGACTAAACCCTAAAATGAGGGCTACAGAAGACAAACTTGAGTTGTACAGAGGAGAGAAAAATCCGTGTAGAGAGTGTGATGACTTCATACCCAGCTTCTGGCAGATCTTGAAGGTTGGCTAAGATCTACATAGGTGGAAAAGAGGGCAGAGGATACAAAAGTCTCATGTAGGGGAGTGGGGGCTTTGGATAAAACAAAGCAGGAAAAAAAAGGTCTAGTTTAGCTGATGGAGCAGGGGATGAGGGAAGATGGTGGTGGAAACAGTGTCAGCTCGAGACAGGTCAGACATCTGTCTCTAAGCCCTTCCTCTCTCTGCCTTCCCTCCTTTCTCAGAGCTTGAGAACTCTGTTAGAGGTAGTGTGGTACAGTTAAAAAAACAATGCAAGTTGGGTCAGAGGACCTGTATTTAAATCCCACTTACAATGCTTACTATCTGTGGTACCATGGGCTTCAGTTTCCCCATCTGGGAAAGAGAGGCTTGGAACAGATGGCTTTGAAGGACCGTTCCTTCTAGCTTTAAATCTACTCTATTGCCCTGTGGCTTCATTCAGGAGGAGGAATAGACTGGACCCGGCTCTCTTCCAAAGTTCACTATAAATGAAAATGGAGGGAAAGAGTGGAGGGGAGAGAAGCAAAGACCTTTGGGAAGTTTTTGAAACAAGGGTCCCAAGTGGCAAGGATCCTTTTGTCCCAGAGGCCACGTTGGGGAAATGAATATGACTTGTTGAGTTGTCCATCTCTTTGTTTAGTCCTATTGGGAGTCAAATTACTTTCAATGAGAGAAACTATTTACTATTTCTTGAGATGAAAAATTCCTCTTGCCTTATGAAGGATGAGCTCTTTGTGCCCCGACTGAATTTCATATTCACCACCAACAACATATTTGTCATGACTGACTGATAGACTGTCCGAACTTGTATGGGACACTGGTAAGGAGCAGGCAAAATTCTTCCCTACCTTACAATTTGGGACAAGAAAATTATGGTGACACAAGTATTATATACCATGATGTTGCACAATCAGATTGTCCACACAGGACTTAATCTGTCTCTTTAAAAAATTTTTATAATTAAGTGCATTCAAATTTATTTGCATTGAGAATTCAATGACACCATAGGATGTAACTGGGAGATATCTTGGGGTGGGAATGATCCCTGTTGGAAGTTGAGGCAAAATAAAATGAGGGATGGAAATAAAGCAGAAAAAGGAAATCAACAGTAAGAAAGAAGCCTGACTAATACAGAATGTCAGACTGTCTCACACGGCTTTGCTTTGTTCAACTCAGAAATAAAGCCTGAGGCAAGAAGAGAATTTCAAGGAAAAAAGACCCCCAAAAATGTGACATCTAGAATTTATGATACGAAAATATTTGTAGGGGGGGAAAAGGTGCAAGAATTTGTCAAGTACTGAATGTTAGTACAATATATTAAAGAAACACTCCAAATGATAAGCAAGAATGAACTGCACATGTAAAAAAAACCACAAGGAATGCTATTCTCATCCAGACCACTGAACTTTTCATTTTAGGAAAACCTTTGAATCTAGTCTGTTTCCACTATGCTTCCTGTACCGAAAACAACATTATTTTTAAAATGTTATATACTACCTCTAATCCAACATGCATTTATTAAATGCCTACTACGTGCAAAAGACAGACCAAGGCAGGTTTGGGGAATTGTTAAGTTGTTTTTTCAGTTATGTCCCATTGGGGGTTTTCTTGGCAAAGATACCACAAGGGTTTGCCATTTCCTTCTCCAGCTCATTTTACAGATGAGGAAACTGAGGCAAACAGGGTAAAGTGACTTGTCCAGGGTCACATAGCTAATAAATGTCTGAGGCCAGATTTGAACTTAGGAAGATGAAGCTTCCTGACTCCAGGACAGGTACTCTATTTACTGCACCATCCAGCTGCCCTGGCTCCAGGAATACAAAGGCAAATTGAAAAATAGTCCCTAGTGTTAAGCAGCTTACATTATACTGGAGGAATACAATATGGAAATAACTAGGTATATTCATGATAATTTTTTTTAATTCCATTTTATTTCACCTTTCTTTCTGCCCCATTTATTGAAAAGGCAAGAAAAGTCAAATCTATTGCAAATACATACATATAAAAATATAAATATATACGGGGCGGGGGGGGAGACAAAACAAATTCCAGCAATAAGCCATGTCAAGAAAAGAGAAAGAACATAAAATATGCTTCGGTCTGCACTCTCAGTCTGCTGGTTCTGTGTCAGGAGATGGGCAGCATGTTTCATGAAGAAGCCTCTGGAATTGTAGTAGGTCATTGTGTTGATCAGTTACCAAGTCTTTAAAAGATGATTATCTTGATCACATTGTTGTTACTGTATAAACTGTTCTCTGGTTCCGCTCACTTCACTTTGCATCTGTTGACCTACATCCTCCCAGGTGTTTATAGCACAGTGGTATTCCATCATAGTCATATACCATAATTTGTTCAGCCATTCCCCAGTTGATGGACATCCCATATTCCAGTAGCTCAAAACACGAGATGTGCAAATTTAGACATCTCCAACTCAAATATTCATTCAGACTGTTTGTGCCCAACCTGTGGTAGAATCTTCCAAGTTTGTATTGGTCTGATCCACCAGTCAGACACATTGTACATCAATCCCAGGTTTGTTATGACATTTTGGTCGAGCATAAGGACAACACCACAGAGTTTCCATCACAAAAAAAGACTGCCGTGAATGTTTCTGTATATTATGGGTCCTTTTCCTTTTCCTGTGATCTGTTTGGGGTACAGACCTAGTAATGATGTTGCTGGTTCAAAAGGTATACAGAAAATAATTTGAGATCTAAGAGAGAACAAATGATTAGGGAGATTGGGAAGCATTTCACAGAGTTACAGCACTAGCACTGAGCTTTGAAAAGGGCCAGGAATTCTAAGACCCTGAGGTGAGTCCAGAGTGCATTCAGGAATCAAGGATGGAGACAGAACCCCAAGTTTAGAGAACACCAACAGGCCAGTTTGGTTAGGACATAGAGTGTATGGATGGAATAATGGGCTATGCCTGGAAAAATAGACTGAAGCCAGATGAAATGCCAAACCTAAGGATTTCTATTTATCTTACAAGTCATAGGAAGCCACTATACTCTCAGCAGAGGAGGGATGTGGAGACCTATGCTTTTTAAAGATTATTCTGGTAGCTGTGTGGAGGACAGAAGATATCAGGAGCAAGGAAACCAATTAGGAGGCTGTGGCAAGAGGTGATGGGGACCTAAACTTGGAGAGAAGGAGCAGGAAGCCAGCTGTTGTAGAGGTGGCAACTGAGTCCTGGGGGTGGCATAGGAGTGGGAAGAGCCAAGGAAGTGTGTGTCTGTAAACCCAGGTGACTGAAGGATGGGGGTCCCCATATGTTTAGAGAAGAATGGGCTTGAGGGGCAGGAGAGGGGGGAAGATGCATGATGATGGATTTCAGCTGGGATATACTGGATTTAAGATTCCAACATTTTTCCAGGTTGGATTCTTTTAAAAATCTTGTTAGGGAATAGCAGTCTGAAAAGAAGGTAAGAAAATGACAGGTCATAGTTTTATAAAAGAATTACAGATCAAATGGGAACAAAGACCTTGAAATGCATCTTACATACACTCTTTACCTGCTCTTTCTCTCCCTTATGCAGTAAACTAGGCAAGATGTCACAGTTCAACTCTGAGTAGCTGGATAGCCCATGTTGGCTTGGGTACCTGACCCAATGGGAAAAGCAGCTTCCTCCAATCTACCAGTTGCTACAGCTAAGAAAGGGGAAAAAATTCTTCTGATTACTCTAAAACCAACATGTCTTCTAAACATCAGCCAACTCAGCAAGAGTTAAACAAAATACCATTTGAGTGTATGATCAAAGTGGAACCCAATGGTTGGAAGAGTAATTGGATGTATTCCACCATATTCAGCTAGGCTCCAGTCCCAAATCAGATATTAAAAAATATTAAGTCTAGGAGAAATTTTTCCTACAGATTCAACTATGGAATGTTTGGCACAAGGAACTTAATTCAAACCAGCTGTAGGACTCCTGCTGAGCAGCAACTGGTTAAAGGCTATTGCCATGGCCACACCTTCTGAAGGATGGACACTGGAGCTCAGGAGAAGGTGTGAGTAGAGCCTGCGGCCAGAGAGCAACAGAAGCACAGCTCCTCTTGGTTTCCATGTTGTAAAATAGCTACATATTGTTTTACTCCCCCAACCAATGCTTGGTGGAAAAGTCTACAAAACCCACATCCTGAGTCTACCGAACAAGTAATCTACAGCCCTGTAAAATTGGTGTGTCTGTCTTCCTGCTTCCACTATCCATCTGGCTTCAATCTCAAGAACTGCTAGTAAAAGAAAAATTCCTCTTTTTTTTTCACTTTTAAGTTTTGTTTAATTTCTCAAGCTAAAATATCAGCTTAAAAAAAAAAACACAAAAAATGACCATTCACAGAGCTTTTTACATGTGTAATGCAATGTAATAAGGCCTGGGAAGAAATATCACAGAAGAGGATCTCTTTTCAAACTAGTCAATGTTTGATGAGGCAGGGAACAACATAAACAGTGTTATTTTATGAATTGGCAAGGCCATTTTTTTCTTCCTTCCTTATATTTTTAATGCTGCCTACTTTCTAGTTATTTTTTTACTCATTAGAAACTGTCCCAAAGGATTGGGAAAAGGAAAATGGGTGAGATACAAATTTCAAAGCCTTCTCTTTCTTCTGGAGATCCCAGAAACTTTTCCTCCCTCCCTCAAATAAGACATTGTCTTTCCATATTCTCCCTTCAAGGGTCATCGTGTTCCATAATCTCTATTTTTCTGGTCATCTATTGTCCCTATATTTGACTCAAGTCAAGTATACTTCTCACTTAGTAACTGGATGGTAGGGATACAGAAAATAATAACAACTGAAACGCATGGAGCATGTTGAAGTTTTATATTACATTTTACATACATCCTTTCATTTGAGACTCATAACAACTCACTGGGGTGGTGCTGCAGGTATTATTATCTCCCCTTTACAGATAAGGAAACTAAAGCTCTAAGAGTTTAGCTTGCCCAAAGTCACACAGCTAATGTCAGACAAGGGAATTGAGCCCACATTGTCCTAACTTTCCACTCCATGACTTAACTTTTGGTTCAATGGTCTATATACCCATGTACCTCTAATGACTGATTCTGGAAAACTTAACTTTACCACCTGCCTGTCAACTTTGCTAATCACCTACCCTATTTAATTCCTGAACTAGACAAAAGTTATCATTTTAATGGCAATTAATCTTGCTCTTGGAAAAAGTAAAAATAGACCACAGCACTTATGAATTCAATCTACCTATTGAAGCAGTGCTTAAAATGAGCAGAATTCACTGAATTTGCTTATATTTAATAATTTAAGAAAATTCATTGGTTCACATCAAATTTCCTGGTTGCTATACTGTGGCTATTTGGGGCCTAGCACTACAGCTTATTTCTGAGTCCTTCAATAAGCTAGGGTTCTAGTCCCCAAACTCTCATAAACTATATAGTTCCTGAGCCCATTGGGGTCATTCCCCAACCACCACCTCCCTCAGGGAGATGAATTAAAATGCAGTAAGAGCCATCCTCCTGTCTCATGCATCGTCTATAGAATGATCAGGTTGTCTACATTTTCTCCTTCTGGTCATTTTTATTAGCAACATGATTTTCAGAATGTTTGCCGCTTTAGACTATTATTTAGTTTATCTTAGTCTTAGTTCTAATACATCCCCTTACAGTTCAGGCATGCTCTCACATTTCTGCCTTATACCTGCAAATACAATCTAGCCTAGCAATTCACCCACAATGATACCCCACTTCAGCACAAAAGTGTTATTGGTCTAGTAGGCCTGGTTTAGTGCTTTCATTCGTTCATTTCCCTAAAGAATTGTAATTACAGTCCTGGGTTTCTAGAAGGCTTATGGGATTTGGTGAGAAGGTAACATATCTTTCAAAGAACAGACACAGGAATTCATTAATGATACAATATTCTCTACAGAAATAGCCCCCATGTGCCATGGGGGCAAATCCCTGTCTTAGGCAGCAGAATAGTAAATGAAGGAAGGACCTCGTTTATCTGAGGCATGTGAACCCTCTGTACGTCCCATGGCCCAGAGTCTCCTCGTGCATGCACAATGTGTGCATCTTGCTTTACAAAAATGGTGCCAGCCTCAAAAGTACACCCCAACCAAATTTGGTAATAGGGGACTCTGCTCTTCTAAAAGATTCTACACAAGTGACAAAGGCTCAATACTTATCCTTTAATTTGTCATTTTCATATAAAAATGCCCCAAATCCCTATGAGCTTTCTCCCTCTCTCCTCCATATCTACACGTCAATGTAAGTCTGGCATAATAATGATACTGAGCACTTCTGCCTACCAAATTATTTTAAGGGAGAGGTTGACTTTTAATAAAGTTGGATTAACAAGTTTACCTGAGACATAGCAACAAGTGGATATACTTATTCTAGTTTAGCTGTATTTGAGTATTATCATTTAAGAAACTTTAGCCTACATTCTTCAACTGCTAAATAGTCAAAGAATATGAACAGGCAGTTTTCAGAGGAAGAAATAAAAGCTATTAATAGTCATAGGAAAAATGCTCTAAATCACAAATAATTACAGAAATTTAAATTAAAACAACTCTAAGGGACCAACTCACATCCATCAGACTGGCAAAACTGACCAAAAAAAAGGAAAATTACAAATGCTGGAGGGTCTGTGGGAAGAAACAGACACACTGCTTTGCTGTTTGTTGATGGAGCTGGGAACTGGTCCAGACAGTGAGGAAAGAAATTGCTGGTCTATGCCTCCAAACTGTTAAACTGTGCATAACCTTTAACTTAGCATATTGCTATTAGGTCTACACCTAAAACTGATCAAAGAAAGAGGGGGAAAGACTCTACATATTTATAGCAGCTCTGGAAACAGAATAGGTGTCCATAATTGGGGAATGACTGGCTAAATGAGTAATGGTAACATGAATGGGATGGAACACTACTATGCTGTAAGAAGTGATGAAGGGGAAGGTTTCAGAGAAACTCGAGAAGACTTATATGAATGGATACAAAGTGAAATGAACAGAACCAGAACAATTTATACAATAAAAACAACACTGTAATGACTAAAGGAACTCTGATAAACAAAATGACCAACCAAAATTCCAGAGGACTCATGAAAAGAGACGTTACCCAGCTCCAGTGCAGAGTGAGGCACACTGTTCTTTTGTTTGGACATGGGTCAATACAGGAATTTGTTTTGTTTGACTACACATGTTTGTAACAAGAGTTTTTCTTGCTTTCTCAATGAAGAAAGGAGGAGGTGAGAGAGAAAGAGGAGAAGAGACAAAAAAAGACTTGAAAATAAAATGGAATTTTTTTTTATTTTAAAGAAGCTTTGCGGTAAAAAAAAAATCTGTAGTTCTGTGATAGATGATTAATTGGACCCCTATTTTAATCAGTTTGATATGATCCCATATGGGTAGCAATTATAAATTCTGTATATTAGGCCCCAGAACTGTAAGCTACAGATTGTAAGTTCACTTGTTTAATCACAGAAAACTAACCAGAGGATCTCCACCCTTGTTTTCTCTTGTTATGGTGACCGTGTCTACTGTGGCAGAGGTGACTGAATTACGTGGAAAGTCCCCCAGCTATTTTTGTTGCCCCCTCCATCCCTCATCATCTCTCTGTTGCCCAACATGGGAAGATGGCCATGAGTGTTTGTCCAACAAATGACCTTGTTTGCCAGCCTGTGGCCTGCCTTTCCACCAGCACATCAGCCCATAGAGATGTTCTGAAATCTTTTTATCAGCCCAGTCCATGGGTCTGTTCATTGGCTCAGTATGACCTCCTGAAAGGTCAAGATGGGTCTGTCAAGGTCTGCTTGCCAGCTCATTTGTCAATCAACAGGGTTCTGTATTTTATGCAAACCCTCCTGGAGGGTCATGGTCAAGGTCCATCAATCAATGAAATGTATTTTACTTTGGCTCTTTTGTACCATCTTTGTATCAAGGACTATGAAACTAAAGCCCTGAAGGAAGGGGACATCTGACATTGTGAGGAAGATCTGAGGTTCACTTCATTACAGGGAGCCACGGACCCTTTAATAAGGTTCAGAACTCTGCCTTAATTTCTTTTATTGTAGGCTGGGCAATTTTGGATCCTACAGCTTTCAAATCTTCATCTCCCAATTTTCTATGTCTGGACTGCTCAGAACATTTTGCTGGTTATACTCACAATGAAGTCAGTGTTTATTTTGTGAAGCCAAAATTATGTGTTTTTATATTAGAAAGAGAAGCTAAGGGGTATATGGACTAAGTCATGTGATTTATTCACGTTACTGCACTCTAGTTAAAATGCTTTCATCATCCAACCTGAAGGCTATCAAAATTTCAGTGGTTTTCCAGTCACAGACAATGAAATAATGATCACGTCATTCACTTATTCACTTAGTGACCTAGACAGCTCTTAAAAGAGCGGTTGTTTTTAAAAATTTAATGAATAGTGGATCCCCTTCAAAATTAAGAAGAAGCTTATTTCACACCTAAAAAAACACCAGTGAAGACAGAAGTGCATTGCCCTGAAACAGGCTCTGTAACATGATCAATTGTGGTAAAATAAAAATTGCTTAAAATAACAAGACTAGTTACTTAAAAGGCAATGATGGTACTAAAATTCATCATGCAGTTTAAAAATTCCTTGGGAGAGTTGGACCCAATTTACTTGGAGGTATGTGTCTTACCGAGTAGCGATGAGAGGGTAGCTATGACAAGGTGATGCCCAGGCATCCCTTGTCCATGGCATGTAGTCATAGAGCAGTAAATCCTTCTCAGTCACAGCCATCAGGACTGGTCTCCACTGCTGCCTTCCACCATCTAGTTTTGCCTGAAATACCAAGATAAGTGGATTGTTAAATGGTAAAATAGAGAAAGGGGAACAACGTACATGGCTATGCAACTGGTAAATAGTCCTGCTATTTATTGTCTATGTGGCATTAAGATCAAGAGAAGAAATAAAACCACCTCTATCTTAAAAAGAAACCCAAAGAAAAAGTGGGAACAGGGGATAGGAGCTTCATCACAAAGCTGTCAATCTCTACAATTTATTCTGTACCACAATTTGATGGTTGTTCCCCTTCTCTGGCCCTATAATCAGCGATTTCCACAAAGTATCTTGTGAAATAGAATACTTTTTCCTATTTCTCCTAAAAATTTTGCACCACACTAGCCCTTCACTAAAGTGTGGTAATCTGTTTACAATTGTTACTAATACTGGAATGTTTGAGGAGAAGAGACAGTACCTTCTGTGCAAAAAGACAGACATATAAAACCCCATCATTAAAGAAACCTATAATCTAAACTTCGGTCGAAAAGATTCCAAAGTACATTTTGGGAAGATCATGCTCATTTATCAGCTAAGAAATTATTGTGTGATTCACTTGCATGTGGTGCCCATTATTTCTGGAGAGGTTTAAAAATGTCAAAACCCTGTTTATGAGAGATTTATCCTTATTATCAAAGGTCAACGAATAGATGGTAAGAAACTATGCAAGGAAAAAAGTACCAGATATGGATTCAAAAGTCCTGGGTAAAAACTGCAGCTTTGCCATATACTGCTAGGGTGACCTTGGGTAAGTCACTTCAAGTCTACTGGGCCTCAGTTTCTTCATCAACAAAAATGAAAGGATTGGACCGAATGATTTCTGAGGTCCATTTCAACTCTCAATCTTTGACTCATGTCACTTTGAAGTAAGTCCCTGCCTTCTTCTTAGCAGGAGACTATAACCATTAAAATAGCAAAGCACATAAGGAAAGTTAAATTGGTAAATCTCTAGCTGGATGTCACAAAGGGACCTTGAATTCAATTATGTCCAAAATGGAACTCACAGTCTTCACCTTCTAAAATCAGCCCCTTCTCCAAATTTCTTGATTTCTATTAAGGATACTACCGACTTTCAGTCCTCCAAATCTGTAACCTCAGAGTATTCCTTGACACTTCCCTCTTTCTTCTCCTGTATCCAATCTACAATTTATCCCTTATAAGCCTCTTCTCTCTAGCTGTGTAGCCTTTATCTTTATTTCTGTCTACTGCAATAATTTTCCAATGGGTCTCACTGTTTCTAGTCTCTCTCCCTTTTCAACCTTTCCTTCACACAAGTGACAAATTGATATTTCTAAAATACAGACCTGACCATGTTGTCTTACTAACTAAAAACCTTCCCTGGTTCCCTGTTGCCATTAGGATTAAAAAAAAAAAAAAAAAGATCCTCAGCCCAGTGTTTAAGACCCTCCACTTTTATTTTTAGATCAGTATTCTCTGACATTCTTCTCCCCTCTCCCCTATTGAGAAAGCAAAAAAAATACATTTATCTGTATAGACATGTATTGTTATGCAAAACAGATCTCCACATTGTCCAAGTCAAAAAAGAAAAAAAAAGGAGACTCTTGTCTGTCCTTTGAGTCTACCATCTCTTTATCAGGAGGAGGTAAGTAATATGTTCCATCTTAAGACTTCTGGAATTATGGTTGGCCATTATGTCGATCAGAGTCCCTGGAGTTGCCTGTCTTGACAACACTGTTGCGAATTAAGTTTGTCTCCTGGTCCTGCTCACTTTACTCTGCATTGGTTCATACAAGTCTTCCCAGATTTTTCTGAAACTGTATTCCCTTCATCATTTCTTACAGCACAACAGTATTTTATTACATTCATGAATCTAACTTGTCCTCTCAGTTCCCCAATGGACAGGAAGGAACTTCCTTACGTTTCTGATTTTTTGCCTTCCGATGTTAGTTTGCATTGCTTTCCTTCCATTCTAATCAAACTGGTCTGCCAGCTGCTCCCTGTATATAATCACATATTTCCCATGTCTAACCACAAACAAGTAATTCATGGTTGTTTCTAAAGAGTGAAGAATTACACATTGACACCCCTCAGTTACCATTTTAAAGCTCATCACAGCTTTAAAAATTAATGAGGAACAAAAGACCAATATGTGAACTGGAAGAAAGCTTTTAGAGTTATGAGGTGCTTCATTAGAAGAGGCATCACAGGGTATAGGTAACAAAAGGCTCCCCAAAATGAGATCCCAAGTCTCAGACAACTGGTATCTAGGACACAAAGGCTCAAGGAAAACTCCAAAAGCCCCTCCCTGACTCCAGGGATCATATTGGACCATACTGTCCATTACATTTTCTTGGCAAAGATACTGCAGTGGTTTGCCATCCCCTTCTCCAGTGGATTAAAGTGAACAGGTTAAGTGACTTGTCCAGGGTCACTAAGCTAGTAAGGGTCTGAGGTCAGATCTGAACTCAGGTCTTTCTGACTCCAGGCCCAGTACTCCATCTACTCCACCACTTAGCTGCCTCCCAGACAAACAGAGGTTAAGTGACTTGCCCAAGATCATACAGCTACTAAGTGTCTGAGGTCACATGTGAACTCAGGTCTTCCTTACTACAGGAAGTCTCCAGAAAGCACCTTATTCACTTCACCATCTAGCTACCTCATGATGACAGACCTAGATCATACCTATACTTGTAATTAGGACTAGGGTGGATTCCAAGTGACAAAGACAAAATTATAAGGATTCTAAGAAGAGCTACACACATGCCATTTTAAAACTATTAAAACAACTAGGGTGAATCTTCAAAAAAAAATTTTTTTTATTGATCTTTCAGGGTTTTGATTTTTGTTAATCACCAAAATTTCACCCAGTGTCCACTCCCCTTCCCCCACTGCCAAAAGTTATTCTATACAACAACATTTTTAAAGAAAAAAAGGGAAAGAAAAAAAACCCAGCAACATTATCCAACCTATTGAAAAAGTCTGGAAACATGTACAATGCACCACACTGTGGCCTTCCCAGCAATAGGCGAGGGAGACTTTCCGCACATCTTCCCTGGAGCTGTGCTAGTTCTTTGTAACTCACTTTTGATTGTTTGGTGGCTGGTCTTGCTACTGGTACAGTGGCAGCCATACAGATGTTCTGGCTCTGCCTACTTCAGTCTGCATCATGCTTTGTCAGTCTTTCTGCACTTCCCTGTACACTTGACATTCACTGGCTGTGTGACCTTGGGCAAGTCACTTAACCCCATTGCCTCATCCTGGGTCATCTCCAGTCATCCTGATGAATATCTGGTCACTGGATTCAGATGGCTCTGGAGGAGAAGTGAGGCTAGTGACCTGCACGGCCCTCCCTCACTCAGAACAAAGTCAAATACAAGCCATGTCATTATTTCCCTGATGGCATGGTCTTTTTCGGCAACGAAGGACGAACACACACACTTCCCTGTATCCATGATGCTCCTCCTTTCTTACAGTAGAGCAATATTCCATCACATTAATATGCCATGATGTCTTTGCCATTCCTCAGTTGATGATCTACTTTTGTTTTAAATTTTTCTGCTATTACCAAAAGTGCTGCTATAAATATTTTGGTGAATATGGGGACTTTCTGCTTGTCCTTTGAGCATGATGGGGTATAAATCTACTAGTGAATCTTAAATTTAGTCCTCTAGATTTTATTAGCAAGTATGCCTGGACGAATATGTTCTCAGAATTGTATACTTCAGGGAGGTGAAGGAGGGACAAAATTTGGAACTCAGAAAAATGATTGCTTAAAATTGTCTTTACATGTAGCTGGGGAAGAAAATAAAATACTTTTTTTTTTTAAATAAAAGAAATAAAGCTAGGAAAAAAAGAGCTGTATACTTCGGAAGTAACTATAATTTTGATGTTTTCCCAAACTACAGATCTAGGAGTAATTTTTTTGACATACACTGAGATACTAACAACTCATATGGTGATGCCTTTTTAATGTTTACAAAGTACGTTCCTCAAAAATAATCTGTTAAAGTACAGAGAACACTGATTATTGTGTCATTCTATGTATGAGGAAACTACGGTAAAGATTTGCCTTGCCCAGGGTCCCACAGCCAGTAAAGTGTTAGAATCAGAACTTTAAAGTCTTTTGTCTCTGCCAAATCTAAACATGCTCCCGAGTACTTTTTTGGGTCCTACCCTAAGGAGTTAAGGTTATTTAAGGCCTTGATGTTCACTCAAAAAGACTATCCATAAGATATGGAGCATCCCAAGAAGGAAAAGAGGATAAAGCAAAATTTCTTTCTCCTTAAAGGGAAAAAAATACTAATCTAGTAAAAATGACAATAATGTTCTTTAAATCTTTTTTTGGGAGGGGGGAGAAAGAAGATTGAGAGAGCCTAAGTTAAACATCTTTGCAACGTCTAAATTCAATTTATTTATTCCATTGAAAATATTGGGATCTGGAAGAAACAATGTCCACCTTAAGGACAAAGAACATTTTTTCTCAAGTAAATCTAAAGAAAAAGAAGTGATCATTCCCGAGGTCTTCAGAATTCAAGGATTTGTTTCTCTTTAATACTGAATACCTGAGCATCTGAGGTCTGTTTATAGGTATTTGACAGGTACAAGTGCTCCCCTCACTGGTTCAGGTCACAACCTCTTCACATCACAGGACAATTTTTTTTTCAGTTTCTATGGCTTCCCCAAAGTCATCCTGTGCTGTTTAAGCCTCAGGTAACAAGACCCTCAGAAGACACAATGGTGCTGCCATTCACTGCCAGGCCTGTACTCAGCTCAGGGGCTTCACTAGGATCGTCAGAACTTGCAATCTAATGGAAAAATCTTTGAGAATCCAGGCTCACTTCCTGCCATGATGTACTTGAGCGTGACTTAAGTGAGATGTCTCCATTTAGAAAACGAAGTTCTGGCTTAAACACTCTTCTGGTTTAGTTCTTCAGTCATGTCTTTGTGACCCCTTGGACCACAGCCTGCCAACACTGTCTATGGGGTTTTCTTGGCAAATATATGATATGGTGGGTCATTTCTTTCTCCAATGGATTAAGGCAAACAAAGATTAAGTGACTTGCCCAGTCACACAGCTAATAAGTGTCTAAGTGAATTTGAACTCAGGTACAGTGTTCTAGTGAACTGAACCACCTGGCTGCCTCCTTGTAAAGTTATATATATTTGCTTTTGGTTCATTTAAAATGCAGGCTGCTCTACAGAGCCTGTGTTTTGTCTATGGACAGCTCAGAAGCTCAATAATTTTAAGTTTCTCACTGAACAAAAAGATATTAATGTTGGGAATTTAGCTTGCATGTCTTACAATACCTACACACACTTATATATCTGATCATGTGATAGCCTTCTACAAGAGCATTTCCCAATAAATGGAATCTGTTATAACTAAAGGAGAGATAAGATCTACAATTATTCACTCTCTTATTAGGTCCTCTAACACAAAATCTCAATCACTCATGTAATGTTTTGAAATTTTTGGTCAACTCTAGTATACTATCAAAAAAAATGATAAAAAACTAACAGAACCGTAACACCAATCTTGAATTTATATATACATTCATGAAGAAAATTTTCAGTATTTAGAATTCAGGTATTTTCAGCAGTTTAAAATGAACACAACTATCAGTTGTAATCAAGTCAACGTAAAGCTTAGAAACAATATGAATACAATAAAATAAAAATGTCATGATGTAGTCATTTTCTGTGTAGCTACACCTTGTAGGAAGGAAGCACAATAAAAAAATCCTCCACTGAGGAGCAGGGGAATAAAGTAGGAATGATTATTTACTTCGATTTTTTTATTGTACAAATGGAAAAGGATTGAGAACTATGAAATAAAGGATTAGAAAAGAAATCAACAGCTTAGCATGAGAGGCACAAACCCTTGCCCAAGAAACGAACTTCCTGAAATCCGAATGGACCAAACAGAAACAAACAACTCCATGAGACCACGGGAAGCATTACAACAAAGTCAAAAGATGAAAAAATTAAAAATGGAAGTAAATGTAAGTTATTTTATAGCAAAGACAGCTAACTTGGAAAAAAGACTGAGGAGAGAAAATATAAGAATCATTTAGAATCTGAAAGTCATGACCAAAAAAAAAACCAAAAAAAAAAAAAAACCCAGACAACATATTTTAAGAAATCTTAAAGCTGCCCAGATCTTCTAGAATCAAGGCAAAGAAGAAGAGAAAGAATCTACCAGTCACCTCCTGAAAGAAATCTCAAAATGAAAACTCTCAGGAACATTACAGCCAAAATCCAGACCTTCTAGGTCCACGAAAAAATATCACAAATGGTCAGAAAGAAAGAATTCAAGTACCAAGGAGCCACAGCCAGGATCACACATGATTTAGAAGCTGGGAGCTGAAAGCTTATATTCTAGAGAGCAAAAGATAGAGAGCTACAACCAAGAATGACTGAGAAAAGCTGAGTATAATCTACAGGGGAAAAAATGTACCATTATTGAAATAGAGGACCTCCAAGTATTCCTGATGAAAAGACCAGGCTGTGTAGAAACTCTGAGGTGCAAGCATAATAGTCAAGATAAACACAAAAAGACAAACAGGAATGGATAATCATAAGGCTAAACAAGGACAAGCTGTTTAATTTCAACTGACACATACGTCCTCTCTAAATCCTGTCGTCATCATCAGGGGTCATAAAGGCGCCTTCATCAAATTAGATGCAAGGTCTGGGAATGGTCAGTAAATCATGATGATAAAAAAAAGAAAGTAAAGGGAAAGGAAAATGAACATGGGGGTGGGGGGATCAGAAAAGGAAAAGGAAAATTATCTCACAATTGAGGTACACAAGTAGAAGTCTATACAGACACCAAAGGAATAGCAGACCTGAGTGACACTTGAACCTCACTCTCATGTGAAGTAGCAGCAGAGGGAAGACCAGACACAGACACAGACACAGAGACACACACACACACACGCACACACATATTGGTGTCAGAAATACATTTCACTGAACAGGATAATAAGAAAAGGAGTTAAGAGAGAAAGACTTGGATGGAGAACAGATTAATTAATCCTTATCAAAATGAACTCTAAGCGTGCATAAAAATATATATAACCCTTTTGTGTCATAGCAAAGATCTGGAAACTAAGGCGAGGCAAGTGCCCATCCACTGGGTAACGGCTGAACAAATTATGGTATGATGCTGTTGTGCTGTAGAAATGGTAAAGGGGATGGTTTCAGAGAAACCTGGGAAGACTTAAATGAACCATTCTAAGTGAAGTGAGTGAGCAGAACCAGGAAAACAATTTACACTGTAACAACAATATTGTACAGATGACAACTTTGAAAAATTTAGGCATTCTAAGGGACAGAGAGGTGAAAAAATCAGGGTACAGAAAGACACATTCTTTTTTGGGGGGAATATGAACAATGCAGGAATGTGTTTTACTCAACTATATGTTTGTAACAGGGATTTTTCAAAAAAATTTCTTTCTCCATTTGCAAGGGAGGTGAGAAGGCAGATTTTTGATGATTGAAAAAAATTAATTTTTTAAAAAAAGAATTATTGCCATTGCTTTGCTGTTGCCCTAAGGAAGGTGGCACCTTTCCACCTGACTTGCAGTTGAAATCTTCCATATTTGTCTCCCCTGTTAAAATAGAAGCTCGTTAAAAGCAGGCACTGTCTGACTGTTCTATTTGTATCTCCAGCACTTTGCACCATGCTTTGCACATCATAAGCACTTAATAAATGTTTTATTGAATCATTCATTCCTATGGTTTTACACAGGAGACCGTCACCCATATAATACAACTGACACAAGCGTTCAACAATCCAGCACATAAGCTGAAGAACAGAGGGACTGAGCAGATGAAGGTAATTACCAGGAAGAATCCTCAAACAAAAGGGAAAGAAACCCATATGAGAATAGGAATTCTGTTGCCAAAGAATTGTGTTCCTGGTGAAAGAGGAAGTACCCAAACATCTCCAACCAAAACTTCCCCTAGAGATGCAGAAAGGCTTGACGCCCTGTGCATGCACCCATCACCATCACATCCTTTAGAAGTTCACCTACTTCTTCTGAGATTTTACATGCTATCAGGAGCTATTATGCCAGAAGATTATTCCATTTGGTGAAGTTAACAACATGCTGACAATGAAAACCAACCAGGAGCTTTGGGATCCTCTGGTAATCATGACAGGAAACAACCTTGCACAAATCACTGAGTCTAGAAGAACCTGTTTAGTCCCCCCAGCCCCCACTGCCATATTTGCTGCCTAGAAAATTTTATTTTTAAACATAAATGTGTTTTATATAATTGATATTACATTGCTTATGTTCTCAGTGGGTAGGGGGAGGAAGAGAATTTGGAACTCAAAAGTTTTTAAAAACCCAATGTTAAAATAATCAAACACATACAACAGAAATAATTATATGTGCTCAGAAATGGGCCATGCAAAGATTTCTTGACAATAAACAAAAAACAATTGGTCTGACTCTCAAGGAAGCCAACCTGGGGTTTGACTAGATAGGAGAAAACACACTGTAAACCAGAGGCCCTGCTCAAACGGGCCAGGGCCACGGGGCTGGATCTAAGGTCACAGGCTACACTAGAAATTCAGTAGGAGAAGGAATTTGGCCCAAGTCTTGGGCCTGCATTGAAACTTTATGCCTGCTATCTCGGGAACATCAAAAAGCTGACAAAGCCTTTTGGAAAGGAGAAGAGGGGACGCTTCACTAATCCAAAAGGAAGTGGAAAAGGAACCAAGCATACTCAATACCTCCCGAGGCTGTCCAGACTTCCTCTAACAGAAGAGACATGCCAGCTCATGTTGCTAAGGGTAAGATCAAGTTTCATTCTTCAGAAAAATGAATGACCCGAGTTAGCCTGGATTTCAAAATCCTTACCAGCGTGGCCCTTTGTAAATGAATGCTCCACCAGAAATTTTGCTCAAGGATGTCTGGATATACCTAAGGGGAGAATCCACAAAGCTCAGGGGAGCACTGATGCCTAAGTCTGCACCCCCAGGGTTCCCTGACACAGAACTAATAAAGGAGGGGAGGCCATTGCCATCATAATCTAGAAAGAGCACAGGTAGGACTGAGCACCAAATGAAGGTGTTCTAAGCAGTTTAATTCATTTAGAGATGGATGTGAATCAAGCTGTCATCTACAGGATCCTGAGGGACTGGACCAGGTTCCCCCAAACAGTAAAGTAAACACTGAGGATGCAAAGAAAATCATGGCATGCTGCAGCCCAGGTCATGGTTATACACATAGCAGTCAAGGATGAAATACTTGTTTGAAGTGCCTGTGGAAGGAATGTTTCCAAAGTTTGGATCTTCCTTTGACAACTGTCCAAGATAACAGGCTCAGTTAACGATTCAGATGACTTCTAGCCCTCAATAATGCCTTGTGGGAATTCTCTCAAGTTGCCAAACTATTCTGTTGAAATGTGTGGAAAAACCATTCACAGCTTCAAGAAGGCAGCAACCATTCCATCTCTCTTGATCACAATGAAAAATATAAAGTCTGCCTATAACAACAGGATATCTTTCCCAAACATTACCCACCTGAGTCAAGGAAACATATTCTACCTTATAAAAATTAACTTTCAGATTAAAAAAGATATTTGGTTGGTATTTCTTTATGGCCCAATGGCCTTAAAATGATCAGAACCTAAAAGAAGTTGTTTTGACAAGATTTCTTAAGCAAGGTCTTGCTTAGATTACTATTTATTTGACGAGTAAAGTTTTCAAATGTGTTTTGCTGTGTGAAATATGATAAAGGATATTTTTCCAGGCTCAAATAATGTCACCATGCAGTTCAAAATAAAAGAAGTGAGCCAAGGTGGGTGAACAGCTCCGAAATCTTTACCCTGGCTACTGAACCCTGAGAGGGGACTGATAAATAAACAAATCCTCAAACTTATTCTGTTGATTACTTCCCTCAGCCAGCTTTTATTAAAAACAGCACACAGGGATGCAGATTTGGAGCTGGTGGGGTCTTTAGAGGACATCTCATTCAATCCCACATACCTGATTAGTAATTGGAGAGCTGGAGTAACTTGCCCAAGGTGCCTGAGAAGTACACGGCACCCCGATCACCTGACTCCAAATCCCAAGTTCTTTCCACTGTATCCGCTCTTTATATTTAAAAACGTTTTGCTGATGTCTTTTGTTTTTATATCCTAGTTGCTTCCCACACTCTCCTCCAGAATTCCACATATTCTTCATTTCTTATCACATAATAGTATTGCATTACAGTCATATGCTGCATTTTTTCAGCCTTTCTCCAATCACCGGGAACCTACTATGATTCCAGGTCCTTGTGACCACAACAAGCGTTGCAATGAATATTTTGATGTATGTATATGATATGTTCCCTTCTGACTTCCTTGAGGTATATGGTGGGGTTGTCAGATCAATGGGTATGGACAGTTAAGTCACTTTTTTTTACATAATTCCCAAATGAAAAATCTAGAATGACTCAACAACTTTGCTGATTAAAGGATGTGAGCAAACAATTTGGAAAAAAATTGCAAAATATAAATTAAATACTTAAAATACGCTCTAAATCACTAGCAGAGAAATGTAAATTTTATAAATCCTGAGGTTTCACCTTATTCCGTGCAAGTATGGAAAGACAGGGATGGTGGGGCTGTGTGTGTGTGTGTGTGTGTGTGTGTGTGTGTGTGTGTGTGTGTGTGTGTGTGTGTGTGTGTGTGTGTGTGTGTGTGTTCTCACAGCCCCACCATCCCTGTCTTTCCATACTTGCACGGAATAAGGTGAAACCTCAGGATTTATAAAATTTACATTTCTCTGCTAGTGATTTAGAGCGTATTTTAAGTATTTAATTTATATTTTGCAATTTTTTTCCAAATTGTTTGCTCACATCCTTTAATCATTTATCTACTGAGGAATGGCTCTTGAGGTTACATATTTCTGACGATTCCCTATCTATTTTTGATACCAAGTTTTTATTGATGATATATCACACAAATAGTCATTTTCCACTCTACCAGTTCTTGAGTAGAAAATATATTAATATGACTTCATATACCCTTGTTTACCCTTCTGGTAGAGACGCTAATATACAGTGAAACAGAAAAAAGCAGATAGCTAGAAAGAGAGGAGAAACCAAGAATCTAAGTAATCCCAAACTGGACAAATCATCCTTTGAATAACTAGTGTTTGGCCTTAATGTAAATACTAGGGGTGCTTGGGATAGAACATTTTAAAATCCTAAGCCTGTATGAGAAAGTTCTGTATTGATAAGCACGCTGTCCCACATTTCAGAATACCTGTTCAGCCAGCCAGGCAATGTGTTTGACCTCCTTGCTGCCTCCTGCTGTACAGGTAGCGCCAAGCATGGCATTGAGTTCAGCCAACACTTGCGGGAGGAGAGCCATGATGTTGGTGTGGATGGCTATGAACCATGAGTGGGCGGTTGCAGTGTCCTTGCAGCGAAGGATCAAAGTATTTCTGCTATCAGGAGAATGAAGTTCTATCAATCTGTGTGAAGAAATAAATAAAAAGAGAGAACTAAATCAGAAGGTACCAAGCATAAGGTCAACCTAACTCTGACATTCTTAGAACTGAGAGAGATACTATCTCCAGATCCCCCAAGGGGCCCCTTTTCTCAGAAAGCCACATATGCAAAAACAAATATTCAAAAGACCAACAACAGACCTTGGTGTTTCATCTAGCCACAGCGATTCTTCTGTTATCACTATTTGTCATGTGATACTGCCCTAGTCTCTCTTGAAGCTGTGAGGAGTTTACCCATCAAAACTTATTGGCATGTTGTAAACAGTGAGATAATGCTTTTAAAATATTTACAAAACTTCCAGTGCATTACCAAATTGGGAACATAATTTTCCTGAGTGGCAAGAAGAATCATCTTTTATGAAACAATCTTAATAGTATTTTTTAATTTTAGGAATTTTTTAAAAATCACTTATTTTTAACATTTTTTTAAAAAATTGAGTTCCAAAATTCTCTTCCTTCCTCCAGGGCCTCCCCTACCCAATTGAGAAGGCAAGTAACATATCACTTATACATGTGAAATCATGCAAAACATATCTCCAATTAATTAAATTGGTGAAAAAATGATTTGGTGATATTTTTAAGTAATGGATTGCCACTGATCACATATTTTGATGAGCTATTACTAATGGTAGAAAAACAGGAGGGATATTCAATCTTGTACCTACGTGATAATTAACTACAAATTATGATGTAATCTATATCGTGGATTGACTAAACACTTAAAATGCAACTGAGCAAACTATTTCCAGATGAGTTTAAGAATTCTGGGTATTAATTCACATTTTGGACAAAGCGCCTCACTAAAAGAGCGTAAGAATGAATAATGAAGAGCTAACAGTGCAAACATAATAATGCATGCCAGCACCATTTACACATCTTTCAAAAGGGAACGAGAGCTCAGACTTTCTCCACCAAGGCCCCTATCCTACTGTCCCAAGGAGAATTCCTCCTCCTCCTCCTCGTCTCTCATCTTCACACTCTTCCTATTTACTAACTCTTTTCCTCCCGACTTCAAACATGTCCAGATCTACCCTTTGTTCCCACCCTCCCCATCCTGAAAAAATCTTTTTTCTCTGAGCCATAACTAGGAATATTTTCAGTTGGAAAAAAGCATTGAGAAGGGCACATGGATGGCATTTTAGCCACATTTATAGTTGTCCCAGAAGAAGGGGCAATCTGACCCTCCCACCTTTGGGTTTAGAAGTAGGGAAAGCTGAGGCCTGCAAAAGGTGTACCTTGGGGCCAAGGGATGCTGGGGGTTGGAGTCCCAGCCAAGAATGTCAGGCAAGGTGTGGAGAGGACAGTGAAGAATGCACCATGCCTGAGCCATCTCCAGATGTTGGGGCCTTGTAACCAAGGCCCCCATGGTAGTTACAGCTTGGCCTTCACCTGAATGACCTCAAGCTACTGTCCTAGAAATCACCATCTTTTTCAAAGGCTCTCACTCAGTTCTTCTCTGCTTCTGTGCTCCTCCCTTGGCGTCTGTGACTCTGCTTCCACCTGCAGGATGATTATCCATCTCCTGTCCATGAAGATGTAAACATGGGCTGTGTCCTGCCCCTTCCTTTTAATAAAAGCCCACTGATTGGCTGAGTGATCAGAACCGGCTTCATATGGGAGATAAAGACCACTACTTGGATAAAGGCAGGAGGATGACCAGCAGTATTCTTCTATCACAGTCATCAATCAGCCCAAATGCCTTGTGAGGTTATACTTGTTTGGAGGGGTTCAGGTTTGTGCCAGCCCATTACAGTGGGGTCATGCAATACTGAGATCAAGGCTAGAATGCTGTCTCCCTCTCCTACCAAACTCAATCCATAGCTGCTAAAGGGCAAGTTTGACTATGCTGCTGTGGTGGCTCAAACAGGACCTCTGTTTGGCATTTCAAGCCCTACCCAACCAGTCCCTTCTAGATTTCCACCCTTGTTACATAGAGTCCACTTCACAGATTCTCAGATCAAGTCAGACTGGCTCTCCTCCCCTGTTCTGTGCCTGGGCCCTGGCTATCCCTTAGGCCTGGAATACACTTCTCTTCTCTACTTTCCTTGGAGACTTGGATCAAATGCCACCTTTTACATGTGGCCTTTCTAAATATTCCAGAGAACAGAGGGAGAGCTAGCTCTCCCCATGCCTCCTGATAATCTTTTTATCTATTTTGTGTGAAGTCTCCATAGAATAATGAGAACTCATATTTCTATGGTGCCTCAACATGAGGCTTCTGTGAGGCTGGCCAAGTGCTTTATGACTGTTAGCTCATTTGATCTGCACAACAACCCTGGAAGGTAAATGCTACTTTTAGTTGTCTTGTTGTTACTGTTCAGCTGTTTTTTGATCATGTCCAACTCTTCCTGACCCCACTGGGGTTTTCTTGGCAAAGATAGTGGAGTGGTTTCTCATTTCCTTCTCCATACAGATGAGGAAACTGAGGCAAACAGGGTTAAGGGACTTGCCCAGGGTCACACAGCTGGTGTCTGAGGCCAGATTTGAAGTCTCCCTGACTCCAGGCCTGGCACTCTATCCACTGCACCACCTAGCTGCCCCATTTTCCCATGAGGAAATGGGGCTCAGCATGACTACAGGACAGCTTTGGGTTGTACAGCTGCTGAGTGACTTTGGGACCCCTCATGGCCTCTACATTCCCAAGGGCAAGGGCTGCTTCACTTCAGCCCTTGGGTACGGATTACACTGCACACCATCTGGAACATGGAAGGTGTTTTATAAATGCTTGTTGACTGATAGGTTGATCTTAACATGTCCCAAATGAGCCTCGTTACCTTTGCTGCCAAACCTGTGTCTCTTCCCTAAGTTCCACAACTCTTAAAGGTACTGCCATCCTCACAATCACCCAGCTTTGGAGGCAGCTCTTACTCCTCCCTCTCCTTGCTTCTCCCTATCTAGTCACTTGCCAATTCTTGAACCTACTCCACTGACACTGGTCTTCCCTCTCTATCCATCTCCTTCCCTCCATTCATCCAACCACTTCTTCTCAACTGACCTGGACTACAGAAACAGCCTCCCATTTATTGGGCTCCCTGTATTAAGTCTTTCTCTTGACCAACCTATCCTTCTCAGAGGGGCTAAAGAATCTTCCTAAGGCACAGATCTGCCACTCAAAAGCATTAGTGACTTCCCATTGCCTATGGTATAACATATGAACTCCTTAGCCTGGCATTTAAGGTTTTCCACAATCCAACCCTCGCCTACAGTTCTGGCCTTATTTCATGCTCTTTCGTTTCATATATTCCACATTCTATCAGGGTGGTCTTATAAGCCCTCCTCCAATCAATCCCTCCTTATTTTTGCCTTTCAGTGTTCTTCAAGGACCATCTCTGATGCTCCCTACTCTGTGAAGCTTTCTCTCGTTCCACTTGTTGTTGGTGCACTGTCCTTCCTCCTCCTTGTGTTATATATTATACCTGAGCTCTTGGGATGTTTTTGGGATGCCCAGCACCTAGGACAATGAAGCACATAGTAGGTACTCCATAAACATCTGCTGCATTGAATTTAATCTAGCCACGAAGCCTAGGGAAGGGCTAAATACAATGCAGACACTAAATGGAAGGCCCATCTTAGGAGCATTTGACTCTACTATCCAAACCAGCTGAGAAAGTTATAGAGCTGCAAAAATGGGTCCAAAAGCTTCTACAGAGAACCCAATTCCTTGGAAAGCTTCTCAAGTCCTTCCTCAGAATCTATTCATCTTATCTGAGAAGAAATCTGCATTCTTGGCCTAAAGCAAATTAGTGCAAATTTAACAAGGAGAAAAGTAAAGTTTTATACTTATGAGTTAAAAAAAAAAAATCACCTTCATAAGTACAAGATGGCAGCTAGGTTAAGCAGTGGATACAACGCTGGGCCTGGAATCCAGAAGATCTGAGTTACAATTCCACTTCAGACATTTACTAGATATGTGACCCTAGGGATGTGTTCCTCTGTCTGCCTCAGTTTCCTCAACTGTAAAATGGGGATAATAAAAGCACTCCGTATAGAGCCTGGCATGTAGTAGGTGCTATACAAATGTGAACAGTGCTGTAACTATTGATATTAGATGAGATGGCGTTCTATCTCAAACTCCTTTGGTCCTTACACCAAACCCATGGAAGGATCTAAGTCAAAGAGAACCATCCTCAACATCACTAATGAATATTGATGTAAAACTTTTGAAAGACATTTTAAAAAAAATACCACAGCATAACCAAAAAAATTATTCATTATGACCCACTTGGATTTATAGCAGGGATACAAATATAATTCAACATTTGGAATAAAGTTAGCATAACTCAATACATCAATAGCCAAATCAATAAAAGCCATAATTAGCAAATGAAGAAAAAGCATCTGACAAAATACAGAACAGCTTTGTGTTAAAAATGCTAAAAAGTATAAAAATGGAAGAACTTTTCCTTAACAGGATCAAAAGCATTGACCTAAAACCAAGAGTGACCATTATTGGTAAGGAAGAAATACTGTAAGTTTTCTTGTTGAGATCAAACAAAGATATTCACTGTCTCCACTATTTGACTTAAGTATGTGAGATGCTAGCTATATTGAAAAGAAAATTAGGAAAAAAAGGATTCACAAACAGGAGACAAAATTTTCCCTGTTTGCAGGTAATATGATGATTTACTTAGAAAACCCTAAAGAATCACCACCAACAAAAACTAGTTAGTTGAGGCAATATCTTCTTCAAGGTAAGAGTAAACAAATAAATCCAATAAAATTTCTGAATATTAACAATAAAAGCCAAGGGGAACAGATAGAAAAATTCCATTTAAAATAACTGCAAAATGTATAAGATATCTGTGAAGTGGGTTATTAAAACACACAAAGGAATAATGTGGCAATACAACTACAGAACAATATTTGTGGAAATAAATGAAAATCTAAATAACTGGAGAAATATTCAACCCTTTATATGAGTATATGTCATGGACAAGAGATGCCTGGGCATCATCATCTTACCACAAAGAATAAAGAGGTGAAAACAAGCAGCTGTTCTTCAGTAAAAAAGCCAGCATATCAACGGAGTCTGAGAGGATACACAAGAACCAAGTTTTCAAAGAAGTGCAAATTATCAATAAGCATATGATAAAATCTTCAAAATCACTAGAGAAATGCAAATTTAAACAACTTTGAAATTTCACTTCACACCTGTCAAACTGGCAATGATGACAAGAGATAGAAAAAGCCCATGTTGGAGGAGCTGTGGGAAGTCAGGCACATGAATTCATTGTTGGTAGAGCTGTGAATTGGCACAAATAACAGTTCTAGAAATATACTTGAAATTATGTAAGAAGAGTTTCTGACTGTTTATACCCTATAACTGAGCAGTCCCAATACTGGGTTAATACTTCAAGGAGGTCAGTGTCAAAAAAAAAAAAAAAAAAAAGGTCCTACAGGTACCAAAATACAGCAGCACTATTTGTAATAGCAAGATGGTGGAAAAAAATGATGTGCCAAAAGATAGGAGAATGGCTGAACGAATTGTTATATTTAAATGGAAGGGAAATGTTGTTGTAGGAAATGATAAGTATGAAGAAATCAGAGAAACACAGGAAGACTCATAAGACCTATTGGTAAACAAAAACAGAGGTAATAATAGAACAATATATTTGACTACAATAATGTCAATGAACTTAACTAGGAGGCAAAAATACAAATACAATGGTCAGTGTTAGTTCTATGTTATTGAGGCTAAAGCACACATCCATTCTGTTTACAAATGGTGCACTCTAAGAGATGAGAGCAACATGCCCAGTTTGTCAGAATTACTTTATTTGATGACTTTGCTGAATTGTTTTATTTTTATGGAAAGATACTAACTAGAATGGTAGTTGTGGGGAAGGGCAAAATCTATCAATATAAAGCAAAGTAAGCATGACTCAGATGGTAGAGAAACAGGGTAGGAGAGCAGATTATTTATACACACACGTGTGTATGCATGCATGTATGTGTGTATATACATATATACATATACATACATTATACATATATATATATGAAAGAGAGTAAGAGTATAGTATAGTAGCACAGTAAAAGGAACATGTGACTTGGAGTATGAAGATCAAGGGTGGATTATTGGCCCTGATACAGAAAACCTAGATGAGCAGGAGCAGGAACACTGCTCCATTTCTTGATCTGTAAAATAGCAATAAGGAATCCTTGCACTGTCTGCCCTCAGGATGATGAGGACAGTACCTTACAAACTTTGGTTTTGTTGGGTTCCAGGATTTAGATAATACAGATACTCCTGGTAGGAAAAACTTACTCTATCCATTCAGATTAGCAGCTTTGCAAAGCTTCAAAGCACTCTATAAAACTGAGTTATTGTTATTGTAAGAGCAACTAAGGCTTGGGGAGGAAACAAGTTTCTGCATAGCAGGGTTTGTACCCCAATACAGCTAGCCTCCCTGAGGCTCCTGGAACATACCCTCCATTTTCTGACTCCATGCACTTCCATGGGCTGTTCCCTAAACCTGGATCTTTCTCCCTCCTCATCCCCACCACCTTGCCTTCACCTGCTTCCTTTAAGTCTCAATTAAAATCCTACCTTTTCCAAGAAGCCTTTCCTGATCCCCCTTAACAATAATGCCTTTCCTCTGAGATCATCTGTAATTTATCCTGCTTGCACATAGTTGTTTATTTGTGTTCTCCCCCATAAAGGGCGACGTCTTCGAGGACAGAGATTATTGCTTCCTTCCTTTCCACTTCCAGCACAGTGCCTGGCACTCAGGAAGTATATGATTAATACTTGCCAACTTGATGATTAAAGGACGATACAATTTTGGGATGGAAGGGCAGTCAGAAAATGGAGGGATCAGAGAACATTTCTTTGGGAGATGGTGTGTGTGTCTGGCTTTAAAAGTATGGAGGGGGCACCTAGGTGGCACAGTGAACAGAGCACTGGCTTTGTAAGTGAGGAAGACCTGAGTTCAAATCCGACCTCAGAAGCCTGACGCTTAGGCAAGGCACCTAATCCAAATTGCGTTGCCTTCCCCACTCCAAAAAGCACACACAAAAAAAAGTATGAATGAAAACTTTATTGGTTTAAGAAACTTAATACTGATTTAAATTTCAAACTATAACCTTTAGCTTATTGCCATTTGGATTTACGTTACACTCTTCATTATCCTTGTTTTTGTGTTATTGTTTTTAACACTAATGCTTCTTCTATTACTGCTATTGCTGATATCAT
Organism: Notamacropus eugenii; assembly: GCF_028372415.1. Classification (NCBI taxonomy): domain Eukaryota; kingdom Metazoa; phylum Chordata; class Mammalia; order Diprotodontia; family Macropodidae; genus Notamacropus; species Notamacropus eugenii. Next base: position 708,640,774 of record NC_092872.1, on the reverse strand, counting down.
CTTCAAGAAATTTTTTTTTGTTAAAACTTGCTTATACTCTTTGGAGGAAAGGTGTATAATTTATGTAAAGAACTAATAAAATTTATATTAAAAAAACACAAGTCAATTACACCACCAACAAAATGCTGAGATGCTCCCTTTTAAGAGTAAGAAGCCTGAGCTCATGGTTGGTGAGCTAACAAACGTGCACGTTTCCCAAAACACCTAGTCCTTTGCTCATCAAACTAGAGAAGGCAAACTTATTTTAAGATTCAGTGACCTGAAGTTGCCCTTGAAAAGCTCTCCTACTTTCCTCAGTAACTATAAAAACAATTTCTCATGACTGCCAATGGAAAGTCAATCATTTCCTACATTCTTCAGGAATATCAAGAATACATGTTTCACACATATAATATTTCTATAAAAAAATGATCTGACAAGTTCCACCTCTCCTTGGGCATTTAGTACAGCTGAGTCATAGTTAAGATATACAGTCCTGACCTTGATCCAGAAATCCAAGCTCCTACATCTTTTGGAGGATGATTTATTTCCACTTGATTGGTTTGGCATTGGGTAACTAGCTTGACATCCTGCACACAAATGCTCAAAATTCAGGTACAAACTTATGATACGAAATTTCCTTCACCCCTCCCACTGACCTACTTAGCACTAAATATAGGCATCAGTTTATCCTTACTTTCAGATATAACAAAGTTATTGAAAAGGTTATAGCTGAGTGAAGTAAGCAAAACCATGCGAAAAATATAAGCAAGAGCTTTGTTCAATCATGCAGTTGTATCTGACTCTCCATGACCCTGTGGACCACATCACACCAGTGCTGTCCATGGGGTTTTCTTGGCACAGATGCTGCCATTTTCTTCTCCAGTGGATTAAGGTAAACAGAGGTTAAGAGACTTGCCCAGGGTCACACAACTACTAATGCCTGAGGCCAGATTTGAATTTAAGTCTTCCTGACTCCAGGCACAGCATTCTGTCCACTGAGCCACCCAGCTGCTTCCTATGCAGTAACTATAATGATGTAAAGAAAAACAGAATTTAAAGGTATCTGAACTCTGACTGGCTACAGTGATGAACAGTTGCTGAAACACGTCTACCCCTCTCGGTAAGGTGGGGCACTAAGGGAGCAGAATGGGGACAAGACCATGAGACAACAAGGTGGGGGGAGGAGGTGGCATACTGGAAAATGTTGCTGTTACTCATGACTCCACTGGGGGTTTTCTTGGCAGATACTAGAGTGGTTACCATTTCCTTCTCCAGCTCATTTTGCAGACGGGGCAAACAGGGTGAAGCGACTTGACTTAGAGTCACACAGCTAGGAAATGTCTGAGGTCACAGTTGAACTCAGGTCCTCCCAATGTTTTATCCACTGCAACACCTAGCTGCCCCTATGGGAAACAACTGGGGTGTAAAATGAGGTATCAATATAACTTTGAATAGAATGTGTTTCTTTTGAAATGACAAATTCTAGATCCCTAAACCTTAGGAATCTCAGTCATCAACCTGAAGAATGGTGAAAAAGCGGCTTGATGAAATGTCTGGTCAAACAGTTCAGAAGTGTGTGGACTGAGGGCTGACACGGAATGGAAACAGTTTCTCTAGGCAGGTCCCCAATTAACATTTTAAAAAGTTTAAATGAAAAGGATCCCGAGTTAGAAAATGGAATTACATAAATTACCAAGGCTCCTTCCAGAGCTCAATCAGTCATCTCCAGACTGACCCGAGGACCCAGGAGATCCTTCCTTCTAGAATGCAGCTCTAATTTGATTGGAGAATTACAGCAAATTCTCTTTTTTTTAATAGCCTACCACTGTTTTAAAAGCACAGTTCCAATGAAAACCCCGCTAATAAATACACTATGGCAGTCTGCCAATCATTGCTGAAGCCATAGGAAGGCAAGAGAAAGAAAGCGTGGAAGACAGCCACAGCAGGAGCGGTGTTGGCTTTGGGCCAGACCACTGGGAATTTCTATGAATTACCATTACGCTTTGATCAGATGGATCAAGCTGTGCTTCGGCACCCCATAGCACGGGCCCCCTAAGTTTAGTTGCTCTGGGGTCCTGGATTTTCTTTGGTCTCCCAGATGCTTCTACAGCATTTATTTAATCGATTAAAGACAAATGCTGAGTCCGGTGGCTAGACTGGGAAGTTAACACTTCCACCCTAGTTTATCTGTGGCTCAAAGCCCAAATTATCTTTTGTATGGAAAGTATCCAGGGGGAAGATTATTGAGGCATCCTGTACACGCCCAAAGAAAACAGAGCTGCATTTCCAAAAGGCAGCTGCATGAGAACAACATGTTCCTTCTGAACTATACAGAATGCTAAATAAATATACATTGCCTACAATAGTCACTGGCAAAAAAAAATGGGGTTCCATTGTCTTTTACACGAATCTCTCAACATTGAAGTTAGTTTCCTAACTTCCTACCGGGAAACCCTTGTTACAAGTGGCTCAGAGGCCCATTAGAGCAGTCTTGAAAACTGAAATTAGAGTGGGGATCAGAGAAAACTGAAAGGAACCCCTCATTTGCCCTACTGCCTAACAATGTGTTTGAGATCTAGAAAGTAGAACCATGGAAGAAAGAATAAAGGAAACTTAAAAAAAAAACCTAATCCCAAATGTGACATTTGGGGTAAATAAAAGTAGATCACAATATAAATGGAGGTAGGAAGAAGCATGGACAGATAACAGTTCTTGTGAAAAAAGACCTGGGGCATGTGGACCTCAAAGCTCAAAGAGGGAACCAGGCACCATTGCATGCCCAGAGTGGAAGATCAGGCTCAGTGGCACTGGGCTTGGCCCAATGAGGCCATCTCTGCTTTGGGGAAGCTCCCATCCACATCAGCACTGGCAGGGCAGATCCAAAGTATCCCTTTAAAAATAAGGCAATTAGGAAGGGAAAGCAGCAGCAGCTGAGGGGGGATGGTGTGGATGAAAGGCCAGGAGAGCAAGTCACAAGATGACTAATCAAATGGAAAAGTGATATTTAGCCTGGAGAGGAAAAGACTTGGAGCATGACTCATCCTCTTCAAGAATTTTAAGGGTGCCTTGGTCTAAGAGGGATTAAGCAGACTTACACTTTCGCCCAGCAGGCACAACTGGGGAGAATGAGTAGGGCTAGATTTAGGCTCCATAGGAAGAAAAACTTCCTAAGAATGAGAACTCTCTGAAGGTTGCAGCTTGGAGAGGGAAGGTCTGCCCCTGGAGTCTCCAAGCAGGGGCCCTCTGGGTGTGACCTCTCAGGAAGACTATCCTGGGCCTGGGAACCGCTGAGGTCCCTAAATAGTGTAAGAGCTCATGCCCATAGATAAACAGAGGGCAGCTAGGTGGCACAGTAGGTAGTGCTCTGGGAAGACGTGAGTACAGATTTGACCTTGGACACTTCCTAACTGTATAACCCTGGGCAACTCACTTAACCCCTTCTGCCTCGGTTTCCTCATCTGTATGATGAGCTAGAGAAGAAAATGGCAAAACACTCCAGTATCTTTGCCAAGAAAACTCCATGGCCAGTTCTGACATGCTATGGCATACAGGACCCCCAAAGGGTTGAACATGTCTGAACAGCACAAACAATAAAGAGATTCAGTTGCTTCCGTTTTAATGTTGATCATGGCAGAGTGGACAGTGGGCAGACAGAACTGGAGCATGGCTGATCTAACAGGAAAGACTCATGAAAACTACACCATGGAAAAAACCTCTAGATTTGGAATCAGGAAAGACCCACTTTTGGCATAAGCAAGTCACAACGGAAACCTTGGATTCTTCGTCGGCAAAATAGGTTTAATATGATCTATCTCCCTCCCAGGGATATTGTAAGGTTCAAAAAAAATTATGTGAAGTACTTTGCAACTCACTATAAAAAGTCACCCACTATACTGTTATCATCTTCATGGTTAGGATCCACGACCATCTAAGGATATCTCCTGTCCAGGATTGTAAGGGATCAAATTTCTAAGCAGTAATATTGCTAATTATACAGAACTGACAGTAATGAATGTGCTGATGACAGATGACCTGCTAAAATCTGACTCTTTTAACTGTTCCTACTTGAACTGGTTTGCTCCCCAAGGCTTTACCTTTAGCAGCTGCACTTACAATCAGGTCTTTTTTTTTCCTGTTTTAGAAACATCTGAGGTTTAAGCTGCAGTGTCTGCGGAAGAGTAGAAGCCCCAAACCAGCTCACACCTGAAATGGGACGGGGCTTATATTCACAGAAGCTGGCATGGGGACAGCTCTGAACCATAGAGTGAGGACTTTCTCCCCAAGCGCTCAATGTGAATCTGAAGATTTTCAGTTTGTCTTAAAGCACAAGCCTAATCATGATGTCTCTCTCTCAACTCAAGAAACTTCAGTGGCTCACAGTTGCCCTTCCCTGTGTGGCTGCAGCCTCCTTGCTCCCGGGTTCCGTCTAACCACATCCTGTCTCCTTTCTACTTCCTCCGAGGGATGTGCTCCCCTCTCCCAACTGGAACCTTCTCCTGATGCCTTTAGTTCTCTGCACTTGCTGCCTCCTCTTGTTCTAAAGATCTTGTCGAGATTTCACTGTTTACATGCTCTATCTTCCCAGTAAATTACAAGCTCCTTGAGGACAGGAACTATTGCTTTTTTTTTTTACTTTATATCTCCAGTGAAGGGCAATGTCTGGCACAAAGTACATGCTAATAAATGCTTGTTGGACTGGAAAATGAATAATGTTATTACATTTTACAGAGGGAAAAGTAAGTGGACAGAGAAAATATAGGACTATCTTGCATTACACATTCTGGGCCAGACCTGACTCAGACCCATTAGTTTCAATATTGGAACAAATGAGGAGTGGTGGATTATTCGGCAGTTAACAAAGGGAGATGATAACGCACAGCATTTATATAGCACTTCTAAGGTTTGCAAATGCTTTACAAACATTGTCTCAATTTAACCTCTAATGATCCCCATTTTACATAAGATGAAACAGAAGCAGAGGGCAAGTTTCCTAACCTGATCAGGAGTAAAGTCAAATTTAAACTCAGGTCTAGTATGTTGTCCACCGTGTCCTCTAGTGGTCTACCTGGCCTTGGCGGGAGGACACGTGTCATGATCTGCCAAGACAAGCTTCAAAGGTTCAGCCTCCCCAGCCCCAGGTCCTAGTGGCTACCCTGCACTCAGTCAAGGGGGAGGTCACAGCAGTAGCCTAAGCCCTCAATCTCCTGAGCTAAGCATATCTTCAAGAATGTCTCGTACCTTTTAAGGACAACTCTGCCCAACCTGCATGGGGGAGGGGCTCCAGTACTACAACTACCACAAGCTGATCTTCCAGGGGGCAGCTAGGTGTCGGCCTAGTGTCTGTAGGGCACCAGGCCTGGAGTCAGGAAGGCTCATCTTGCCAAGTTCAAATCCAGCCTCAGACACTTAATAGCAATGTGACCTTGGGCAAGTCATTTAACAGTGCTTGCCTCAGTTTCTTCACATGTTAAAATGAGCTGGAGAAGGAAATGGCAAACCCCTCCATTATCTCTGCCAAGAAAACCCCAAATGGGGACACGACTAAAAATGACTAAACACATGGTCTTTTGGAGGACCTTCCAGTGCTATTGCTAGTATATCCTGACCTCAGGTATTCAAGATTCCTAATACAGACAGAAGAAAAAACTAAAACAGAAAAAAGGCAAAACAAAATGAACAATCATTGAAGAGGTCCTTTCTGATGGCCTGCCCCCTTCCAGATTTCTGCATGGTGTCCTTCCCTCCCCCCTTTTCACAATTTCCTTCTGCTGCCTTCTTCCTGCAGGCAGGAGCTGTCCTGGGCCTTTCTTTCTCTCTGTGGTACCTGACACACAGCAGATGTTTACTGTGTGGAGGGAATTCTGATTTTTATAATAATTGATATAATATGCATAACGTATATACTAATAGATTGGATTTTTCAGTTGCCTTTTCCAGCATGAGTCATACTCCAAAGCAGCTTGAACTGATCTATCAAACTTTCACAAGGCTCACAAAACACTGGATCCTTCTGCAGGTGTGGCTGAAGCTAAGCAGATCAAAGACCCACCAAGCACAGGCCCCACAGGACTCCAGAGCTGTCCTATTGTCTTCTACTGGTGGGTTTGTCCTGGGGATGGCTGCTTGTGATCCTCTGCCTCCTCTCCCCTTGGTGATTTGTGTGTAATCTGTTTTCAATTCAGTCACGTGGAATTCTGATCTGGAGAATTCCTGATTTGCAAATATTTACCTCATAATGAAACTAATTGATTAAACAGCTACCTGGTTACTTTGCCTCTGGCCCGCTGTTTCATCATTCTCAGGTTAGAGATGGTTCAGTAAATTCCTGTTAACAACTAACTGACTGAATCTGGTAGAACACCAGGAAGGAGCGTCTCGGGGTTATATCAAGTCCACGTGGTGGGGAATCCCAGCAGAAACAGCATCAGGACTAGAGCAAAGATGATGACATTTCTTGCAGAGTCACTGACCCTAATTCTATATCAAGGAGAAATGCCCTGTATCACCACGCACTCAGTGTTCCCTGCTGCCAGCCAGGACCTCCCCTTCCCTGGGAGCCCCAGGGCAGGACGGAGGGTAGAAACCAAAAGGAGGACTCTGAGGGACAGCACTCCTTCTTCTGGAGAGGCTTCCACATCCCTCTTGTTGCCAAGGAGCAAGCCACCTCCCAACAGTGCCACACCTTGGTCCTTCAAGCCCTCCCTGCATAGGAGCTATATCATGATCACTAGGTACTACACTAGCTAATTATTTTACATTACAATAATAAATGGGAGCTACCTGGATCTCACTCTTTTGCCACTAAAGTCCATGCCTCTGCCCACTGCCCCCAGCTAGGATCCACAGGGTCCATATCTGTGCCAACTCTGGCCAGGGCCAACTGCTACCCTCTGTGGCAGGGCAGGACCCCTGGAACTCCTGGGGCCTGAGCTGGGACAGAGGGTGGCTATAGTCCTAGGCTCTTTGGTTACCATTACTGCAGCAGGCCTGGGTTACCACAGACCTCCAGGGACCTGCAGGAATGCTGCCGGTGCTGCTGCTGGGACCTGACTCTGCACTATGTGAAGGGAGAAAGACACACCCCAACCAAGCCAGAGACTTCCTGAAGCAGTATCTGCATTCTCTTTCCAGGAGCAAGTAAAATGGTTTTCTGCTGGTGTTGGGCAAATGCTCCTGAGGCCTGAGAGAGAGGAAACAGAGGAAAAAGAGGAAAAAAAGAGACAGACAAGAGAAAAGAGAAACTGAGCCAGAGAAAGCTGAGGGAAAGACAGAGAGAATTATACCGATAGCACATCCCTGCCAATCCTCGCTAATTAAATGGGGATATGTTTGCTCCACTTGTTCCTATCCTCTCCAGGCTCCTGAGAATTTAGTGTTGTCCTTCCATGTGTCTTCCCCAGTGACCTGCACCAAAGAATAATGGCAAAATCCTTGTGGCAAGGTTGCGATTGGTCTCTCAAGTTCCAAATCAGAAAACAAAACAAAACAAACAAACAAAAAAAACCAGAACTCCAACAGCTTCTTCAGCACAGCTGTTAGGCAATCCTAAAATTCCAAGAAATCTCCCCAGGTCCACAGACAATTATGGACTGGTGGAGCTGCAGTCATTTCCCACAGTCCATTTGAATCGAGTCTTGGGAAGGGAATTTTCATTTTAGGAGGCTTAACCAGAGTCAAATAGTGATACTATTAGCAACATAAAAGCATCCATTCTAAACTGGGGGGTGGGCTAGTTAATTCCTCTGGAATTTGTCCTTTTCAAAAGAAGGGAACATTTCATTTCTTTCTCTACCCTAAGAAATTCAGTCCCTTTAGGCTGCTTTGAAGGTAAACTGGGCTCAGAAAGGATCTTCTTGTCCAAACTCTGAAAATCCAAATTACCAGAGACTAGAAGACCCAAAAAAAAGTTGGAAGGCCTAAGACACAGTTTCCAGGAATTTTCTTTAAGGAATCCTCTTAGGGACAAGGAGCATACTCCATATTACTATCCTCTTCTTGCTGAATGGACTCTGACAGTTTACTGTTTTCAGACCCCAGGATCAGGGAGGGGCTTTACCAAGAGCCAAAACTGCCACCAAAGCTCAAAGCTCACTTTCATTGGCACCTCCCAGCTCCTACTTCAATAAGCCAATGGTGTTCCAATTCCACAAGAGTACACCAATTATTCTGGGCTGTGCCTGATTCTGACACACCCTTACTAGGGGCACCATATTGGAACAAAATGTGACAAACACTTGTTGGCCATTCTACAATAAAACAAAAGAGATTTTTTGGCCGTAGCAGGAGAAGGCTATTCAAGTACGCGAAGCAAGGAGGATACCTCGAATAGATGCAGGTGAGGGAAACTCTCTGGTCTACCTTACCCATCACCATCTATCACCTGAACCTCTGACCCCCCCCCCCCCCCCCCCCCCCCCCCCCGCACCTGCCTCGTACTTATTGTACTCAGTCTGAGCCCTCAGTCCCCTGGGCCAACCAAGTCTCTAGGAACATCGCAATACCTTTTAAGGGAAAACTAGGCAGCTAGTTGGCAAAGTGGACACAGTACTGGGCTTGGATTCAGCAATACTGGAATTTGAATCTTGCTTTAGACACTTACTAGCTGCGTAACTGTGAGACTGTCACTTAACCTCAACCAGCCTGACAGGATTGTTGTAAAAATCCTGAGATAATCTACGTAAAGTGTTTCACGAACCTTAAAGCATTACATAAACGCTAGATATGATTACTATTGTTGAGGGTTAGGGCGCTGGTGATGCGGCAGCAGCTCTGGGAACCCCTCTGAACTCTCCTGGAGTATTCCCACATGATCTAACGTTTGCCTGAGGCCATAAGCCTTTCATTATCACGCGGTCCAAACGTCTCTGGCTGCTTCCCATCCTAGACCCTACCAAAATATCTATGCCCAAATCTGTTCCCCCTAAACTAGCCTAGCCCTCCACTGTCTGTTACCTCTCAGTGTCCCCAGATATTTCCCACCCTTGATGCCATCAAAATCCTCCTCTCTTGGTTCTGACCTCTAGTCACCCTAGTCCCATCAAGATCCTTCTTAGATTCCTGCTCAAGACCTAAACCCTTCCTCTCATCACCCAGACTACTAGACCATCCCCTAGATCTTTCCCAGACTTTCTGTATATAAGATCCTCCTTGTATCCATGAAGGCACTCAGATTCAATCTGGCCCACTTATCAATACAAGCATCACAAATGCTTAGATTCAAGAGTTAATCCAATATGACAAATCTTTAATAAACTTTGTTTTTCTCTTTGGCTCAAAGAAGGCTTGAGTCAAATTCATTTGAGCAGGGCCTGGGGTGTTGGTATTTTGGGGTCCCAAGTACCCCAAACTTCAACATATGGTTCCCTAACCTCAACACTGGGAATACCTGAAATACAAGGGTACAGGGTGGGTCTGTCTTGAAAGAATTTGATCACTCAAGCCTTCTATCAGTCAGGGTAGTGAGGTTTTATTATAACACCAATTGGACAGGCAAGATTTCTAATAAATCTGTAGTATTTGTGACTCCAACAGAAGAGGGTAAGATTCCTAGTGAATTTGCACAATTTAACGAGGGTAAGATTGGTACTTTTATTCAGAAAAAGACTGTGAGAAAATCTGGATGAGATTAAGAAGTGGCAAGTAGCCTAGGGTGGTCTGGAGGTAACAGAAAAAAGGTCTATTTGGGATTAAGGAGTGTCAAACTAATTAAGTAATCAAGGTGGGCTGGGGTGGGCCAGATGACTTGCGCAGAGGCTTCAAGTGATCTAAACTATTGAAATGTATGGGAAAATTCAGGGACTGGGTTGCTTTCAAAGCCATGGTCTTTTCCCTTTAAGGGTTCAGGTCCCATCACCCCATCATTACCACTAATAATAACATATTACTCCTACCACACTTGCCCTAGGGTACAAAGTCATAACTGAATTTCTACCTCTTAGACCAAGAGTTCTTCACCTTTTTAAGGTCATGGACAACTTCAACAATCTGATGAACCCTATGGACCTCTTCTCAGAATGATGTTTTTAAATTAAAGGCTAAGATACTCATACATGGATAAGTATAAAACATCATAGTAAATAAGGTCATTGGACAGCTAGATGGCACAGTGGATAGAGCGTCAGGCCTGGAATCAGGGAGACCAGAGTTCAAATCTGGTCTCACTTACTAGCCGTGTGACCCTGAGCAAGTCACTTAATCCTGTTCACCTCAGTTTCCTCATCTGTAAAATTGATGTGGTACAGGCCAAAGCTGAGATCTTCATCCCTTACCCCCAAAAGAATTTGGGTTCCATCTCTTTGAGGGGGAAATGATGAGGTACAGGTCCAAACTGAGACCTTCACCTTTTACCCCAAAAGAATGAGTCCCAATTGTCCATTGGCCCTGGAAAATCTCACCTTGAACTCTCCTTGAATCTTCCCACTTAATTTGGTTTTCATGCCCAAATCTGTTACCCTTAACCTAGCCTAACCCTCCATTGTCTGTTACCTTCAGATTGCCTCCTGCTACTTCCCACCCTTGATCCCATTTTCTTCCTTCCGAGTGTCTGACCTCTAGTCACCTCAGCTACTGACCATTCCCATCAAGAACCTCCCTAAACCCTTGGCCAAGCCTAGATTCCTCTCACAATCTTTCTGTGTATAAGATCCACCTTGACTCCACGAAAATGCTCAGATTCAATCTAGCTCACATTCAATCTGGCCTTCTAGCATTAGTGATACAAATGCTCAAATACCTTAAGAATCTAGCTAATGGTGATATTTTTTAAGAGTCTGGTCAATATGGTGGATCTTTAATAAACTTTGTTTTTCTTTGGTGGAAAAAAGATTTGAGTTGAATTCATTCAGGCAGGACCCTACATTTTGGAATTTTGGGGGTGGAACACCCCTAAACCTCGATAAAATGAGCTAGAAAAGGAAACGACAAACTATCTTTGCCAAGAAAACCCCAAATGGGGTCATGCAGAGTCAGACATGACTCAACAATAAATAAGGTCATTATACTGGTGTAAATTATACAAGTCTAAGGAGGACAATGTTAGCAACAGAAGAGATGAAAGACGTTAGAACAGAGGATGAGCATGGAGATGAGATGGGCAACAGATGACATTCAAGCTGCCTCTAACTGGAGGAAAAAATCAGAATCACAGAATGTCCTGGAAGAAATCCTAGAGATCACCTAGTTCAGCATCTTCACTTTACAGGTGAGGATACTTGGTCCAGAGAAACAAAATGATTTATGCAAGTATGTTGAGGTCTAGGGGTATTGGGAATCCCAAAATTCAAGGACAAACAACATAGGTCCTGCCTCAAATTTGACCCAAGACTTCTTTCAGACAGAGATAAGGTTTATGAAAACACCATGGGCTGGGTAAGATTTTAAGAATTCACATTGTTGGCCAGATTTTAAGAATCTGAGCATTTGTGACTCTGGTATTAACAAGCAGACCAGACTGAATCTGAGTACTTTAATGGACGCAAAATGGACCTTTTTTACAGAAGATCGTAGAAAGATCTGGATGTGATCTAGGAGTGGCCAAGTAGTTTGGGGTGAACAGACAAGGGGTCTAGATGTTATTAAGGAGAAGGTGGGGCCAGGTATAGACAATGAGGGTCACAATGAAAGAGCAGCTAAAAGGATTATTTGCCAGTTAAAAGGAGAATGCCAGAGACTTGGCCATGTGGGAAAGTTCAAGGGAGGTGAAGGGGTTTCCAGGGCCCATAGCCCATCATGTCCATGGGGATGCTACCACCCTGTACATATGATTATGGCATGGCCAGGACCCAGACTCAGGTCTCCTATTCCCTGGCCGCAATCATATAAAGACTTTTTACCTTCTAAGAAGAATATAAAATATATAAGTAAGAAGAACAAATATGGGAGTTTAGACCCCTCTTCTACGAAGGATAACCCATTCAACAGGAACATATCGGCAGCTTAGTCCCCCTCTTGCCTCCCAGTTTTACAAAGTCACCAATATTCTGTTCTGTTCACCCATTATATCCCTCTCACCTGTTCTCCAGATCTGGCATACTCAGGTTCCTAGTAGCAAAACACATTTTGAGAGGGATGACCTTCCTATCCTTGGTGCCATGTTGGTGTTTGGGGGAGCCAGAGTCCTCGCTGCCACTAAAGCTCGGTGACTGGGGGGTGACCCCTTCCCAGGGCAGATCGGATACCAGTGATGGCTTCTTGATATACGGGGTCACTTCCCGGATGAACTTGACTACGAACAAAATCAGGATAGAGAAGCAAATTAGTCCTTTTGCCTTTTCTAGAAATGTACAACTGAAAAACAACTATGTTCTTAACATAAAATATATAGGGAAATATCTTATTCTTTATAAGTGGCATGTTACTCTCAGGACGTGGGAAAAGACATTTTAAAAACAAATCTAGGGGGAGAGGGAAAGAAAAAAAAAGAAATTTACATGATAACTATTATATATTTAAATGAAATAGCAAGTTGTACATAATAGATTTACAGTTTTATGTGCAATCTTTTTTGTAATATACTATGTTGTGAAAATCCTTGTTTATCCCATAAATTAAAAATTAAATAAAATTCTAAATCTAAATTTTTGGACTGTTATAAAATGATAGTTTCATCTCACTACATGGGAAACATGCCCTTTGCCTTTATTTCTCATGGAACAGACTGTGCAAAAATGTATGGAGATAAAAATCTTCATGCCCCAGGAACTAGACAGGTTGAGGTGACTTTATCTCAAGCTATATTAAAATAAAAAACAAACAGCTGGATGCAGTTCAATCAAACTCACAACAATCAATGCCTGATTACTCCACTATGAGCCATAAATGGTGCATCAACATTTCACTGGCCCATCACCCCCCGCGTTTCAGTGAGTCAGACCATTAGCAACACTCTAGGAAGTGAAAAAGAATCATAAAAAAGAAAAGTATATCAATGATGTACAGTATCAGAAAGATGTCAAATACTGTAAATTTTCACCTGCTTCCTTGTTTTCAATGTGTACAGAAACAAAAAAAAATTTTTAATTAAGGACATTCTAAAAATATACATTGCCTAATAGAGTACTGTAAGCCTATCACTTCAAATATAACTATCTGGGGAAAAGGTTGCAAGTTTTAGCTGTGGTCAGCAAAAGAATCAGGGCTATTGTTGTATAAGTTACATGACAAGACCTGCTGAAATTAAACACAATGCAGAAAACAGCTGAGGCCAGCAATTTGGGGAGAGTATTGGTGTTTTTATATCATAGTTCTTTCTGGGTGGGAAGTGCAAAGGGCTAATTTAACTCTTTCATGGTACCAAAGAAAATCTTTCATCTTCAAAAAATAAACTAGGGCCCCATACCCATAAAAATGTTTGTTTCACGTTTAAATCTAGCTTTGTTCTTTAAGAGGCTGACTCAGGCCTTTAAAGTCACGTACTTTCAAGGGGATTCCATTTTGAGGACTCTGGCAACAATAACCAACAGTTTCCAGTTACTGCCAAAAGCTAAAATATGATTTTTAACATTCTGGTCATTTCACACAATTTCTGCTGTGAAAGATACACTGACTGCTATAATTCAAGTTCAAATATTCCCCAAAGGAGTCTGGGTCTACTATGAAAGTCATCTGATCCAAAATACTTTCAGTTGGATACCAAACCCACAGCAAGCAAACTGGCAATTTGAATGAATAACAAACACTACTTCTTGGGTGGATTCATTAGGAAGGCAATGGTCACCATAACTTGACCATATCCAGACTAACAGCTAAGGAAACATCTAGCAGCCTTTGTCTGGTGGCGGGGAGCCATGTTATACACACTACCTGGGAAAAAGCTGAGCCCATCCTTGAGAGACATGAAAGTACACGGGAATTCCCACTGAGCCTCTTCAAGGAACTTGAAGAAGTTGTTGTTGAGTCATTTTCAATTGTGTCCAACTCTTCCTGACCCCATTTGGGGTTTTCTTGGCAAAGATACTGGAGTGGTTTGCCATTTCCTTCTCCAGCTCATTTGACAGATGAGGAAACTGAGGCAAATAAAGTTCAGTAACTTGCCCAGAGTCACACAGCTTTTAAGGTGTCTGAGGCCAGATTTGAACTCAAGAAAAATGAGTCTTCCTGACTCCTGGCACTCTATCCACAGCCATCTAGTAGCCCTCAGAGAAGGCCTACAGCTATATTTTTGTTCTAAAAGTATGGTTAGTTACCTTGCCTGCTCAAAGGCCTCAGTCTTTCTACACGGCTAACTCAGAGGAAAGGAAACAGTCACTAGCTTTCCCCAACTGCACCATATTTAATTCATGGTATTTAGTCAAATTGTGGCTGGGGGGAGAGGAGATTTTACTAAGGGGAAAAATATATAATATACAAATATGCAATATTTTTCCCCTTAGTAAAATCTCTTCTCTACCTGCTGCAATTTAAGTAAATACTGGAGCCTGGAAAGTATTTTAGGAGTTTTAATGCCAATGTGATTAGATTTCTTTTTTTCCCTTTTTCCAGAAAACTATTACTGTTGTCCAATGCCTACCTTCTCAAATTTCAGCTTTAAAGAATCACTGACAACAATTACCTATCCACTCAAAAGAGAGACAAACATCCAGCAGAGCCTGGCTATAATGATGCCCTCAGGGTCCCTGCAGGGGTAGGGAAGTGGGGGGACCCACCGTCATAACACTTTCCTTTAGATCTTTGAATAATTACAGCCTCCTGGATACAATCCAAGACAGTGAATTCTGCTCCATGATGCAAACAAAAATACTGAGGCTCCAGAAAACTAATGGTATATCTTGGTTTGGTGAAATATACAACACAATTCACTTCTCAACCCGGTGCCATCTGGCTCTCCAAGTCATAAAGCCAGAAGCTGCCGTTCTTCAAAGTTAACAGCCATCTCTTAATTGCCACATAGGATGGGTTTCTCAGCCATCTTAAACTCCCTGCAGCCTTAGACACTGATCCATCCTTCTCTATCTGTTTTTGTGCAATCATCATTTGCATTGTTCTCCATAATGGTGGCTTTTGTCTCCCTTCCAAGCTGTAGCTCTGGATCACAAGCTGCCCACCAGATGTCCGAAAGATGTCTCCAATTCAATTCATCCAAAATAGAACTTGGCGCTTTCCCCCCAAACTTACCCCTCTTCTGAACATCTGTCTTTCTGTCTTTCCAGTGGCCCAGGCTGTGCTGTCAGTGTCACAGCATATCCCTCATTCTCAGATGCCCACATGGTCACCAAATCTGTTGTTCCGACCTTCTGGACTCCCTCATCTGGTCCGTTCTCCCACCCACAATCCACCCTGCTAGGATTTGTGATCTTATTCTCTCTCACACAAGGCTACATTCCTGCCAGACCAGCCCACTTGCTCAGCTCAAGTACCAGCTCTGGAAATGAGGCCTTTCTTGACATACCCGCTCACCCCAGCTGCCTGAGGGAATCACTGTATATTGTTATTTCTCAAGATAGACTATAGGCTTCCTGAGGTCAGGAACTATTTCATTTTGCCATATCCTTATAATAATAACTAATACTTATATAGCGCTTACTATGTACCAGGCACTGTGCTAAGTGCTTCATAATTATTATCTCACTGATTTTCACAACAACCCTGGGAGGTAGGTGCTATTATTATCCCTATTTTACAGGTAAAGAAACAGGCAAACAGATGTTAAGTAACTTACACAACTAAGAAATGTCGAAGGTCAAATCTGCACTCAGGTCTTCCAGACTCCAGGTCCAGTGCTTTATCCACCATACCACCTACCTTGCCCAAGTGTCCTAGCACACAGTGGACACTTAATATTAAATACGTTAGCTTTGCTGATTTATCCCAGTTTTGACATCACTTACAATCATCAGGAAGCAGAACAAATAAGAGGGCTTCTGTGGGGAGGTCAGCACTTATTTTTTCCACTGCTAACCTTGAAATGCAACATGTAACATACAACTTAGGTTTTCTAAAAGCAGAATGAAAAAGTGAGCCTGAAAAGTCAGAGCCCCAAGGAACAGCTTTTATTTCAATGTTGATGGTAACAAGACTCCCCAGAAAGAAAGAACATCATGGAGAGATTTTGTAGAAGAGGAGAAAAACAACTTGTGTCAAAGCTCCAGCATCCTCTCCAGTCATTTCCAGAAGGGCCAAAGAAAGGACCTGGAAATAAAGACACCAACCAGGAGAGAACGGCTCTTTTCTAGTAGAGTCTGACACCACTGTCATACAGGATTAAGTTGGTTCGATCTGAATCTATCCCAAGGTGTAGGTAATTGATTCTGAATGGTAGGGCACCTCTGCAAGTTCTCCTTGGATACCTCATTGTGACACAGAGGCTACGTCAGGAAAGACAAGTTTTGTGAGACTCTACCATGCTGAAGGAAGGAGGCCTCATCACCAGAAGACTGGCCACCCATCATGATTCCCTTTGCCAGGGCAACAAAGAAAACAAGGAAAATAACAAAATGACGCCCGGTCCTCAGCAGTGGTAATGACAAAGTGGTGGGAGACAGACGGGACTAAGAATCAGAAATTTAGACTATCTATAAGCATTTAGATGTAAGACCCTTGACCAATGAACACTAAGGAGACAAACTACTGGGGACAAAATGGATCACTACTGGGCTTAGAGTTAAGACATCTAATTTCACATCCTGTCTCAAGCATGTCTTGCCCAGTGTGGTACTGGGCAAGTCACTTAAATTCTCAGTCTCAATTTCCTCAACTATAAAATGGAATTTTATTTTCCATTTTAAATGGAACAGTACTCATCTCAAAGGGTGGTTGGGAGTATAAAATGAAATAATTTATGTAGCTTGTTTTACAAATCTCAAAGCACCACTATTATAAATGAAATCAGAAAACAGAAGGAAGGTGCAGCTAAATGGAAGGATGGCTTCATAGGTTCTCCTTGGAGAGACAAATACTACAGTTGGTGGAAAGAGTTTTCTTGTTGGATGTTCAAATACAAAGAACATCCTTTCTTGGGACACCTGATCATCTTGCACTTCAGTGCACATGAGAAAATATCTGCAAAATGACCATTATGAAAATAATTTCAGTTTCTGTACTAACATGTTGAAAAAGATGAAGTAGTAAAATCCTACAAAGAATTCAGTAAGACTCAAAAATCAAAATATTCTTTGATCTTCCGTGACATAAATGTGAAGACAGAACTAAGCAAGGTCAGTGAAAAACATGGTAGAAAATGTGGTTCAGTGGTAAATGAATGAGACCTCTAAAAACTTGTAGACTGCACAGACTACCGCCTTACACATCAAGAACTCTTTATTCAAGAAAAGAATCCATAGTGGGCATCAAATAATATCATTTTTAAAAAGTAACTGATAATATTTTAATAGACAGGAAATTACTCATTACTGATGTGGAAGTCATTCCAAAATCATCCATCTCTGTATAACCAGACCACTTGCTTACAAGAGCAAATAGAAAAATATTTAACTAGAAGCATAAAATGAGGGTGTGAGGCAGCTGGTAGTGCAATGGAGAGTGTACTGGGCTTGAATAAGGAAGAAGTGAGTTCAAATCTAGACACTTACAAGCTGTATGCCTTGGGCAAATGATTTCCCCTATACCTCACTGGTTGTTGTGGAGCTTAAAGGAAATTATATCTGTAAAGTGATAAGACAGTACCTGGCACACAGTAGGCACTTAATAAATGTTGAATGCCTGAAAAAAACATATGGTATTCAATGAAAACAACTCCAACCTGACCTACTGAAACAAGTTATTTATGCCAAATATTGGGAAATGGATGGAGTAAAGGGCATTAGCAATGACTGCAACAATTTCATGCAAAAAAATGTAATGGATGTAACCAATCGCCTTCACAAGAAAAAATACATGATACAATAGAAAGGGGGATGGATTTTGAGTCAAAGGTTTGAATCCTGGCTCTGTCATTTCCTACCTATGGGACTTTGGCTAAGTTACTTACCTTCCCTGACCTCAGTTTCCTCATCTGCAAAAAAGAGCGGGTTAGACTTGTGGAAGAAATGGACAAAAATTGTATACTGAGTATACAGAGTGGGGAAAATATCTCCCCAGAAATCATCACTTCACAGGTCAAAGAAATGTAGCCTGCAGAGTAATGTAAATAAAAACAAGGCTCAGTATTCAATCTCAAAAGGAGGCACCTCCTCTATCTTAGACCTCTGTTCCACTTAAACATTCTGAAGAGAATGAGATCTCTCACCACAAGATGGTCTGCTGAGATTAACTACAGGGAAACATTCCCAAACAGAGCAGACCAGATCCTGGACACCAAGATTAGGAAATTATAACCCAAGGTTAAGACACCCCTCCCCATCACACGACATCCTGTCCCTCCCAAATAAGGAAAAGTGGCTGGGTAGTCCCACCTGATAGGTCCCTTTTCTGCCTGCCCTAAAGCTGGATAAAACCCTGAATATGCGCATAGCTCCTTCTGTTCTGTGGAGTTGCTAGCCACTGGGCAATCACCCATTTGCCATGCTAATTAAATTTTAAATCTTCTAGCCTGACCTCTTGATATATGGACCTCCAGTCAAACAGACACAGGTGGGAGGAATCACTCTCCCGGAGGGTTCTAGGTCCTCTACACTGGAGCAACCTCTACGGTTTTGTTCCGCCCTAAATCTATGATCTTATGAAGAATCTAAAGCAGCAAACAACTGACTATTTTCCAAAAGAAGAGCCATGGTAGGCAAGGGCAGCCAATTCATTCATAAAATACTACAGAGAAGAATGGTAAAAGACTACATTACAACATTACATCACCTCCTAAGACACCAAGAAGTGTGGGAGAAAGGGAAGGTTAGATGGGTAGGGAAAGGAAGAAAGGTGAAAGAAAGCTTGGTGTGCTCATCAACTGGAAAATGGATTAACAAATTCTGACAGATAAATGTAATAGAATATTATCATGTTATTTGTAAACAACAAAGAGCCAACCAACTCTGTTGAATAGATAACTTCAGTGTATGTGATTCAATCTACAGCAAGACAAACTATGGTCCAGAGACATGAGTTAAAATTTTATCATCAAGTTTGGCTATATTGTTATCACTTGACCTTCCACAGGTGGCAAGCAACAGGCTGTCAAATTACCCTAACTTTACTCTTGTGTCCTCACTGGCACATTTCATTTTCTAGTTAAGTCATCTCTGATATTTTTATTTGCAGTCATCGGGTTTGTGGGTTGTTGTGATGATCAAATAAGATGATGTAACGTAATTTGTTAATCTCAAAACCTACCAATGTAAATGTCAATTACTATTACAAACTTAAAAGCACTGTTATGCAATATGAATTCCAACATGGGCACCATAAAATCTTTACATACTCCCACTGGAATTAGGCTCTGTTCTGAATTCAGTTGCTTAGACTTCAAATTCATCAGCCAAGCTCAACAAAAAGACTTGATAGCTGACACCACTCAAATTTCTAAGTTTGCACCTCCCAGTTCTTCTAGGTAACAAATTAAAATGTTATTCAAATATTAGTTGCTACTTTCTTCTCAAAACTAGAAAAATTATGCAGCCTACATTTTTTCTGTGGGGCTAGTAGTTCCAGAGGGGCACCTAGGGGGTTTAATGGATGGAGCTTGGGCTTAGAATCAGGAAGACTCATCTTAATGAGTTCAAATCCAGCCTCAGACACTTACCACTTGTGTGACCCTGGATAAGGCACATACCCCTGGTTGCCTCAGTTTCCTCATCTATAACGAGCTGGAGAAGGAAATGTTGAAACCACTCTTTGCCAAGAAAACCCCAAATGGGGTCACAGGGAGTTGGACACAAACAGCCACACTACTTCCAAAATTACTTATCTCTGGATTTATTGCCACCACAAGCTAAAGGAGTCTTTCTCCAAAGCCACAACCACCTCTCTCCTATCACTTGATTAGCAGTACTTGGCTTCTTCATCAGATCGATCTGTCATCTTATTTTACATCTTTAAGAAACTCTTCATGCAAATGAAGCAGAACTATCAAACAAGTGCTTAAGATTCATGAGTCCAACACGCTGGGATATAAATCTGTCCTAATATTTATAATAAAGTTTCATGTTTGTCTTGCAATTTTTAACAGTTTATGAGTCTTCTTTCTTTCTGTATTTCAGTCTAAACTCTGATCAAGCACATAAAAGCAGATGAAATTTTTCTTCTGTGTTCTCAAGTTACCAGTGGACTAGAAGAATCAAGAACTAGGGTTTCTTCTAAACTTTAATAGTCCCGTGCCCCCCAAACCAGAAATAAGGTGGCCTTTGGCTCTGGTGCCCAGTAGATGAAAACTTCTAATTTTAAAATTAAGGCTTTTTAATGATAAATTTATATTACATAAACACATACATATACATATACACAGTCATGACCCAACTCTAAGTTGAATATCTATCACTTGTGTATGAAAATATTAGTTTCCAGATTTTCATATGTACACAGACAAAAAACATAGAACAAGCTATATTTGAAAAATTTGGAGGTTTGGACTATATAGGGTGTAATTTCTCCCTAGAAGTACGGGATCCTTTACTACTAACCTTACATAGTTGAGTATCTATGGCTCATTTAAAATGTAAACATTTCTTGAATAAATGCAAAGGAGGGGGCTTTTGGCATTTCCCCTCAAAATATAATGTATATATGTATATTTTATATATATGTATATATACACACACGTACACACACACATACACAATCTCAAACACCCAGTCTCAGAACAAATACATAGCCCAACACACAGAAAACATTCAAAGGGTGCATAAGAATAAGTTAGTGGTCATAATGTTTCTTTACTGATGATAATGGGAGGCTTCAGCCAAAGTATTATTTCTCTTTGATAAATTACCTCCTTTGCTCAAAGAAATGTTTGTGCAATTTAACCAAATGCCACTGAAAGTCTTACACATTACCTTACTCAGTTTGGTTGCTTGGAGACTGTGCTATCTCAAACACAGAAATCTGAAATCAGTTTGGTTTGCCATTCTATAGCTCCCCCAACTCAGGAAAGAAATCCTTTTTTTCTCACAAGAAATTCACTGAAAAAACAAAGAGTTCCCAACTATGATTTTAATTCCTCAATCCTTGAAGGATGCTGCTGGAACTCAACACCTTTTTATGGCTGGAAACGTACACAGTTTCCCAATATCTCAAGGTCAGAAAACAGTCATAGTCTGGTGCACTCTCAGATGGTAATATTTCCTCTTCAAAAGAAGGTAAATTTGGACGACTAGAGGCTGCCCAGTTAACTTGGGATTTACTGGCTAGATGTCTCTCCTCTCCTCTCCTCTCCTTCTCTCTTCTCCCTTCTCTCCCTTCTCTTCCTTTCTTTTCCTTTCCTTTCCTTTCCCAAAACCTTAAATCTAGTTCACTCTGAAGCCCATAGATTGGACAATAGGTCCTGCCCAAGCTCCACGTAATGAATGACTGTTCTCAGGACCCTCCTGGCTTAGAGGGATTATGAATAGTAACTGTTTTCCTTCCTTCCCTTCCCTTCCAGCTCGATTTAATTAGTTTTTCTTTTGCTCATTAAAAGGGTCATTCCCCCAACTACTTCTTAAAGAGGAATATTCATTGAAATGGGCATTACCTCACTTTAAGTGAGAACTTGAAAAGGCCTTAGCCTAAAAGGCCAAGGTCTCCCATTGCATCCCAGGCTATCTCCAGTCATCTTGATGCATATCTGGTCACTGGATTCAGATGGCTCTGGAGGAGAAGTGAGGCTGGTGACCTGCACAGCCTTCCCTCAGTCAAAACAAAGTCAAGTGTGAGTCATGTCACCATTTCTCTGATGGCTTGGTCTTCTTTGGCAACAAAGGATGAACACACATGCAGTAGATCCTTCCACAGCTCCCCTTTTGCTCACATTGGGGAAAAAACAACCAGAAAAAAAGCAGAGCTGCCGCAGGCATGGGCAAGACTGTAGAGGTGGAGGATAAAGGATGAAGAAGGAAGAAGCTCTCCCATCCAAGGGGAGTGGGGGGGAAATGAAGGTTACTTAACAGACAACATGAGAAAGGAGCTTTCCATCTGCTCCTCTTCCCACTCCAAACCCCTAGAAATGTAATAGTTTAAATAAAAGACTATTGCCAGGCTTGGCCAAATAGTGGACTATCTGTTATTCTAGGCAGAAAAGAGGGTCACCCTAAGTTAAACAGGAGGCTTTCTACTTGTAATGGACCTGTGTAGAACCCACTATTATAGAAATATTTATGGTCAAGAAACCTAAAAAGCAATGATTAAATTATTCTGAATACTAATAAAAAAATAGGCATTTTGGTAATTAATTTTAGGAGGCTTAGAGACCCAGAATAAACAGCAATTAACAGTATTCGTGTAAATGTTTCAAAGTCCTTGAGGGTTTAGTTCCTCTTTCATTCTCCTGAAAGGAAGGTAGTTTAAAAAAGCCACAATATACACTAGAGTGTGATCTTTTTTTTTTTTGAGATCCTCACTTCCTTCCTTAGTCACCACCTACTCTGACAATCCAAATATCAAAAATAATCATTAAAACCAATCTCTCTGTTCACATTTTAAATTTTTATTTCATTTTTTATATCACTTTCATTACTGAACGTGTATCCCCCTCCCACTCAGTGACCCATCCCTTGTAAGAGGCAGTTTTTCTGAAGAAAAGTTATCATTAATAAATTTAATAACGTGCAAAGCAGACCATGTTACATGACTTAAAAAGGCTGAGTTTGTAATGATATATTGTGAAAAGCCAGTAGTGGATTAAAAATGCCAGTTATATTCTCAAGTGGAAATGTCCATATTCCTTTGATTTATTAAAATAACCTATAGAAGAGATCACAAAAATTGTTTCCAACTCAAGCTTTCAACCAGTAAACTTTTTCTCATATCAAGTACACCAGGACCAGAAAAGGGTTACCAGATTGATATTACATCTTTATGTGTTTTCTACTAGAAAAAATTCTAGCAGTTCCAATAAACACAAAAACTGTATGTGAAATTCTAACACAAATGGGATGCAGCCTGGTTTAGCTGGATAAACTGGATAATTTGTTTTGGAACAGTGACCCAAGAAATAAACTATAGAGGGAAATACAATATTAACCCAACACAATAGATGCGTTCCAAGGGTCAGCAAACACTCCTTCCTGAACATTCAGCTGGAGTCACCCCTGAGGAATGAAGAGGCTATCCAAGTTTCCACATCTTTAGCACTTTGTAATTATTTTTTATTGTACAAAAGAAATGCTGTTAGTTGTTGCCAGGGCTTTGCTGTCTTCAGGGATTTTCTGACCAATTTGGCAGAACTAGCTCGGTTCAGAGGAGAGAGAGGAATACAAAGGTCTCTTTTCACATTTATCCCTCTCTCTTCCCTTCTCTTTCATGACTGAGCTCAGAAACAAATTTTTTGGATGTTATTAGATGGTCAACAAATGCAAAAAGAATTCATAAAACACCTACTAGGAGCAAGATACAGTGCTGGATCCTGAAGGTATAACTACTGACCACCAAAACAATCGAAAAATGTTCTTGCCTTCAGGAAGCTTACTTTCCAGGGGAAAAAAAGACTATTTTCCAGAGAAAAGAATCAAGCAATGCCCCCAAAATTCAACACCATGTGGTTTACAAGGAATTCTACATTATCAATGATGATTATCCAGAAGGACAAAATCTGTGTTAGTTTTCATCATTTCATTCCCTGCATCTAGGGACATGATTCACACATAGTAGGGTACTTAAATGTTTATTTAGTTGAACTGATCTGAACTATTTGAATTTCTTAAATTTTTATATTACAGGGCAATCCTGAAAAGAAAAATATCTTAGGAAGGTAACAATTTATATTTTTAAAAATATTCCATTTCAAGAGAAGGGGATATTTGGAGAGAATCAATAACTGAAACAACCCCAACGCTTACAATTATAAACAAGTGTGACCAGGCTAGAACTCCTCTCTGGCATATCAACATCTGACCCATGTTAGTTACTGTAAGGCAGCACAGCATGGTGGATGGAGACCTGGATGAAGTCAGGTGCCCATGTTCAAATCCTACCTAGTTCTGTCATTTACAAACCATGCAACCTTTGGCAAGGCATTAAACCATTTTGATACTCTGTTCCTTGTGTGTAAAAATGGGATACTCCCACTTACTATACTATTCACTTCATAGTATTGTCTGGAAAGCACATTAGAAAACATGAAGTGGTACATAAATGTGAGCTACTCTTTTGGGGAAGGAACTGTTACTCAGGAGGTTAAGGGACCAGGTTAATGAAGCCCCTGGTTTCTGCAGTTTTCTAATCACAAACTGCTCTGATCATCTCTGAAAGAAGGGTATCTGCTGCTGCTTAAAATAAGAAACTGATGAAAAGGTGTAGGGCAGATCCATCACGGCTAGTAACAGCAGCATCAACAGAATCATTTTATATAAAGTATGCTAACATTTTGCTGGGAAGTCATTTGCAAAATAAGTTTAAAATGGATATATGACCTGACTATTACTGATCATATCCAAAAAATCAGAAGAATCATATACAATCAGAGCTGCAGGTAAGAGGCGGGTCTTTAGCCAAACCAGGGTCAGAGATGATTACCAAAGATGAGATCATTTTGATTATGTGAAATGAAAAACTTTTACATGAACCAAAGTAAAACATGTGTCAGACCTTAAAGCAATATAAAAATGCTAGTTATTGTGCTGGCTGAGTACAACACTGAGATTAATACATCTCGGATAAGGAGGAGAAAAACTTTTTATCAAATTATCTTTGATAAAATTCTTATGTCCAAGGTTTAAATAGATAACCAACATCAGACTTTTTAAATATGTTGGTTAGTTTTGCTGTTTTCCTATCACTTTTATTCTTTCTTATTGGAGATAACTCTCTTCAAGGCACTGAGGGAAAGATATACTAAAAAATGTGGTTGCTGCACTACTGATTAGAAAAACACAAAACAACTCTGAGGCACTACCTCACATCTATCAGATTGGCTAATGTGACAGAAAAGGAAAATGATAAATGTTGGAGAGGATGTGGGAAAATTGGGACACTGATATACGGTGGGGTTGTTAATTGATTCAACCATTCTGGAGAGCCTTTTGCAACCATGCCCAAAGGGCTACCAAACTATGAATACCCTTTCACCCAGTAATAACACTATTAGGTCAGTATACCCCCCAAAAAAGGAAAAATAAAAGGAAAAAGGCTCATGTAAAAAATATTTGTAGCAGCTTATTTTGTGGTGGCAAAGGAATGGAAATTGATAGGATGCCCATCAAGTGGGAAATAGCTGAATAAGGTGTGGCATATGAGTGTGATGGAATACTATGCTATAAGAAATGAGGAGCAAGATGGATTCAGAAAAACTTGAAAAGAGTTACATGAACGAATACAAAGTGAAGTGAGCAGAGCCAGGAGATCAACTATGAATGACTTAGCTATTCTAAGCAATACAAAGCTCCAAGACAATTCCGAAAGATTTATGATGAAAAATGCTATCCACGTACAGATAAAGAACTGATGAAGTCTGAATGCAGATCAAAGCTTATTTTTTGACTTTCTGTGTGTTCTTTTTTTTGTCTGTATTTTCTTTCACATGACTAATATGGAAATGTTTTGCATAACCACACATGTATAACCTACATCAAAATATTTGCTTTCTCAATTAGGAGGACGGGAGGGAGAGAATTTGGAACTCACAATTTTAAAAAATGATTGTTAAAAATTGTTTTTATGTGTAATTTGGGAAAATAAAATGTTAACTAAAAATTAACTCAAATTTTAAAAAAATCCTGATATTTATAAGCAAGAATCTTTTAATCATGTCATAGGTGCCAATGGAAAACGTATTTCACATCTTGATATAATTTTAAAAGCAATTAAAATGTTCATGTTGTGAGATATTTTACAGCAGTAAACAAGTCAGCCCTTCAAATCTAACTAGATGTATGTATGGATCATTGCCTGAGAGCCCTGAACTCCTGGTTTCTAGCTTTATCGCTGATCATTCTGATGTCTTAATCAAATTACTTAATATCCATTAGAATATGGTTGCTAAGTGTTCTGAGTATCTTTTGACAGAAGCAATTGTGTAAATAAATAAATTTATCTAATTTTTCTATTTAATTTACTATAAATATAAATTAACTTATTAATAAAAAGGAATAATGCATTATCACACAACTTAGGAATTCTGTGATTCCATGACTCTAGTACAGTATATGGTCTATTCTATGACATCTAAAGGCATCCCCCACACATCTGGAAGTATGTTAACATTATCTTTGTATTGCAGTTTCTTTTGACCCAGCAAATGTGATCTGGGCCTGATTTAAAAAACAAAAACAAAACATTTCCCCTGGATCATTTATCATCAAGATGATACAGGATCATCGTTTTAGACCTGGGAGGGATCTTAGAAGACACTGAGTCCAAATTCCCACCCCCAAATACTCCACTCCCATTTTATAGACAAGGAAATTGAGGCACAGGAAAGAAGGGGAATAGGGATCAGACTCCTTCATTCCCTTAAAAGAGAAACAAAGAAAAGGTAGGCCAGAAGAAATTTCAGACAAGCAGAAAAGCTTTGAAAGTTACATGTTTAACCTATTAATATACTTAAAAAGAAAAGAAAGCTCTTTATCTCCTGTTTTACAATGTACATGGAACTGCTCCTCTGATGTGATGTTTGTTAAGTTCAGAATTAAAAATATAAAAGAGAAACTAAGGCACAATTCTTTTAGTTCTTGACTAATCATGAGCCAATCTATAAACACATCAATGGATCATACGTGTTAAGGAGCTAAATACCAAACTATCTGCCAAAAACAGTCTTTTAGACTGGTCTCACAATACAATAAGACATCTTGCTACATGTCCCAATCACATGACAGTTACTGGTGGTACTATACAGGAATTCACCACAGCAGCCATTTCACCCTTGCCATGGGAAGCAAATATAATATTGGCTTGCTATAATCATCTGCGTGTATTTTAATTCCTCCTTCCTTTCTCGTAGAGGTTTACAGAGTCTTATTTCTTAAGGGGAAAAAAAAACTGTTGGAGAAATTATCAAACTATAATGATGGTAGATTAATATGTTATTGACTTCTGGTTTTATATCTATGTACCTTTAGTAGAGCAGATTTTTACATATGGTGTTAAGGCTTGAAATATCCTTTACATATGTTGTCTCACCTGATCTTCTAATGACCTTTGTGTTGTGGGTACCATAGGTACCCATTTTACAGATGAGAAAGCTGAGCACAAAACATTTGAGAGCTAAAAGGAATTCTTAAGAGATCATTTCACATCAACCTCATTTTACAGATTAGCTAATGAAGACCCAGAGAGATTAAGGCAGTTGTCCAACGTCACAAAGAAAGATAATGGAAGAGCCTGGACTAGAAAAAGTCTCCTTTTATTATATAGGAATCTTCAAAATACTGTGAACTAGGATTTTTAAAGGTGGAGTAAAATCATTCTAAACACTTTTTGTATATTATTCAATGATTCATTGTGTCAAAAGCCCAAATTTACTCTTTTTCTCTACAAAGTAAAAAACATAAATAGTAGCGTCTCACAGAATCTCATATCACAGCTGGAGGCAATCTAATTAGTATAAACTGCACTTAGAAGAAAAAATCCTGTAAAATGGATACTTTTGATTACATTAAATTTAAAAGTTTTTACATAAACAAAACTAACGTAGCCAAAATTAGAAGGAAAGAAGAAAACTGCAGGAAAATATTTTTACAGCAAGTGTCTGCCAAAAAGGCCTCATTTCTCAAATGAGTCAAAATTTACAAGAACACAAGTCATTGATAAATTGTAAAAGGAGGTGAATGGGTAGTTTTCAGATGAAAAAAGTTGAAAGTATTTCTAATCATATGAAAAAATGCTCTAAATCACTATTGCTTAGGAAAAGGCAAATTAAAATAACTCTGAGCTACCAACCACACACCTATCAGAAAAGGAAAATGACAAATGTGGAGGGGATGTGGAAAAATGGGGTCACTAGTGCACTGCTGGAAGAGTTGTGAACCATTCAGGAGGTCAATTTGGTACCATGACCAATGAGCTGACAAACTATGAACACCCTTTGATTCTACCCAGAGATTTTTTTTAAAAAAGGAAAAGAATGTATTTGTACAAAAATATAGCAGCTCTTCTTGTGGTAGCAAAAAATTAGAAATTGAGGAGATGCCCATCAACTGGGGAATGGCTGAACAAATGATGGCACATGATTGTGATGGAATGCTATTGTGATATTATGAGAAATGATGAGCAGGATAGTCTCAGAAAAACCTGGAAAGACTTACATGAACTGATACAAAGTGAAATCAGCAGACCCAAGAGAACACTGTACATAGAAACAGCAATACTGTAAGATGATCAGCTGTGAATGACTCAGCTTTTCTCAGCAACACAATGACCCAAGACAATTCTGAAGGACTTATGATGAATAATGCTATCCACCTCCAGAGAAAGAAGTGATGAAGTATGACTTTTTACTTTTTTTCCATTTTCTTGGTCTATTTTCTTTCATCAAATGACTAACATGGAAATATGATTTTCATGACTGTACATGTATAACCTACACCAAACTGACTGCCTTCTCAATTGAAGAGTGGAGGGAGAGAATTTTGAACTCACAATTTTAAAAAATGAATGTTAAAAATTGCTTTTACGTGTCATTGGAAAAAAATATTTTAACATTGAAAAAAGAAAAATGCTCTCTTTAACCTGCCCTTCATATTAGGCCTTATTTCTCTTGAGTTTCTTCCATCTTCTTGACCTCTTCTCCTTCCCAAAAAGATACTGCATCCCTGATCACCAAAATACACACACACACACACACACACACACACTCATGAAGAACATGTTGTATTCTTCCAGAAGAAGATAAGCTCACTGTGGGCAAGGACTGTCATTGCATCCCCAATGCTTAGCACAGTGCTTGCTTGGCAGACATTTTGGGTTTAAATGACTATTATACATTTTGTATAACTGCTTGTATAGGGATAGACTGAGACAACATCCCAAGCTTCCTTTTGAAGTTGTGGGATGAGAACCTCCCATCTTCTACCTCTAGAAAGTTCTAATTTTTCGGCAATGTTTCTTTATGTGTCTGGTCTAAATCTACACCTCTGAAACTTCCATCCTCTGGAGCCAAAAGCACTTAGGAACAAGTCCTAAGCCTTTAAAAGACTTAAGCTCCCTATCATGTCTCTCTGTTCCAGGCTAAAGGGCTCTCTTTCCTCCAGCCAGTTTTCTTATGGAATTATCTCCAAACTTTCACCATCCAGGGCATCCTCCTCTGAACACTCCAGCCTTAGTGTCCTTTCTGAATCTAGACCATACAGGTCTCAATGTTGCCTAAAATCACATTAGCTTTTCTGCCTGCCGTACTGTACTGCTGACTATAACCCAGTGACTTCAGCCTCCAGGTTGCTCCTCAAACAAGACATTCTATCTCTCTGTTTAGGGCATTTTCTCTGACTATCCCCAATTCCATTCCTGGAATTCTTTCCCTCCTTATCTCCACCTACTTAGCTTCTTCGGCTACCTTTACGCCCTAACTAAAATTCCATAATTTATAGGAAGTTTTTCCCAATCCTTCTTAATTCTAGAACTCTCCATCTGTTGATGATTTACTATTTATCCTGTAAATAGCTTGTTGTCTTCCCCCCATTAAATTGTGAGGTCCTTGAAGGCAGGAAATGTTTCTGCTTTTTTTTGTATCTCTAGAACTTAGCAGGGTGCCTGGTAAACAGTCAGTGCTTAATAAGTGCTTAGTGATTAACTGGCTCACTAACTTTGCAGTCCACAAAAGTCCCCATGAAGTCTTCAAACTATTATTTGTTAATAAGTATACTATGTGTTTACATTTATTTATGTTTATAAGTGTCTTATAAACCTTACCCCCCTAAATGAAATAACTATGTATGACAATAAAGAGATAATCAAATTCAGATTTCAGTGAGAGGAAAATATGGATTAATGGTATAAATATGAACCTCATATGAGAACCTCATGGACAAACACAATATTAGAATTTGGAGTCAGGCAATATTCATTTTAACAGTTATATGCCTTTAAGCAAAGGCATTTATATACAGTGTCTTACATCTTTCTATTTCAGATAATTTTTTAAAAGCACAGATAAATGTTTAATTTATCTTGTTTGACTGCCTACTTCTCCAAGGCAATATGGGGTAGGACCAAATTGGTAGACCAGGGTTACAAAGGAATGATGAAAGCAAAATTAATATGGCAGTCATCAGCCTTTGTTCTCCTCTCCTCATGTCACTTCTAGAGACCTTATTTTTCTCATCTGAAAGTGAGGGAGACTAAATGATCTCTGTGGTCTCCTTCCCAGGTCTCTACACCATGATCTTCCCCCTTCATTAACTTCAGAGTGGGGGATGAAAAAAGTGTTTCTGTAACAGCATAAAAACTCAGGATGGCAACCAGTCTCTCCTCTGCTGTCTCAAAGCTTCCAGTAGGAAAGCCTAGAGGGAAAGGGATAGGACTTTTCAAGTAGAAGGTCAAGGCTTTCACACTTTGCCATTCTTTCAAAACTTAAGAGGTCCACCCAGGTGAGGAAGGACTCTCAGGAAGAGCTAGCTTTTCATCTGAACACCAGGGATTAGGCATACTGGAATTCAGAAGAATGATTACAGTGCATTTTCAAGTCTGACCTATATATATCTCACAGGACTATTGTGAGGATTAATGAGATAAGGCTCACAAAGCACACTGAGCTCTTTAAAGGAAAAGCACTCCTGTTTAAATACACTTTTCAGAACTAGCAACTTGGTATTAATAATACCACAATGAAGGTCAAAGTAAGTTTTAAAAGCCTATTGAAAAACAGATTTTTTTTGTTTTAACACTATAAAACTAAGAGATTCCCACAATCACCTAAGACAAATCTGTTATATTTCCTTTTATTTTTATCATAATGGAACTTTTGGAAGCCTGATCTGGTCCCTACATGAAGTATTAAGATAACATACAACAAGAATAGAAATGCAAATGGGGAGAGGTCAGGAATGAGGGTGAATGAATGCACCCCTGGCCACCCCTGCCACTGAGGACCTACCTTAGTGAACCAGGAGAGTCTAAAGACAGGAATTCGAGGCTCCATGAATGTTTACAGGATTAAGAGAAAGAAAGAACCTCTCGAATTAAGTCTCCCTTTCTTTGGTTTTCTTTCTTGGCATCTGGTTTATCATTAGGAATGAAAGTGATTCTCCTTTCACAAGGATACTTCAGCTTTCCCATATAGATATACAAAACGATAAAAGACTTCAGTGAGTAAGTATTTTCTAAGTCTTCTGGGTGACTAACATTCCATTCATTATTTAAGAAATTTTGCCTATAGCATTTCTCCCAGAATAGCCTGATGGGGAGGAGAGAGAAAGAAAAGGAAGTCTGACCCAGCTGGGGGCTTTCAAGGAAAACAGTTCCAAATTCCTTTTATCTACCTACAAGTTTATTGATAGAATGGTAGTATATTGACTTACATAGGATACAAGGAAACTAGTAATAATCCTCTGCACTGCCATCTGGGGCTCTACGTTGCTTTTAGCCCCAAGGGATGAAGATGCTCACATCACAGTCTTGGGAAACTTGGGAAACCAGCCAGACCCAGAATGGCAGGTTGATTCTGAGCCACCAAAGGAGGTATTGGCCAACAAGTTTTATATTCAGATGATAAAGCAAGCTAGAGTCTTTTATAAATGTACCAATCTGAAGTAAGTAGACCCCTAGATTGGATAAGGATACACACAGGGGGTGGTAAAATCCTTTTGGTGTTGGAGGTTGCACTTTGAACTCAACTTCTGACTTAATATTTTCTTTCATCCTTTCTAGGTGAAGGGACCTAGCCTAACTAGATGGCATGAAAGGGACAGAAGCAGAAGAAAAAGGACAAGAAGGTGTGGGAAGAGTTAGGAAAAATCAATAGAGGCAAACACCAAGGTAGGGGGTGGGTCAAATGGGTAAGTAGAGGCACACAGGTGATATAGACAAAATCCTGAGCAGAACTAGGGCTTCTCAGCCTCTGGTCCTCACTTCCTCACTTGACTTCTTGTCTCGTCCTTGCTTTTGAAGGACATTCACACAATGGCACAATCAGACATGACATACACACTGAAGAAAAGAGCAGCACTGGATAATCAAATCTCCCCCTCAAGGACAACCAAAGTGACATAAAAGGTGAGTAACCATGTATTTTTAAAAGTGTCTTTTTCTTAACTGAATCTGAGGACGCCAGCCCTGGGTAAAAGCACAAAATTTAATCAAAGTTTCAGACTAAAAATATTATTAAAATGTGTTTTTAAAAGAAAGTACACTAAACATTTTTTTTGTTTCATGAGCTGTCATGGTCAAAGAATGAATCACCTAGTGGACACCTTCCAACCTACTAGGTGAACCTCTCTGCTCTTAAGTAGGCTAATCCCCTAAGAGCAAACCCACTTTGTCATTGAGCACTTGAAGCCTCATCAGAACAGGAATGTGTACTCCAGCAAAGCCTTTGAGAAATCAGGGTCACCTCTGTGCCACAATGAGGCATTAGAGTAATATTTACAAAGTATCTTCCGTAAATAGGGGTTGTGTTAAGTACTATAAAGGGGTATACAAATTAAAAGATTCAGTTTTTCGATGCAAGAAACTGTAATGATAGAGAAAAATTAAGAAGGATTGTCTCTGGACAATCACCAAAATATTTCCATAGGTCTCCCCAAACCTGACCCTGATCTTGTACGTTAGAACAAAATAGAAGTCAAGTTCAAATAAATTTTTTTTCAGTTCATACTAAAGTAATTTCACTTTAACTAGGAAAAGTAGGTAAAATGGTGACAAAGAATTAGAAATAGAGATGCTTATTAATTGGTGAATTGGCTGAACAAGTTGTGGTATATGATTGTGATGAAATATTACTGTGCCATAAGAAATGACGAGCAGAATGGTTTCAGAAAAACTTGGAAAGACTTACATGAACTGATGTAAAATGAAGCAAGCCGAACCAGAACATTGTACATGATGAGAACAACATTGTAACAAGAGTCAGCTGTGAAAGACTTCGCAACTCTGATGAAGACACCAATTCGTGACAATTCCAAAGAACTCATTATGAACAACGCTGTCAAACCTCCAGAGAGAAAAGTGAACTCTGAGTGAAGATAAAAGCAGGCTTTTCTCACTTGATTTTTTTCCTTTTGGGTCACAGGACTAATACAGAAATATGTTGTGCATGATTTCACATGTATAATAAGTAATAGGTTGCTTGTCTTCTCAATAAGGGGCTATGAGAAGATAAAGAAAGCATTTTAAAATCACAATTTTTTAAATGAATATTAAAAATAAGGAAAAAATAAAGCGATCATCTAACAATAAGAAGTAGGAAAAGCATGATTAAATGACACTGGCATTTCTCTATATTAGTCAGTAAATCACCACCAAATGCTCTGACTGATGGTTCCACACAGGGTTGGTGCATTGCTAGCTGATGTAGAACCTCTTTTCTGGGAGTTAACTGTTAGGCCAAAATCAGCACAAGAAGCAGAGAATCAATCCATACTTCCCAGCAGCCTCAGAGGTTGCACTGAGTGAGCAATCATTTGCAAACAAAGAGCTGGGTACTAACTCCCTTCACTTTAGCCTTGGCTTATAGGTTTTTCAAGTTAAATAATTTACTGTCAGTGTGGCAGCTGACCTTGATGCTATTTTTCGTCCTGATTGAAGGTATTCGACCATGCTGCTGAAAATGTGCTAAAAATCATGAGAGCAAGCACACAGCTCTGCTTCACTCCACTGGTGACTGTGAAAGTGCAAGAGCATTATCCATGATGAACTTTCCTGGGCAACCAAATTTTGTCCTAATTTTCCACAAGCCTTCACAATGGACAGTGTCAAAGGCCTTCATTAGGCCCAGGAATGTTGTGTACAGACCTCTTTTCTGCTCCTGGCATTTCTCCTGGAGTTGTTGGGCAGCAAACACTATGATGACCATTCCTCAGCTCTTTCTGAAGCCACGCTAGTCCTCAGGCAGATGACCATCTTCCAGGTGAAAGATCAGCCATTAAGGACTCTGGCAAGAATCTTGCCAGCAGTGGCTGTCATAGAACAACCCATTTCCCTTTCCAATATTTGTGGTAAGCGTATAAAAGTATACTAAGAGGCCCTCTCACCCACACAGGCCCTGTCTCCTCTTTAGGTTACATAACAGGAGTGACTATTAGACCATTACTTTAATGTGAGATCTCTGGTCTAATCCGAGTAAGAAAACTTTCCAAAACAACGTCTTGGCACTGAAATTCTTTTGCAGTTTCTAAGAGGCTTTCCTGAAAATAATTAAGAGGAAAAGAAGGAAGAATATTTTCATTTGTCCAATTAATAGCAGTATCTCAAATTTACCTCTGACCAGGTGGAAAGAACAATCCTTGGAGGAAGTAGTTCAAAGAAGAATTTAATGATTTTAGGAAAATAAAAACAAAAAAGTCAAGCAATTGTTTGTTCTAGTTGGTAAATCAAAACTGTTACCTGAACTCTGTTACTATATTTTTATCTTCTCGTGGAATTTCGTCTTTTGTTTGTAAATACTACTATAGAGCAACTGTTAGTGAAGATAGTTTGTAACGGAGAGATTTATCACAGGCATGAAGGAAATCTGTCGTTTTTGGATTTTTCTCCCTCTAAGGAGAGATGTCTAAAATTAGAACGATTTAATTAATTAATTTCATCTCTGGCAGATTTGTGCTCAAAAGCAGAATGTGGAATTTTTAGTCCGTACATAGTACAGCAGGGAACAAAAGTAATTCTGAGGTTACCAGGACCATGGAACGAAGAATACAGGACTTCCTTAGTAAACACAATCTCTAATATCTCCTTCTAGCTATATGATACTGTTCTACTAATTTATTTTTTCCCATTTAATAGTATCTTGTTTTTTCCAATTATATGTAAAGATAAGATAGTTTTCAACATTAACTTTTATAAAATTTTGAGTTCTAAATTTTTCTCTCTCCCTCCCTTCACCCTTCCCCACGAGAGCAAATAATCTGATACAGGTTATACATGCACAATCATATACTAATTTTTTTTAAAGTCATTAAAATACATAAACCTATAAAAATTTAATGCTTTCTTCTTTTATCCTGTGAAAACCTTAATGTACAAAACACTAAAATAGTAATCTTGGAGGGGAAGGGATCAAGACCGTAGCAAGGGTCTCCAAAACTGTTCAATATGCAGAAATTACCTTCTATTTAATGTTTTTCTCCCCTATAAATCATTTCACTGTTCCCTCCCTAGTTGAGGAGATGCCTCAGAATAAACTTGTCTGGGATAGTCTCTACTAGTGAGGGATAATTAGGCTTAGAGTAGATGTAAATATTTTTATCCTTTCAATTACTTTTTTTCCTTTGAAAATTGAACAGCTAATTGTATGCTAAGCACAATGAAGGGCTAATTACGCCCATTTTAGAATGCTCTTAACCTTTTTTATTCAGTAGTGTGCTTGTAAGTTAGAACTACACAAAAAAGGAAAGTCTTTGGCAAACAAGGACCCACATGGGACAAACTGATGATTTTAAAAATCTGTTTTCACTATATTAACTTTTATCCTCTTTGGTTCCATCTTTTCACTAATTCTTTCCCATCCAGTAACATCCTGTCTGCCCTCACCTCCGAGATGTCTAAATGAACTTAGACTCTGTGGGTCTCTCATTAAAGGAAGTCATTTTCTATTATAATACAAAACAAATCTCCATAAACTCTGGGAGCTTGTTGGAAAGAGTCCTGGGCTAAGTTAAAACATCTGAACTCAACCTAATTTGGGTTGTTAATAACTAGCATATAAATTTATAATAATAATATATATAATTACTAGACTTGGGCTCTTAACCTCTCTCCAGCCTGAGTTTGCCCATTGGTAAGATGGGTGGAGGGAAAAGAATAAAAGGTTATCCAAAAGATCTTTCAAATCATTCTACGATTCTGGGAGACTTAAACTTCCATTTCAATCCTCTTTCTAGCGCTAATACATTCACTGGGAGAAATTTTTTCTATCTCTAGAAACAATCACACCTAAAAATCTGACAAATTAATGTAAGAAATTACCACAAGATACTTAAGGAAAATATAGAATTTCAGCAAAAATATTTAAATTTACTATTTTATAACCATAAAGGGTTCTGTATCATCAAGTCAACATCAGATTTTTAGGTCTGGTAAGATTTTTGAAATTTTTGAAATCCAAACTATCTATCTTCTCCACTGAGATTAGATTTGGTCACAAAATAGGCCACATGAACTGAAATATTGCCCAAATGTTTGGCTGGAGTTAATAATTTTCCTTTGTCCTTCAAAGGAATTAAATGTGGAACCCACACAGACTAACTTCAAGCAACAGAAATGCCCTGCCTGATGAAACCAAAGGAGACCACACCATACTCTGCCATATATGGTTAAGGAATTGCGCATAGGAAAATAGCACACAGACATATATTAGGTCAAGAATTTAAAAAAAAAACACAAAAAACCTCATACGTAAAACTACTTATAACAATTAAATGAAAATAACAAACTTAATTCTTTTTAATTTCAATGAAATTTTACAAGTTTTTATTATTTTTCCTTCTCCCTGCCCCTCTCCCATTGAACATTTTTTTAAATGAAAACTAAATGCTCCAGATAAATATGTATGGACCAGCAAAACAAATCCCCACATTGGCCATGTCGAAAAACATTAAGACCCCATCTCTCCCTTAAGCCCATTGCTGATCTGGCTGGGAGCAGGCCTTTGGACTCTCACATGACTTGGGGGCTCAGAGTTTTTCTCTCTATGATGTTCCTTATCAGTGTTCTCCTAATTTTGTTCTCCTCACCTGCATCTGTTCATAGGGTCTGCCCAGTTCTTGGCAATCTATTTCATCGTTCTTATGACACAATAACATTACATTCCATTTATATACAACAATTTGTTGAGCCATTTTTCAATGGGGAGGTCATTCCTTCCTTCTTAGTTTCCATCATGGACATGCTATGAAAAGAGTTGCATAT
This sequence comes from Notamacropus eugenii, assembly GCF_028372415.1. Taxonomy (NCBI): domain Eukaryota; kingdom Metazoa; phylum Chordata; class Mammalia; order Diprotodontia; family Macropodidae; genus Notamacropus; species Notamacropus eugenii. Next base: position 708,603,781 of record NC_092872.1, on the reverse strand, counting down.
TCCCATATTGGTCTTTTTTCCTCTCTTTGATCTCTTTGAGAGGTACAGGCCTAGTAGAGGTATCACTGGGTCAAAAGATATACAGGATTTAGTAAATCTGGGGGCATAGTTCCAAACTGTTTTCTTGAATGGCTGGACCAATTCGCAGTTCCACTTCCACCATTTGCTATTTTCCTCTTTGCCAATCTGATGGGTGTCTGTCAGTCAACTAACATTTCTTAAACTCTTGCCCTATGCCAGACTCTGTGTTAACAAGCACTAGGGATATAAAGAAATGCAAAAGACAATCCCTGATCTCAAGGAACTTACAATCTAATGCGGGAGACAATATGCAAATGAGTACAAGATACATTCAGGATAAATTGGAAATAATCAACAGAGGGAAGGTATTGGCATACTAGCAACAGAGGGGACCAGGTAAGGCTTCTTGAAAAAGGTGGGATTTTAACTGAGACTTGAAGGAAATTGGGGAAGTTAGGAGGGGGTAATGAGGAAAGACAGCATTCCAGGAATGAGGGGACAACTGGGGAAAATTCCAACTGGGAGATGGAGTGTTGTGTTCAAGGAATAAGAAGGAAGCCAGTGTTACTAAATCATAGAAAACATGGTGGGGAGTTTGGCCAGGATATAAGGTCTAAGAATGGAAAGACAGGAAAGGCCCCGTTATAGAAGGTTTTATAAGCCAAAGGGAGGGTTTTATATTTGATCCTGAAAGCAACAGGGAACCACTGGAGCTGAATGAATAGGAAAAGTGACATGGTTAGAATGGTGCTTTAGGAAGATCAATTTGACAGCTCAGTAGAGCAAGGCCTAGACTGGAGAGAGACTTGAGGAAGGGAGACCAAGGCTATAGTCCCAGTGGGAGGTGATAAGGACCTGGGCCAGGTTGGTGGCAAGTGTCAAAGGACAGAAGGGGATGTATGTGAGGGAAGTTACAAAAGCAGAAAAGCCTTTAATTTGCATTTCTCTAATTATTAGGTTTTTGAAACATTTTTTTTCATGTGGTTGTTGATAGCTGGGATTTCTTCCTTTGAAAAATGCCTAGTCATATCTTTTGACCACCTGAACTTAATTACTCAGGAAATGAAGTCAAAACTGGGCTGTGGGATTTCATAAGGGTCCAATATGAGATCTGAAACCAAGTAAAGGAACATATCATGATGGAAAATTCTGAGTTGTCTTATTTTTTAATTCAATATCACAACTCATGGGGGGAGGGGGAGGAGGATAAAACTTTTGGACTTTTGATTTCATCAGATTAGGGGCCTCCTTAGTGTTACAGAAGGTCATGCCTTAAAAACAAAAGCCCAAATTTGCTTGTAGGACAATAGAACATTAACCCTACATATAAACACGGAAGCACATAAAACCTTTGAGAGAGGGGATGGCCTCCTAGATAATACATGTAGAGGGTCCCCTAAACTTGCCTTTCTTTGTTCTTGGCTGAAGAAGTTCGGCCATGCAAGTTCTCTTTGCTTTCCCTTGTAATAAAATAAAATATTAATCATGTCTTATGGGGGTCGCGACTGTTGGTTGACACATACAATAACTGTATCTCGTTCTGCCTTATTTCAGTGTCTTTTCAACCAACCTGAGAAAAATTAATATGAAGTTTCAGAAGATAGAAAACTTAGTTCATCTTCAATAAAATCTTTTTCATTCTTTTATTTATTCAAAAACTCTGATTAAGCAGGTATATGGATAGTGTTGGACCTAGAGTTAGGAAGACCTGGGTTCTAGACACTGGATACTAGGTGCATGACCATGGACAAGTCACAATTTCTGAGTTTCAGTTATTTCATCTGTCATATGGGGAAATAAGGATAATTAATACCTACAGTCTTTCATAACGCAATGAAGCCCAAAGAAGAAAAGATACATAAAACACTTTACAAGACTTAAAGTGCTTTCTATAAAGCTATTGCTTTCAATTCAACAACCATTTATTAAATACACCATACTCTGGGTGCCAGGTGGTGGTGCCCCCTCCCCTGCCTTTTCAGCTTCCATTTCTGTACTGTTTTCCCTATTGTATTATAAGCTCCTTGAGGGCAAGGACTGTCTTTCTTTTTATTTAATGTATCTTTGGGCATAGTAGACACTTAATAAATGTATGCTGTATTGTATTAAGTGTCTACTCTGTGCAAGATACAATAAAAAGAAGAAAAAAATTATCACAGAAAATAATACTTCTGAAAAAGGGCTAACCTCTAGGTCCTGGCCTCCAGCCATTCGCTCTTCTCTCCCTCTTCGGGCTCTTATTTTCGGAGACCCCAGGCCCACCCCGTCCCCTGGGGATGAGCCCCTCCTCAGCACTTCTCGGTTTGTGGGGAAGGAGGGACTCTGGGACCCACCTGGCACCCTTACCCCTTTCCTTTCCCAGCATGATTCCCAGCCTTCTCCCTGGGGGAGAAGAAGAACACCAGGATAAACACCCTTGTGACCAAGAAGAGGCCTGCGGCTCTGCAGAAGACAGTCCAGAAGACACAGGGATCCCTGGATCATGAAGCCCCCATCCTGGGTCCTCTCTGGCCTCTCAGCTCCATAGGGACCAAATTCAGCCACCACATGCTACGTTTCCCTTTGGTCAGCAGCTTCTTGGGGTTCAGACCCCAGTTCTCACCCAGAACCTCAAAGAGAGGAGCCATCCTGCACCATGGGAGTCCAGCTATGAAAGGGCGATGGGGTGGAAGGGAATGTGGAGTGCTTGTGAAAGGGAGAGGATCAATGTTGAATTTTGTGGTGGAAGTAAAAATCCTTTCCCAACCTCAAAAAAAAAAAGAAAAGAAAATACTTCCCTCCTTGCTACTTCATAGCATCAGGCAAAGACATGATCTTTATTTTAGATGCTATGCCAAGTAAAAGTTGACACTGATCCTGGCCTCTAGAAGTTTCTGATTTAATAAGGGAAGCAAGATCTTTGCCGCTGCACCATCTTCAATATCAATTTTGGTTCTTCTCCAAAGGCAATTTATCAACCTCTAAATCCACAAAGAATTTTAAATTGCAAAGATGTTGCACTTATAGGTTTCATTTACCCAATTCAAATGTATTTGCTACCTTAAGAGATTTCTTTCAAACCACTTACATGAAAATCCTGCTTTGCCCTAAAACATTCTGTCCACAATCTAGGATAAAAACTAGGCATGCTGTAGACAGTAAGATTTCTGATGGTGATAATGTTAGTAGAGCAGAGTATCTTGTTCTCGAAAAAGGGCTGTTTGCACAAGATCCAAACAAGGAAATGTTTCATTTCACAATGTTTTTTGAATTTCAGAAGGTGATTTGTTTTGCCAAGTGAATGAGTACTTTATTGAATCCCTTCTCTGTGCCAGGCACTGTGCTGTGTGCTAGAAAGAAAAAGAAAGGCAAAAAGGCAGTCCCTGCTCTCAAGGACATTACAGGCTCTATTAAGGGAGACAAAATGCAAACAATTATGTATAAACAAGATATAATCAGGATAAACTGGAGATGATCTCAGAAGGAAGGCTTCTCCCAAAAGGTGGGATTTTAACTGAGACATGAAGCAAACCAGGGAATCCAGGAGTTTGAGATGAAGAGCAAGAGAATTCCAGGCATGTGGAAATACATGGAATGTTTCTTGCACCAGAAACAGCACAGAAGCCAGTATCAATGGATCACCAAGTATGTGGAGGAGACGATGGTGCAAGAAGAATGGAAGAAGTCAGATAACTAAGGTTCTCATATTTGATCCTAGAGCTACTGGAGTGCATTAAATGGGGAAGATATGATCAGATCTCTACTTAAAGAAATCACTTTGACAGCTGAGTGGAGAATGGACTGGAGTGAGGGAGAGACTTGTAACTTGCAGACCAACCAACAGGTTATTGCAGTAGTCCGGGTATGAGGAGCTAAAGGCCTGTACATGATAGCAGCAATATCAGAAGAGAGAACTGGAGCAAACAGAAAATGCTGAGAAAATAGAATCCATAGGACTTGGCAATAGACTGAAAATAAGGTGTTGGAAATAGGGTAAAATATTTTCTATGTTATTGAAGTGAAATATACTTTATTTGGGAGAACTGTAAAAACCCACATTAAGGACTATTTCTGTGGATAAATATTTGGCAACGCATGAATCAATAATTATTATCTATAGTTAGAAATATGTAATTATACATGTTTACAATAATAAAAATAGTATGTTTGTAGGAGGTGAATATAAATACATTTGAATTTGTCAATATATCATTACTAGATCTGTACCCCAAAGAGATAAAAAAAAAAAAAGGACCTATCCATATAATAGTATTTATAGCAGCTCCTTTTGTGGTGGCAAAGAACTGGAAATTGAGGGGTTGCCACCAATTGAATGGCTAACCAAGTTAGGGTATATGACTGTGATGGAATACTACTAGTGCAGTTATAAGAAATGATGAGCAGGATAGTCTCAGAAAAACTGAGAAAGACTTACATAAACTGATACAAAGTGAAATGGGAGAACCAGGAAAACACTGCACACAGTAACAGCAATACTGTAAGATACATTACAATACTGTAAATGACTTAGCTCTTCTCTACAATCCAGTGTTCCAAGAAAATTCCAAAGGACATGTGATGAAAAATGCTATCCACCTCCAGAGAAGGAACTGATGGAGTATGACCTGCAGATCAAAGCATACTTTTTTAAACTTTATTTTTCTTGGGGGTTTTTGGTTGGTTTGTTTTTTTAATAACATGACAAACATGGAAATATGTTTTGCATGACTGGACATGTATAACCTATATAAAAATGCTTGCCTTCTCAATGAGGGGAGAAGGGAGGAGAGGAGAGAATTTGGAACTCAACATTTTTAAAAACAAATGCTAAAAATTGTTTTTACATGTAATTATGAGAAAAAATAAAATACTGAATAAAAAATAGTTAACTGACAGGCCAAACTCATATGGAGCAGGCAATCACATGGTGGTCAGAAGAAACGATACAAGGACACTCTCAAGGTCTCTCAAGAACTTTGGATTTGACTGTGCAACATGGGAAACACTGGCACAGGACCACTCAGCATAGCATGCCCACATCAGAAAGGATGCTGTGCTCTTTGAGCAAAGCAGAATTGAGACAGTACAAAGTAAACGTAGGATGCACAAATTTGGAGTATCCACCCCAAATATTCACACAAACTATCTGTGCCCAATCTGTGGTAGAGCATTCCAAGCTCGTATTGGTCTGGTCAGACACACTGAAATTTCACTTTACAACAGTGATGTCATTTTGGTCCTCTTGGAAGACAAAGGACAACAATCAAACTAGCTGACAGGCCACTGCCCAGTCACATAACTCTTCAGTGTTCTAAAGTAACTAATAGACATAAGACTATAAATTACAGTAGTTTATCAGCATAGATGGAAAGAAATCTTCACAACAATAAAATCACAAGTACTGGACAAAAAATAAAAATGTTTTGTGGAGAATTATACATATTTTTAAACAATAAATGTTTTTATTTAAATAGAAATGTTAATAGTTTGACCTCAGACAAACAAATCATTGAACTAATAACCTTTGGATGGCCTCATTTGTTTGACTAAGCAACTGCAAATCCTTTCCAATTCTACTTTCTCTCTTCTCACTCTCTTCTTAAACCCTTTTAATATGGCTTCTGACATTATCATTCCACCAAAACTGTTCTCTTCAAAGGTCAAATCCAATGGCCTTTTCTCAATCCTTATTCTCATTGACCTCTCTGCAGCCTTAGACACTGTCGATCACCTTGATATTCTTGGGACAACTCTCTCTCCTAGTTCTCCTTTGACTTATCTGACCACGCCTTCTCTTGTCTCCTTTGCTGGATCTTCCTCCAGGTAACACCCTCTAACTGTAAAAGTCTCTCAGGGTCCTTTTCTCTCTACACTACTTCACTTGAAGATCTCATCAGATCCCATGGATTTAATTACCATCTCTACTGATGATTCTCAACACAACCTTTCCAGCCCCAATCTACTGACCTCCAATCTCACATTTTCAAATGCCTTTTAGACACTGGATGTCTAGTAGACATCTTAAACTCAATGTGTTCAAAACAGAACTCATCATCTTCCCACCAAGCCTTCCCCCTGCCCACCTTCCCTATTACTATAGAGGGCAACACCATCCTCCCAGTCATTAAGGTTCAGGATCTAGAAGTCATCCTGGATTCCTCACCATACCTCCCCCTCCCCCACCCCTTCATATCCAAGCTCTTGTCAAGGCCTATTGATCTCACCTCTATAGCATCTCTCAAACACACCCCTTCTGTCCTCTGACACTTGTCGCCACTCTGGTACAGACCCTCATCATCTCACATCTAGATTATTACTGCAATAGTTTCTGGTGAGCCTTTCTGCCTCAAGTCTCTTCCCACTCCAATCCATGCTCCATTCAGCCACTAAACTGATTTTCATATTACTCTTTCCCCTACTCAGTAAACTCCAATGGTTTCCTGTTTCCTCCAGGAACAAATACAAATCTTCTGCTTGGCATTCCAAGCCCTTCATAAGCTCGCCTCCTCCTACCTGTTCAGTCTTCTTACACCTTCCCCCCTATCACATACTCTTCGATCCAGTGACACTGGCCTTCTGGCTATTACAAACAAAACACTCCATCTCTCAGCTGTGGAAAGTCTATCTGGCTCTCCCCCATGCCTGAAACATTCTCCTCATCTCTGCCTACTGCTTCCTTTTAAGTCCCAACTAAAATCCCTTCTTTTAGGAAGCCTTTCTCAACTCCACTTAATTCCAGCGCCTTCCCCCGTAAATTATTTCTTATTTATCCTGTATATAGCTTGCTTTGTATATATTTGTTTGTATGTTGTCTCCCTCATACAATAGTAAGCTCCTTGAGGGCAGGGGCCATCTTTGTCTCTTTTTGTATACCTAGCCCTTAATACAGTGCCTGAAATACTTAAACCACTGAGCTGGTAGGGGTGAGTGAGGGCTCAGTCTGCCCTAGAGCTTGAGAGACTTTCTTCTTCCTTCCACCTTTGAGAAAGAAGAGATGGTGTGAAGAGGCAGGCTTGAAGAGGAGCTGGGCTGTCCCTGATTTACAACTTATCTCCCCCTCTTGTAAGATCGGGGACTCTCGGCTGGGCTGAGATATCTAGTTTCTGATGGGAGGGATAATACACTTATTCTGTGTATTGTCTGGAATATTCTGATCTGTTTCTGATTTCTCTTTGCAGTCTACTTGAATGAATAAACAGTTTACTCAATATTCACTATTTATGATGGTCTTTGGTTTAATTAGCATTTGGTGAACAGGATTAAACCTTCAGATATAAATCTTCCTTCTTCTTTAAGGGAAAGTTGGCAGGAAAGGAATTTGAATCTAAGAAAAAATTAATTTCCCCTAGAGCATTTGGAAGGAGGGACAAAAACATATTTAGGGAGCAGCCAGGTGATGTAGGGGACAGAGCCCTGGCCTTGGAATCAGGAAGACTCATTTTCATCAGTTCAAATCTGGCCTCAGATGTTTACTAGTTATATGACCCTGGTCAAGTCACTTAACCCTGTTTGCCTCAGTTTCTAACATCTGTAAAACGAGCTAATGAAAGAAATGGTAAAGCAGTCCAGTATGATAGCCAAGAGTCAAATAGGATTCAACAACAATAAATATAATTCTACCCTATTGTATTAAGCAGTCAAATTTGGGTTAAAAAAATCAAAACTGTAAAGCCTCAAAGAATTTCTTTCATGAAAATGTAGCAAACTCATCATAATCAAAGCTAACAGGAAAAATGGAAAGGCATTAGTTATATAAATATTTTATGGAAAGGTGACTTCTGAATAATGATTGCTAAATAAAAACAAACGCTGGGAGCCAAGAATGTGGCAAAACTTCCCAACAAGGGGACTGCATACACAGCGTCAGCAGGAAGACAAAGGTTTTTATCAACACAGGGGAGATTTCTTTTCATGAAACACTGAGAGGCACTTATGAGTTTTGAAAAAAACAGCTGTAAAAACTTATCACCTTTCATAAAATAAAATTGGATCATATAAACTATTTGCTTCTTTTTCTTTTAAATACAGTTGAAGTCAGCCATTTTTTTCTGAGAAGCCTGCCATGTAATATGTACATTATATAAAATTTAAGGGTGCCAGATGGAATTTAATTATATGGAATTTAAGGGTGCCAGAGGAATGAGGAAGAAACAATTAGTCAAAATGATAAGGTACTCACACCCAAACTTAATGACCCAAAGAGAAGACAGAAGGAAAATGAAATTAGGAATCTTATTCTCTCCTTGTAGAGCTCTACAGAATAAGAAATCCTACAAACCCAGCTGTTTCTTTTCTTTTGGGGGGGCAGAGGAGAGCAAGCAAAAGGGAGTAGGTGAGAACGAAGTTGTCCCACACCTCTCAGATCTACACTGTGATGAATCTGGCCATGCATCTGAAGTCTCCCCAATTGCTAGGAGGCTTCACTCTGGAAAGCTAGCAATTTTGGTACATGAATATTTGAGGGAAACACTGAAGAATGCAATAATGGGACCTCCCAAGGCATGAGTATGTAAATAATTTAACCATATAGAAATGACATAGAGTAAGAGTTCCTAAAATAAATAATTTTTATTCCTCTCCCACAACTGAAGATAGACCAACAGTCAGACTAGCAATTTGAATTAAGTAGAGGGGTAATTTAATGCCAAGAAGATGTGGTAAACTGAAGAATGGAAAAATACTTGCTTATGTCACAGACTACCCAGCTGAGACAGATTAATGAATGGGCCGATGTTGCCCATTTCCCTACCTTGGCAGGTCAACTGAAAAAAGAACTGGCTCAAGTTTAAGAATCATTATTTTTAAACAAGTCTTAAGAATTCACACAGCCTAAGTCTGTAGTAGGTTCATTCAGACTTTAGGCAGAAAATTTTAACTTGAGACCTTTTCTAAAAGACAAAATGAACCATTCAGTCCAAATACTGTCTCTCCCTCTGCAAGATTATCAGGTGTTTGCCGGCAATCCAAGCCCAGACTTAAATTTCTTCATCTTTAAAATAATGTGATGTGTACGTGTGTGTGTGTGTGTGTGTGTTAGACTTTACCCACCCCTAGATGTGTATGTCTGTCTGTGTGTACATAGGCTTATATACACATGTTAGACTCACATATGTGTACATGTCTGTGTGTATGCATAGATATGTATGTCTATACATATACATGTGAGGCTTTGCGTGTGTGTGTGTGTGTTAGACTTTACCCACTCCTAGATGTGTATGTCTGTCTGTGTGTACATAGGCTTATATACACATGTTAGACTCACATATGTGTACATGTCTGTGTGTATGCATAGATATGTATGTCTATACATATACATGTGAGGCTTTGTGTGTGTGTGTGTGTGTGTGTGTGTGTAGTCAAACTTCTCAAAATCCAAAGTCTCAACATTTTGCAGGGTTTTTTTGAGTACTAAAATTCTACATATGAGACAAGGGCAAAGGTATTGACACACTTCCTGTGACCATCATACTAGCAACAGTAACCAAACATACAAACCCCTCTTCTGTCCATCCTCACTTCAACAAGAACAGGGGAGGGATCCCTGATAATCACAGCCAATAATACCAACTATTAATATGGCACTTTAAGGTTTACAAAGAACTTTACAAATATTATCTCATTTTATCCTCACAATACTTCCAGAGGATGGTACTATTATCCTTATTTTATAAGTGGGGAAACTGCAGAAACCCAAGGTTCAATGACTTGCCCAGAGTCACACAGCTATTAAGTTCTGACCCTGGAGTTGAACTCGGGTCTTCCTGACTCCACAACCATCGCTACCCACTATGTGATTAACCAATCAATAAAATAGTTAGCATCCAATAAGTATTAATTGATTTACTGTTGTTTCAGTCATTTCCAACTCTTCATGACCCCATCTGTGGTTTTCTTGGCAAAGATACTAGAGCAGTTTGCCATTTCCTTCTCCAGTTCATTTTACAAATGAGGAAACTAGGGTTAATTGGCTTTCCCTCGGTCACACAGCTAGTAAGTGTCTGAGGTGGGATTTGAACTCAGGAAGGTGAGTCTTCCTTGACTCTAGGCCTGGCACTATCCACTGAGTCAGAGCTACTCCATATGAATTGACACCGTTTACTTTTTTTTTTAAATTCATTGATGGCTGAATTTTAGGTTAACTGGAAAGCTGACACAGGATCCTGGGAAAGAATTTTGAAAGAAATGAGGTAGCAAAAGGAAATAGCTAAGACTACTGAAAACAATGACTGTACATATTTGTTCATAAACATGGCCTGTGTGCAGCAAGCATGACAGCCATCACACATGTTATTTTAAGTTTCTATATAGGCAAGGAATTTTATTTGCCCTATATCATTTCAGGGAGAGACCATTAATATCTACTTTGCTACCGCAATCAGAAGGGTGGGATACTGGCAGAGAAATAAGACCCGGTGCAGACCCTCAGGACACTGAGTCCCAAGCCTGGAAACGTCAGTGCTCCCCAGACCGCTGGCCCTGCTTCTTAGCCTACCATCCTAGGAAGCAAGCCCTGGGGAGACCCAACCAGGGAACTACTTCTGAGGGTGCTGCAGCCCCTTCTTCCCCAACAATCACAGCAAATGACGACCCAGAAAAGAAAGCTGTCATCACCTAAATCCTTGGCATTGGCAACTGGGTCAAAATCAGAAATGGGTGTGGCTTTATCAGTGGAAGTGCTATTTAAAAAAAGATGAATTACCATCTGCTTTGCTACTGCAAATTAAGTCAAGAAGGATTTGTGAAGCACCTACTATGTGCCAGGTGCCACACTATAAAAGAAAAGGAAGAAACAACACAAAAACAGAACCCCTGCCCCTTCCCCTCCCCTCCTGGAGACTATAGTCTTAAGGAGGGAGACAACACACAAACAACTAAGCACGAAGAAGATAAAGACAGGATGCAAGTGGAGATGATCTCACAGGGAAGGCAGGAACAATGAAGAGAACAAGGCAAAACTTCTTCTGGAAAATGAGGTTTTGGCTAAGAAGTGAAGCAGAGGAAGAGGGAAAGAGTTCAGGCATGGGACACGAATCAGGAGACAGAATGTCTTACATGAGGGACGGAACCCTACGGACCACAGGACCTTCCCATCTGACTTCACATCCTGGACATGTGAAGCATCCGCCCTTAGAATGGGACAGCTAAGAGTCACAGTGGATAAAGTACTGGCCCTGGAGTCAAATCCAACCTCAGACACTCAGACATTTACCAGCTTCCTGATCCTGGTGGGCAAGTCACTTAACCCCATCACCTTCCCCCTGCCCCTTCGCAAAAAAAAAAAAAAGGACCTGAACTCCTACAAGACAGAGCTGTCTGATTTTGTGTGTGTATTCCCAGGGCTTGGCATACAATAAGTGCTTAATAAATGCTCATTCATTGCAGTTCTAAATCCTGTGATACTAAAATAGCAACAAGGTATGACCAGAGACTATCTATAGACATCAGTCAGGGTCCAAGTTCAAACTGTATTAGTGAGGTATTAACTCTCTAATACCAAACAAATCTATTTTGGATACATTCTACTTAAAATAGCAATGAATAAATTAATTTGACAGGTTGAAGATGGGAGATGTAGTTCAATGCCACAGATATGTTCATGACAGCAAAGAGTGAAACCTAAGGTAGAAGAAAAGTAAGGTGACTGTTAGAGAAATCCACGTGAGAGACCTTTGTGACAGATGGTATATCGGTTATCTCTTCATGACTTTTTTCCTTTCCCAGATGCCTTCCTCTCTCAGATTACCTCCCATTGACTCTACAGAGATCTCAAATGGACCTGGTTACTTATATGCTGTCTCATCCATTTAACAGTGGTGAGTTTGCCCTGGACAGTTTGGGCCTTATTTGCATCCTGGCACTCCACAAGGTGCCTGGCACAGAGGAAGCCTTTAATCAATGCTTGTTAACAGTACATGTCTCTAGGTTTTGGAGGCTACTTCCCCACTCCATAGGAAATATAAAAGATAACAAGGGCACGTTGGGGCAATTTGCTCACCAGTGTGGTATTTTCAAACAACTTAGTCTGGCACCCTTTCTGCTCTGACTTACAAGGTCTTCAAACCTCTCTAGGACCCTCCTTCCTTCCTGGCTCCTAACTCTTCTGCTGCCCTAAAGCCACCACCACAAAACTTGATCCAAAGTCCCCAGACCTCCCAGAGTTTTGTTTCTTTATCAAGAAGGAGTTGGGCCAGACCTCCCTGGTCCCTGCCAACTCTACAGTCTGAGTCTAAGAGGCTGTCAACCTACAAATGAGAAATTTACAGCAATTATTCAGATGTTTCCATCTCCAAAATATTTAAAACACATATTTTTCTTTCCTTTTTTAAACTCTTAACTGAACAAAAGCAGTAAGCAATAAGTAGAGCTAAGAAGATTAACATTCCTTTCAGCTTCACTCACCATATTTAAGCCCAAGGAATTAGTAGTCCCTCCCCTCAAAAAACTCTCAAATGTACTCCTTTTATTAAAGAATTAATTTGTCTAAATGGATGAAATAAACTTCAGCTAGGCAATAAGCCTTCGCTCACATTCTCCTAGCTTATCTTCTTTCTGTTATTCATTGCTAATCCAAGTATGTTACTGAAATTTTAAAAAATTAATCTCTTATAGATACACAATATACAGAAGCAAACAAGCCCAGTATTCTAGTGTCTGATAAAACCAAAGATCCCAACTACTGGAGCAAGAACTCTCTATTTTAACAAAAACTGTTGGGAAAACTGGAAAATAGTCTGGCAGAAACTAGATATAGACCAATATCTCACACCACATAACAAGATAAACTTTAAATAGGTACATAAATTAGATTTCATAAACAAAGTAATGAAGCAAGGAAGAAATTACCTCTCAAATCTACAGGTAAAGAAAGAGATCATGACCAGAAATAGAAAGAACCACTGAAGGTAAAAGGGACAATTTTGATTACATAAAATTAAAGTTTTCGCACAAACACCAATGCTGTTAAAATCAGAAGAGAAACAAGTAAACAAAAGAAAATCTTTGCAGTTTCTCTGACAGAACTCTTATTTCTAAAATATATGGGGAGCTCACTCAAATTTATAAGAATGAGAACTACTCTCTAACTGATAAATGGTCCAAGGATGATACTAGCTGTGTGATCCTATACAAGTCACTTGACCTCTGCCCCAGATCCTTCACCTGTAAAATGTCAATAATAACAGCACTTACCTCACAGGTTTGAGGATTAAATGAGGTAAGCACTTAGCACAGTGCCCGCTAGTACACAGCAAACTCTAAATAAGTTAGTCCTTATTACTTGGTGAAGTACATACTTTGAGTAAGAAATCGAAGCTATTTCTAGTCATATAAAAAAAGTTCTAGCTTACTAATAACTAGGGAACTGAGCTTCCAATTCACACCCATCACAATCAATAAACATTTATTGAGCACTTACAACATGTCAGACAGTGTGCTATGAGCTGGGAATACAAAAAGAAGCAATATAATTCCTGCCCTCAAGGAGCTTAAAATCCAATGAGGGAGAAAACAAGGAAATGAATGTGTACAATACAGGACAACCAGGTTGGCTGTTGTCCTTCATCTTCTAAGAGGACCCAAATGACATCACCAAAATAAAGAGAAGTTTCAGTGTGTCTGACTGGGGCTGACCAGACCAATACGAGCTCAGAATGCTCTACCACAGGTTGGGTACCGACAATCCATGTGAATATTTGAGGTGGATATCCAAAATTTGCACATGCTGCGTTTCCTTTGTGTTGTCTCAGTTCTGCTTTGTTCATAGGGCACAGCACCCTTTCTGATGTGGGCACACCACACTCAGCAGTCAGGTGCACTCAGTGTTTCCCATGTTGCACAGGCAGAGCCAAAGTTCTTGAGAGACCTTGAGAGTGTCCTTCTATCGCTCCTTCTGACCACCATGTGATTGCCTGCCCCATGCGAATTCTCCATAAAATAGTCTTTTTGGCAAGCATACATTTTGCATTCGAACAACGTGGCCAGTCCATCTGAGAAGGAAGGCATCAGAACTAAGAAGGGGTTAGGAAATGCTTCCTGTAGAATATAGAATGTTCATTTAGGCAGCTAGGGAGCTCAGTGGATAAAGCACTGGGCCTGAAGTCAGGAAGACCTGAGTTCAAATCCCACCTCAGACACTTACTAGCTGTGGGCCCTGGGCAAGTCACTTAATCTTTATCTGTCTCACTCTCCTCATCTGTAAAATGGGGATAATAATAGCATTGACCTCCCAGGTTTGTTGTGAGTATCAAATGAGATAATAGTTGTAAAGTGCTCAGCACATAGTAAACACTATAACAGCTATTATTATTAGCTGGGACTTAAAGAAAGTCAGAGAAGGGAGAGCAAAGGCATGGGGGACAACCATTGAAAACTGATGGAAGTGAGTGTCTTTTTAGTTGAACAGCCAGAAGCCAATGTCACTGGATAGGAGAGTACATGTTAGGGAGTAATGTGTAAAAAGACTGAAAACACAGGAGGGAGCTTTGAACACCAAACAGAAGATTTTGTATTTTGATCCTGGAGGCCAGAGGGAATCGGGAGAATTTATTGAGTGGGGAGGGTGGGGTATGGGATTACTTAATCAGACCTCTGCTTTAGGAAAATCATTGCATGGCTGAGAGAATGGAAATGACAAATGTCAGCAGTGTTGTGAGAAAACAGGTCCATCAATGCACTGTTGGTGGAACTGTGAATTAGTTCAGTCCTTCTGTAAAGCAATATGGTACCATGCTCAGAAAGCTGCTACTACTACATCTATATTCCCAAAGAGATCAAAGAAAAAGCACCCATATGTATAAAAATATTTATAGCAGCTCTTTTTGTGGTGGCAAAAAATTGGCAGCTGAGAGGATACCCATAAACTGGAGAATGGCTGGGTAAGTTATAGAGTGTGTGTGGATGTGAATGTATGTATATATAGGCATGTGTACATATATATGTGTGTGTGATTAGAATACTATTATATACTATAAAAATGAAGGGGATCACTTCAAAAAGACCTGGGAAGATGGAAGCAGACTAAACTGAGCTGAACCAGGAGAACGATTAATATAGTAATAACAATAGTGTAAAGATACAACTTTGAAAGGCTTAGGAACTCTGATCAACCACAACTTCAGAGGAATCATAATGAAACACAGCACCCATCTTCTGACAGAGGTGATGGACTCAGGAGTACAAATTGGGATTATTATTTTTTTGGGCATGGCCCATAAGGGAATATGCTTTGCTTGACTACACATTTCTTTTTCTTAGCATCTTGGTTTTCTTACTTTCTCAATCAGGAAGGGGGTGTAGGATGGAGAGAATATGGAAATGAAGATAAAATAAAATTTAATTATAGAAAAATTAATCTCTCACTTTTGAGTGTCGTTCTACATTTAAAACCATTTTTTTAAAAAAAAATCCATTTCCCCATAGATCAATGAGCAACAGTCCATGCAAACTGGCAATGGTAAAAAAAAAAAAATGCTATCAAGAGTCAATACTGAGAAGGGTTATGGGAAGAAAGAACAGATGTACACACTTTTGGTGGAGTTGTAAAGTGGTCCCATCATTCTGGATTTCAGTGGCTAGTTCTGCATGTTACTAAACAGGGTAGCCCTTTGACTGAGGAAGTCAGCATCTGAATATATATACTCCAACAAAGTTCAGGATAGAAACAAAGATCAATGTAGGCCAAAATATTCTTAGTAGCACTTTTTTGTGGTAACAAAGAAACGGAAATGAAGTATGTGCCCATTTACTGGAGAACGGCTATAGTATATGAATGCAATGAGGTATGACGGTGTAGTGAGAATGACAGGGAAATCTGTATGTACTGAAGCAGAGCAAAACAAGTAGAACCAAAACAATATTCATGATGACCTGTAACAGGGACCTTCGTAGGAAAGTTTGGATTCCATCAAAGGGCCACACTTGAGGACCTAGAGGGCCTCGAGGCCACAGGTTCCCTACCCCTAACCTACAACGTCAACTAGAGATCACACAAAGGAAACTGAGCTCAGAGTAATGGAAAAATCAACGCAGGCCCAGGAGATCATAAGGAAACATTCCTCTCCTCCCAGAGGCAGAAAAGTAGGGAACTCCTAAGGCCAAGAGTCAGACACCACATGTTTTTGCTTAATTGCTTTTCTCTGTCCAGAGGAAAGGTACAATCCAAAGGAGTGGGATGCAAATAACTGGGCTATAAAGTCAAAATGAATCAATAAAATGTATTTTAAAAAGTAACTGAAATTGCAATAAAAAGTACCTAACAAACAGGTGATGAAATTAATAGAGTTCCTGGGCCAGATGCCTGAAGTTATTATATCATTATCACTAATAAAACCTTTCATGGGAAAGCAACGTTTTAGCTAAAAAGCCCTACATCTAGTTGTGAAAAGAAACCAGTTGACTTATCAGAGAAATCTTCCTCCTGTTATTGAAAGCTATGAATTTTATGTACAGACTAACAAATTAACGACTAATCTAATAAATACTCCAGCTGTCATATTAAAAGTCCACTGCACCATACATATAGAAATGAACATTCGTATCATCATACATCCTAAAAGCTGATTCACGGGGATAACTGTAAAAATGGTCATAGTCCTTATTCAAGATGATTTTTAGAATATATGTAATTTTTTCATTTAAAGAATAAAGCACCATATAAATTCTTTCCTCACCATTGGATGCCCCCAAATGAAAGCTATCTTGGAAAGTGGCTCATCCCACCATCTGCCAGCCCTAACGGTTAGCTGTTTTGCCTAACCTAACCTAGAACTATCATACCTAGTCCTGACCTCTGGGAACAAAAAGGAGTTTAATCTCAATTCCACAGGACAGTGCTTCGGATACTTACTGGCTACTTCTAAATCTCTTTTCCAATTCAAATGCCCTTAGTTTTTTCTGTGTCTCTCTCCTCTTACTTCTCCTCTTCTTCCTCCAATCTGCCTCTCAGAACCCCCTCCATCTCCTTTCAAGGGTTCACTTCAGGAGCTACCTCCTCTAACAGATCCTTCTTTCGTCCCTCAGTGCCCCCTGAAATTACTTGGCACTTATTCTGATTTTACTCATCTACGTACAGGCTTTTTCCCTTTAATGTATGCCCATTTCCTAGTGAGGTGTCCAATATAGAGCTAGCACTGAGCAGACACGCTAAATGACCCGGATTACCTGATGAATCATCCAGAGGCCCTTCAACCTCCTGGGCGTCCTCTTCTGGACACTCAGCTGGTCAATATCCTTAGTCCATGCAGCCTGGATCTGAACAGGGGGACTGAGATGGAGTCTGACTTGAGATGAGTACAGGGAGACAATTCTTCTCTCAGAGAAAACTAAGAATGCAGTGTTATACCGACACATGCATGCACATGCTGTCTCTTATTATCACATAAGCCCTTTGACAAGGACGGAAACTGTTTAGAGTTCTTCTTTTCTTCCATACTTAGCAGTGCCCAGCACAAAGCAAAGAGATTAAGGGAAGCTTGCTGACTGATGCAGAGCAGGAATATTTCCAGTTCATCTGAATCCCCAAAGCCTAGCCCAGCACCAATCACCTAGCAAGCCACTAATGATGCTGGTTGATTAAGTGAGCACCAAAGCAGGAGGAAGACAGCACATAAATTCTGATTTTAAATCAGAATTTGTTTGCAATATATAATGTACTTATAATAGTGTAAAAGAACTTTCACAGCAAGGTGGCACAGTGGAGAGAATGCCAGGCCTGGACTCAAGATGACCTGAGTTTAAGTTCAGCCTCAGATGTTTACTAGCTGTGTGACCTTGGGTGAGTCACTTCACCCTGTTTGTCTCAGTTTTCTCATCTGTAAAATGAGCTGGAGAAGGAAATGGCAAACCAGTCCAGCACCTCTACCAAGTGAAGACTAATTGACTAAAATTCCTGAACAATAACAAAAGAATTTACATGCATTTATAAGTATTTTTGAAGACGTTCTATGGCTTTTCCTTCGTGTCCCTCTTTAATTAGCTGTTAAACTAGGCCACTTGAATAAAGATACGATCTATAGGGAATATGTTTCCTATTTCTTTCTTAGAGGGCAGAAGTAGGAACAATGGGTAGGAAGTTACAAAGAGGCCAACTCCGGCCTGATTTAGCCAAGTCAAAAGCACTTATTAAGAGGTGCCAGGTTGTCAGGCACCATGTTTAAGAGCTGAAGAAGAAAGCATTCTAACAACGAGAGCTATTCCTAAGTGTAATGGGGAGCTGCAGGGGCTAGGAAGGGCCCCCCCTCACTTGGAGGTCTTCAGGCACTGGTTAGAGACCCACTTGTTGGCTGTGTTACAGAGGAAACTCTTTGGGTCAGACCTCGGATGGACTGGATGGTTAATCCTATCCAATTCTGAAGTTCTGGGATTCTTTTGTTAGTGTCCTCTCCAGTATCTACACCAGGATTCAGCACACAGCATTCAATATATACAGCTGACTACCTGAACTTTATTACTATTTGTTTTCAATCTCTCTCCATCTGCCCGCTGGCTCCTCACTTATCACAAGCAGGCCTAGATCTTTTCACATCCTTAAAAAATCTTCATCTGACTCTACCTTCCTCTCAAGTCATCATCCTATCTTCTCTCCCTTTGAAAACTCCTAGAAAAAAGCAGTCTACAAAAACTGTCTCCCCTTGATCTCTTCTCCATAGAAAATGAAATATTATAAAATGATCTTATAAATGTTATAAAATTATCTCTCTAAAGTTACCAGTAATTTCCTAATTTTTCAATGGAATAAACATTAATTAAGCAACTACTATGTGCTAGGCACTGTGCTAAATGCTGAGGATACAAATAAGAAAAATAAAGACAGAACTTGCCGTCAAAGAGTTTACATGGAGTCTAATGGAGGAAGAAGCTAGAAGGGAGGGGATGGTGAGTGAACGCCAGAGTCCAGAGCATCTTGTTCTGTGGAATTGAAACCACAAAAAGCTGCAGACAAAACACAAATCCTTTCTCAGTCCTTAGCCACTTGACTTCCTTGCACGTATCTAAAGCCCAACCCCACCCCCTCATCCTCCACCTCTTCCTAGATACTCTCCTTTTTCAGTCTCCTTTGATGGAACACCACCTAGTCCCAGTACCTGTTCTTGGGTGTGCCTCAGCACTGTGTCTTGGGCCCTCTTCTCATCTGTCTACATTCTTGCTGGTGTTTTCCCATGGACCAAATCTATTCTATTCAACCCCAGCTTCTATCTAGAACTCCAGTCTCCTACCCCCCAAAATCCCTATAGAATATCTATCTCCAAGGACATCTCCAAGACCCCTCAAACTCAAGATGTGCAAAATGAGCAAATTCTCCTTCTTCCCAAAGTCCACCTCCCGCCCTCTTTCTCACTCATCTAATTCTGTTGAGGAGACCACCACTTCTCCACTTAGCCACATTGGCAAGCTCAGAGCCAAACTCAGCTCCTCACCCTCTCAACCCCCCTCAGCTGGCAAGTTCTGTCAGTTCTGCCCCCTCAATCTATCTCTCATTTATCCCCTTCTCTCTGTTCATACAGATATCATCTCTCTTCAGGCCTTCATTAGCACTCACCTGGACCACTACCAACGGCCTCCCAAGTGGTCTCCCTGCACCCAGGCACACAGCTAACAAACTGGTACTCCTAAAGCACACATCTGACTGACCCTATCACCCCCCTGCTCCAGAAGCTTCCATGGCCTCGACAACAAACTCCTGCTCATCTTGTCTGGTTTTGCTCTGAACAATCCGGCTGCAACCTGCCTTTCCAGGCTTCTTGTAAACTTCCCTTCCCACACTTTCATATTTCAAACAAATTGGTTTAATAAATGCTATTATTAGCTACATGTTACACAAAAAACACTTTTTTCAAATATTTTCTCACTCATAGGGATTCACTACGTAAAAAGCCTGGGAAGGGAGAAGTAGTAAGCAAAGACTTCTCACCTAACAGAGCTTGTTTCACATAACTTACAAAACCTAGAAAAAGCAAATTGGAAAAGAAAAAGACGTAGACAGAAATGCCCCAAACAAAAATAATAACAAAAAAGAACAAATTAGTTTAATACATATTCCCTAACTTAAGAATATCATATTCTGAAATATCCTAGCAATATTGTTACATAGTTGCAAAATTACCCCAGACTTATGTGGAAATATAGCTCCGAATAAGTTCTATACATTAAACCAATTTTAAGATAGTGTTCAAAGAACACTATCTTATATTTTATGTTACATATATTTGCATTCCTGACTAATGTAAATGTCTTCTTGTCATGTCAATCATCAGCATTTTTCATGTATAGAATTATTTACCTAAGTGGCATTTTTAACTAGAGGGCAAATTTCACGAAGGCATTACAAGTCCAGTTACCACATCCCAAGGCATTTCCTCAGAGGCCACTCAGGGAAAAGCTTATCAGAGATATGCATCGTCCAACTCTGACGAAATATCTGGGCACATAACTGAAATCAATTTGATATGTCTCTGTGGACACAATATACTGCATCTTTAGGTATGTGATTCAAAGACACTTTTCAGAAGCTACATGCTCATAAATTAAGAAGCTGTAGTTTGGAGTCAAAGATGTTATAACCAAGGGTTTGACCATCATATACTACGACAATTGCCAGTCTGCCTTTCCAATCGTTTTCATAATCAGGGTTACACACAGCTCAAGAATCTGCCTCACAGTAAGTACATTATGATGAAACTGAAATGCATAGAGGTTTTCTTCTCCACTTCCCCATTTCTATGAAGGGGAATTCTATTTCCCTGGTTAAAAACCTTTAAGTCATCCCACAGCTAATCCTTCCCCCAGTATGGGCCCTCATTAACTCATGCACTTTGCAAATCTTAAAAGCACTATATAAATAAGGGTCAGCTCCCATTGGACAAGGACTATTTTTTATAAGGCAATTAGGTGGCACAGTGGATTGAGTTCTGGGTCTGGTATCCAGAAGATCTGAGTTCAAATCTAGCCTCAGACACCAGCTATCTGACCCTGGGCAAGTTACCTAACCTCTTCGTGCCTTCATTTCCTCGACTGTAAAATAGAGATTATGATAATAGTTCTGAGGATCAAACAAGATAACATTTGTAAAGCCCTCTGCACAGCTCCTGGCACACAGTAGGTGCTATATAAACGCTATTGATGATTCTTTTGTGGTTGCTATCTGTCTCTGTGTCCCCAGGACCCAAGACAATGCCTTATATACACAGGCACAGCACCATGGCTGCTTTTCCCATCACTGCTTGATCAAAAACTTCAAGTTTCCTATTAATAACGCATCAAGTTCCAAGTCCCTTTCCTGGTGTTGAAGGCTGTTTTATATTGTGTCTGTCTAATACTGACACCTCCTGCCCTACCCTCAGGCCATCTGGCTCCATGTCAGGCTCACTCCCACTTTCACTTCTATTGTGCAGCTTGTCTGGAAACCCCTCCTTCACTTACCGAAATCCTCCCCATCTTTTAAGACCTCAATCAATCTTGTCTTTTCCATGAAACCCTGTCCGATGGCTACAGGCCACATCCCTGAATTACTTTCACACAGGTGACCTGTACCACACAATTTAAGACTTAGTGCAGGTTTTTTCTCTTTAACTAGATTTTTTTTTTTTTGCATACCCCATAATACCTAGCAAAGTAATACCACATAATAACCACTAAACTATTCAGGAGATCTGGGTTTTAGTCCAAACACTACTATGACTCTGGTTTATAGTGAGGACAGATGAAGACTTGGGTTCAGGTTCCTACTTCTGACATTTACCACAACATTGAGCAAGTCACTTAAAACTATCTGAAGGTCAGATAATTCTCCTACAATTCTGCCTATTCTTACATACATACAGGAGCTTCCCACAAGGGACCTCCCATACCCAGGAAATGACAAATACTTCACCCTGACTTGACCTTGGGCCTGGCTTTCCATAGCTTTAAATGAGGACCTCACCTACTTAACTGAAAAAAGACAGGCCACCTACTCAATCAATCAATCAAGAAGCTTTTATTCACTCCTTAAATGTGCCTTATACTATGCTAGGTACTAGAGACTGGGTAATGGAGAGAAGGGCATGACTAAACAACCACCACCAAGCCAATAATAACAACTAACCGTTGATGAACCAACATAACAGCAACTTTATGATGGGAAAAGAACACCGTGCCACAAAGTCTTCCCAATTCTCATCTTTCCTGTTTTCCTACAGACAGAACTGTCTCACTTCAGACACCAATTTTGTTTTTAATTAAATAATATACTCCTCACATAGCATGGTGAGCAAGAAACGATTCACGTTGGAAAAACCATGTTCCAAAATACTTTTTTACCCAGTTCCAAGCTAATACCACAAAACCATAGGCTTTAGTTGCACAAGAGATCTTAGGAGATCATTTATGCCAGTTCCTTCATTTTGCAGACAAGGAAAATGAGATCCAAAGAGGATGAAGGATTTTCCCAAGAGATAAGAGAGGTGACATTCAAACCTAACCCTTTTACCTCGAAATCCTTTGCTCTGGTGGCCTAGGTGATAGAGGGCTTGTTTGAGACACCTACTAGCTACAGGACCCTGAGACAGACCTTTAACTGGTGTCTACCTCAGTTTCCCCATCTGTAAAATGGGGATAATAAAAGCACCTACTTCACAGGGTTGTTGTAGAGGATTAAATGAAATAATATTTGTAAATCTTAAAAGTGCTATGAAAAGCTAGATTAAAAAAGCTTTGCAAAAATATCCCTGTTAATCTATTTTAGGGTTATAATTTCTTCAGACAAATTACATAAATGCAAAAGACTAATAATATTGTTATTAATTTTTAGAACTGGACCTTTGTAAAGCATTTAATTAAATGACATAACCTTGTTACACAAATCTAAATTAAAACCTTTTTTTGATTTATGAACTCATACTACATAAAGTGGAAAAAAAAAGTGTGGTTTAGCAGTTCAAATCACCTCCTTTGATTTTGCAGTCTAGTAACTTCGGCAATATTTTCCAATAACTGAACAGAAATAAAACAACACTACAAGACAGGTTTCGCTCATCATCAGGGGCTCTATGTGAATTGATAAATAAACACTAATCTAAAAATGACTGTTTTGGTGTAGTCTAGTGTAGGTCTATCTGTGGCCAACCTGTGGTAGAACATTCCAAGCTCATATTGGTCTGATCAGCCACAGTCGGACACACTGAATCTTCACTTTATCATGGTGATGTCATTTTGGTCCTCTACGAAAACAAAGGACAACAACCAACTAGTGTATGTATGATCAAAGTAGGCTCTGCTTTTATGGATAAGGTGGGAATGAAATGCCAAGGAGTTTGGATTAACTGCCACTTTCTCCAATTCAGGGCCCCTTCTCCTTTTTTTTGTCTTATTTACTAACTGGTTCAGAAATTCTCCTCTAATACAATCAAACTTGTGCTCCTGTTCCGAATTCTCAACATCATTTTTCCACCTTTTTCTTCGATGTTTCTTTATTCATCTCTATACTTAACATGTGAACACTTCCCAGGGAGGGTGAATTTATATTCACTCCTAGGAACATTACCATTGATACTGAGGTCTATAATTATAAACTAATTTTTAAAAAACAACTTTTGTTTACAACCCTCCTCCAGAAGTGTCTGAGATGGCTTCTTCTTTTTTTTTTTTTTTTTTTGGTATTTATAGGAATGTGAATTACAGATGTAAATGAGTCTATTCAATGCTGTTCTCTAGCTATCTGTCGGATATCTATTTAGTTTGGGCGCCTCTTGTGAGAGAATTAAGGGGTATCCAGGTAGTAGATCAGAAAACCTTATGGGGTGGATATAGTTAAGTCAATCAAAATAACTTTAACAGTAGTCCTATCTTAACAGTTTCAGGCATGGGGCAGCGAGGTGGAGCAATGGATAGAGCAATGGGTCTGGAATCAGGAAGACTCATCTACCAGCGTTCAAATCTGACCTCAGACACATACTAGCTGTGTGACTTTGGACAAGTCTTTAAACCTTATTTGCCTCAGTTTCCTCATCTATAAAATGAACTAAGGAAGGAAATGGCAAACCACTAGCTATTTCTGCTAAAAAAAAAAAAAAAACCTCAAATGGAGTCACAGAGAGTTGGAAACTGAAAAACATTCATTCATTCCAACAGTAGACTAAAGAATGATCTGAAAAGGTCAAGGCACACATACAAATAAAAGTGGATATAAAACAATCTAGTTGAGGTTTCCTCTATGACCAAAAGCATCATTACTTTGAGGTGATACTGGAAAAATCACTTCTTATCCAAAACCTTTTTAATTACTTACTTTGGAATAAACAGGACTGTTAAGTCATCCCCTGCATTTTGCTGCTCTGATTAGTAATATTTTTGTGATATTAAGATATTGTTAATATATTATACTACATTGGTAAAACCCTGATGGAATGTTAATCAGCCAATCATCTATTTGTAACTCAGACAACTAAAGGCCCTTCTGATTTTTGTTGTTGTTTTATTTTTAACAAATACTATATTTTCAAAAGGTCATTTAGGTATCAGGCAACCTGGATTTGGATCCCAGCTAGGCCACTAGCTCTCTGGGCCTCAGCTGCTTCATTTGTAAAATGAAAAGGTTGGCCTAGGAAGACCAGTAAGAGCTCTAAACCTACAGTCCTACGAATGATGGTAAGGTGAGTGTATACTAACAGAAAACTGTTATCAATTCTATTGAAAGCAATATAGGTTAGTGATTAGGGGAGGTGACTCAGTAAGAAATTGGAGTTCAATTTCATAAGCAGCTAGCTTTGTGGCTCAGCACAAGACACTTCACTTTTCAACCAAAAGTGCTCAGATTTTGGAATGTATAGTATTTTTTACAGTATACTCTAGTTCTTATATTTATTCAACTAATTATTGCTGTTCAGTCCTGTCTGACTCTTCATGACCCTACTTGGGGTATTCTCAGCAAAGATACTGGAGTGGTTTGCCATTTCCTTCTCCAGCTCATTGTACAGATAAGGAAACTAATGAAAGCAGAGTGAAGTGACTTGCCCAGGATCACACAGCTAATAAGTGTCTGAAGTTAGATTTGAACTCAGGTCTTCCTGGCTACAGGCCCAATGCTCTATTAGCTGCACTACCTAGCTATTCTAAATACCAAACATTAGATAAAACATAAAAAATGGAACAAGGTCTTAGTTAATTCTCTCCCTTTCTCACAAATAGCTAAAATCAGGAGATACACTTCAGCTTAAGCTACATTTTCCTTTGGGGTGGGATAGGGGTAGAATAGGGGCATAGGTGGTGGATGGTAGGAATAGTGTTTGAAATTGTGTAACTACCCTAGCAGAATTCATCAGTGTCTCTGGGGGCAGTATTTTCAAACTTTGAAAAATGTGATATATGGTTGACATGGTAAAACCATTACTAGGTATGTACCTCAAAAAGAGAAAAGAGAGAAAGGGCCCAAATGTACAAAAATATCCACAGTAGTTCCAGTGCCTACACGCTAGGGAATGGTTGAACAAATTATGGCCTATGAATACAATGGAATGTTGTTACATTGTAAGGAGTGACAGGAGAGAAGGATTCAAAGAAATCTGGGAGGACTAGTATAACTAGATACAGAGTGAAGTAAAAAGAACCAGGATAACAATTTATACATTGAGCACAAAGGCTGTAAGGAAAAACAACTTATTAGGACTGAAGAATTATTATTAATGTTATAACAAAGCACAGCTCTAGGGGAGTGATGATAAAATAGACATGCCACTGGACAGAGAGATGATGGACTAAAGCTGTGGAACAAGACATTTACTTTTGGACATAGCTTTACTTGACTACACTTTGTAACAAGGGAGGGTTAAAAAAAAAATAGGGGGCAGGGAGGCTGAGAGAAAAAGGCTACTAGTAATGGTGATGACAAAAGAAAAGAAAGAAAGGTGTCTTTGAAATGCACAAAAGAGATTACCAGGGAATTCAGAGGGGACATGGACAAACTAGCAGGCCAGCTTAGAAACTAACTCTCAGGCAACTGTAGAGATTCATAGTTTTACCCACAATTCTTTGCTGTTCTTCTTTGAATACGGTAATATTCATGTCTGTCAAGTTCTGAATAATAAATTTTTTTTTTTTAAAAAGGTTGATAGCTGAAGGGTCCAATTGGAAAATTTCAGAGCCATGTAAACGCCTTTTTCTTATTGGGATGGGACAGCTATTCATAAGTTGAACACCTCTGAGCTGCCTTTTAAAACTGCCAAGTATCTGACATTCACTCCCCACATCTAAAACCACAAAAGTCTCTTATCGTATTTTACTGATGTTTTTGTTTATAAAGCCAAAGAGCTAAAATTACAAAAAGTTTTGTAGGACAGATAGCTAACTGGTAGTAGACATTTGTTATTCCAGTTTGAGCTAAGCCATTTTATGTGACAGTTGTTCTAGGGCAGTGTGACCAAGTTCAGTGAGTTCAAGCTTTTTTGATTGTACATCTCATCCTGAAAAATCTTCAAGCATATCTGTCCAATGTGAATATTTACTTGTTTATACATTTTACAAACATACTACAATATTTCTACACTGTACTGCTTACTACACTATACTATCACGACATTATAAAACTTATGCAAAAATATAAACCTTTAAAGGAGGAAAGAATATTGGACGCTGCAGTCAATAGGGAGCCAGTGGAGTTTACTTGACAGGTGAGTGACTTGGTCAAACCTGTTTTAAGAAAATCACTTTGGGAGCAGCTAGGTGGTGCAGTGAACAGAGCAACGGCTCTGGAATCAAGAGGACCTGAGTTCAAAGCCAGCCTCAGATACTAGACTGTTACTAGCTGTGTGACCTTGGGCAAGTCACATAACCCTAACTACCTTGGCAGCTCTGTGGATTGGAGAAGGAAGGGAAGTGAGACAAGCAGAAAATTCAGGAGGCTACATCATATAAGAGGTGATGAGGATCTGAATTAGGACAGCGGCTGTGGGAGTAGAAAGGGGAAAAGTGTGAGAGATGTGGGGTGAAAATGACAAGACTTGGCTTACGTGGATGAAGTGAGAGTTGAAATCAAAGAGGCGTAAAGGCTGCACCAAAGATGGCACTGAAGATGACAGCTTGGGTGAAGAAAGTTCAGAAAAGGAGTGGATTTGGGGAGACACGCAATAGTGCAATGAGTTCTGGTATGCAGAACACAACTCATCCATGCCTGCTTATGCTGGCCTAACCACCCAAGATGACAAGGAAGAGATTAGAGCCTGCCCTCTAAAGGGCAGCTGCCAATGACCATGGGGTCATCTGGTGGAATGAGAGTGGGTAGAAGGGGGAGAGCAGCACCTGCAGCTACTGCCACGGCTGTGGCCACCTGGAAGTATCTGTACAGCCCTGAGGGGCTGATACCCTCTGTAGAAAGGTTGGGAAGATGCATTGCAAAGGGAACAGGGAAAGAGTGAGGGGAGTTTTGGAGGGTTGTTTTCTTGGAGACCAACCCCACAAATGGCAATGAGGAGAGGGGTTGGCCTCTGGAGGGCCTTGGCCTCCAGTTTGGTCTAGTGGATATAATGCTGGACTTGGAATCAGGAAGACTTGGGCTCCAATCTCATCCCTAAAACCAGAGTCCCATCATTTCACTTCTCTGAAACTCAATTATTACCTCCCTTACCCAGCTGTGGGGAGATCAAATAATGGAAAGTCTTGCAAACTTATTTTTTTAATGGTATTTTATTTTTCTAATTGTTTGTAAAAACAATTTTAAACATTCTTTTTTTAATAAAATTTTGAATTCCAAATTTTCTCCCTCCATTCTTCCCCTCACTCCTCCTAAGAGGGTAAGCAATCTGATACAGGTTATACATGTTCTTTGCAAACTTTAAAATGCAATATATTAGTTACTTTTATTACCAACATTACTGATGATAATGGCTGCCAACTTCAAACTCCCTCCAACAGTTTGGAGGTTGTGAGAGTCTGCAAAACTGACCACTGAATACTGCACAAGCAGTATGCGAATAATTGACAATTCTGTATGTTGAGCTACAACTCCTTAGTCTCCTCTGATTGGAGGGTGGTGGAAAAGCTCTTTCCAAAACCTCCATTTAAGAAGGATTTCCAAGCCAGTCATTTCCCATTTCCCACTTGGCTGCACTTCCTGATCATTTCCAGGTATCTTCCCCAACCCCCTCAGCTTTTCAGTGTGCGGTCTTCCACCATTTGATTGTAGGCCCTCTGAGGGCAGGAACCATCTTTCCTTTTGGTATCTGTATTGCCAGCACTTCCCAGTCAGTGCCCAGTACACAGTAGATACCTAATAAGTATATGTTGACTGACTGATTAATTAATTACACATTATTCTCCACCAAGTTCTCTATAGTTCAGCCAAATGACTCACTTAACATTCATTCCCTTACTGTTTCACATCACACATCTTTTGGCATTTGAAAAGCTGTTCCCTCACCTGTAACAGACTCCTTTACTTCTACCTCACGAAATCTCTAGCTTCAAGGCTCAGCTCAAGTCTTAGATCCTATATGAAGTCTTTCCCCAGATGCTACTGCTTCCATCCCACAAAATTACTCTATCTACCTAAATATGTTATTTCTTTCAAGAGGTGAGTTCCATGAGATCAGGAACGGTTTTGTTGACTTTCTAGTACTAACACATAGCACAGTATCTTACAGAGTAGGTAATAATAAATATATTTTAAGTAAATAAATGCTTGATGTCTGTAAGAGTTATGGCTGCATATTTACATAAATTCAAGAGGAAACAAAAACCTTGTCTGAGCCACAAAAAATCATTTTACTCCATTTATTAACACTGAAATAAAGACAGTTATCCAATTCCATCAGTACACACACACAGACATGTACATATTACACACATTCATTTATTTATTTATCAAGAAAAGGATTAGCTGAGGTGAGGAACCTGTGGCCTTGAGGATGCAGATTTTTCAGTTTGGATTCAGTCAAAGGGTCGTACTTGAGGATCTAGAGGGCTACAGGTTCCTCACTCCTAATTAGCCCAAAGTTGGAATCATATGATTTCATAAGAAAGGCACATTATATCATTTACTTGCACCAAAGTACCCTTTTCCAAATAAGTCCAATCAAATTTGGGAACAAGTGAAAACACCTTTGCCAGAGTTATCTCTAACTTCTAGTTTATTGGCTAGTCTCTTCCCTCTTTCTCTTTTTGCTCCTACAATTCTCCTGTCTAGAATGCTCTCCTGACTCACCTCTGGTCCTATTCATCATAACCTCTTTGAGAACTGGCTCCACATTCATCTCTCTCAAGCAGCCTTCCTTGAACCCTCAAACTCCTATGTTCATACTATAGATTATTTTTCCTTCAGTACCTGTATCTACAATTGGCACAAAATGATCCTGTATTTTTTTGCCCTTAGAGAAAAAGAATACAAATACATAAAATACCAACTAGATTATAAGCAAATATTTTACTTCTTTTTCGTTGGCCATAGTACAACACTGTACACAAAGTACAAAGCTGGTACCTAAGAAATGCTGAATGACTTGAATGAAATCAGTAAGTGAAATAAAAATAAGCTCAACTCAAGTGTCAGTCTCTACATGAGGCCTTCCTTGACACCCAATCCCAGTTGCTAGTGCCACACCTCCAAAATTATTCTGTGTTTAAATATCAGACATAGGGTAGAAACTTTTTTTCCCTCTGAATCTCCAGTATCTAGTACAGTGTATGTATTCAATAGGTGCCTAATAAATGTTGGTTGACTCAATTAATAAAAAGATAAAATCAAACATTTCTAAATAAGGTGATTTGCTTCATTAAAATCATTATTACAATCACTTCTACACACTCCCCCCTTTCCTTGGAAGTAGAGGTTCTTAGCCTTTTCTGTGTCAAGGACTCCTTTGGCAGTCTGGTGAAATCTATGGATTTCTTTGTAGAATGTTTTTAAATGCATAAAATAAAAAATATAAGATTATGGAGAAAATTAATTATGTTAGAATAAAGATGTATTTTTTCCCATCCAAGTTCACAAAACTATTAAACTCTACCCACGGACCCCTTAAAGATCCCTACTTAAAGAATCATTCCATTTCTTCCTTGTTTTCCAAGCATGCCAGATTTTTTTTTCAGTCTAGTCCTGATTTCATCAGTGTTGGGAGGTCCAGGTATGGAAATTCTCTCCACCTACACAAATCTGCAATTTATCTGTAACAAATCTTGGACCTCTGAGAAGTTAAGCAACTTGTTCTTGATCATACAGCTAGTTTGTGTGAGAAGAATGATTTAAACCCAGGTCTTCCTCACTCCAAGGCAGGCCTTCTATTTTCGGTGCATGCAGCTTCTGAATTCCAGATAAAATTTATCACCCTATTACTGTATGAAAGACAATCTCAGTATCAGAAGGCCATTTAATCTAATTTATAACTGAATCAGGATACTCTCCACTTTAAGGCCACTAGTGAAAGGAAATCTACATTCCAGGTCCACTTTGGACAATTAGAATTATCAGGAAGTATTCCTTTAGAAAGGGCCTAAATAGTCTGTCCTACTCACTTTTCTTTGTTTTGCCTTCTGAGGATAAATAGATACAGTCTAATTCTTCGTCCATATGAGAGACCTTCAAATAATTACAAAGATATCCTACCATCTTTTTTTTCCCCAAAAAGATCCTCAGAAGGTAAGCTCTCAAGATCCCTGACCTTACTGGGGGCATTCCTCTGGTTCCTCTCTGGTTTGTCAACAAATATGGTCTTTCCTAAAATGTGGTACCCGGAGTATCACAATACTCTAAATGACATCTGAGCAGAACAGGATAGTCAGACTCCCACTTCTGGACGCTACACTTCCCTTGATATAGTAAGCCACATACAATGTTGTACTGCTGACTCATTTTGAACTTCTTAGCCTTACTTTCACAACTTTTATGCAGTCTACTACAATCATTTCATTACATCAACACTATGTTTATATGACACTGTGGATCAAATATAAATTAATAATCAACGTATGTAAATAATAAGGATAAGACATATGTGATTTCATTGTGACTAACTTCCTCTACTAGAGTCGGTCAGCACCTTCTTGGCAATTTTCCTGTCTTAAAAGAGGTGCCTGGAGCACCAAGAAGTTAAGTCACATTGCTCAGGGTCAGAGTCTCTGTGTCAAAGGTTAGATTTGAACTCAGGTTTTCCAGGTTTGGGGGGCCAGCTCTCTATCCACTAGTATAAGCAGCCTGTCATAAGTAATAAGTACAGTTAATAAAGTATAATTTTGAACTTTCCAGTCTACTATTGTATTTCGTTTTTCTACCTGAAGTTTCTAGTTTTAAAAGTCTTTTAAAAAATCAAGCCTGAGACTGGCACCAGACTTTCGTAAACTAAACAAAAGGGGCAAAACTCTTATCTTGGCAATAACCTTCAAGTTCAGTGTGCCTTCATTGTAAAGTAAGGCTCATTAACTAAACAAACTTGCCTTTTCAGTCTCGTACCTTTCAAGGAAACGCTAAGATCTAGTTGGGTTATTGTTGAGAGTCAATGATGAGTTAAATTCCCATAAATTAATCAGCATTTTGGTGGTATGCCCAAATCTACAGCAGACGTGCATTTTTTAAAAACCCATCTAGGGAAGAGAGAAGTAAGAAAAGAAGGCGGCGGCGGTCTTGTACTTCTCCAGTTAAATCCAAAAGGTGTCATACAGGGGAGAATGCCAAGCCTTAACAAATAATGAAAAAGTATCCCATGGAAACACTTAGAAGTTCCCATCTTGCCCCAAATAAATCTGAATTTTCAGGGCTATAAAGCATTTCGGCTGTGGCTGAACTTTTCCAACTAGAGTCATCAGGGTTTTCCAAAATGCCAAGCTGGTGACCAGAAACCTACTTTACTAGGAAGAAAGGGTGCGTGAGTTCCAGGGGAGACGAGCAAAACCAAGTCCTGGACATTGTAGGCAGAGCTGGTCGAAGCCACGCGCTGCTCGGCCGTCGGCTCCCTCCAGTCCCCCCACTCACTGTCCTGCAGGACCTTGGCAGCGCGGCTTCCCCTAGTCCTTCTCCAAAGCCCGTGTTCACCCCCCACCCCCACCCCGTGCCCCCTCTCCAGCAGCACCTCCTTTTAGAGCACGATTCCCCCCGTTCTGTGCTTGCCAACCTTGGCCCGCACCCTCCAGCAGCACCCCTGGTCCCCTCTCTCCAACAGCACCTCCTTTTTCAGCAGGGCTCCCCCCCACGCCCGTCCTACCCCGTGCTCGCCTCCCCTGGCCCCCACCCTCCAGCAGCACCCCCGGTCCCCCTCTTCAGCAGCACCTCTTTTTTCAGCACTCTCCCCCCGTCCCGTCCCGCGCTCGCCTCCCCGGGCCCCCGCTCCAGCAGCACCCCCGGTCCGCTCTCTTCGCCCCAGCCCGGCCCCGCTCACCCTCCAGCAGCACCTCCTTTTTCAGCACGGCTGCCCCCGTCCCGTCCCCGCCTCCCCCGGCCCCCACCCTCCAGCAGCACCCCCGGCCCCCCTCTTCAGCAGCACCTCCTTTAGCAGCGCGGCTCCCCCCGTCCCGTCCCGCGCTCGCCTCCCCGGGCCCCCGCTCCAGCAGCACCCCCGGTCCGCTCTCTTCGCCCCAGCCCGGCCCCGCTCACCCTCCAGCAGCACCTCCTTTTTCAGAACGGCTGCCCCCGTCCCGTCCCCGCCTCCCCCGGCCCCCACCCTCCAGCAGCACCCCCGGCCCCCCTCTTCAGCAGCACCTCCTTTTTCAGCACTCTCCCCCCGTCCCGTCCCGCGCTCGCCTCCCCCGGCCCCCACCCTCTAGCAGCACCTCCTTTTTCAGCGCGGCTCCCCCCGTCCCGTCCCCGCCTCCCCCGGGCCCCCGCTCCAGCAGCACCCCCGGTCCGCTCTCTTCGCCCCAGCCCGGCCCCGCTCACCCTCCAGCAGCACCTCCTTTTTCAGCACGGCTGCCCCCGTCCCGTCCCCGCCTCCCCCGGCCCCCACCCTCCAGCAGCACCCCCGGCCCCCCTCTTCAGCAGCACCTCCTTTTTCAGCACTCTCCCCCCGTCCCGTCCCGCGCTCGCCTCCCCCGGCCCCCACCCTCTAGCAGCACCTCCTTTTTCAGCACGGCTCCCCCCGTCCTGTCCCCGCCTCCCCCGGGCCCCCGCTCCAGCAGCACCCCCGGTCCCCCTCTTCAGCAGCACCTCCTTTTTCAGCACTCTCCCCCCGTCCCGTCCCGCGCTCGCCTCCCCCGGGCCCCCGCTCCAGCAGCACCCCCGGTCCGCTCTCTTCGCCCCAGCCCGGCCCCGCTCACCCTCCAGCAGCACCTCCTTGCCGGCCCGCTTCAGCGCCTGCACGGCCTGGTCATGGGTGGCCTGGCGCAGGTCGGTGCCGTTCACCGACAGGATGGCGTCGCCCAGCCGCAGCGCCCGGCTCTGGTCGGCCGCCAGCCCGGGGAAGATCTTGGAGATGAGGATGGGCATCCGGTTCTCGCGGCCGCCCTTGATGCTGATGCCCAGGCCGCCCGCCTCCTGCTTCACCACCCGCACGCGCCGCACGGGCGGGGAGCCCCCGGCCGCGGCCGCTGCCGTGGCCCCGGGAGGGCTGGGCGGGCCCAGGCCGCGGCTCGGGCTGCCGGGCAGGGAGTCCCCGCCGCCCCCGCCGTTGGGGAGGCCGTTGAAGGCGGCCAGCACCGGCCCCAGCGGAGGGTCCGTCTCGGCCGCCGCGTCCCCGGTCAGGCTCAGGCTCTCGCCGCTCAGCTCGGCCACCACCCGCACCCAGCGCTCCCGCAGCAGCAGCTCCACCAGCCCCGCTTTGGTGGCCCTGGTCCACACCGCCATGGCCGGCCCGGGTCCCGCCGCCGCCACAGCCGCCGCCGCCACCGCCGAGGCCAGGTTCCTTCCCAGCCGGGAGTCCCGGCGCTTCCCCCTTCCCGCCTGCGGGGGCGAGGCCCCGCCCCCGGGCCCGACCATGTATTATTCATGAGAGGCCCCGCCCACTCCTCCGTTTACCGCGGGGGCGGGGCCGCTTCCGGGAAGGAGGGGGAGAGACTGGTTCTGGCCAGCCCGGGGGGAGCTTAAGGTGCCGGGATCTCCCAGCACAAGGTCACTGCTGGGAGGGCTCTTCGAGCCGAGAAAGTCCGGCCGGGATGGCTTAGAACACAGAACGCCAGGGCTGGGAGGGAACGTAGAGCATGGACTGTCAGACCCAGGAAGGGAGCTTAGATAGAACACAGAACACCAGGGCTGGAAGGGAACGTAGAGCATGGACTGTCAGACCCAGGAAGGGAGCTTAGATAGAACACAGAACACCAGGGCTGGAAGGGAACGTAGAGCATGGACTGTCAGACCCAGGAAGGGAGCTTAGGGCTGGAAGGGAACTTACTTAGAGCATGGACTGTCAGACCCAGGAAGGGAGCTTAGGGCTGGAAGGGAACTTACTTAGAGCATGGACTGTCAGACCCAGGAAGGGAGCTTAGGGCTGGAAGGGAACTTACTTAGAGCATGGACTGTCAGACCCAGGAAGGAAGCTTAGATAGAACACAGAATGTCAGGGCTGGGAGGGAACTGAGAACATGGAATGTTAGAGCTGGGAGGGGCCTTAGAAAATAGAGCCCAGAGCTGAACCAACCCTCAGAACACAGAATGTCAGGACTGAGAGGGACCTTAGAATTGAGAGTGTCAGAGCAGAGCTGGCAGAGACTTTGTTTTGACCCCTGCAGTAACAGAAGGGGAAGCCAAGCTGCACCCAGGGCACCACTTAGAACATTCTGAAGCCAGCGTTCCAGACTCCAGATTCAGGGTTCTGCTATTCTTTATGGAAACAGAATAACTGCTTTGGGCTCTAGCTGTCTCCTTAGCCCTCAACCACAAAAAAATTTGATCTGTTTCTGCCAGATGTCTTAATAAATGCAACTGGGGAAAATTAAAATTCCTTCTGGTAATTTCTTTATTAGCCTGTGAAATTGGGTTGCATGGGCCCCACGTCCAGCAGCTTCTTTCTGAGCTCAAACAGCTCAAAGGGTTTGGTCTACAAAAGAATTGTCAGCAGCCGGATTGTCAGAGTGGCCTCCAGCACCAGAGAGGAGGTTCACACATTTCCCACAGATCCTAAGGGCTCAATAAATAATTCTTGTAAAGCTGAATTGAGATCAAAACAGGCTCTGTTCATGGAGCCTGTCCATAAAGTACATGCTGACACCTGTAAACTCCAAAGGATCCATGTGCTCTTGGAAGATGGAAGATTCTGTGACTTTTTTTGTCTGCTTAGGGAACTCCAGGGGTCTGAATTCCCTCCACCAATACGGAACCCTCCAGGGACTTAAGTAGAATTAAGTAGAGTTGTCAGAAGAACAGGGACTCAATGATATGACCAGGGTTTCACAGACTTTAAGAGAGCAAATGTGAACCTAACATCTTCATAACTCCAACGCCCCTCATAAATCCCCATTAAGTTCCTCAAGGGTAGGTTTTTTTATTTTGTCTTTTGAGTCTAGCACCTAAACACAGTGCCTTACAGATAGAATGTGTTTTGAATGAATAATACTTGATATTTGTAGGGAAAGCATGCTCTAGTGGATACAAGACTGCCCTCAAAACCAAGAGGACCTGAATTCAAGTGCTACTTCTGAAGCATACAGACCATAACCCTCCCCCCTACTCCTCATTTAATCATTCAGTGCTCTACGCAACTTTCAAAGACAGTTAAATTGCAGAAAACTTGCTTTGGTAGAGGGAATTTCCACACCTGGGAATTCCCCAAACCAATTAACTCACAAATCCAGTTCCCTTTTACCAAGGATACATTTCTTATTTGACCCTTATAACATCTATAAGGTAGATGCTTCAGGTTACTATCTTCATTTCATAGATAAATGAATGTATTTACTTATAAAAATATTTCTAGATATGAGTTTTCTAGATAAATGAGTTCAGAAAGGCTAAATGACCATATGGGGATCACATATCTAAAGTGAGTTGGAGTTAGAATTTGAAATGCATGTGGTCACTTCTAACAACAAGTCTTCATCCTCATGATGGTAGAGGGTAGAGACTGAATCCAAACAGTCTCAGAGGGAGGAGGATGGGAAATAAGCCCAATAAGCATTTATTAAGCACCTATGATGTGCTTTGCTAAGCACTTTACAAATACTCTCATTTGATCTTCACAGTAACCCAGAGAGGTAGGTGCTATGATTATCCCCATTTTGTTGTTGAGGAAACTAAGGCAAACAAAGGTTAAGTGACTTGCCCACTGTCATATTACTGTTAAATGTCTGAGGCCAGATTTTAACTCAGGTATCCCTGATTCCAGATCCAGTGCTCTATCCTGTATACCTCTTACCTCCTTCTCAAAGTCTTAGAGTTAGTTTTTTTAAAAATCTAGTCAGAGATTTATCAATCCCATTAAGATATAATTCCGACCTTACTAAAAATCATTAAAATAGGATTTGTTTTGCAATAAGGCAGGATTTTCCAAGTTGTAAATTTCATCAAAGCTAAAAAAAGCAGACCTCCCCCTAAATCCACTGCAAAGAGACCTCCTGGATCTGCAACAGGTCCAGATATGCCCTGTCGTCCTGCACAGCCTGGAAACACACACATACAACATGCACGTACGCACGCACGCACGCACGTACCAGGCCCATTAGGATAACTACAAAGTAATTTGATGATCAGAAGGGCAAATTATATAAAATTGAGATGTAGAGGGAAAAATGTTAGAATTTGGATGGTATGGGATGCTTCTTCTCTTTTTAAAAAATCTCTGGTAGACTTCCCCATGAAGTTTTAGTTTTGAAGTTTTGCCATATCAGCAAACACTTTAGCTTTGCACTCAATATCCTTCCTAATTTGAACCCAGCCTTCCCTTTCGGCCTATTCTACCCACCATTTCCTTAAATGAACCTGCTAAACTGGTTTATTCATTGTCCCTTTAAATATGCCTTTACTATTCTCTGCCTCCGAGTCCCTTCCAAAATATTTGTCTTCCTCTTGTGTCCCTAGAAATTCTATCCAACCTTAAAGGTTTGGTTTAAATTCTACTGAATCCATTAACTGACCTGGACTGGTAGAACTTGAAAGGACCTTAAATCTAAGTTATATCACTTGGAAAATGAGTCCTCCACTTCCTCTTCCAGGAGGACTATAAAAGTCTTATTGGAGTTGGTGTGAGAATTAGCACAAGAATTCAGGCTTCAGCTGGGAGGCTAATGGGTTTTTCCAACATTATAACAGCTAGCCCCAGCTGAAATCCATCTTTCCTCTGACCGCCAAGAACATTGAATTCTAGGAACATTTAGGAATCACCTAGCAGGTTGAAGAGAAGACAAAGGAAGAGCCCATCAGTCAATGCCGTCAATGAGCATTCACTTCTTGTCTCTATCACTTATTTCACAGTTGTCATTTATTAGCTTTGCTGATTACCCCAGCTTGTGTTTCTACTCAAATTGGAATCTCATTTCTCATCTGGCTGCACTCAGCTAGGATTTCTCTGACTTTCTACCATGCCTCAGGGACCTCATCATTGGGAAGATTCATCATTCTGCAAGATCATATCAACCTTGATATTCACATCCCATCACTACCTTCTGCTTAGGACATACATGTCTCATTTTCCACCTGGCTGCATGACTTCAGGATTTCTGGCTTTTCCATTTCACCATCTCTCAACTTTTCAGATTCATTTTGCATGTTTTCTACCTTTAGACTGTTATGCCCTTAAGGGACTGGAACGGTTTTTTTTTTTTAATTTGTATCCCCAGTGCTTGGCACATAGTTTAAAAAAATGTTTATTGACTATTGACTAAATTGTTCCAGTACCTTTTGTTTAAATCTCCCCTTGGGAATCTAATGGGTTATTTACCATAATACTGATTTTTTTTTTTTATTGTATAACCATGCATCTCACTTGGTATTTTGCTCATCTCTATACCCATCAGAGATCCTCAGGTGAACTGAAAATTCCTGAGGGAATTTTTTATCTTTAATAATATAAGAATAATAAATATCATTCATATAAGACAACATACTGTTACTGGTACAAACTTGTGAGTAGGTAGTATTATTATCCCAATTTTACAGAATAGGACACTGAGGTTCAGAGAGTAAGTAACCTAGAAGTAATAGTATTAACAATAATGAGGACAATAGCTAGAATTTATAAAGTGTCTGTTATGTGCCAGGCACTGTGCTAAGTATTTTACAAATATCTCATTTGCTCCTCACAACACCCCTGGGAGGTAGGTTCTGTTATAATCCCCATTTTTCAGTTGAGGAAACTGAGGCAAACAGGGTTAAGTAACTTGCCCAGGGTCACACAGAGTAAGTAAGGTGGACTTTAGCGTGTGTAAGGTGGATTTTTGTTATTCTTCTTAGAGTTCAGTTCCTCAGGATCCATGGACAAAATCTCTATTTCCCAGGCTCATGCTTTGCACTCAGTGTCTCAAGGTAAACATCTCCACCACACTTGTGCAGCGTTACATAATGATAAATAATATAGACATTTGTGCTTAAAACTGAAAATACCCACTGCAACTGCACAATGAGATATAATGTAAAATTGTGAGGCTGTTGTCAGCAATATGCCTTCTTTGTCTGTTGCCCTATAAAGCAGGTGGGCACTGATCAGTAAGTGGGGAATCTGTATTTGCCTCAACAGGCCCCCACTGAGGCTTGCGGGGATTTAAGGGAGTGCACAAGTTATGCCTGTCTTGACTGACTCCATCAAGAGAGATGTAGAGGTAGCTGCCCCTCCTTCACTCTGGTCTTTGTGAGAAGGGTGTAGAGCCAAGGAAATATTCATAGCATCTATGGGGGCTGTGAATATGCTGGCATAATTCTGAATTGCAAAATATAACAGACAGTAGAAAGCCAAATCCATCATAGCAACAAAGAAATCTATACACAATAATACAAGGGGCACTACTATCCCCAAGCCTTCCCCCTGCTAGGACTTTCCCACAAATGAACAACTCACATCTTGCTGCCTGCTTCCTCTCTCTCCCTCAGCTCTAACTGCTGTGACCAGCTTCCTCTCAGTTCTGCTCCACTCTTCCTGCTTCACCCTTTGGGCAAGCTCATCCCACCACAGACTCATGGTACTCAGGTTTCCATGTGACTCAAGCAGGTCACGTGGGCCTATTAATGGATGGGAAAGATCTTCCCATTATGCAAAAATACATTAACAATACAAAGGGTGACTAGGGAATGCTATATTAGCAAACCCTCTTGAGAAAACTAGGCTAGAATAAAGTAAGATTATTAACCTGTCCAAAGCTATCTCCTTGTCCTTCTTGTCTGACCTGATCAAGAATGAATCTGTTCCAGCAGCCCTCCTGTATGTTTACCTGTCTTACAGTAAATAAGTGTCTGAGGTCAAATTTGAACTCGAGTCTTCCTAATTCTAGGCCCAATGCTCTATCCACTGAGCCAGGATCTGAATACACAGTTTCTCATTCCAATTCCTACAAATTCTACTTCATGGCTGCTCAGTGCTCAGTGCCCTTAGTACAATGCTTTGCACATTAGAGAATAAATATTTGTTATTTTTTTCATGGGTCTTATGATTATTTACAGATAATGCTCTGAGGTGGGCTTTAGTGTGGGCAGAGACCCTTTCCTTCTATTTCTTCATATATGGGAATTCACTTTAGCATCTAGCACATCATAGGATTATAGATTTAGGTTTGGGAGGGACTTTAGGAGTCATCAAGTCCAATCCTCCCATTTGATAGATGAGAAAACCAAGACCCTAAATGGTGTAGTCAAGCAACAAGCATTTATTAAGCCCTTACGGGAGTCCTGTTCTGCACTCCAACATGGCAGCTGAGGCGGCTATAAGCCAAGCCACACATGACTTGACTGCTGAGATGAAGCAGCAGTTGTGGGTGCTCAACACCGAGGAACAGTGGCCCCATCACTGTTGTCTGCTGACAGAGAAGGTAATTGCTCATAGTAAATATCAAGTCACAGAGAATTTCAATTTTTCTGAGCATGCAGGATGAAACTGAAAGAAGAAATTAACAAGGATATTTTTCAACATGGCAAAATATGTTTTGTCTCTTGATACAAATTAATGACATATGTGTGTATGGTCAAGTTATTTTCAGTGGAAGAACTTTTTTTCACTTCCCAAAACTTCTTGGAGCACTCATCAGCCCAGTGATGATCAAGTGTGGAGCAGGCATTGTCCGCAGGGGGTCTGGATCTCATCTTCATGCCAGGTCTTAGATTTGACAAACAGGGCAACTGCCTGGGAAGGGGGAACAGATACTATGCCCCCTACCAAGAAAGAAAACCTTCTATGATTGCTTTAGCTTTCAAACAGGAGATCTGTGGTGTGGTGCCAGCTGGAGAAAATGATAAGAGAATAGATACAGTGCTCTATGAAAACAAATAAACTTTGTGGTTCCCAGTGGAACCACATTCCATAGGGATCATTCCCTAGGGAATTCCCTAGGGAATGATCCCTATAGAATGATCTGGGTTTTGTACTTCTACAAAATAAAATGCATTTCTTTTCTTCTATCCAAAAATCACTTGTACATCCACCCTTATACTACTAAGAACAGGTTGACTTTGGGGTAATTAGAAAGGCTTTAATATGAAATATTAATTAAAAATCTTTTGGCAATGTGATTAATAGAATATTAATTAAAAGTGAGCATTTCATTTGGTGATTTTTTTCATAATGTCCTGGTGTTAAAATGACAATTTTATATTTCCTTTGAAATGTAAATTATGAATGAGATTCCATGATCCAGCCTGCATGATGAAGAGAATTGAAACTTGTTTAGAACAAGGATTGTATTGTATTCTAATGTCCTTTAATGGCTCTGTACCAATCTCGAGGCACATAGGAAGATTTGATAAATATTGTTAATGTTTATTTCTGGTTCCAACTTAAGAGAGGGCAAATAGTATTCATTGAGACTTTATTAATCCTTTTCTTTGTTCACCCAACCTGAAATTTTGGGTTTAATACTTCATAGCTTTTGTGGGTTAGAGTGATGAAGGATGCAACAGAAATTGCTCACTGGTTTTGCAGTTTAATAATACAGTTCACCATGATTAATCCTTAAATGCCTTATTATAGGAAAGCTACCTGTTAGCATCCATAGATCCTAATGCCAAGTACTGATGTTATATCGATTACAAACTCAGTTCCATTAATTTGGGGTGTCTGACTTGGACATAAAATTTGCCTTAGGTTGAAAGCTGGTGGGTAACACTTCACTTGGGAACAGTATCTTTTTCGGTTGTGGTAATAACTTAAAAAGTGGCATTATTTGAATGATTTGTTCATAATGGCATAGGGGATTGTATGTGATTTGATACTTCATTTAGAAAAAGCATAGACATGACGAAGAGAAAATCAAATAGTCTACGAAGAATGAAGAAAAGAAGGCAGAAGTAACAATGTTATGGACAAGGTGGGAGGGGGAGAGGGAAAATACCTATGGTCTATAAGAATAAATATAATGTTGGTTAAAAAATGACTCAATACTATTTGATATTTTGAATTATTTAGACTACAATAATTAATATTAAATACACTAATTATAAAGTTTCAATACTAATGCTTTTTTAAAATGATTAAAACATTGTCAGATAACTTTTTGCTATATATGGAATCAGAATTTTTCAGTTGCCTTAATCTTGGGTGGTTTGGGGTTTTTTTTGGCATATGAATGAAGGGTTGGTTTTTTTACATGAAATCATGAATCTATTACTTATAGCTTACATTTTAAAAAAGAATATAATTGAACATGTTAGTTTCAAAGCTAAAAAAACAAAACCAAACCCATTTATTAAACAGGCACTGTGCTCAGGTACTAAGACAAAACAATATAGTATCAGCTCTCAATGTAACCTGCCTAAGGTAATCTCAGGTAGAAAGTGGCAATACTGTAACTGGACCCTAGGTCCTCTCACTCTAAATTTGGCCCTCTTTCCACTTCACCAAATATATTTGTTGATGGGATGAAATCCAGTATTTACTAGATATTTAAAAAATACCTCTGAAGAGGTTTAGAACCATGAAATATAAAAATAATCTCCAAAGACTGGTAATCAATAGAAAGCAACTTTATTCATCATTGGCCTTGGTCATGGTAATGAAATTAAAAATAAAAAATACATTTGCTTCTTTCTCCTTTCTTAGGAATAATGAAAGTAGTTTTAAATATACTTTGGTACAGGACCATTTCTTCATCCATCTGTCTTTGAAAAGGAAATGCCTGGGTATAATTGCACTAACCTGTCATTTATGTCAATGTCGACTCAACTGTGCTCACACTATGTCTTTATAATTTCCTGTGGTGAGTCAGGAACTTTTATAAAAGAGTCATTCTTTTAAAATAAAGGGATTCGAAAAGCATTATCTCCAGGAACTCTTTCAGGGATCTAAAATTCTAGGATCTACCTAACTAGTGTATAAGCTTCCTGAGGGTAGGGATGGTGGTTTTGGGTTGTTGTTGTTTTTTGCATTCCCGAAATGTTTCAGAGTAAACTTGAGAGACAATTGGGTTTAGCAGAGAGACAGTCGACCTTGCAGAGCCAAGAGATCTGAGCTCAAATACTGGCTCTGACACTCATTGGCTGTGATACTCAGCTTCTCTGAGGCTGTTTCTTCGTCTGTACAATAGCTGTACTTCACAGGATTTTTGTGTAAAAAGTACCTTAAAAGCAGTCGAAACGTTTAAAATTTTTATTTTACGTTTCTTGTTAGGAATAGAGCAGGAGATTTGGGAAGGAGGAAGATCTCCCATTCAAGTCCCATTTTGACAATAATGAGCTATGTGACCATAGACGAAACAACTCCCCAAGTAAGATAAGTAATATGTTACATAAATGGTTTCCATTACAGGTCCCTGAGGTACTGAGGATTGGACTTGACCGGCTTTATCAAATTCAATAAAATATAGGATAGAAGTATTGCTTTTTTTTCCCCCTCTTCAAGCAGGAGATTATACTTTATTGAAGAAGCCTTTGCCTATAAGGACACCATTTGATCCTGGACATGGATGACAAACATCCAAATTAATTTTGGTGACAAACAGCCCTTGTATAAGGTTACACTTTGGCCAAAATTCGTTTCATGCTGCCAAAAACCTGTCAAAAGAAGGAGTTAGAGGATTTGGGATTGGCTCCAAGGTTTGAACGTTACGCAATTCCTTAAGGAAGGAGGGCCTCAGGCAAAATTACAACCCAGAGTGAGCCTGAAGGTCACTGCCATAGAGACCTGATACAAAGGGAGAACTAGAAAAAGCAGACCAGAATAATCATTACTAAAGATGCCAAAGGAGGAAACATGACTTAGGAGATAACCTTGCAAGAGCCAATGTTGAAAAACTCTAGCTGAGGAAGAAGATAAACTACAGTAACTCAAAATGAAACTTAGTTATCCCTTGCAACTGTTGGCACTGCTGCTTTCCCAGAGATAGAAAACATCCTGAAAAGTTTTCTTTTCCTGGACACATCTAAACAGGTACTGCTGTCCTTAATAAACCTATAGAAGTTAACTTTTTTTGCTTTAGCTGATGCAAGCACATTTTTGATTCACCCCATCTAAATAAATCACTGTCCATCTGAAGCCCACAAAAGGAAAAAAACGGATTAACCATCTCATATGTTATGACCATGAAAAGCCACATCTGCTTACCACATTTCTAATAAGAAACAGCTGGTTGCAGTTAGCTTTGTAGAACTGTGATTTTTTTCTATTGACCAAATATCGAGAACAGGATCAACATTAATAATAACTAAGGGAGCTTTCAGATATGTAAACAACTGGCGGGAGGATTATCATTGCCATTTCACAGATGAGGCAACTAAGGCCAGGAGAGATTAAGTGACTTGCCCAGGGACACACAGCTAGTAAGTATCTTAGGTGAGGATTTAAAGTCAGGTTCTCCAGTCTCCAAGTCAAGTCTCTTCATTATGCTGTAAATGGAAGAAAGCTAAATGAGTGGAGACTTTTGTGAAGCCATTGAAAAGATAGTCCTTCATGGTTAATCACTGACCTAAAACCAGGTTAAAAATTAAACTCCATTTGTCTCCCAAACGTAAGGCCCTGGAATCAGTCAAATTCCTTCACTCCTTCCTTCTCCAGATGTAGTTTGAGGTCAGATCATGTTGATTCTCCTTCAGTAATAGAGTTAGGTTCTGTTCAGCAGCCATAGTCTTGGTTGAGGCATTAACCTCCTCACCTCCTCACATAGTTCTGCGGGACGGTCCATTTTCTCTCTTCTTTAATGGATCTTCATCCAGGTCACACCCACCCACCATTGGTGTTCCTTAAAGCTCAGTCCTGAGTCCTCTCCACTACTTCACTTAGTGATCTCAAGGGCTCTCAAGGACTCTATTTTCATCTCTATATCAATGATTATCAGATCTGTTGTTATTCAGTTGTGTCCTACTCTCCATGACCCCTTCTTGGCAAAGATGTGGGAGTGGCTTGCCATT
Organism: Notamacropus eugenii; assembly: GCF_028372415.1. Lineage (NCBI taxonomy): Eukaryota > Metazoa > Chordata > Mammalia > Diprotodontia > Macropodidae > Notamacropus > Notamacropus eugenii. The sequence continues at coordinate 708,559,428 of NC_092872.1, read as the reverse complement.
TCCCTCTCCATCTCATTTGGCAGATGAGGAAATTGAGGCAAACACAGTTAAGTAACTGGCTCAGGGTTACACAGCTAGTGTCTGAGGCCAGATTTGAACATGGGAAGATGAGTCTTCCTGACTCTAGGTCCCGAACTCTCCACTGCAACACTTAGTGATTATCAGATCCATTTTTGCTGACACCCATTTTCACAAACGGGATGTCCAGTAGATTACCTTCAATTCAACATGTCCAAAATTAAATGCATTATCTTTCCTCCAAATCCTAACTTTCCAACTACTCTTCAGGGCACCATAAACCCTCACAGTCACTCAAGAGTCAAAACCTAGGTGTCACTCAAATCTTCTGAGTCTTATCCTCCACTCAAAAGTCTTTGCTAGTTTCTCTTAGTTTCAAGCCTCCTTCCTCAATTACTTCTACAAACAGGAGAATTTTACTATGTTAAACCTTTTCTTCTTTAATATTCCCAATAGAACAAAGACCTAGGGCACAAATATTTTGTGTCCAATTAAAACTTAATCACCAAAATCACCCAGGGTTGCCCTTTAACTCAGCTGTCTTCATTTTTCACAATATTATGGCTTCTTAAACCAATTAGTCTCTTTTACACAGCTTTCTTCTAAATCATTCCTCCTCCTCCATCCTTGGAAATTCCCTTCAGTCTGTAGCCCTTGCATGAAATTTTTCCAGATGGAATTCAATTGTTTCTACATACTCAAGCATGTTATCACTGTCCTAGAGACTTTTTGTAGTTTTCCAACTATATAGTATTTATGTGCATTTGTCTATATGCTATAAATAGTAAAAGAAAAAATATACTAAAACTTAAATCTTCTGTATAATAACCTTTGTACCTTTAAAGGATAGAACAAAGAAGCCCTTAGAACTCGATATCTTGTGTACCAGTCAAATGCTCAGACTGTGCCGGAAATACTTTTCCTGGGTCAATAAATGTTTCTAGGATGCCCCTTCTTGGAGTATTGAATTTAAAACCCTTTCATCAGTACCACTCCCAATGAGCCTTCAAATTGAAAAGTACTGTTTGTCTGTATGGTTGTGATTCCTAAGTCTACTCTGACTTGACTAATATTGGGGCTGTTTCTAGAAGGCCTCCTTGATGTGAACTGTATGAATTAATGAAGGAACAGAATCTGATTAAGGTTTTGATATATGTAAAGTACCATGTTAAGTGCTAGGGAAAATCTGAGGTAACCCCTAATCTCAAGGAGTTCACATTCTAATGTCTGAACATTTTATCATTCTAGAATTACACTACAGTCTAAAATATAGGCGAAGAAAAAGAAAAAAAACAGCCTTGCAAAATATTAAAGTTAGAAAACAGAAGGTACCAGGAGATTCGAAACTCACTCATTTATCTCAACGACTTATCTTCTGCAACAGGGTAAAAGTACCAACATGAAAAGCACAAGAAAATAAAAGGAAATGAAAAACCAAAAGTACACTTTAGACAAACCACAAAAGCATGCATTTCCCCTCAAACAACTTATCCTTGTTGAACGTAGGTTTGCCTGTGTTTTCTCCAAGTCACCTAAGAAGCTCTAGGCTTCCTTTGTATTCCATTATCTGATTTAAGAAGGCTTTCAGGGTCCAGAGCTGCTCCTTCTTACCTCTTTGAAGAAGTCACAAATCATCAAATGGACTGCTTGCCCCACTGTTTACAATGGAAAGAAGTGTCTTTTTAAACACTTGCAGAGAACTCTGAGCCTGGCTTCAGTGGCACATCAGCTAATGAACCTATTCATCCTTTGCTTCTTTCCCTCTGGATCCAAAGGGCCAAATCACCCTCATCCAAGCCACCCCCTGACTAAACAGGCACAGAAAAGCTTTTAAACTAGAGGCAAATGTTTCACAACTTCCAGAATTAGCTCGACTTTTGACAGTCAAGAATCAAAGCAGGTTCAAATCACCATATTCGACCTTAAACCCTTTTCTGTACCAGAGGGAATGGTGGCAGCGGGTGAATTGATATTCAGGGGATATTCTTCCCTTCTCAAGGCACAGTCACATCCTATACACATCAGTGATGCTGAACTTAGGCTTCAATCAAGCAAAAAACCATAGGAAACATGAGGAACCCAGGGCTGAAGCAAGCCTCTTCCAAGACCTCGTTTACTTCTGAGATTATAGGACGAATCAGGGTGATCAAAATGCTGATACACCAGAGCTGGAACGTACCTCAGAGAACCTCTGGCCTAAGACACATCTGAATAGAAACCCCTTCATATGATCAAATAAGTTCATATCTGTAAAGCCCTCAGCATAGGACCTGCCTGGCACATAGTAGGTGCTCAATCTTTTCCCTTTCATATCTCTGATGAGGGGGTCATTCAGTTTTTGCTTGAAGACCTTCAGTGACTGGGAACCCAACCCCCTCCTGAGGCAGCCCAAAGGTTGGGAAAACACTGCCAGACTCAGCAATGGAGAATTATTCAGAAACTGAGAAAAAGGCAGCTAGGTGGTTCAGGACAGAGCGCCAGGCCTGGAGTCAAGAAGACCTGTGTTCAAATCTTACCTCAGTCACTGACTTCATAGACCTGGGCAAGTTGCTTAACCCTGTTTGCCTCAGTTCCCTCATCTGTTAAATGAGCTGGAGAAGGAAATAGGAAACCATTCCACTGTCTGCCAAGAAAATCCCAAATGGGGTCACAAACAGTGAGACACAACTGAAATGACTGAACAAAAACAACACAGAGAAAAAGCAAAGATTTAAATGGAAACAACTACCACTGGAAAAGATAAGTGGACAAAAATGAATTTAGCAAATAACCTCAGCACTCTTGGCTCTTCCTAAGCTGACGATGTTTTCCTAACCTCCAGATCTGTATTGCTGGGCTCAGATATAGAGGCATCCCACTTTCAGTTTCATCCCACACTAGTCACCGTGCTTTCTTTTTTCAGAACACAGCCCTGGGGGCATGCTTCATATAAGCATGACCATCTAAAATTTTTTAAGCATTACTCCACCCAATAGTGTCATCAAAAAGCCTCACACACTCCCGGCCCCCAAGACAGAACAGATTTCACAGACACTTCTTAGCACGCATGGTACAGAACAGAAATTTAGTTGCTCAATTCAAATTACTAGGGATATTAATTTTCTAGTTAAGACAATAAATTCAAGTGAATAGGTTACCAGTATTCTGGGAATAAAAAGTCAGACCAGGCAGAGTAGAGGAGCAGTAAGATTTGAAATGAATGGCCTGTTTTCCTTCCCCACCTCTCCCTGCCCCTCCTCCCAAATCTTTGGTCTCGGTCCAAAGTTCCTTGGAAACTCTGCCCCTAAGTGAATGAGGAAACACTATCATAGAACTGACTTCCCAAAGTAATGTTCATTCAATAAGTTAAAGATGACTTTCTGAAGGCCGGAAACATTCATTTTCAGAAAAAACACTTTATCAATTTGAAAACTCAAAACTCCAACTGAACTGAAACCAAAGCCTGTGTCAAATGAGCAGCGATGGGCAAGGATTCGGGAGTGCAAAAAGGAGCACTAGGACTCTGAAGAGAAAGCAGCCGAGGGCCAACAGAGATAGGAGAGTTGGCTCTGCAGTCTCAACCTTTATTTAAGAGCAGAGGCATCTCTTTGCAGGAGGGAAGATGGGGCCCAGAATAGGTGGGGTGGTTTGTGGGTCTTTGGTACTTCATCGTGACCACAGAAACCTTGTTTGGAGCTCAGTTCATTTCCACTGCACTTGAGCACATTGACTGGTCATGACTTGGGGCTCTGGATGCAAGTCCTGACCCTGTCTTCTGGCAGCTAAGAAATGAGGGCAAATAACATTCGTGATTGTGGAGCCCTAAAGAATAACTCTGTTTTATTATCATGATTTCTAGGGAAAGAACGAGTCAGCCAGTTCAGGGCAGGAAACACACGGCTCCACTTAAGTTCCGAATTTCTTCCGTTTGATGGGTGGTGGAAGCTGAGCAATGATGTCTTCCAAAGGCCGCTCCACTGCCACCAGTGTGCCTTCATCCAAGAGATCCATGAAGAGCAGAGGCTGTAAATTGAGGAGAGGACAGTGACCCCACTGGGGAGCTCCAAGGCCCACACCTTCCCCATCACCAGCAGTCAGTCCAGTCTGAAAGCAGCTTGCCCACTGAAGCAAACCATGTCAGCTCTCAAAGCCGCACCTGCCTTAGGACTGAAAGTCACTCTACTGCTAAAATACAGAGGCCCACATGTAGCTCTGGGGCACACAGCTACCCATAAGGGATTGACTGTATTGAAATATCTATGAGTCAGGATCAACTGAAGGTTTTAGGGAATGGTTTTTCAGTATCAGATCACTAGATTAGCAGCAGCTAGGTGGCACAGCAGATAGAGTGCTAGGCCTGGAGTCAGGAAGTCCTGAGTTCAAATGTGATCTCAAGACACGTACTAGCTGTGCCACCCTGGGCAAGTCACTTAACCTCTGTCTGTTTCCTCAACTGTAAAATGGGGACAATAATGGTACCTTCCTCCCTGGGTCAAAGGAGATATTTGTAACTTAGCACAGAGTAGGCACTATATAAATGCTTCTTCCCTCCCTTTCCCATCACCAATACACTCAAAAGCTAACCCAATCAGAACTTCTGAACCTGTCTCCTAATGTCTCAAACAGTCTAAACAGTAATTAAAACAGGGGCTATAGAAAGTGCACTGAGTGTGAATACAAAGGATTTGGGCTTATATACCAACTCTAATACCTATGGGACTGGCAAAGTCAATAAACTTTTCTGGGATTCAGTGCCCTCGTCAGTAACATTACCAGAACTAGACAGTCTCTCAGGTCACTCCCAGCTCCAAATCTAGGATCCCAGCAGAATATGTACAATTGAGGAAATTAAAGAAAACACACCTTTTCTGAGCCATAATGAGCCTTGGTGGAGGTAGAGGGAAGTTCTTAACTTCCTAGTGCTTAAACACTATCTTGGGGGATATTCTCTTTCAGTTTTTACAGAAATGTGGACAACAGCTGATCTCAGGTGCCAGCCTCTCTCTGCATTTGTATTAAAATCTACGCAGGGGTGCTGTTTTTCTTTGGCAGGGGCTAGTTAACTCTCCAACTCTCTAACACAAATGCCTTGCTCCCTTTTCCTACTACTGGCTCACTGCAGTCCTCTAAAAGGTTCCTTTCTGCTGTCCTAGGAACCCAAACTATAAAAGGGCTTCACTAAAATTCTCAAGCTCTTTGGATGCAAAGTCTACAAAACCTTTAATTCAGGGCTTTGAAGCATGGGCTTTTAATATCAAACAGACCACCCAGGTATAAAAAAACCAAAAACACTTTTCTGATTCTCTCCGAGATAGTTTAGAAGGAGGGGGATGGGCTGGATAACCCTGAAAATTTCCTTGTCCTAGGATTTGAAATTCACTATGACCCTGAAATGCTGAGGCCTTTGACTAGTGCAATAGGGGTTTTGTGGCCTGCACTACACTATCTTTATTTTCTTTGTAAGAATAACATGGAGCTCATCAGATCATTAGAGCACCAACCTGAAGTCAATAGCCCTTAAGAGACTCTCACCTGGAATTTCTTAGAGATCTTGAAGGCATGGGCATGACGCCTCCTGATATTTTCAGATGCCTCCCTTAAAGAATGCTGATTGAATAAGGGAGTTTTGTCATCTGGAAGTGGCTAAAAGGAAAAAAAAACACAACATATTTAAAACTTCGATACTCTTGGGTTTCTGCTTGTCATTTCCTGTCCACGCCATGCATGCCAATATTTTCCTGTGACCATGCTGAATTTAAATGCCCCAACTTTCACTTTCTGCTTGTATCAGAAAGGAGTTCTGGCCCCTCTTCCCAGGCATGCACACATCTACTCCACCAGTTAGACCAAAGGTCAACCCTGTCGGTGACAGTCAGGGAGAAAACAAGCCAGCATTCACAGGAGCTCAGCTAATGCAGGCTTGCATCTGAGATTCAGCCCTGCCTCAGTGGGTTTAGGCCCCTCCAACATGCCACTGACACCCCAGGAGATGCTTTCTGGCCAAGCAAATGAAATTCCACCTTCTGACTTCCTTGGGAAATAGCTATGTCCAGTGTGTGGAAGAGCTGGGCCTGGAACCAGCTCTCTGGGCTCGCTTACAAAGAGGCAAGCAGGTAGGAGGAGTCCTTCCTGTATCACTCATCTCTCAGAAGGCACTTGTCAGCCAGCTCTCCCACACAGAGAGCTCTCATCAGCCCGATGAGGCAGGTCCCTTGTACAAACTGTAGTGAATAACTTGTTTTTAGCCATCTGCTTCCCCCATGTTCCACACACCCCCACGTTCACAGATACAACAAAACCATTACTGTGTGTTATAAGGTGCTCTGAGCTCATATGACAAGTGCTATTTGTGGAACACAGGGCTGTGGGGAAGGTGCCTACCCAAGAGAAGCACTCAGCAGTGGGATGATTCAAAGCAGCACTTGGCCAAGTCTGAAGGATAGCACATCCCACCTAAACCCTGGTGATGCAAAAGAGCATTCTGCGAGGTGGATTTAATTCAGCGATTACAGCCATTTGCCTCTTACTAACTATGCCACGCTAGCCACAAGCAGCCAAGACGCCAGCAATGCAGAGCATCACTCAGGGTCATCTCAGGCCAAGTGGATCACTGAGATTTCCCAAGAAGTTAAGCATGGCACCACTAATCTGGTCTGCCCCATTAAGCAGCCAGATCAGCAAAAATAACTCACATTTACACAGTATTCACAACAACCCCATGGGGTAGTTAAGTCAGGCATTACTGCATGTGGGAAAATCTACCCCATCCTGCTCTCCTTTTCTTAGGTTAGCCAAAGCTGTTTAGCAAGGAAGATCCTGAAGGAAGAGAGGGCCTCACCATGGACTTATCAATGATGCAGAACATGTAGGTGTCATGAAGAAGGATGTGTGTGGGCCTCTTGGGGTGAAAAGTGATGTGGGTGATGGGGGTATCCCTTTCTAGCCAGAGGTAGTGAAGTCCATGCTTCTGAACTTTCCGGCTCCATTCCGTGTACTGTTTTTGGGGGATGCTGAACTCAAAGACCTAGTAAAGAACATGAGGAGACGATAAAAGTTACCACTGTCCTAAAGAACTTCCTGAAGTTTCCACACAACCTCAGTGCAAACCATTAAGAACTCAGATGCCTGTGTAAAGGAAAGAAGTGTCATGGGGGTCTGACCAGTACTTTCTAGGACACTCTGATGATGGACACCAAGCCATAGTATTTAACAAAGGGCTTAATCAATGCCAAGGAAATGTGCCAAAATGGCAGATAAGCTTTGGAGAGCACCTTCCTTTATCCCCAGAGTAAGGATGAACCCAGAAGGACTCAGGTTTCACCTGGTAAGAAATTCAACGAAGATGAATAAGCAGTCATTTCAGAGGCCGCTGGAGGATGGAAAACTACTGCTACCTCTAACATTAGCCATAGGAGAAAGAGCTTCACATGCAGGGAAAGCCAGAGAGTTCTCATGATTATCTGCTCGTCAGAGTTTGTGTGGCAGAAAGGGCCACCTACATGACACTTCTAATGCTGCTTCTGCCATGGAATACCTTTATGACTTTGTAAGTAATTTAATCTTTCTGTGTCTCTGTCAAATATAAAATGGTAGACAAAGCAGAGATGCAACAAACTGTGGGAAGGGATGATGGTCTCTAAAATCCCATGCTCTAACTCTGGCCATTATGTATCTCAAGAAAGTAAAGTGGATTTTGTCTAACATGCCACCATAGTCTGGGGACGGGATGGTAAGACTAGGATTATCCACCACTATTTCATCAGGCATCTGGCCAGCCAGGGTAACCACCCCAGCCTTGGCCAAATTAACACGATAATCCTGGGACCCCGGACCACACGCTCTTATTTTATCACTAAGGTTTCCAGTTTCCTGCCTCCCCACCCCTCAAAGGTTCCTCAGTCTCTCACCTGCTGGTCTGCGTGAGCGATCACAAGGTTGTTGGTGTCAGGTGCAATGGCCAGGGCTGTCACAGGGAAGTTGTAAGCAGGCACTGCACAGTGAGGCTGAGGAAAGCAGAGAGAACAAGACACTGGGCCTAGGGACTCCCTGGCCCATTCTTACTGTTCTAAAACCACTCCCTAGATCCCAACGCAGAGACCAGTTCTTCTTAAACTGTGGGTCACAACCCCATATGGGGTCTTGAAAAATTTGGCAACAGTAAAAGGTTTCTGAATGCTCAGAGACCAAAAATTAATTAAAAATCGAACATGTAATGAATCTGAGGTGTTTCTGGCAGTGTTTGCCTGTGCTGGATCTTACAACTTGGTTCTGAACACAAGGCATGCGCACTTTGCACTGCATATGCTGTCACAACCACACAGAGCTGATGAAACTGGAAAAGGGGTCTCATGTGGAAAAAGTTTAAGAAGCCCTGGCGTAGATTATACATACTTGAGAGGGCATCAGTCAAGAGGCTGAATAGTAAATTTTTATGTACCAACATATGGATACAACAACTTGCAACTATAAAGCTTACTTTCTTCTATGTGGCTGGAATTGTTCCTAAATTCTGAACCACTGAGGTTACATGTTAGTTGTGGATAGAGATGGCCTCTGAGTCAGGAAGACCTGTGTTCAAGTCCGGCTTCTGACAAATACCAGCTGTATGACCTTGGGCACGTCATTAAGCTGCTCAGGGTCCTGGGGTGGCCAACCATCAAAGACTCTTTAAGTTGCAACCCAGCTGCCCATCTACATTGGCACAAGGAGCCTCTTACATCAATGAAATCCTATGTCTAGACCAAAAAACAAATAAACAAACAAAATCTGGACCCACCTTAAGATGCTTCAAATCATAGATACTGACTCCGCTACTCATACCAGCCGCAGCCAACCAATTCCCATCTGGGCTTACTGCCAACAGAGACATGGCCTCCAAGGTCCCTGTGAGAAGAGAAGAACTTGATGGAATCTCTCAATGCCCCAGCCAACTTGCTAACTTTGCAAATACACCTTCAAAGTGAGCCACTTTTCAGGTTGTCAGAGTGAGACAAGAGAAATGGACTTATCCAGGGCAGAGTCAAATGCTGCCAGTTCTGGTAACTGGGAGCTGAGGTCAAGCGCACAGCTGTTAAGTACACTAATTATAAAAATGCAAATGTATAACTTTTACCAATTTTCTAAATTCCTTTCCCATTTTTTTTTTTAAGTGAGTGACAAACGAGTACTACATTCAAAAGACTTGAACTTTTATTTATTCATTTCAGTTGCGTCCAACTCTGTGACCCCATTGGGGTTTTCCTGGCAGAGATACTGGAGTGGTTTGTCGTTTCCTCCTCCAGCTTACTTGACAGACGAGAAATCTGAGGCAAACAGGGTAAAGTGACTTGCCCAAGGTCACACAGCTAGTCAGTTTCTGAGGCTGGGTTTGAACTGAGGAAGATGTATATTCCTGACTCCAGGCCCAGTACTCTTATCCCTTATGGCGCCACCTAGCTGCCCTGATTTGAACTGTAGTTTTGTTCAACCTTACCACAATAAATACAAAGTGTCTACTTCATATCCAGGACTGTGTTACACAATGAAATAGAAGACTGAATCATACGTGAATTACATAATGATGCAAAGTATCAGGCATCAAACCATGGAGCCTCCACAACACTTTAGGATCTTAAGGAGAGGAGTTATAGATGCCCAGTTCATGAAGCAAGTTTACAGACGGAGGGCCCTGCTGCTCAGTGGAGGTGGGAAGGAATAGCACTTTTAGAGAGAAACTCAGGCTATGGTTTTGACTGAAGTGCAAGGCTGATGGGGTCACCCCCCTCCTGGCTCTCCTGGCCTCTGGGGAGCTTTCATAACCAGGCTCACCACACAGGACTCTACATGCTCTGACATCTGGCTCGGAGAGACCACTCAAGCTGCCTCTTTACAGATCACCCCCCCTCTTCATCTCAAGGACCACCTACTCTAGGAAGTCTTCCTGATTCCAACTGTAGGGCCTTCTCTCTTACATTACCTTCTATTAACCACTTTGTACATGTTCTCCTTACACCCTCCCCAACCCCCCAAACATATGTTCCCTATGAATAAGGACTGCCTCACTTGTATACTAGCCAATGTGGAGTTCTGAGTCACAGTTCACAATCTGCTTGGCCACACACCGACCCTCTGAGCCTCCTTACACTTCACTTTACTTCATACACTCTCCCCACCAGTTAAACAGACCTCCCTCCCACTCTTCCCCCTCAACGCTCCCTCTCCCAGTCCTTCTCGCTGGCTGCCCTCCATACCCAGGATGTGCTCCCTCCACCTGGAAGCTTTTCTTTCCTTCTAAGCTCTGGGGCCCCCTTCCACAGAGTCTTTCCTGCATTTACTGTGGTCACACACACAGGCTCCCTGTTCCCCAACAGAATGTGAGCTCCTTGAGGCAGGGGCTCTTATGTGCCCAGTACCTGGCTCAGAGTAAGCACCTGCTGACTGATAACGGTGAGAATACATACAATCCATTTAGGAGCCAGAAAGAGATTATTCACAGGTTGAGTAAACTGGAAAGTAGGTGTTGGAGAATTGTGAGACTGAAGGCTAGGATGATAAAGATTTGGTGACTGGTGGGTTCTGAATGGCAGGAGGAAGAATGTGAATGTTCACTGTTGGGCACAGCCCAGGGTTGGGCCTCATACTGTTGCTTGGCTTAAAGGAAGCCACAGGAAGCTGTTTTAGGTTCTTTGGCCCCACTGGAGCTCCAGTCAAAATGTAGACAGAAAGCATGGAGCTTGAGAAGAAAAGCAAGGCATCTCCTTCATTTACAAACTGGATAATCAACCCTTAAATTGTCCATGTGGTCACACCTACCTACATACCTAACTACAGTCTGAACCATGGCAGCAGAAGGTGATGCTATTTATGGCAGAAGGGTGGACAATGCCAATAACCCCACAAGTAGCAGGTTTCTGTTGCTTGCTCAGCACATTTCCTTTCCTATTCTGACACTGCTCAAAGTCTAAACTTTAAACCAATGTATTAGTACGTGCTGCCAGGTGTGTGAAGGAAGATGTGGGTGGAGAATGAGAGTAGGTTTCTGGAGGATGGTGCCTCCCAATGCTAGAGATGCTGCTGTACCATATGCTGGGAGAAAGTACCACAGAAAGCAGTCAGAGAACGTCAACACAGGCCACTGCTTTTCATCCTACACTTAAATTAGCCAATGAGTGTGCCCGTTATGGAATAAAAACAATACACAAAAGTGACCCTCCGAGAGATGCAAAGGAAGGGGCTTGCAGCAGCTCGGTTTTTCCACTGGCTGAATTATGGAAGAAACGAGGGGATGGGGGAGCCCTGCAGGATCCATAGGATTCAGTCTTCATTTGGCAGAAAGCTCCGCCTCTAAACTGTGTGTTTGGGGGGTGGACAGGGAAGAATGGAGACAGGACAAATCCTGGGTGATGACGAAGCACACCTGACTGAGGGTGGAAGGTGTGCAGGTGCTTCAAGGCCCCCTCTGATAGCTGAACCACATGGAGACAGCCCTGGTTTGATGCCACAAACAACTTTGTGGAGTCTGCAGAGAACAAAATCTGGAGGGCAGAGTTCAGGAACTTGGGCACTTTAGAAACCTATGGTGGGCAAAAAGAAGAGTCAGCAGTCCATTTTCTGTGAGAATTTTCACATCTGAAAGAATACTTTGAAATAAAAATTCTATCACAGACAAATAAAGCCAAGGTCCTAGGATTTTCAGGATACATCTTGCCCGAGGTGAGGCACATACCATGTGCCACTGTATTGGAGTCCCCTTGCTAATCCATACTTGTTCTTCAACTCTTTTAACAAATAATACACCTGAGAGCCAGAAGACCCAAATGAGACTCCACAATTCATTTGTATACCAGGGGTTATTATTAACCTGGAGTCTGTGAAATTTTAAAAACTATTTTGAGGATTGTATTTAAATAAATAGAATTGATTTCCTCTGTAATCCCATGTATTTTATTTTGTGCATTAAAAAATATTATTCTGAGGAATCCATAAGCTTCCCCAGAGAGCCAAAGGGGCCCATGACAAAACTTTAGGAAGCCCATTGTAGAGTGGCCTTGGGCATCTCACCACCTATGATAGAATGGGAATCATGGGGTTCTCACAGTCTTCTTTGCCTGGTGCATCACAGGGAGAATCTCAAAGGGGAAATTCTTCCAAGGCAAGAACACCGGGCTGTCCTTCACTTACCCTTTTGATGCTCACAGTGTTATTTTCGTAATTCATCCGATAGAGATAAAACCTAGAAGCTGTAGAATAGGCTATCCAGCTTCCACAGGGGGAAATACAGCTGCAGCAAATATTCTCTGGACCCTGAGAATGGGGGAGTCAGAGCAGACAATCAGTAAAAGCAGCAGCACCAGGCTCACTTTGGCTTGGGGTTCTCTTAAGTGGCTATCAGTCCACAACAAGAAAGGGTTGCTGCAGTTGAGTTCAAGACTTCCAAAACAAAAAAATTAAACGTGAACATCCCAGCACTGCTAGCATCCAACAAAATAACACAGAGTTTCCCCTAATTCAGGTAAAGAAGAAGGTGAGGTGGGGGGTGGAGGTAGCTGGGTGTGATTTTTTTCTCCCTAGAAGAAGGCAGAATCACTAATACATGCTTGCTGAATGAATTCCTTTTGTAGAGGGGTTTCCTGTTCAGTAAGGGTTCTATGAGATGAGGCCTGAAATCCCTTCCAACCCTGACTTTCTGTGATGCTGACAGCCATTTACTTTATGTTTTAGGAGTTTGTAAATATGCTTTAAAGAATGATACCAAGACTATAATGCACTCAATTATTTGTTTCCTTAGGTCAGCAAACTGTGCTGCTCCATGTCCTCTGGCCAGAGCAGGGACAAGGAGTGTGGAATGATGAGGAGACATGAGGCACACAAACGCAACTTACACAAAAATAAATACCAGGCAAATGTAAATGCAGTGGGGTGGGATGGGGTGGAGAGGAGTGATCACTGGAGACCAGAAAGACTTTATATAGAAGGTGCAGATGAAGGACCCTTTGAGAAGAAACAAGGAATTCTACTGTCAGTTCTGGTGGGGTAAGAAGGCATCCCAGGGATGGGGACAGCCAGGGCAAAGACGTATAAACCAGAGACACAGAGCTGAGGAGTGAGGGCTGAACTGGAGGGAATGCAGAGTGTGGGGGAGGGGAAGTAATGAGCAGTAACCCTGGAAAGGTTGGTCATGGTCAGGTTGTGAAAGGCTTTGAAAGCCAAACAGAAGCCACATGAAAATGTTATCACTGGAGCATGAGAAGGGAGTGATACGGCCAGGCTTTGGGAAAATCACTTTTGACAGCTGAATGGAGGATGTACCAGATACGGGGAGATAACATAGGGTACACTACTTCAATGACATCCAGGCAAGACAAGGTGAGGGCCTGAACTGTGGGTGTGTGGGGGTGGGCTGTCTGAGCAGAAAGAAGGTAGTGGATTCTAGAGATGTTGTGGAGGAGGAAGTGAGATGGGCAAAGAAATAGCGGCCCTGTGAGGAAAGGGAGCAAAGAGTCAAGGATTATCACCAAGGTCAGAAGCCTGCATTACCAGGAGGACAAATAGGAAAGCTGGTGTATGGGGAAGACAGTGTGAGGAAGTGGCCTATGAACTCACAGTTAATGCAAATTACCTGGATGAGTGGAAACCAGAGGCTCTAATCCCATGGGAAAACCTGCATGGAAGTCCTGACCCTCTTTGTTCTGTTTCTAGGTAATATCTGACTTAGACAAAGGGTGACACCCAATAAACCCTCACAAATCTACGCCCCCCCCCCCCCCCACACTGACAAGGACTGCCCTTTCTTCAGTATCTTCCCCTTACAGGGGGACTGTTCCTTGGGACAGTCTGGGCCAAGGAGCTGTTGGGACAGATTTGGGTAGAGAGGGGAGTAGTTTTGGACAAACTGAGCTTGAGATGAACATGGGACACCCAGTCTGAAACCACCCACACACAGTGGTAGCTACATGACTACAGCTCAGGACAGGGACTAAAACTCAATATGTAATTCTGGCAGAGCCGGAAGATGTCCAACAGTTAGAATGTGGATGGAACATGTACAGAGAGCTTGGGGGACATGAATGATAATCCAGCAAAAGATGAAAAGGAGCAGTGGAGAACCAAGAGAAAGCAGCGTTCTGGTGGATGGCACAGGGGGGCCAGAGAGCTTAGGAAGGGGGAAGACCCAGGAAGGGAATCACATGTGGCAAGGAAGAGAAGACAGTTTTAGTGACATGAAGAGCTCAGAATGCAGAGTGAAAAGGACTTGAGATGGGAGGAAAGGAAGAAGTCGGAAGACACACAGAGTGAATGGTCAGGAAGCATGAAGGAGGATGAAGGCCAACTGGGTATTTTTTTCCAGACTACAGGGAAAATGCCCACAAACAGGGAAATAATAAGGATCTGAGAGACAATGAGAGAGAGAGAAGGAATGATTGTGTGGGTTTTCTCCTGGAAGAGATGGGAGAAGACAGATGTAAGCAAGTTGCACAACAGTGTCAAGGAAATAGAGGGAAATGTCCAACTCCTCCTGTCAACTAGATGACCTGCCCATGATAGACTAGCTAACTGCATGTAGATGTCATTCAATAAGTATTTGTTGGATGAATCAGTGAATCAGTAAATGAATTACAGATGAAATGAGGTGATTTCAGAACAGGAAATCAAAATCCTGCCTGTATTTCTGGCTCTGGGCATTAAGCTCAAGCTGCTTCTTACCTTTTTTTTGAGCTGAAGCAAATGTTCTGCATTTCTAGAGAGTGGAAGGATGTCCTCATTCTTTCCTGGAACAAGAAATCCCACTAAGGATTTCCCTCTTAATGAAGTTATTCCCCCACAGGACAAAAGTACACTTTCCCCTCTAAAACTACTTTGTTATGTATGAGAAATATCTTGAATCCTTACCAGAGTGGGATGAGGTACATGGAAAACCAGGCAGCCGTATGGCTGGCCAGTTACTGGCTAGCTAGTTAGTTCACAATCTCCTGGGGCTGAGAGAGAGGAAAGCCTTCAGCTCTGCCCTGGGCCCTATCCCAAACAATCACTCAATTTTAACAACTCCACCCCTGACCTTGTATCATGAGAATTCACCAGACCTGCTGGCAGAGTGGAAGCAGACTGAACCTGTCCTCTCTCTCACTTGCCCAGTGGGGCAGCTAAATAATAACTGATATTTCTACAATTCTTGAAGGCTTGCCCTATAAAAGTAAATGCAAAGTTAAGTGATTTGCCCACGATCACCTGAAGGCAGAACTTTGACCTTGGGACTCCCGACCCGATGCTTTCCTCTAATCAATTACTAAAGGTGTCAATGAGAAAATCTTTGAACCAGAAATGCTAAGAGCCCCTTTGCTTGCTCCCCAATCCTGTGCACAGTACAAGCCAAGTCACTTCCAGGCCCAGTCCCTCCTCTGTAAAGGGGGCGGCTCCCTCAAGTTCCAGGCTTCTGGCTCTGGTTCATGATGCCACCCCTTTAAGTTTCAGTTTCTTAATCTACAAAACAAGAGGCTAGACCAAGTGATGTCCCAGTGACCCTGTCAATTTTAAAATCATATATGTATATATAAACTCTACACTATCACTGTTTAACATCAACGGGGCCAAAATGTGGTCAGCCTAGAGTAGGCATCTAATATGGTTTCCCAAACCTGCTGGACTATGGCTCCAGAGGGCCAGATCAGAAATTCTGACTTATCCCAGCTCTAAGCTTAAAGGACATCCTGAGTTGGTAGCTCTTCCTGTGGAGAGGCTCTTTGGGGACTGAGGGCCAGGGCATGGGGTATGTAAGAGGATGCATTCTGTAGAAACCCAAAAAGCCACATCCATTTTTCCAGATCATGCCAATTGTTCCTTTCTTTCCATGACTCTGATATTTTTCTCCTTAGTATCTATGACTTATTCCCAGGAAGAAGATGGCACCCAGCTCACCAGCTGCATCAGTGGTTCCTAATCGCCAAAGTTCCAAACGCTGAGGAAACTGGAAGAGGAGGAGCTGCATCTTCTTAGCACAGGAGATGAGACGCCGCTGTGGGCCAAGAATGATCATCATCAGGGGTTAGATTTAGATTTAATTTAACTTAGATGTTCCACATGCAAGCCTAAGAAAAACATCTTAGTACATTACATAAAGCTGGAACTAAAGGGCTTTAACAAATCATTATCTGGTTTTCATTTTTGTTCAATTCAACTTTTGCTCAAAACAGAATAATGCAAAAAAGGAAAGGGAGAAATTGGACAAAAGAAAAACACGAGTGTGCAGCAGAGCAGACACAATGATGGGTTTGGTGTCAAGAGAATCAGGGTTTCAGTCTTGGCTCTGCAGCTTCTCAGGTGCTAGTGTGGCCTTGGACATGTGACCTCCCTTCTCTGGGCCTAAATGATTGACACTGCCCCTTCCAGCTCTATAAGCCTGACCCTGCTGAGGGGAGAAAATGTCTGTCCTGCTCACCTCCCCAGGTAGGAATCACAGGACCACAGGATCAGAGGACTGATTTAGCTGAAAACAGCTGATTATAGTTAACAGATAACCAAACACTTTGTAATAAAAAGGGGCCACAGACTAAAGACAAAGGAGATAGAAATCATTTTTGCTTTCACTATAAAAATCAACCTTTTTAAAATAACAGCTTTGAAAGGATAGATGGCATTCATTATCTTATAAAATGGTGACACTGGCAAGTTCTAATCCACATGCCTAATTTCTAATGTCTAAAAAGTGTTTGCAAGAATAGACATAGCCAGAGTATTTGGGCTGAAAAAATAAGATACTGATAAATTTTTGTTACAATCTAGAGCAATGCAAAGATACACGATATGTACTCGTCATTGACTTTCAAGCAAGTAGTCACATAACAGTGGCATAGAAGATACCAGTAATGAACGTAGCTTTGGAGGAGGAGGTCAAATATCCAGAGTCAAGCTAAGAAACAGCCCAAGTGCAGCATGCACAAAAGCACACTGGCTAAGTCCTCTATCAATGGTCTAGGGAAAGATACGGACAAGGATCGCACAGAAGAAGGTATAATGGGTAACAAGAACCACCAATGGAGCACAGATCCATCGATGTGAAAATACCACCATAACAACCACACATGCAAAGGGCATGTTTTGTTTTTTTTTTTTTAAAAGCTTCTTACATGTGGGAAGGTGATTTTCCGAAGTGCAGCATCATAATTCTTGACCTCCACCTTTTCCATGAGTGGACGGATGACTAAATGGGCATCCACACCTCCAGAGATCAATGCAGTTGGGCTGTGAGCCACAGAGCGCACATCATGTGTGTGATACTGGAAGGGTTTCGTTCTCACCCACTGGCTCTGTTTGCCGTCCGACCTTGAAGGGATCAGCTGGAAATGGAATATAGTTCCCTCGGCTGTGCCCACCACCATGCTGTCTTCTTTCTGGGAGATGAAACCATCAGGGAGAAAGAAAGATGGAGAAAGCAAAGTCAGCAGCCTTGGGAAGGCTCACCATCAACTGCTCACTTTTGGCTATGGCCGTTCTAGGACTTTGTTTATACTGTCCGCTTTTGGTTCTCACTCATTTATTGGAACACAAGCCCATTGATGGAAGTTAAAGTTTATGAATAAAAAACTTTCTTCTCCCTGCATCTTAGGGATGTTGTGGGTGGTTTTGGCAGCATGGGCAGGGAGACCCTGCTGGAGCGGGGGATCTGCCTGGGCTGAAGAGGGGGGAGGGAATAAGGGGTGAGGCGCAGCAGTAAATCCACAAGGCCAATGGAGCCAGAGTCGATGACAGGAGTGTGTTCAGTAATAGTCATGCCACAGTGCCCCCTGCTGGCCAATAACGAAGAATGCGGCTACCTGTAGAGCTGGGGTGCTTGAGCGGTCACCTGTTCAGAGGGTGGCCTTGGAAGAGCTCCAAGGAGGAGGCGCCCTGTGCCTTTGCAATCCACTCCGGCCACTGCCTACCGGCCACCCTGCAAACCACTGGGAGGCTTTTCTCGGTCTCGTCCACTACCCTGTTCTAAGCTTCCTTGACAGGAAGGCCTTGTACCCACACAGGTCATTCTTTTCTCTCTGATATGAGGAAGGAGATGAATGATTCAAAGTAATACAGTGTGAATTTAATTATCAAGCTGTGCCCAGAAATTCACAAAGCTAAATTAATTATGAGTCACTGAAATTTTTAAGACCGTTGGCATGCTGGCAGTCAGTATGCCTCATGAAAACAGCATTGGAACTGAAGGTAGCAAACAGGGTGAGGTCAGCTATTATTCACTAGCCCTGCAGCCTCATCCAAGTCATGTGAACCCAAGAGCCTTAGTTTCCTCATCTGTAAAATGGGGGATTGCACTAGATGATCTTCAAGATGCTTTCGAGCTTTAAATTCTCTTAAACACCTTTAGAAAGGGAAAATGAATGTTGGGACAGGTTGCAACTGTAAAAAGGTTGAAATGCCTGAGTGTAGAAAGAAAATCTAACAGCCTAGCAAAACTGCATCATGTCATCTGCAGCAAGCATGAGACTGTTGGTGAGAAGAAATATTTCCTACACAAAGAAAAGAATCTACTGTGAAAGTGATTTTGGTGTCAGTTCCATTTATTTTTGCTGCTCAAAACTCACCAACTACTACTCAAAAGAACCCAACTCCATTTCTGCTCTCCACTTGGCAGCCCTCACTTGACTAGAACACAACAGAGGGAAGACTGGGCCAGCCATTAGAAGGATCAGGCCTAGCTTGGACACTTACTGTATGGGTCCAGGCAGCTCATCTCACCTCCCTGAGTCTCTGTCTCCTCATTTATAAAATGAAGACAATACCTTGCCCTAACAGCCCCACAAAATTGCTGTGAGAAGTGACATAATGTCATGTAAAGCATAGTATAAACCAGAAAACACTAAATGTCAACTGTCATTACAGAGAGGGAAGAAAATCATAGCCACTGACTGAGTCTTCCTAAAGCTCACCTTCTCTCACAGAGACTCACACAAATTAGAGGAAGGGGAGATGGACAAGGAGATCAGCTCACCTAAGTTATTCTTTTCTGGGGGCTTTTTAAGATTCGTCAACATCTAGTAATAAGCAACTAGGAAGCAGTGGAGAAGGCAAGTGTTCTGCCTTGCTGACAAGCAGCGTGTCTCCATGAAGGCTGAACCATCAAAGATTTACAAGAAGCTGACCCTTCACTGCTCCTCTCTTTGGCAAATTGTTGTCTGGCTTTAAGTTCCCACTCAAATCCCTCCTTCTACAGGAAGCCTTTCCTAATCCTCTCAATCCCAGTGCTTTTCTTTTTAAAGTTATGTCATATTTGTCCTGTATGTACACATCTGTTTGCATGTGGTCTTCCCCATTAGACTGTAACACGCTCCTTGAGAGCAGTGCCTGGCATATCCTTCATGGCTGTTGTCATTTTTGTTGTATCAACTCTTCATGACCCCATTTGGTGTTTTCATGGCAAAGATACTTGAGCAGGTCGATATTTCTACAGTAGGCACTTAATAAATGTTTAATGATTGATTGACTGACTCTTCAAACCAGAATAATGGGGGGCCTGAAAAGCAAATGGCACTGAAGATGCTTTGTGAAACTCCAAAAGGGAAAAAGTTTGAAAGTAGGAAAATACAGGTGTGTGGAAGGCTAAATTATACCACAGGGAAAGCAATGTACTGAGTTAAGACCACATAATTTCAAAGGTCAAAAGAACTTTAAAGATGATCTAATCCAACCCTCTCATTCTGTGGATGAAGAGATAGAACTGGGAAGCGAACTTGCTCAAGTTGATTTCTTAACACAAATCTGCTCATATCCAATTCAAACAAGAGAAAACACCATTTTCTAAGGCATCACTTCACAGTAAAGGAGAAGATGGGAAGTGAGAAGTCAGTCCTCTGGAAAACCTCAAGGATTCTTGACCTCCTTCCAAGAGCAGTCCAGGTCTGCTCACTATCACAGGGTCTGGAGAGAATCTCTCTGTAGAGGAAACAACCAGCTCACTGAGGGGTGAAAAGGCACTGGTGGCTGACATCAATGCTTGATATACTTTCCTAGACCTATCCTCCAGAACAATACTTATCCTGAGGTAGATTCAATGCTGGTAACATCTTCTCTAACACCCTGTCTAGTTTTCTTCTTGTGATCCTAAACAGCAAATCTGTTAACAAACCAGTTTTGCAGACAGTCATACATTCTGACTACATGGAAAGCATCGTGCTAAGTGCTGGAGATTCTTGTCCTCACAAAGCTTACAATGTAACAGGGAGGACAGAATATACAATTCAATAAGCAATATTATATGATAGACACGAAGGGGGAAAAACTTCACTTTTACCTCAGTGCTGTGCAGTAAGTAATAGATGTCAGTATGTAATCTTGCAGATGAAGAAACTGAGGCTCTGAGAGATCAGACAACTTGCCCAAAGACCAGCACGCCTCCCACTAGGCCATGTTACCTCTAGTACCAATGTTTGAGTCTTGCTGCAAAGACTTAACACACAAACTATGAGTGTAGGTATGTA
This sequence comes from Notamacropus eugenii, assembly GCF_028372415.1. Lineage (NCBI taxonomy): Eukaryota > Metazoa > Chordata > Mammalia > Diprotodontia > Macropodidae > Notamacropus > Notamacropus eugenii. Next base: position 708,538,990 of record NC_092872.1, on the reverse strand, counting down.
CTCACCTCTGCTACAGCTATGGAAAGCACATCAGAGCTGGCAAGGGGATGTGTCTGCACGAGAGTGCCAGTCTCAGAGTCCCAGAACTGCACCATGCCAGCTGAGTCTGTGCTCACGATGGTCCCATCCGACAGGAAGGCTACCCCCCACACGACACACCTACGCCGCTGGGAGCCTGGGTGCCTCTTGTCCATTAACATCTTCTGGGTGGTATTACCTGAGAAACAAGCACACTAAGACAGTTGGCGGAAAATATGGCACAGGAAAAGCCCCCTTTATCTACAGAAAGTGAAACATGGAGTCTTCTGCCCTTCTTCAGCTCCTGTACCCAAACAGTGAAAACCCTGGGCTAATTAAGCTCAGCTCATAGAAGTAAATGCGTTTATAGCTTACATCAAAATATCCTTTGATCCTGACCACAGCCGTGTATGGTAAGACAAGTAAGACTTATTATCCCCATTTCACAGATGAAGACGGTGCAGCTCAGCCAGCTGAATGGGCTTGTCTCAAGTCCCCCAGCCTAGAAGGCTGCCAAGCCAGTTCTTCTGCTGGACTCCAAGTCCAGGGCTCTTCCCATTACTGCAGGGAATGCTAATGAACTAGTTCTCTGGGCCCAATCAGGAAAGTGAATGTACCCCAGTACAACCAGAGGTAAGTGGGAATAAATCACACCAAAACTTGTATGGAGCTCATAAAGCAGCTGCTAAAAAGACTAAAGGGAGGCTAAGCTATGAAGGTCCACAAAGTGATTTCTTCCAAGGCCTCAAACTGCTAATGCAAATCCTAAAAGACTTTTGTAACTTTTACTCTTTAAAGAAAATGTTTTTTCTTCTGCTTCATGCCACACCTCCAAGCCCCGATCTCTCTACCAAGAGATGGGAGACTCACCTCACCAACCATCCTTTGAAATCACAGGCACGGCATTCATCAGAGTTTGCACATCTTTTCATGAAACCCTGATCCAAACACACAAGATGCGCAATGTGAACTGAGAACAACAGTACCTGATCTGACATCAAGCACAGCAACGTAGTCTATGGATCCAGCTGCGATGTGGGTACCAGATGGATGCCAGCTTAATGAGAGGATTCGACCTGGCAGTTAACAAAATAGAAAAGAAAATGGTTTACAAATAAATAGCAATGAGTTCCACAGAGTTGTCTACTACAACTAGCTGCAGGGTCAGTATTATGCCTTCTGATCTCTATTTCCCCATATTCTAGCACGTTATGTAGTTCAAGATGCAATATACCTCTACCGTGAAGTCCTATTGAGCACATATAACAGGCTAAGCCCTGAGCAGTGAGAATCTAATGTTACTGATTAATACTGTAGAGAATGTAACACATTTCGGTCCTTATCCATTAGGAGATGCCATTTTAAAACAAGTCAATACCTACATGTTACACTATAAGCTACTGCTTTTAAAAAAAATCTTATTTAGTTTTTATGAGTAAGCTTAGATATTTTGTTTCAGGTTTGTTTTTTCAGGAAGGGAGAGTTAGCATGGATAGGTTGGAACATCCAGGGGACAAAGGACGGCCCCTCGCAGACATCAGATAAAACACAAAAACATTCCAACTTCTAGGAAAGGCCCTTTACCTTTCTGTCGTTCTAAAGTTCGTTCGAGCTGGATTTTGTCTGGGGCGACTTGGAACAACTTTACAGACCCATCCTCACAGCCGATCTGTTGAGGGGAAGGAAGAAAACCGAAAACATGAACATACGTGAAAAACAAAAATGCCGAAGTATTTTTTTCTTTTTAAAGAAAACATTTTGAAAGAGAGAGAATTTTGGAGTCAGGAAACCACACCCTACATACCCTGGTAAGCTAAACAGGCTCAATAGTGGTCTAAAAAGATAGGTTACAGTGATAAGGACAGGCCACATCATTCCTAAGCTAGAAACCCATCTTCTAATTGAGTCAAAAATATTTGCTGAATGTTCACTCACAGCAAAGCACCACAGACATGGTCCTGGTTGAATCAGAACGAGCAATGGTCTTGGAGTCAGGAAGGCCCTGGATTCAAATCCTGACCCTGATGCTCACTAGCTCCAAGCACTGGACAAATCCCTTAAGTCCTTCCTAATTTACCAAATAGGAAGAGGAAATGAAACCACTGACAACCATATGAAAGAATGTTCTACACTGGTAGTCAAAGTGGCCTTTCCTTAAACGCTCCGGAAAACACCCTTGAGGCTTTACCTCCTCACCCCACCCCCTTCTATTGTTAAAGATGACAGCTGGTGTCCTTTGTTCTTGAAGAGGACCAAAATGACATCACCATGATAAAGTGAAGTTTCACTGTGTCGCACATTGTGTGGCTGCTCAGACCAACATGAGCTCGGAATGCTCTACCACAGGTTGGGCACAGATAGTCCGTGTGAATATGTGGGGTGAATATCCCAAATTTGTGCATCCTGAGTTTATTTTGTGCTGTCACAATTCTGCTTTGCTCAAAGAGCATAGCACCTTTTCTGACGTAGGTACACCATGCTGAGCAGTCCTGTGCCAGTGTATCCCAAGCTGTAGCTGAATCCAAAGTTCTTGACAAAGACCTTGAAAGTGTCCTTGTATTGTTTCTTCTGGCCACCATGTGATTGCCTGCCCCATGTGAGTTCTCCACAAAACAGTCTTTTTGGCAAGTGTACATTTTGCATTTGAACAATGTGGCCAGCCCATCAGAGCTGCGCTCTCTGAAGCATAGTTTGAATGCTTGGCAGTTCAGCTCAAGCAAAGACTTCAGTGTGTGGTACCTTATCCTGCCAGGTGATCCTCAGAATCTTCCTAAGACAATTCAAATGAAAGCAGTTCAATTTCCTGGCATGGCATTGGTAGACTGTCCATGTTTCACAGGCATACAACAATGAGGTCAACACAATGGCTCTATAGAACTTCAGTTTGATAGTCAGTCTAATACCACTTCTCTCCCAAATTTTTCTTCGGAGTCTCCCAAATACTGAGCTAGCTCTGGCAATGTGTGCGTCAATCTCATTGTCAATGTATACATCCCTGGACAGTACATTACCAAGGTAATTGAACTTATCCACAGCATTCAAAACCTCTCCATTTGCTGTAACCAATGGTTCTATGTATGGATGGTGTGGTGGTGGCTGATGGAGAACCTGTGTTTTCTTGGTGTTAATTATTACGCCAAAATTAGTACAGGCAGCAGAGAACTGATTTATACTTTGTTGCATCTCAGCTTCAGAGGTTGCACTGAGTGCACAATCACCTGCAAACAGAAAATCATGCACCAACACTCCCTTCGCTTTGGTCTTGGCTTGTAGCCTTTTCAAATTGAGACCTTCCCATCAGTATAGTAGTAGGTCTTGGTCAGATTGACAAATGTTGCATACGGACCTCTGTTTTGCTCCTGGCGTTTCTCCTGGAGTTGTTGGGCGGCAAATACCATATTGACTGTTCCTTGGCCTTTTCTGAAGCCACACTGGTTCTCAGGTAGATGACCATCTTCCAGGTGAAGGATCAGCCTTTTAAGGAGGACTCTAGCAAGAATTTGCCAGCAATGACTAAGAAAGAAACTCCTCTGTGACTGTCACAGGACAATCTGTTCTTTTTACCTTTATAGAGATGGACAACGGAGGCATCCTTGAACTCCTTGGGGATATCCTCCTCTTGCCATATAACCTGGAAAATTTCAGTCAGCTTTTGTATGAGCAATGGTCCCCCTACCTTGTAAATCTCAGCTGGAACACAATCAGCACCAGGTGCTTTGCTACATGAAAGGAGCCTAATGGCCCTCAAAACCTCTTCTTCAATTGGAAGTTCAGCTAAGGAGGGATTGACTTCAACTTGAGGTAAATGGTCAATGGCCTCAGTACTGATTGATGATGGTCTGTTGAGAACACTATTGAAGTGTTCAGCCCATCTCTCTAGGATCATGTCCTTATCACTAATCAACATGGTTCCATCAGCACTGAGTAATTGTGATGCACCATAGGTTTTTGGTCCATAAATAGCTTTCAGGGAATCATAAAAGTGCTTTGGATTGTTATTATCAGCATAAAACTGAATTTCATCTGCCTTCTTACTGAGCCAGGAATCCTGCATCTCTCTAAGCTTTGCTTGTACTTTGATTCTGATGGAATTAAATGCTGCCTTCTTAGAGGAGGATGAACTATCCTGCTGGTATAGCCTATGGAGTTCTCATTTTTCGTTTGGCAGCTTCTGAATTTTCTCATCATTTTCATCAAACCAGTCTTGTTAATTTGTTAACTGTTAAAGATGACAAAGCCCCCAGAAGAGCTATGATGGAGTCCAAGCATTTGAAAGAATGATCCAGCATAAGAACAAAAGTCACCAAGTCAGACATACTCCACAACCTCATTGATATCACTACTGGGGACGATCCCAAAGAGATCAAAGATACTTGGAGAGGTTCCATAGAAGAGAAACTTTTTATGGTGTCAAGGAACAGGAAATTGTAGTACATGAATGTGATGGGTTCTTACTGACCATAACGTAAGATGGCACATGGGAAGAAGGGAAACATGAACTGAACCAGAGAGAAGTAAACAGACAAGAGAATACTACGTTATCTGACAGTAGAACGCTCATCATCTTCATCATGATTAATCAAATTTTTAGGGAACTACTGGTTCCCTACACATCCCTCCTCTTAAAAAGAGATGAGGCAGTGGTCTACAGTTAACAAATGAGACATATGCTATCAGACAAGGCCAAAGTGTTTATTTGTTTTGCTTCTTGTTTTGCGATAGGATTTTAAGGACAGGTCACTGGAAAATAAAACTGGTAGAAAAAGAGCACCAATAAGAACTTTCATTTTTTGAAAAGACAGTTACGGAAAAATAAATGAATGCAAACAGGATAAAAACAAAGTGTGAATAATCCCAATATGAGCTCCAATCCCATCAGTGGGAACATTCCAGAAGCAGGACAGGATAAAAATCCAAACTACCATATTCTGAAAGAGAATTTTACTTAATCCTCCACTGTCGTGCAGAGGAAACCTTAGTGAGCCCTCCCTAAAATGTCATTCTGTATTCATAGTACACACTCCCCTTTCCCCTCAAATACTGACCGCAAGGTATGAGCCACTTGGGTCAGCAGCCATGCTCCAAATGGGACCTCCAAAGCCATCTACAGAGTACTTGACACCCAGCTTTTCCAGGTCATACTCAATAATGTCACCATTGAGTCCAGCGCTGAAGAGCCGCTGCCCTTTTGCCCAGCACAGAGCTTCTGTGGATCGACCTTCATGGCCTGGGAAAAACTACAGAGATACAGAAATATTTTGTTTGGCTGTCAAATCATCATCATCACTGTCCTCACCATCATCATCATCTATTAATATCTACTGAGTAGTCAAAGAATGCATGGAATACGTATCACAACCCAAAACAAATGAAATAATCTGATTCTGAAAATATGTAGATGTTTTGGTTTTGCTTTCCGTGGAATGTTTGGTTTGGAGAAGTAGCGTGGCAGTGTGCAGAGCTGGCCCTTGAGTCAGGAAGGCTGGGTTCCTTTTCTGCCTGAGACGTCCTGACTCTGTGATCCCCAAGACATCCCACAACTTCTTAGTGCCTCAATATCTTTATGCAGCCCAGGTGCTCACAGATCTGATTCTACCTTCACAAAAAAGGTTTAGCTCTGATTCAGAGAAATTCATTAGGGATCTGAAAAGAAGAAACTAGCCAAAAATAATTAATAAATACTTGGGGTTGGTTTGAGAGACTAGAAATTAGGACAATTCATTTGAATGTCTGGGTCATAGGTTTAAGGCAAATCAGTGATTTAAATAGCATCTTACTAAAACCTCAAAAGGGGTTCCTCGCTATCTTGTTTTATTCTCACACCCTTAGATGCACAGTAGGAGACAGGTATATTTTCTATTTTTCTTTAGGGGAGACTGAGACACAAATAGGAGATTAAGTGACTTGTCCAGTACAGCTCTTCTGCCAGTCAGCTCCTTCCTCTTTCCACCAGGAAAGAGATCAGTCACTTTTACAAGTCCTGAATACTCCTTTATGGGTGCTGCTGGCTTAGGCAGGAAAGAAAATTAAAGGTGATCCATCAGTCAAACAATAAGTCAGCAAGCTTTTATGATGTTCTTTAATACGTACTAGACACTGTGCTCAGCATTAAGGATGCAAAGAAAGAGCAAAAACAGTCCTTGTCCTCAAGGAGCTTACATCCTAATGGGGGTAACTATATAAAAATAAATGGGTAAATGCAGAGAAAGTAGCCAAGGCAGATGGAAGTCAGAAGACTGGGGAATGGCAAAGGTCTGGAAGGACAGACCAGCAAAGACCTGCTAGACAGGGAGGTGTTTTACCAATCTTTCTAAAAAATATTTTCTTTTTCCCCAATTACATGTGAAAACAATTTCTAATGTGTTTTTTTTCAAATTTTTAAGTTCTAGACTTCCTCCCCACCAACTAGAGAAGAAGGCAAACTATTTGATATGTTATAAATGTGCAGTCATGCTAAACATATTTCCACATTAAGTCATGTTGTGAAAGAAAACACAGACAACTCTCCCCTCCCCCCAAAAAATAAAGTATATTTTATCAGTTTTAAATGAAGCCAGGGATTCTGAGAATATGTCGTTGGGAAGGAGAGCACTTTTGGAATAGCCAGCCACAAAGGCACGGACACAGAGTGTCCCTTTTAAGAACTATCTAGTAGGCTGGTATGGCTGAATAGGACAGTATCAGAGGGGAGCAGATGGTGAGAAACTGGTTGAGGAAGGAAGGGAATATGCTGTAAAAAGCCTGAGGCCCCAAAAAGAAAAATTTATAGTTGATCCTAAGAGTAAGAGAGAGCCAAAGGGTGGCACAGTCAGAGATCTGTGTTAGGAAAAGAACTCTGACAACTAATGGACTGGGGTGCGGAGAGCCCTGAGGTGGGGAGAGCCCTGAGGTGGGGAAACCAAGGAAAAAGCTACTGAGAGGCAATGAGGGTGGAGCCACATGCAAGAGTGTTATGGAGGAAAGATCTAACAACTGGTTGGGATGAAAAGCAAATGAGAGAGAGGGAAGGCGAGTGATCGGAAAGATGATGGTGCCTCTACAATCATGAGATAATTCAGAAAAGAAGAAAGTTTGAGAGGGAATATAATGAGTTTTCTTTTGGACATGATTATTTTGAGATGCCCACTGGGACATTAAGTTCAAAATGTCCAAAAGGGAGTTGGTGATGTAGGACTGGAGATCAGGAGAGGAACCAAGGCTGGAAAAAGAGCTGGGAATCATATGTATAAGAGAAATAATAATGATAATGATTGCTAGCCACTTCAAGGATCTCAAAGCACTTTACGCATGTTCTCTTGCTCCTCACAATAAATGGGGGAGATGGTTTTTTTCTTATTCCAGTTCACAGATGAAGAAATGAGGAAGACAGAGGTTACCTGATTTGCATAATGCCACAAAGATGGTAAGTATCTTAAGCAGAATTTTGACTCAGCTTTTTCTGACTCCAAGTCCAGCACTGCTCACTGAACCCATTGGGAGGATCACTAAACAACAGGTTAAAGAGAGAAGAGACGTAAGACAGCACCTTGGGGGAACATTTAGATCTGGTGGGCATGCCATGAGTGAAGGACAGCCAAGAGAGAAGAGGGTAACAAAACCCAGTCACATGAAACAGAAGTCAAGTAAAAGGATCAAGAAGAGGTCACTGGATTTGACAATTAATCAATGAGCAGATCACTGGTAACTGAGGAGAGCAGTTTCAGTACCAGTAACTATACTGCAGAGATTTCAGAAGAGTGTGGATAAGAATTAGAAACAGTGACCAGGTATTTTCCTCCCCAAGGAGTTAAGCTGAGAAGGAGAAGAAAATCTAGGATGATGGTGGGAGGATCTGATAGGATCAAATGAAGGCTTAAAAGGATAGGGGAGAGGGGGCAGTGTTTGTAAGTATCAGGGAAGCAACCAAGAGATTCCAGGGAGAGACTGAAAATAAGAGAGGATGTGCACAATGCTATGAATGGTATCAATTGTATATGGAATAGGATTATCCTCAGCAGGCAGAAGGACCAACCCTTACATCCTTAAGACTGTGGAATGAATGAGGGAGGATGTGATGGGGGACAAAGTCAGAAAGATGTGAGAGGGGCAAGGGGAGAAGAAGTGGTTCAGTTTAGATGGCTTTGCTCCCTCCTCCATGTGAGGACCCCCATCCATAAAAGGATGTTGTCAGTCCAGATGACTCCAGAGACCCACAGCAGACTGACCTTTTCCTGAAAGCTGTTGGCTGCCAGATTGTAGATCTCGACTGAGCCGTCCAATCGAGAGACAGCCAACCGGTTGGATTGGTGATTGTATGCCACACATCGGATCCCCACGGGAACATAGTTGAAGAAACGCACTCGATGAACCTTAAATTCACCCATTCCTGCAGACGGAAATGTAACTTATTATTAAGCACCTACTCCAAGGGATATGTCCTGTGCAACTGTTCAATGGAGGAATCAAAAGCAGCCTTTACTTTGTTTATTTGGGCCTCCTCACTGGGGGTGAAGGGGAATTATTTTTGAACATTTACCTGGTAATGTTACACCCTACATATTGTATAGCTCCTTGAGAGCAGGGGCAGTCATTTACCTTTCTTTGTATCTCCCATGCATAGTACCCAGCACACAGTAGGCAATTATTAAAAATGCTTAATGACCAACAACTAATAAATCGTTTCAAGAATCTCATCTTGGTCTGAAAGAAAGACAAAACAGAAGATTCATTCAGCAAGCAATTATAAATCACCTACTACGTGCCAGGGACTATGCCATGTACCAAGTGGCTTACATTAAACTAGGACAGGATAATTCAGAAAAGGACAGGGGGAGACCAGGGGTGCAACATGAGCGTAGAAAAATAATATATCAGACTTACAAAGTGAATACAAAGTGGGGAAGGGGGGAAATGAGGACAGGCCTCCTGTAGGAAACTGGGCATTTCATGAAGGAAAGGTGAGGAGACAGAGCATTCCAGGTTTGTACCCAATTGAAAGATAAGGAAACAAAGGGTCAGAGATGAAATGCCCAAAATAGCATGGCTAGGAGGGTGGAACTCTTCATCCCCTACCATAGGTTATCCCTCAGTGGTAAGGGATGGAGGAGGTCAAAGAAATCAAATGTACAAAGTAATGCACTAGGGAATGGAGACCCAGATTCAAGTCCTGCCCCTGACACCAGAGGCAAAGTCACTTTTAGTCCTGAGTTTTAATTTCCTCATCTGAAAATGGAGACAATGCTACCAGCATTACTCTTCGCGCTCAGGGTCTGGGAGAGGTCCGAGGGACACTTCAAATCCTATTTCCACAAACATTTATTAGGGCGTCCCATGAATTCCGCACTAAGCTCCACAGGACAGATCCCAACCTTACATTCTATCGGTTATATTCGGCAAGGACTCCCCTCCCATTCTTGTCAACTGAATACACATCTGTAAAAGTAACAATGTAACAACGTCAACAAAAGTAACAATCGATGAGGCATCCTGCGGTCTCTGGGAGAGATACAAAGACGAAGACTGGCCTTTGTTCATGGATAGGAGTACCTTTCAGCTCTAAATTCAAGGATGGGTATCATGCGGGGGGGAGGGGGTAAGGGGCTCACAGTCTAATAGAAGGGATAGTGGTCTAGGTGGGGGGAAAAAGACTTCAGAAAAGACCATTCCCCGGATTCTCTGACTCTCAATTTCCCCCGCTGTCAAATGAAGGAGATGCACTGGATGGTCCTTAGAATCCTGCCCGAATCCTACGCAGCTGGGGATGCGGGTCGGGGGCTCCCTGGACGCAGGGCTGGTCGGGGGAGGGGGGGTGACCCCGGGCGATCTGTAAAAGGCGGGGTGGGGCAGCCCCTCGCTCCCGGGGATGCCAGGAGAACGCAAAGCGCTTCTGCAGATCTTAGGACTTCAGTTTCACGGGGCACTGAGAGCTATTACCATAAACTGGCAACCCCTTAGTAGGCGCCTCCTGTATGCCTGCTAGGCGGGCGCCGAGAACCAGATGTTACCAAAAGGCGTGGTAAAAGGGCCACGGGCCGAGGGGCCTCCCGCCGCCCCCCCAGGTGATTTGGAGTGGCCGGCTACCGCGGAGGGAGGGCCCTCCCACCACGAGGCAAGGGTCGCTTCCCTCCCCCCATCGCCACACTCACCTTCGCCGGCCTCCGACCTCCGGCCTCTGGTCCAGCTTCCCCTGCGACTCGCGCTCCCCTCCCCACCCGGCCTCGACCTCGCACCACGTGCGCGCGCTTTGACCCCGGAAGCAGTCGCTGGCCCCACGGAGCCGGAAGTGCGCAGACAGTGTTAGCGGCGGCGGACGGTGGCGGCGGGAGGTTCGGTTGTCGCCCGTTGGCCGCGAGGCGCCGCGTTCGGCGGCCGCCATTGCAGGTCAGGCCCCGGGCGGGGCGTGCGGGAGGGGGAGCGGAAGGGGCCCGGGGGGCGAGGGCCGGGGCTTCGGCAGGCGCGGCGGCGGGAGGACGAGGAGCAGGGAGCCGGCGGCCCGGGAGGGAGGGCGGCGCGGGAAGAATGGCGGGAGGGGCCGGGGCTGAGGCGCGGGAGCGAGCGCGGGCGGGGGCGAGCGCAGCGGGCAGCGACCTGCGGCTGGGAGGCGGCGGCGGCCCCACAGGGCCGGGCCGGGCCGGGGCTGTGCACGGAGGGGACCGAGGGGGCCCGGCCCGGCGCGGGCCTGGCCTGGGAGCCACGTGGGTCGTGGCAGGATTAGTGCGTTGGGGGGGAATGGCTCGGCGGGGAAGGGACCGGGAACGTGGATGGAGAGGGGATCCAGGAAGTGCGAGGGGACCATTTGGAGGGATCCCAGGAAGAGGAAGGAAAGGGGAGGAGCCTGGGGCGGGGGCTGGCTGCGGGAAGCGGGGGGAGGCCCGGGGCAGGTATCGGAGATGGAGGGGGGAGGGCTGGAAGTGCTGGGAGGGAGCACCCGGGGCAGGGGCGCGGCGTTGGCGGAGGGGAGGGTTCGGACACCTGGAGCGAAGCCGGGCCCGGGAGTCGGTCCCGTGGAGGAGCGGGATCCTGACTGTTCCTCCAGTGCGCTGTGAAAGTCACATGTGCGCGGGGTCCACACGCCGCCCCTTCCTCACGAAAAGTAACGAAACATTCCCCCCCCACGTACATCTCATCCCAGGGGGCAGGGGCAGCCGGCCCAGCCAGCAGCTGGATAACTCCCACACAAGCCCAACAGTCACGAAAACACTGCTTAATAAAAAGATCTCATCTCGTGTAAAACCACGTTAGTTGTTCGTTGTTTGGAGGAAAGCACATGGGAAAAGTGCATAGTATTTAGCGTAAAAGTTATCCGAATATTCCGTGAAGCAGTCTGGTGGTAATCCAAGTTTCAATTCCTGGGAGACCATCTAGTTTAACTTTTTCCTGCCCAAGAAACTGAAACAGCCCCCTCCCACCAAGTTAAGTAATTTGCCCAAGGTCACTTGGTTAGAAAGTTGTTGAGGTATGATCCAGACCTCTAAATCCAGCATTCTTCAGGCGATTCAAGTGAAATAATGGTAAAGAAAGCGCTTTGGGCAGTATTTTGCACATAGTAAGCACTACTTAAATGTTAGTTATTATTTTAAGCAAGTTTGTGGCGAAGTACAGAGAAAGCAATTCATCTGGTCCTTCAAGTAACAGTTCAATATGGAGCCAACATAAATTGTGTTCAGTCGGTGCTTTCTGAACTATAAAATTGGAGCTTGTTTTTGCAAGATAGATGTTCTAAAGCAAAATTTTGTATCATGAATTTTGTAGGGAAACCTTTGGAAAGAGTTGAAAAAAATGGACTACAAATAATTGAAATTTAAAGTTGGTCTTAGGGAAAGGGATGCCTAAAATCACAAAATGAATGAAGGATTATCATTTCAGTAATTAAGCAAAATATCCACTAAGCATTCTTTTTTGAAAATTTTGGCTGTTTTAATTACATAGAACCTTTTTGGCTAGGTATTAAGTAACTTGTCCTTTAGGCTTTGTGTATAGCACCTTTTCCTCCAGGGCACTCTTAAGAAGTAACTTTAAGTGCTTGTTATTCTTGATGAACTCATTGACATGAGGTTCATTTTATTAGTGTTCTCATTTTAAAAATTAGGAGTCTGAAATTGAGAGAGATTGAGGGACCTCACTAAAATCAAAGCTAACCTGTAAAGTGGGCTCCCAGCCAATTCATTATTTAAGTCCACCTTGTCCAAAGCAACAGAAGCATGCATTGTAGATTGAATGCTTTAATTTCTGGGAACATGTAAATATGGAACCATTTTCTGTGACAGCTGCCTTCCTGAGGTTTTTCAAATGGAATACACAATTTTCCAGGATTTAATGTACCAAGAAGAGTTGAACATTTTAACAACCAAGAAAAACAAATAGAGCTAGGTCCTGATTGTGGCAAAGAATCTCCTGAAGCAATGGCATGTATTCAAATTCACAGTATTTGAAATTATAATTATATGAAATATGGTATAGAATTTTTTTCCCTGGCCACCTGACAGATACAGTAACTGCTTTGGTGTCTTTGTACAAATCAGTTTATTTTACTTTGACATGAATTCCTTAAAGCCACATTCTTGAAGATTTTTTTTGCCCCCTCCCACAGCATCTAGCCTTGTACCTTGTTTCCCTTGTAGTGCCTTAGGTGCTGAATAAATGGTCCATGAATAAATAATATGAGAATGAAGTTAGTGTTTATAAAGCATATTGAAATTTTAAATACCAGAAGTAAATAGTTACAGAGAAATCAAAAATATCATGTTTCCCAAAGTATAAATTCATGGTCATTAATCTTACCTAAAGCCTAAAACCTTTTCTTCTTTTTCTTTTAAAAAATAGTGGTTTTTTAAACTATCTTGTGTTACTCAGTATACTTTCATCTTCCTAGAGCTGAATTATTTCTGTGGATTTGAATGTTTTTGTAGCTGGCTCAGAGTTAAAACTAAGCATAGTCTCACCAGAATGGAATTGCTACTTCTAATGGCATTAGATTTATGCTTTCTAGTTGCCTCGTAGAGAAAAACTGATTGAAGTGGATTTGAGGAGCACTTCCACTGACCTGCTTTTAATTCAGTTGCATAACTTAATGGAGCTGTATAATTAGTGCATCAAAGTCTACCTGTGAAATTTTGTCACCTTACTGCTATCACACATACATTTCTGTATAGATCAGATTTTATGAGTTTCAAAGGCCAGTCTCAGTTAATTTTTTCACATTGAGTAATGTTTGAAATATAAGTAGTCTGGGGCTTAGAAATCTTTTTGCCAGTCAGTTTTCATTGTGAATGTTGGCTTTTATTTTAACAAGAGTTGACCTATACCCAATTCTCTGCCTTTTTCTTTCACAGCAGATATGTCTTAATATTACATTCCCCTTAATCCTGCTTTCTAGAGGCACAAATTGGACTCCTTCTGTTCTTCAGACCTCCCCTCATCGTACTCCAAACACTATATTCAATGAGTCATAAACTTTGGGCCTACCCAAACCCTAAAGAGTAAAATATTTAGGTACCTGAAGTAAGAATAGATATCAAGAAGCAAGGGAGGAAATAGACAACGTACAGTTTTATGATAACAGATTTGTGTATTCTGAGGAAGAGTTTTAGAATATGTTTTTGCCAGCTAACTAAACTATTATGTCCTATTTTTTTTATTATTTTATTTATTTTCAGTGTTCTACAATCACTACCATATAACTTAGATTTTTTTTCCCTCCCTCCCTCCTACTTTCCCCTTCTCTCCCTGAGACTGTATACAATTTTATATAGGTTCTACACATACATTACTATTTAAATACATTTGCACTATAGTCATGCTGTGTAGAAGAATTAAAATGAATGGGAGAAATCATATAACAAACCAAAACATAATATACACACACACAAAAATGATCTACTACATTCTGCGATTGAATTCCATAGTTCTTTCTCTGTATGTAGAAGGCATTTTGCCTTAAACCATTGGGAATTTTTTAAGTCCTTGCATTGCAGTGAAGTTCCCAGTCTACCAGAAAAAACTCTTGCACACTGTGGTTGTTGCTGTGCATAAAGTTCTCCTGGTTCTGCTCCTTTTGCCCAGTATCAGATCATATCAGTCTTGCCAGGCGTCTCTGTTCATCATTTCTTATAGCACAATATATCAATTTATTCAGCCATTCCCCAGTTGATGGGCATCCCCTTGATTTCCAGTTTTTGGCCATCACAGAGTGCTGCTATAAATATTTTTGTACATGTGGGACCCTTTCCCATTTTTATGGTCTCTTGGGGATACAGTCCTCGAAGCAGTATTGTTGGATCAAAGGGTGTGCATATTTTTGTAGCCCTTTGGGCATAGTTCCAAATTGCTCTCCAGAATGGTTGGATCAGTTCACAGCTCCACCAACAATGAATTAGTGTTCCAACTCTCCCACATCTTCTCCAACATTTATCATCTTCCTGTTCTGTCATATTAGCCAATCTGATAGGTATGATGTGGTACCTCAGAGTTGTTTTGATTTGCATCTCTTCAATCAGTAGTGATTTAGAGCATCTTTTCATATGACTATAGATAGCTTTAATTTCTTCCTCTGAAAACTACCCGTTCATATCCTCTGACCATTTAATCAGTTGGGGAATGACTTGTATTATATGTCATGTTATTCTGAGGAATAGACCATGTTCATGAGAAATATTCCCAAATCAGGCTTGGCTTGCAGCAATGCCTGTGACCTGTTCTAGACTAACTGGCACTAGTTGTAATTTTGCTAGAGCAAGTGCAAAGAAGATAGGTCTGTTTCGGACCACCTTCTGTGACAGTGGTAGATCAGAGATTGAGGACATTGAGGTTTGCGTCAGCATGTACACATCTCAGTACCACTTACCTTCCTAGTCACAAAATAATAAGGGCCAAACCTAACTATGCAGCCGCACATGATAATCTCAGTATGTTTAAGTGCTGCAATATACTACTGCTTGTGAAACCTTGCCTGAGTCATTCCATCTCTGTGAATCTCAGGTTCTTCGTTTGTACAAAGAAGAGATCGCTAAGATGGTCTCTGAAATGAGAGGATCATCACAAAATGCTCTCCTTTCTGACCCTAAATCATAGGATTCCTTTTGCTTTCTTTTGAACACAAATGTACAATGTGAAGTTAACCTTTCAAAACTGATGCATGGATTATTTCTGTGCTCTAATCTCAGTCAGGTTATTTATAGTTCCTAGCCAATAATTTGAAGTTCTTGTCTACCCCCACACCCTGATTCGTTTAGTGACTACTGAGGAAATCCACAACATCTCCCCTAATAAGCAGTTGTTATAAATTATTCTTCCTGGATTGCTGTTCTTTGCCAAAAAACGGGGGGGGGGGGGGGGGGCGGCCAGAATGGCAGCGTAAGGTATAGTGCGCACTGTATCTTACATACTTGCCCATAATCTTAAATATGCATGTTTGCCCAGCAGAGACTGATTTTTGTTCCATTAGGGCCCCACTGATTCTCAAAGTTGCTGGTAACCATAGATTTTGAACCCCAAATCTTGTGACTTGGTCTGACCAGATGTTTTCACCATCTTTGTCAGGCAGTCAACTTTGAAATCAATACCATACCAGAAATCTGGGACATGGAGCTGCCTGCTTTTTGAATTGAAAAAGCTCAGTAAAAGCCCTGAGTATTCTGCTGCTTTTCTGCGGCCATCTGTGCTTTCTTGTACTGTGACTTACACCCAAAAAAAATCACATCATCAGTCATCATAAAGTTATTAGCAGCTAGGTGGTGGAGTGGATAGAGTACTAGACCTAGAGTCAGGAAAGCCTGAGTTCAAATTCAGCTTCATATACTAGCCATGTGACCCTGGATGTGTCATTTAACTTTTGCCTCAGTTTTTTTATTTGTAAAATGGGGACAATTTTAACACCTGCCTCCCAAGGTGGTTGTGAAGATCAAATGAAATGAAATTTATAAGGGTCTTTGAAAATATCTCTCTTCTAAATATAGGCCTTGATTAACCCAGAAACTTTAGGATATCCTTCCCCTCCAAGTATTTTACATTCAGACTTTCCAGCTATTTAGTCTGCTTTTAATTTGTGACTAAATTTTCCCCATTTCCATTTATCTCTTTTCCTTTAGAGAGTTAAAATTCTCTGTAATTTATAGAAATAGGATGTTTTTGTGGAAATAATGAATTGCTTTTCAAACCCAGAAAGGTTTTTTTAGGACTGTCCTTATTGCTATTTTCTTGTCTTTTAATTCCTTTAGAATCTCCTAATCCTACTGATTAACTGCCTCATGGTTTCCTGGGTTGAATTATATCTTATTACTTAGAAACTCTAGTTTTAGTTGAAGTCCCAGTCTGATTCTCTAATGTGTTGTAGTGAAAAGAAAGATGGGCTTAGAATCCAGAGACCTGGATTTGAATTTGAACAATTAAGCATTGTTTCACCAGGGGCACACCATTTGTCCTCTCAGCCTCTGTTTTCTAGTGTATAAAAAGATAGTGCTTCTGCTACCTGTTTTTCAGGGCAGTTATAAACCATGCAGCATTAGTTATTTATTCCCCTTGTACTTTTGCCTAACTCTTATTTGTATTCATTGTCTGCCCCTAATAATTCCCTTTCATGGTACTTTTTCTCTCCTCATGTTTCTAATTTGAAATCTAATGAAATTTCATGAGTTCTTGAATTTTGTATACTTTCCCGTTAGTTCCATAAACAAACTTTGAGATGTGAGAAGTTGATGCTTAAAAGTTGGGGTTTTTTTTTAATTCCCCCCAAAATCAAACCTAGTAGGCAAATGAGTCCCTCTCGTGTGACGATCAGGACATCCATTTCAAAATATGTCATTTATTTCCACTGTCATTTAACTTTCTTTTGAACAGTATGCGAGTTTGCCACAAGATGACGCTGTTGTTTAAGATAAATCTCAGTGTGGTACATTTGGTTCCTCTTGTCTGTGAGAAAAGGCATGGACTTTAGATGAGTCCCTAAAAGATTCTCTAGAATGTTTAAAAGGATGCTATGGACATTTTCTTGCCTTAACTTTTGCGGGAGACCTTTTGTGTTTCAAAATAATTTATGGTGATTGGGCAGAGGAGGGAAATTAATGAAGTTTTACATTGTATCCCCTGGAAAGAGCAATCCTGGAGCTGTTGAAAAAAGTTTTCCCTCTTTGGCAAAGAAAGCATCAGACTGTCCTTACATAATTTTTTTCTTTTCTCTTCTCAGCTTTTCTTCAGTTTGTTTTTCTGAGAGAAAAAGCTGATGGTGCAAATTGTGATTTCCAGGTGAGTGATATATTGATACCTTTTTTCATTGTAGGGTAAATAGTTGGGGTTGGATAGGTTTGATGTTTTTTGAAAGAGCTAAGATCCCAGAGTGCATCTGCGCAGATCCTTGCATTTCAACCTTTAGTTCAGTGCCTAACACTACCCACTTTTCAATAAACTTTTGATTAAAAAAGAATGGCTGAGCCTTTTATGGGTGGTGTACTGCCCATCCTTCACCCCTCAAAAATATTGTAACCACCAGCCCTTTGCTTGCAGTGCTGGGGCTGGAGGCTTGGCAGAATGGGTGCTGATGGAGCTACAGGGGGAGATCGAGGCTCGCTACAGCACTGGATTAGCTGGAAACCTCCTGGGAGACCTACATTACACCACCCAGGTGAGGGGGCTCTCCTTACCCTGCCTAATGCCTCAGAAAAACAAGCCACAGTAAGGTGGCCCTCCCAGAACCCAGAGTGGGGACTGCCCTAAGGTTTGTTATGTGAGGTCTGGCTAATGTCCTCAGGAATCCAGTCATGCTCCTCCCCTACCTCTGAAGCATCAGAGACATTTTAATTTGGGGTAACTGGAGAGGTTGTATTTCTAAAGATGAAAAATGTATTTTTCTTTGTGACTGGGAAATGCACAGGGGGAGGGTGAGCAAATGTAGCATCTCAGTGAGAAATACCAAAGAGTAAGGCAAAGGCCCAGAACTGATTGATGGGGATGCCTGAGTTTTATCTGCCCTGAACCTCAGGTATCTTTTTGCTTTTGTTTTTCCTTAAAGGGAATTCCTGTGCTGATTGTGGGGCATCATATACTATATGGGAAAATTATCCATTTGGAGAAGCCATTTGCTGTCCTGGTAAAAAGTGGTTCTGGGGAACAGGAATGTGATGAAAGTGGCAGACAGACAGCAACTCGGTACCTAGCGAAAGCGCTGATAAAGAACAAGATTCTCTTCAAAACCCGCCCAAAACCCATTATCACCAACGTTCCCAAGAAAGTATGAAAGAACCACGGATTTTTCCTAGAGAGCGGCCAACTCCTTGGACTCGTGCCCCATTCCCACCCAGAGGACGGATAGACGGTTCCCTTGGTTCACCAATGGCTCCTGTTTTGAATGCAGGCAACACAATGGGGGTAAACCCTGATCCTTTTCTTTTAGCCAGCGTTCTTGGTGGAAATCTGACTCGGTTTCCAACTGGCCCCCTTGCCAGAAATCCAGCTCCATTCCCAAAGCCATCTGGCTCATTGGCCTCATGTCCGCCTTCCTTCCCAGCTGGTGCCCGTGACTCAAATATGGTTCCTTTTCCAAGGGGAATGAATCCTCCAAGCACAAGTTCGGTTCATTTTCCAAGGTCAGCTGGCCCACTTGGCTCAGGACTAAACCCTAGAGCAGGTATTGCCACTGGTACAGGTCCTATGCCTAACCCTAGGCCAGGTGGGCTCACAGGAACAGGGCCTATGCCTAATCCTAGGCCTGGGGGGCTCACCAGCACAGGTCCTATGTCTAATCCTAGGCCAGGTGGGCTCACTAACGCAGGTCCTATGCCTAACCCAAGGGCAAGTGGTCTTCTGGGTACAGGACTTGACCCCAGAGCAGGTGGTCTAGGCTCAGGTCCTGGTCCTGACCTGAGAACGGGAAGTTCACTAGGCACAGGTCTTGGCCCGAACCTAAGGACTGGTGGCCTTATGGGCACAGGCTCTGGTCCTGACCCCAGAGGAAGTGGGTTCTTGGGTGCTACTGGCCCTGGGCCTAATTCTAGAATGAGTGGCCTGGGTGCAAGTGGCCTGGGCTCAGGTGGCCTCGGAGCGGGCGGCCTCGGAGCGGGCGGCCTGGGCTCTGGCGGCCTCGGAGCGGGCGGCCTGGGCTCTGGCGGCCTCGGAGCGGGCGGCCTGGGCTCTGGCGGCCTCGGAGCGGGCGGCGTGGGCTCGGGCGGCCTCGGAGCGGGCGGCGTGGGCTCGGGCGGCCTCGGAGCGGCCGGCCTGGCCTCGGGCGGACTCGGAGCGGGTGGCCTGGGAGCTGGTGGCCTGGGTGCAGGCAGTGTTGGCAGCAGTGGTGTAGGTGCAGTTGGCCTAGGTGCGGGTGGCCTGAGTACAGGCCCAGGACCAGGTCTCAACCTAAGAACTGGTGGTCTCTCAAACACAGGGCATGTCCCTGATCCCAGGGCAAGTGGATTTCTGGGCACAGGCCTTGGTCCTAACTCTAGAGTTAGTGGCCTAGGCACAGGTACAGGTCCTGGTCCTGGTCCTAACCCAAGAGCAGGTGCCCCGGGACCAGGCCCTGGTCTTAACCCAAGAGTAGGCCTGGGAACAGGCCTGGGAACAGGCCAGGGCCCTAATCTGGATCCCAGGGCAGGTGGTCTCTTGGGATCAGGAGCTAGTCCCAATTTGAGAGCAGCTGGTCTCATAGGCACAGGATCTGGTCTTGATTTGAGAGCATCTGGATCTCTAGGTATGGATCTTGCTCCTATTTTAAGAGCAGCTGGCCTCCTTGGAGCAAATTCAGCCCCCTTCTCACAGTCATCTGGAAGTATGGGTCCGAATCCATCTTCCATGACAAGAGCAACAGGTCCTATGGGCCCAAACTCAGGTCCTGGTTCTAGGATGGTTGGCCTTCCAGGTCCAAATTCCTCTCCTATGCCAAGGGCTACTGGCCCCTTAGGTCCTAATTCAACTCCTTTCCCAAGGCCAGCTGGCCCCTTAGGTGTAAACTCAACTCCCTTTCCAAGGGGGACGAATCCTGCAGGCTTGAACCCAGCTACATTTTCGCAGTCCACCAGCTCAAACCCACCTGCCTTTCCACGTTCCACTGGTCTCCAGGCATCCACTACGGCAATTTTTCCAAGGTCATCTGGCCCCCTGGGCCCAAACACAGCTAACTTCCCAAGATCAGCTGGACTGCAAGGCCCAAGTCCAGCTACTTTCCCAAGGTCCACTGGCCCACTAGGTCCTAGTCAAGTTCCTTTCCCCAGGTCTGCTGGTTCACTAGGTCCCACACCAGCAAGTGCTCCAGGCATAAATCCAGCTCCTTTTCCAAGGCCATCTGGTCCCCTGGGTATAAACCCGTCTTTTCCTAGGGTCAATGGCCCCATATTAAAGACTGTGGTACCATTTCCTAGGAGTGGAAGCCTTTCCGGCCCTGGCCCAACTTTTCCTAGACCAGGAGGCCCATTGGCTGCAATGTATTCAAATGGAATGCTGCCACCCTAGAGACCACCCCCTTTCCACCTAAGGCTACATTGGCTGCACGGCACCATGGCTCTGGGCAAGATGGAGAGAGCTGCAGTGAGGCTTGACTTGATGGCCATTTCTTTCCACGGCTTATTTCTCCCATGAAGATGGAGTCTTCGCTTTGCTTGTGAGACAAGAACTCTGGCAGGCAAGCTCAACCCTAAGGACGGGGAGAAAGACTCCCAGGGTCCTGTAGCCTGTGGTGCTTTCTCACTGCTTTGTGCCGAGTTCTCTTTTTCTTACTCATTTCTTGGATTGTTCTCCTGGACTTTTCCTCAGGGATGCACAGGCCTGCCAGTCCCAGCTCATTCTGTACTACCATCTTCCCTACCAGAGAAACCCAGGTAGCTGCTTTTGTTAATTGTGTTCCAGTTTCAAACATTACTTAGTAACTTTGTATAGAGCAGCTCTGAACGGATAGTCCTTTTCAGTTCTAAGTAAAGCTTATTTCTTTATGCCACAAACTGGACATTGGCCATCTCTGGGATTCACAGGAGGCCAAAGTTGTGAAGCAGCTTCTCACCTGCCCTCCTTGCTACTGTTACTCCCAATCAAAGAACCTCAAGATTTTGAATTTATGTTGGCTCTGGGACCTGGGGGTGGGGTGATGGGAGGTAAAGGGAGGGGGAGGGGAATAATCACTGCTTTTCAGCCTGGTATAAAGGCATTGTTGGTGTTTCATTCTATAATATATCATTTCTTACTGTTTCTTTAATAAATGGGATGGGAGGTTGCTGATTTTGAGCCCATTTTGTTACCTGGCCCAGGGGGAAGGAACCTCACCCATGAGTTTTAATTGTTTTAGCTGGAATTGGCCATGAGCCTACATTCTCTTTTGTGTAGCTTGTCTAGTTGATTTTGCTGCAGGAATAAGAAAGCTTAAGTTTGTGCTCCCAGCTGGAGCTTTCTTAACTCATCTGCCTGATAACTCATCAAGGCTTTTGACCCGAATTACAACCTGATTTAGGTTCCACTTGTATATAACATCTTTATTATTGTTCTGGGCTAAATGCACAATCACCTTTGACATTTTTGTCAGTTAAATTAACTGAGTTTCTGTTGGAAATTATCTGGGAAAGTGGTTGGATGGCAAATAAACCAGAGAGATGGAAGTTAAATGTTCTTGTTCACTTAAAGACTCAAACCGCATCAAGCACAGTGAACCTTTTACTACTTTGTAAGAGGTCAGTCATGCTATGTGATATATTGGATGGTATATTACCTGGCATATGTGGGTCTTGGAACCCTGTCTCAATTTCCAGGTTTGGGGCTTAGAAATAAGACTGCTGTTTTTGTGTGCAAATTTTTTTTTTTATTTTGACAAATACATCATAGTATAAAAATTTTGACCTTTCTGAAAAGTGAAAAAAATGCAGGTAAAAAATAAATACGTTTACAAATCATTGTAGAAATAAGTAAATACAAAAGATCAGAAAAACCCTAAATTCCTCATTAAAATGGGATTTGAGAGAAAAACCAAATGTTTTCATTAATATAAAGTCTCTTCCCTTGCATGAAATAGGGATAAAGCTGAAGATGTTTGGTTTTGTGTGTTTTACAGAAAATATAAAAAATAACTTATAAAAACTAGTCGAGGTTGAAAGTTGTGAGCCCACTTATCTGCCTCTGTTTTTCTATCTGGGAATCTGGTAACAGTAGCAGTATTACAGGAACTCTGATAGGTCAGCTAGGAAAGACCTATTCCTTCCTTAACCATCTTTAAGTAAAGTTGAGAAAAGTAAGCCCTTAGTTAAGTCTGAACCTTGTGTTGGCTGGCTGGATTTCCTCCATTATTTAGTTCAGAATAGTTTGCTTCTTAGCCAGCAAAAGCTCAAAAGGAACTAGAGCCATTGTCTCTGGCCTCTTCCTCATCTTTGATGGTCTGGCCTGATGTTAGCTGTGACTGCCAAGGAAGTACAGGGTCTCTGATGGAGCAATTGCTGGCAGCACCCAGAGGACACAAACTCATTTGAAGAGAAAAGCACCATAAATTGACCCAATTGCCTTTTGGAGCACATTTCATTCCTTTGCAGGAAGCAGCAGGTGTTCTAGAGGCTTTTTCCTAATCATTTGCCTTTCAGTTATTAGTCCTGGCTCAGTAGTGAAGTGTAGGGTCAGCAACACTACCATCGTCTTGCTAAACATGGACACTCCAGTCAGAGATGAATTAAGCATCCGTGTCAAACCTAAGAACTGAGAATAGACAACTGATGGTGATTTAGCCAATGAGATGTAGCAAGAGATGAGACAAGAACCTTGGGAACAGGAAACACCCCATTTCCTAGTTTTGTATTGCCTGGAAATAAGCAAACAAACGTAAAGCTGAAAACTGACGCTTAACTACAAGAAAGCTGAAAAAAAAATCCCAGGGGAATAGGAAGGAGAAACCCACTAGTGGGGGGCGTAAGAGACAAGAACTGCATCAACAAACTATAGTCGAATGTAGTCTAGATGCAGGTTGTTGAGGGCAAAAGGCTGGAGTTTGTATGATAAGCAACAGTTTGTTGGAATCAACCTGAAATTCAAGTCTAAGCTTCATAAATATCGTCGACCTGTCCCTAATCATCCCAAAGAGTTAACTACCTGTCTTGGGTGGACTCACCTGCCATTTGAGAACGCTGGCAACAGAGCTGAAGGGGAGAGAGAAGTGCATAAGTAAGTAAGTTGTGATCCCCATGGACTTGGATGGCTCTTCATAAATCCAAAGCTTTAAACGATTGTGTTATAATTTCCGAAGTTCTTGAAGTTAGAAAAAAAGAATGGAAGTTGTCATAGTCTCGAAATTTCATCCCAGGGCCAGAGTAATGGGAGTTGAGGTGCCCAAATCTCCAGTTCCTTTACAGGTTTGTTTGGTTACTGGCCAAAACAAGAGGAGCTGATAAGAGCTAGCAATGACCCTGACATCCAAAGCAACAACAATGGGCCGGTTCTACACAAGACTAAAGCTGGACCAGCCCTGATCCCTAACTCAAGAATTATATCCATTACGTTCCTAAAATTCACTATGGCCTGTAGCATATTAAAGACAGGTGATTTACATGCGTACCTATCCCTTCTCCCTGGTATAAATTCACCTTTAACTGCTACTAGTTTCCTGCTGGTTTGGTTCACTTTCCTGAGTATTCAGGAACACAGAGGGGTCTTCAAACTAAAGCACAATCCTCAGACCCTGTTCCCTGATGCCCAGACACCATCCTGCATTGTCGGGACAATCTTAGAGATCTGGTGATTGGAAGTATAGGTGGAGCTGACTCAGCTCTTCCATTCGCCCATGACTGGTTTCCTTTTAGGCAGGCCTAGTTCACTCATCAAGAAGCTGCCACTCAATGGAGGCCATCTGCAAATGTGTACAGCACACTTTGCTCTGGATTACTCATGGGCCTTAGGAAAAGGAAACAATCTCCAGAGTCCATTGTCAGCATACAGATGCAAGAAATGTGGCCAATAGCCTCAGTGTCCAAGGAATCTGGTGATGGTTTCATTTGAATCCATGGTCTGTGTAATGGGACGGATATTCCAGGCCATACTGCAGGTCAAACTCCTTTGCACTAAAACTTGTCCTTTGGACAACAGTTAAGAAAACAAGGACACAGCACTCCCTCCCTCCCGCCCGCCCCATTTCCTTTTTTTTCCTCAAACTGGTAGGAGTCAAGTCTACCCCTTCCCCCTCCCTGGCCCATTGCACTTTTCCCGCATTGCTCTAAGAG
The DNA here is from genome assembly GCF_028372415.1 of Notamacropus eugenii. NCBI lineage: Eukaryota > Metazoa > Chordata > Mammalia > Diprotodontia > Macropodidae > Notamacropus > Notamacropus eugenii. Next base: position 708,514,835 of record NC_092872.1, on the reverse strand, counting down.
CTGCCCTTGCTGGTCACACCTCAGCAAACGCTAAGCTGTATTGCTCAGGTCACACCTCAGCAAATGCTAAGCTGTATTGCTCAGGCTTTCTTCCACAACGTCGGGCAATGATGGCCAAATACAGCATGAGGAGTGCTACCCAATAGCAGGCATATAAGATGGCCCCAGATACCAGGAAGGCCAGCTCTGTCTCACTGAAAAGGTCCTGGCAATAAGCTGTGTAGGCCAGCCCTCCCAGAAGCACCGCCACCCAAATGGACACGGGGATGAGGCCGATGAAGTTCACAACGATAGTTTTTCGGCCTGAAGTGCCCCACCCAGACTTGTTGATGGTGGCAATGGCAAAGATCTTGGCTGGCAGAAGGCTGGACATGTAAAGGAGTGAGTAAAGGGACATGAATATCATTTCCGCATTGCCCCGAAGGAAGCAAGCATAAGTAGCTTTGATGATGCCAACAAGCTGCACTGTTAGCAAGAAGAGGAGGATGTTCCAGACACGACCCCGATAGAACAACTGGATGACGGTAGCAATAAGAAAGAAAGGAAAGAAACCTGTCACCACAGACTCATAGGTCATCCACAGGTGGTGCTTATGGAACCACAGGGAATTGTAGAGCCACTCCCGGAAGTAAGACTTGCTCCAGCGGGTCTGTTGGTTGAGCCAACGGAGGTATTTTGTAGGGGTCTCTGTGAGGCACTTTGAGCGTGCAGTGTACTTAGTCTGGTAGCCAAGGCTCAAAACTCGATTGGTAAGGTGCCGGTCATCCCCAAAGCTACACTTGCTGCCCAGAAATTTCTGGTGGTACCAATCTTCTAGGAACTGCTGAAGAAGGGTGTTGCGGTACATGCCTAAGGGCCCACTTATGCACTGAACACACCCAAAATAGGACTGACAGGCCCTTTCCACATTAAAGGCCATCCAATACCGGACACTACTCAAGAAGGAGATCCAGGAGTCATATTTGTTGAGGATCTATAAAGGAATAAGAGAACTCTTGTTGGCTTCAACATACTCTCCATTTCTCTGCCAACTAGAGGCAACAAACAAAAGCATCTGGAGCTTTCTGGAATTCGTGAGTTTTCTAATCCAAAGCATCTCTATGTATTTCTGCCCACAGAATAGCATAGGGAATAAAAGAGACGTTGCTAAAGGGCCACTCTGATTCCCAAGGGAAATTTCCAGCTTCCAGTTCTGGGTTGGCTAGCGAAGGAAAATCGGAGGGTGGTAGGAAATAAACAAGCCCAGTCCTAATTTCCAGCACCCAGTTCCAACTACACTCTGCGGTTTGCCATTCTGTTTACTAACTTCAAACTTTGTAATTATATTATCGAATGGTAAAAGCCAGTACTGTCATGTTACAAGGATTCAGCAAATGATACCATGACAGACTGGTGCCTAGAATGCCCTCCCTCCTCATCTCTGCCATCTCACTTCCCTGGTTTTCAAGTTCCAGCTAAAATCCTACTTTTGGCAGGAAGCCATTCCTCAGCACCCTTAATGCTGGTGGCCTTCCCTCTATCCTGTCATCTCCCATTTATCCTGCCTATAGCTTACTTGTACATAGTGATCTACATATTGCCTCCCCTATTAGACACCAAGCTTCTAGTGAGCAAGGATTGTCTTCTGCTTTCATTAACTCCCCAGCACTTTAGTATGGTACTTGGAATGTAACAGGTGCGTAATAAATGCTTACTGACTGATGGACCTCTATTGTCCTGCCCAGAAAGCTTCTCTTGCTTTTCCCTACAAGTAGTATCTCTCAGAAGAGAATCTTGGACCCCTAATGTCTAACTCAATGGTGGATCTCTTAGAGTTCTTTAGTCCCCAAAGGGAATCCCGAAAAGGGAATGTCTGACTTTTTTGAAGAGTTGCTCAAGGACGAGAGATTCCCATCTTAAAAAATAACCAGCGATCTTCTAGGAAGACCTGATTGTCAAGTGGTCCAAATTTTCCCCACCAGAATCTAAGTCTTCTATATCCACAGCTCTCAAATCCCATTCTCTTCTCCCCAAAGCTACCCAAGTTAGCCACACAATGGGGGAAAGCTGTGTTCTTCCCACCCCAAGCTCAGTGCTTTACTCTAGTCACATCAAATTAAAAATAAGAAATATGCCAATCCCTAAATATGTCTTACTTGGACATCTCCCCCGACTCCACCCACTTGGGGATCCTCTTCCAGAACTCGAAGCATTTCCACAGTACATGCTGGATCCAGTACTGTGTCTGAGTCACACACCTGATGGAATAAGCACACAGAGTCAGCACCTCTTAGGCTCAGATCCTTAGACCCCAAGAAGTCCCTTTGATCATTTACTTCTAGCAACATACTCCACATTCCCTGCTGTACCATTTTGCATTTGAGTGAAGAAGATAGTTTAAGGAAAAGTTCCAGGCCTCATTAGCAAAGTCTTGTTTCAGATGATTTACCTGATGCCAGGACAAAAGGAATCTAAGCCAAATGTAAGGACTAGGGTGGAGAGAGGAGGACAGAGGAGGCTGGTAGGGTTTGGGTTCTAGGTTTCAAACCAAACAGGCCCAGAAAGAGGATTACCTAGCTCCTAATGAGGAGGCCTCTCCAAAATAGAAGCCTTGAAGACAAGGAAAGCCTATAATAGAGCCCCTCTGTATCCAAAATTGTATTTATTTGGGGGAGCAAGCAAACTAGGGCACCTGCCTGCAGGGGGAGGCTCAGAGCTCAGAGGAAGTAAGAACGTGCGCTGACACGGGCATGACCGATGTCTGATTGCTGACTGTCTTAGGGAGGGCAAGGAAGAGTACAACTTGGAACTCTAAATAAAAATGTTAAAAAACTGAAGGAAGAAACAAAACTGCTGAAGCTGCAGAAGTCCTTGGAAGCTGTGAGGCTAGTCTCAGGTCCTTTTAAGCTTTTCCAGAACAAGTAAAAGGGAGCCTTGTCATCTGTACTCTGGGGAATAACCTGATGCTGAAGAGACTGATGACATTTACTACTCATCCTCCTTTGGCTTTTATTCTTGGGTCCTACTTCTTATTATTGTGATTGGGGAGCAAGCCAGGGCCACTTGAAGGGCAGCTGCCACATTCTTCTCTTATTTCTAAACCATACCTATGGCTGAAATCCACTCATTTCGATCAGTTAACTTGAGCGTTATTCTAATCTAAGGATGAAGGAAAAGCATTTATTGAATTATAACTCTAAAGCATTCTGTAGGCACTGGGGATATAAACAGAAAAGCAGAGTTCCTGTCTCAAGGAACTCACATTCTGATGATGGCAGAGAGAAGACATGAAGGTTTCACCTGTAAACCAGACAGAAAGGACCCCTACGATTAGAGAAGACCAGTCAATGGCCAACTAGTCCAGTTCATTTTACAGTGCGGAAACCAAGGCCCAGGATCTGTTTAAGGTCATATAGCTCTCTAGAAGTCAATGTTGTATGGTTCTTGGTAAAACTTAATATTGTTCTGCCCCTTGTGCCGCCTTATAACTTACAACTTTCAATGGGTCCATATTCTCAGGATGACCAAAAACCACATTCTATGACAGTCAACAACCCAGTTTCTGACTTCAAATTTAGTCTCTACAGAAACAGGATGGCACATGTAGCCTACTCAGTTTGAAATGAGAAAGCAAGGTGGTAAGAATAGTTTACTGATATGCTTAAAATTTCAAGTCCTTCCTCCCTAAATTGAAAAAAAAAATTTAGAGATAAATTTTAAAATTTCACTTCTGCCGATTACTAAAAACTTTAATAATATTGGCTTACGTTTATATTGTGTTTAATATGTGCCAGGCACTGTGCTAAAAGCATTTCACAAATCCACATATAACGCTGGGAAGTAGATGCTGTTATTATTCTCATTTTACAGATGAGGAAATCGAGGCAAAAAGAAGTTAAGTGACTTGTACAGGGTCACACAACTAGTAAGTGTCTGAGATGTTTTTGACCTCAGGCCTTCCTGATTTCAGGTCCAATGCTCTATCCAGAAGCATAAATGACTGGAGTATACCCTTTCTATTCTTTGTTCAGCCTGCAGTAGAGACACCAGCAAGGCATAAAGTAGCCAAGTGGGTTGTTGGAGGTACAATTCATCAACAGTTTAGTCAGAATTAAAGGAGTCTAGGTCATCCACAAATGGGAAAATCCAGAGCATGTTGACTTCAGTTCCAGGGAAATCTCCCAAACTATGAAGAGATTCCCAGAATCCTCCTCCCTGGCTCTAAGGATACTTTATCCAGAAGAGTTCATTCCTTCCTACTTCTTTCCTTATTCTTCAACTTCAAATAATTTCCCTCTCTGCTTCTCCGGTCCACTTTCCTAAAGAGATTCCTTCCTTCCTGGAGGACTAAGGAGACCAAGGCAAGAAGCAGCTTCTCTGGACTGGACTGTTTAGAAGTCATAGTGTGGTTTGGGTCAGGAAGAAGGATGCACCTGTTTCAAGTCCTACCAACATACATCACCTGCTCAACTCATCAGAACCAATGATCCTTTGCTGATTCTGCCTTTAGGCAGTTATTCCATAGCAATAAAATGGAAAGGAAACAGGCACCTGGGACTCTGCTACTTGGTGACCCAGGAAAGCACACAGGAAGCAAGTTTTCTTTTTAACTAGTTTTCTTTAGGAATTGTAGGCCTCAAAGGAGGGAGTGGCTTTTGTGGGCAAGAACAACACGGATCAACATGTACTTCTAAAGAAACTTTCAACCAGAGCAAAACTGTCGTATTTGAAATTCTGGATTCCTGAGCAAAGAAAAAAAAGGCAGTTTGATAAAGGGCCCCATGATAAGTTATAAAATGTGAACTTTTCCAAACTCAGCTTCCTTCTCTGAAGTGCAAGGTTTAAACTCATGACTGGAGACTTATGAGTAATTTATTTGCATTTAGAGAATATTTACTAAGTACCCACTATGTAGCAAGCAGTCTGCTAGATGATTGGGTTTCTGCCCCCACAGATCTTAGATGGTATAACTTAAGTTAATTAGTTTATAAAGACTAAAGGATCCTTGATAGATACCTCCTTTAATGAATATTTGCATTATCTAAAACTGAATTAGCAAAACCTTGAATCTGGAAATAGAGAATCCACCCAAGGAGCCAGGTCACTAATATGACTTCCAGATTGGTCTCAAGAGCTCTTCGGCCTCTGGTTTCCCTGAGGGAACTGGGAATGGGACCGCTTTCCAAATCAGGGGACCTGAGCAAAGGTTTCCTGGAGATGGGGAGACCTTACAGGCAGGACAATAGATGGGGGTGGGCCTAGAACGGTGGTTTCATAGTCAGAGGATGCAGATTTAAATCCTGTCCTTGCAATTTATTAGCATTTACTAGGTTCCTACTGTGTGCCAGACCCTGGGAAGTCACTTAACCTGTATGAGCCTCAGTTTCTCTTTCTTGTGAGGGAGCTGGCCTATATATTGTCTAAAAGCTTCCCTCCAGCTCTGACTTCAGTGATCCTCTGGCCAGGCCACTAGGTGGCACAGGGATTGAGTGCTGGGTCTACAGGCAGAAAGACCTGAGTTCAAATTCTGATCCATACATTTACTGGTTGCGTGCCCCCAAGACAGAGATGAAGGCTCAGAATGGTCAGGGTTTAAGTGGATGTTAGATGATGGTGTACTGGAAATGGGGTTTGTTGGATTCATAGTTTGTTTAAGGGTTGGATCCTGAGGCAGCTAGATAGTGTGGCTGATAAAGTGTTGGGGTTGGATTCAGGGAGACAGTTCAAGTCCAGTGTATCCCTGGGCAAATCACTGAACCTTTCTGCCTCAGTTTCCTCAACTGTAAAATGAGGGCAGTAATGGCACCTAATTCTCAGGGTTGTAAGAATCAAGAGATAATATCTGTAAAGCTCTCAGCACAATACCCAGCATGTTCCCCTTCCCCTTCCATCCTTCACCTGTTGTCAGGCAATGGGGTTGGTGCTTCATGTTTCCCTGTCCCCACCCCCAGTCACCCAAACTGGTTTTCAGGTTTTGCTCCCTGACTGCTCCCATACCTGGATGTAATCCACGGAGTTGCCCAGGGCTTTGAAGGCTGTGTACATCACTTCCCGTTTGCCACCCCACTTCTGCATGATGCAAGAGAAGGTGCTGCCCCGAACCGCCTCGTGGACACGGCCCATGCCCTCCCTAAGGCTGTCTTCTGACTCTCCCTCTCCCATGTCATGGAAGTTACTCTGCCAGATGTAGCAGCCTGTCTGTTCAGAGCCCAGCACCTCATGGAAGATGTCTAGCATGTAAGTGTCCTCCTGCCTGTTGCCATCCACCACCATTACCACCTTCAGGTTGGGGAAGGAGATGCGCTGGGCAGAGCGGAGGCACTTGCGTAGGTAATCCGGGTCCTCCTGGTAGGCAGCAATGCACAGAGCAACAGAGGGGGCCAGCTTCAGGGGCCGCCCTCCTCGTCGCATGCGTCGGTGCTCCAGGAAGGCAAAAAGGCTCTGAATGAGGAGGTGCAGGCCCAGGATAGCGCCATACAGGCCAAAGGAGAGGTAGTGTTTCTCTGTGTGGATGAACTGGTAGCCAGTCACGTATGCAGCTAGGATTCCCCCCAGAACTGCCAGGGCAAAGAGGCTGGTGCCTACCACACGCAGGGCTGTGCTCAGGTGGACTGGCATCTATCCAAAGAGAAAGGCAAGGTAAAAGTCAATCAACGTACTTTTTAAGACTGCATCTACCACAGGCTAGAAATTCAGCAATCACAGGCCAGATTCCAGGGCAAATGGGTATAGGAGCTTTGCCCTACTCCGTTTGTAATCACAGATTCACCTTTCCTCAGGCAGCTTGGTGGCCCCCACTCCTGGGGGTTCACTGGGTTGGTGCCAGACTCAGTGTGGCTTACTGCACTGCAGCTCAGAGCTCCCAGACTGAAATAATCCATTAGCCTTGTCTCTCCAGCAGCAGGAATTACAGGTGTGGCCCTGCTAGGCCACAACAAGCATTGAGTAGGTACTCACTGTGTGCCAAGACAGTGTGCTAAGCTCTGAGGATACAAAAACACTTGCCCTGAAAGAGCTCACATTCTGATGATGGTAACAACAGGCAACTAACTGGGTCTATACAGTACAAATGGAGGGTAAATCTCAGAAGGAAGAAGGCGCTGGGGGGGGGGGGGCGGGACAAGGAAAGGCCTCTTGAAAAAGTGGACAGGTCTGGGCAACCTCTAAAAGTAGCTACTATGAGGGGGGGCTTTTGCTAAATAGTAGTTGAGGACAAGATGAAAAATAAAAAGACAAGCCCTCTCTTCACTCTCTCAGACTTAGTAAAGAGCCTTCCTTTCATGGATAACTGCATTACATGCTACTACTTTAAGAAAAAGAACTGATAACTATTATCCATACAAATGGAGGAGAGGTCTGAAAAAAGATGAAAGGCAGCAAACATCCCCTCATCAGAACGGGCAGTGTGTAGATACTATGTGTGTTAGTAATGGTGAGTGTAAACCTTGATGTCCAGTGGACATCGAAGGTGTCTGGGTAGAAATGATTAAGGACTCCGTAGTGCCCAGGGCATCTGCCTAGCAACTCCAAGCTAGGAAGGTGGAAGGGTCCTGACCCTGACTTGACACTTAACATGACACAGCTGTGTCAGACATGGGTATCTTTGGCAGGCTGGAGAGGCTGAGAAGCGACAGTGAACATCACAAGGGCTTCTTTAGGTGACTGCCCAGCTCACCCAGAGATGGAACGAACTCACCTAAGGAGGGAAAAGTGAAGAATGAGCCTCTCTATAAGGGGCAAGAAGAGTGAAATGCTGTGTTCTAGGGAAGTCTGTCAGGCAATACTGAGTATCCACTATGTGTCTGGTACCGTGCTAAGCTCTGCGGGCACACAAACAGACAAAAGAAGATCCCTGTCCCCCTTGAGGAGCTCACGGTCTAGCGGTGAGACAACATGCCAACAAGTATGGACAAATAAGCTATAGATGAGATAAATTGGAGATAATCCACAGAGGGAAGGCCCCAGAATTAAGAAGGATCAGAAAGAGGGGATTTTAGCTGGGATCCTTTGTATAAGGAAGGGAGAGAACACCTGACTTCATGTCTCACATCCAGCTTCATAGGAGGGAATGATGCACACAAAGAACGGCTCTAGGGTTAGGGCACCTGGGATGCAAACTGAGTGGGGGGAGAGAAAAATATATAAGGGTAAAGTAACAAAGGACCGACATTAAAACTGAGAGAAAGTTTCCCTGTGCCCTTTCACCCTTCCTTTTCCTGAGAAGGGGGTTGAGGCAAGGCAGGGAAAGTAAACAGGAAAACAGTCCAAGGGAGGGGAGGAGGAAATGGACGCAGAGGGCAGGGAGAAGGTGAGCTGTGTGGGAAGCCAGATAGGGGAAATGCAAGGACACAGCGGGCTCCGCTGCTGCCACCACCACTGCAGCAAGAGAGAGCCAAGCTGGCAGGTCCTGGGGCCAGCCCTCTGCTGGTCACATTCTTGTCAGTCACTGTCTCTCTCCTGGAGAATGCCCCTAACTTCCAGCCTGCTGCATCCAGGCATTCCCTGGAGGAGCCTGAATGAACAAGCACAACTCGGGGCCCATTCCTACATCATCTTTCTGAGCCAGGCCAGCTTGTCAGCTCAGCTCCTTGTTCCCTATTTAAGGAGCTTCTGATAAGGAGATATGTGTGTCCCCCCCCCCCCCAATTATGTGCAGGCCACTGAGCAACAAACAGACTAATTCCCAATACAGTCCACTTCTAACGTATTTGATCCAAATCTGGTCCCTCTCTTGGGAAATCTTCAGCTCATCATATTCTGCAGAGGAAGATGCAAGTCAGAGAAGCTATTATCCCAAGTCACAGAATCAATGGGCAGCCCCATCTACCCATCACAGGCTATTTACTAACTACTCCAGGAACCCCCTCCAGCCACTTCTGGAGAAGGCAAGGCACATTCTTCTCTCTCATGTCTCCTCCTCCACTCCCCCCACCCCCATCCATTTTCATGTCTCAAGAGTTTCATCTAAGAATACTGACAATATATAGTCTTCTTACATACTTGTTAAGGGGGCATCTCTGAGACCTCTCTATGCTTTTCCCTCTACTCCAAATTCCTGCAAGAAAGTAAGGGCTCTGCCCACCCCGCTAACGCTTTCTATGCCTTCTTCCTTCCTCAGCTTGGCACAGGGTCTCATCAGGCTCTTATTTGCAGCAAGGAAACTCTCCCCACACACCAATGAACCACAGCTATAAGATGTCTAACGGGCTAGCACAATGCCTGAAATCCAAGTGCCAAAGTCCTACCCCTTCAGAATGATTACAGTTTAAGGGCATGACCCAGAAGAAAACATAAAGCAGCCTGCTCCTCATCCAGAAGCCCATATCCCTTGAGAGCTGGTCACTGCACTGGCACCCCAAGGAATCTCCCTTGGCATTAAACTAGGGCATCAGTTTTGCAGTGCAAGTGAGGGAGAAGAGGGCTGAGAGAATTCAAGGGAGGGAAGATCACTTCTTTTCAAATGTTCCAACCCACCCTGCTAAGAATCCACGCTGGACAACCCTTTGACCACCGTAGGGGGCGGGAGCATGCACAAAGAAAAAGGTCGGGAAAAGAAAAAGCAAAAAAACGAGATCCTTAAACCCCTCCACCCCTTTCCCAAGTGGTAAAATGCAAACAAAGGCACCACCTTTAAGGTCTCATAAAATCCCTTCCTCCTCAAAGGCCTTCCCCGCCCGGGCTAGGACACGGTGACCAGGCTTCATGCCTGCCAAGAGTTAGGCGGCAAGACCCGCAGAGCTGCCCCCCCTCCTATCTGGTGCTCCCAGCTCCCAAACTCCCCCCTTCATCAAAGGACAGGAGAAAGCCCACGGAGGGTCGGGGTGGGGTGGGGGTGGCCACTACTTTCTCTCTCCTTGCACGTCGGGCTCCTGGGCTCTCCGGACTGCAGTCCTGGCACTGCCCGGCCCCTGGCACTGGGGCAGCCCTCGCCGATCCGGATACAGCGCTGCAGCCCGCCGCTCTCCCCCCAGATGCCAAAGCTCGTCAGAAGGCAGCCAGCTCCCAGTTTCTGCTCGGAGCCCCCAGCCCCGCACGGTCTCCGAAGCTCCGCGTCCCGCCCGGCCCCCAGCAAACTTTCCGCGGGCGCGGCGCGGGGCGGGGCGGACAGGTGCGCCCCGCGCACTCGGCCGCGGGCCCCACGTGCAGCCGCCGGCCCCTGGCAGAGCCCCGCACGGGGGGTGGCGGGGCAGGGGGCTCGGCGGGTGGGGCACGCTCCAGCCAGCCCGAGCCCGGCGCCGCCGCCCCCTCCCAGCCAGCCAGCCATTCATTCATCTTTCATTCATTCATTCACAAAACGGGTCTCGCGGAGGAGGGAGGGGAAGGCGCGAGGAAGAAAGGGAGGAGGGGTCAGTGGGGAGGGGGCCGCGGGGCCGCGGCGGGAGGTGGAAGATGGCGCGGCGCGCCCGCGGGCAGCGGCCGGAGCCTCCCCGGGGTCCCGAGCTCACCGTGCGGCCGGCTGCTCACTCTCCGGCGGATCAGCGGGGCTGCGGCTGCTCCATGCCCCTCCTCCTCCTCCTCCTCCTCCTCCTCCTCCTCCTCTCCGCCCCCGCCGCCGCCCGCACACGCCGACTGAGCCGGCCCCGCTGGGCCGCCGCGCTCTTAAGTACCCAAGGGCGCCCCCGCCGGGACGCTCGCCCAGCCCGGCCCGGCCCGGCCCGGCCCCGGCTCTGCAGCTTGGGGAGGGGGCAGCCCGGGCGCGGGGCCCAGGGGCTGCCACCCCGCCCCGTCCCGTCCCAGAGCCGGCGGGGCGCCGCTGGCATCCCGGCCCCCGACGGCGGCCGCCCGGGCTGCCCTCGCGGGGCGGGGGCACTGCACCCCCGGCTCCAGAGCCGCCGCTGCCTCCTTGCCGCGGGGCTGCCGGGCAGAGCCTGCTGCCCAGTGCCTCCTCCGGACACCACGTGAAAGGTCCCGGACAAACCCCCGCCGCCCAGGCTCTGCCCCTGCGGCGTCCACCCCCCCGCTTCCCCTCTCGGAAAGGTTGGCTCCCGTAGGAGAAGCGAAGAGCCCCGCTTTCTCTCCAGGTGCCTAAGGTCGTTCCTGCACCCCCCCGTCCCACCCCCGACCTCAGCGCCCCAGAGCTCCACCGCTCCTTACTTCTAGGAAGCCCACGCGAGTACTCGGGCCCTCAGGTTCACCCGAGAGATGTTCGACACCCAGTCCTCAGCATCTCCCGAGAACAACTCACCCTGCAAGGGTGAATTGTTAAACACGCCCCAAACTTTGGTGTCTGCTGCACAGTGCCAGCCAAAAAGAACGTAGTAGTGCCCTCCCTGCCGACACGAAAAGAGGAATCGAAACAATCCTGCAACGGAACACCGAGATAGTCATCAGATTCCAGTTAACCACTGGGACGTGGGCTGCGAGAAACTGAGCCTCATCCATTCTGGAGAACAATCTGGAGCTGTGCCCCAAAGGCTACAAAACCCATTGACCCAGCGGTACCACTACTAGGTCTGCATGCCAAAGAGCCCCAAGAAAGGGACCTCTATGTACAAATACATTTCTAGCAGCCCTTTTTGTGGTGACAAGGAATTGGAAATCCAGGCAGCACCCACCAACTGGGGAATGGCTGAACAAGATGGGGCATGTGATTGTGATGGGGTCCTAGCATGCCATAAGAAATGAGGAAGGAGGTGTTTTTTTCAGAAAAACATGGCAAGACCCTTATGAACTGATGCAAAGTGAAGTGAGAAGAACCCAGAGATCATTGTGCACATTAACAGTAATGTTGTAATGATGATCAACTGTGAAAGATTTGTCTGCTCTCATCAATACCGAGATCCAAGACTCCAAGATTCCCAAGGATAGCAAAAATGCTATCCACCTCCAGAGAAAGAACTGATGAACTCTGAGTGCAAATCGAAATATAATTTTTTCACTTATTTTTCTTGCTTTTTTCAGAGATATGGCTAATATGGAAATATGTTTTGCATAATTTCACATGTATGATACATTGCTTGCCTTCTCAGTGGCTGTAGAAAGGGGTGGGAGAGAGGGAGAGACTTCAGAATCAAAAATTAAGAAGAAAAAAATGTTAAAAATAATTTTAAAAACCAGGAGCCTCAAATTTAAATTCTCCAATGGGAACTTTGGATACTTTGGGTTTATGGCTATAAAACCTCTCAGGGAGTCCATTTCAGTTCATCAGTGTTGTATAAGGACCAGCCCAATGTGCCAGCCTAAGTTACAAGCTGGAGAGTTAAAAATGGAAAATGACATACGATTTGCCCTAAAGTTGCTCATGATATACTTCCTGGGATGAATCGCATAGACCTAAGTTCAAATCCAGCCTCAGACACTTACCAACTGTGTGACCCTTGGTGAGTTGTTTTACTTCTGCCTGCCTCAGTTTCCTCATCTATAAAATGAGGGACAATAGCAGCTAGGGCGGCTAGGTGGTACAATGGATAGAGTGTTGGACCTTGGAGTTAGGAAGACTTCTCTTCATAAGTTCAAATCCAGCCTCAGATACTTGCCAGCTGTGTGACCCTGGGCTGTAAGATTAGTTGGAGAAGGAAATGGCAAACCACTCCAATTATCTCTGCCAAGAAAACCCCAAGTAGGGTCACAAAAAGTTGGATACAATTGAAAAATAACTGAATGACAAATAGCAGCTACCTCTCAGATTTTGTTGTGAGGATAAAATGAGAAAATATTTATAAAGTACTTCCCAAACCTTAAGGTTCAGAGGTCTGATATGAGGTAGAATGTCATGGGGCAAAGGGAACATGAAAAAACATCCTAGGAAAATTTGGGGAGAGAGACCACAGTGTCTTGAAGATAGGAGGGACTTTTAATAAATATTTGTTAAATTTGAATCTTTTCCCATGGGAGTGAGGGAATGGCAGATGGACCAGGGAAATTTTTGTGAAGGAGGTGGCAACTGATTTGGTGTTTTAAGGAAGAGAAATACATTTCTATGAACTCAGTTGGTTGACTGGTTGGTGTCCTTTGTTCTTGAGAGGGATCAAAATGACATCACTATGTTAGAGTCAAGAGTGTATCTGACTGTGGCTGATCAGACCAAGGCTCTTTTACAGATCAGGCACAAATCGTCCATATGAACGTTTGGGATGGGTTCTCTACGTTTGCACATCTTTCATTTCCTTTGAGCTATTTCAATTCTACTTTGCTGATAGAATATAGCACTTTCCCTGATGTGGGCATGCCATGCTGGGTGGTCCTGTGCCAATGTCTCCCATGTCATGCAAAGTTCTTCAGAAAGACTTTGAGAGAGTCCTTGTATTGCTCCTTCTGACCATCATGTGAACACTTGCCCTGCATGAGTTCTCCATAAAATAGTCTTTTTGGCAAATGTACATTTTGCCTTCGAACAACACGGCCAGCCCATTAGAGCTGTGCTCTCTGCAGCAGAGTTTGAGTGCTTGGCAGTTCAGTTCAAGCAAGGACCTCAGTGTCTGGTACTTTATCCTGCCAGGTGATCTTCAGAATCTTCCTAAGATAGTTCACATGGAAGCGATTCAGTTTCCTGGCATGGTGCTGCTAGACTGTCCAGGTTTCACAGGCATACAGTGAGGTCAGTACAATGGCTCTGTAGACCTTCAGTTTGGTAGTTAGTTTAATATCTCCTCTCTCCCATACTTTCCTTCAGAGCCTCCCAAACACTGAACTAGCTCTGGTAATGCATGCATCAATCTCATCATCAATGTGTACATCCCTGGAAAGTACGCTGCCAAGGCGAGCAAGTGTATCCACAGAATTCAATACTCCTCCATTTGCTATAACCAAATGATGGTTCCATGTATGGATGGTGTGATGCTGGTTGATGGAGCACTTGTGTTTTCTTGGTGTTAATTGGTAGGCCAAAATTAGCACAAGCAACAGAGAATTGATCCATACTTTGTGGCATCTCACCATCAGAGGCTGCATTGAGTGCACAATCATCTGCAAATAAAAAACCATGCACCAGTTCTCCCTCCACTTCAGTATTGGCTTGTAGCCTTTTCAAGTTGAATAATTTGCCATCAGGGAGGTAGCTGACCTTGATGCTGTGCTAGTCCTCACTGAAGACATTTGACACCTTAAAAAACCAAATAAAATGAGTATTTCCATATACAAATTAGAATAGGAGGCTTGTACTTAGAGCAGTAATTACCTATTACATATTGCTTGAGTTTCTTCAAGTGTATGATAAATTCAACAAGCTATTTTCAAAGTTTGCCTTGTTGCCTGTGTTTCATTCTGAAGATTTCAGAAAACCATGTACTCTATATTCCAGCCAACTGTTTGTTTCTAGAACTGGACATTAATCATCTCCCACTTAACAAGAAATTCCCCATCCCAGGAATGTTCTCCCTCCTCATTTATATCTCTCAGAATGCTAGACCAGATGGGTGACATAGCAGATAGAGCCTTGGACTCCAAGGCAGAAAGATCTGAGTTCAAATTCTGCCCAGATGGTAACTGTCATTTAAACTCTATCAAGTCTCAGTTTCCTCATCTGTAAAATGAGGATAAAAATAGCAACTGTTACACAAGGTTGAGTTGCAAGGACCAAATGAGATCATATATGTCAAGTGCTTTGCAAGCCTTAAAGTGCTATATAAATGCACTTTATTTTTATAATGTAATATAATAATATAATATTATTATTATCGTCATCCTTTAAGGTTCATGTCAGGTACCACCATTTCTGTGAAACCATTCCTGATTCTTTCAGTTATTAATACTATCTCTACTCAAATGACCTTGTATTTATTTATCTGTGTACATGTTTTATTCCATACCCCTCCCCAAGAATGCAACTTTTATTTTTTTGAGGGGTCTTTGTATGTTTAGCACCTAGCATATTAGGCAAGTAATGAGGGAGGACTCCAGTCTGAGGGACTAGGATGGCGATGATGTCCTCAACAGAAATCAGGAAGTTGGGTGAAGTGGAAGATGTGAGATGATTTTTGGACATGCTGAGTTTGAGATGCCACTGGCATGTTTAGGAGGAAATGTCCATCAGGCAGCTACAGATTGGGACTAAACATATGAACCTAGAAGCTGCCTGCTTAGAAGTGATCGCTGAAGTTATGGGCATGAATAAAAAGAGGACCGAGGACAGAATCCTGGGATACATCCACACTTAAGGTATGGTACAGGAGGACAAGCCAGCAAAAGAAACACAGCCGGAGTGGTCAGACAGGAAAGCAGGGAGACGGCATCATCACAGAAACCAAAGAATGAGAAACTGTGGAGGAGGAGAAGGAGGAGGAGGAGGAATGGGCACCAGAATCAAATACTGCAAATTTCCCAAACAGGTCTTCCATATCACACACACAGCCCTTTGCAAATGCTCATGTATTTGAAGACACCTGATTTGCATTATGCCTAGAACCCCTCCTCCATTGATTAAAGGAAAATCACATACCTCAGTTTCCCATCTCTCCTATGGTATTGCCAACTTAAGCAGTCATTGTATATGTTGAGCAAAGAATACGAGAGGGTACACACAAACAGAAGATGATTTGGAGAGCCCCAAGACATGGAGGAAGGAGCATCAGGGAAGGTTTCTCTGTACAGGAAGTCACGGGAAACAGAAGAGGCAGGATTCTGAGAATGATAGATTTCTGAGAGCTGGGATGGACTTCCAGAGTCATTTGGTCTTAACCTGATAGCCACCCAAGTCACCCACCTATTTCACCCAGTGCTGAGCATCAAGGAGTACTTAGTGAAGTAATCAATCATTTTGTCAATAGCTCTCAGGATTCTCTACTCAACCTTAAGAGGCAGCTTTTGTGACAGTGGTCCATTTGTCATCTGCCACTAATTAGTTTGGGAGAAGGGAACTGCAAATATCAGTCCCCTTTACGTTGATGCCTTCCTCCCTCTCTGATTCCTTTTAGTAAAGGGAATTGTGAGGCTCTTTGTTCCAGATCACTTCATCAGCCTGCTAGACCCATCCTAAGTGAACAGTACTTTTAAATAAAGCCATTCCATAAAACTAAAAATAATAGAAAAACTACCTTTCTTTCCCCACTAACTGGCTTGCTCTAGGGAACAAATTTGTCTTTGCAGTTCTGCTTTGAGTAGGGACCTGGTGCTATTGCCCAGATAAGAGAATCCTTACCTTTGCATAGAAAGTATGTCCACAAGGATTTGCAGATATTTAACAGGCAGTTTTTGTGAGGCCCTTTAACAAACATCTTTTAGCAAGAAGGGGTGATTTTTGAAGAGACAGATTCGATAAAGCCCAATTTTTATCTCTACTTTGCCACCAGGGATTTAGAAGTAAACTCAATTCCACCCCAATTATTTTTTCTTAGTGTGGATTCAGATCCATGTGGATTGGTTCCTAGCCTGGTTCCACAGGGCTAAGCTCTTGGAATGCCTGTCCTTATTTATCACATTAGTAAGAGGAGATAAATCCTGCACTCATTCAGTTGACAAATATTTGTTGAGTGCCTATGATGGCAATTGTTAGAAAATGTAAGCTTAAAATATGCTCCCTGCCTTCTAGAAGTTTACAGATTAGGGCAACGAGATAAATGTCCTTGTAAATGTAAACGACAAATAGCACATAATTACATCCCAATTGAAAAACTGTGATAGGGTAATAACTTTAAGGGGAAAGGAGGGAAACTGACGGGAGCTGATGTGACATGAGGAGGGAAGGAAGGCTTCATGGAGAAGATGGGGCTTGATCTGGCCCAGGGATGGGGAACCTCAAGTGTGGCTCTTTGACTGATTCCAAACGTCCCAGAACAAGTCCATTTCATCAAAGGATTTGTTCTGTAAAACTTGAACTCGGTCAAAAGGCCACACCTGACAACCTAAAGGGCCACATGTAGCTTCAAGGCTGCAGGTTCCCCACACCTGATCTGGCCTTTGTAGGAGAGATGTGTTTGCTTTAAAAAATTTTTTTTTAATTATGAACTTGACAGTCATCAAACAACATGAGCGTTTCCATACACAAAGGACAGAAAAATAGGATTGTTCATGAAACCATGTGTCTATCTTGTATAGGCTGGGTTTGTTGGTTCCTTTAATGAAGAATATATCAAATTCAGCACTACTTTTCTTGTCGGTGTTCTCTTTTTGAACTTTCTGCTCTCTTCAGTGCATTTTTCTAAATGTTTCATTGAAGCTGTTTTCTTTCTTTTGAATCACTACCACCACCCTCACCTTTTCCATAACAATGACCCCTCCCTAAATAAATATTATATACCAAATTTTGTTTAGTCACTCCCCAGATGATTGTATCCAGTTCTTTACTACAACAATAAGTGCTCTTTGTTCATATGGGTCCTTCTTTCCCTCTGTCTTTGATTTCTTTGGGTATAAGCCCAGTTAATATCGATGGGTCAGAAGGTAGGTGGGATTTGGATGGGCAGAGAGCAGGATGTGGAGTACTCCTGATGAGGACAACAGCTTATGTACAGAAATGAAAGCAAGAGTGAATTAGATATATTTGGGGGCTGATGAGAAGTTTTCTTTAGTTTGACTGGAGAGTTAAGGTTAGGGCCAGATCACAGAGGGTCTTGGACGGCTTGCTAAGGTATCGGACTTTATTTTATAAAGAATGGGAAACCACCAAGGGTATTAGATCAGTGCAATGAAACCAATGTTTTTCTTCATCTAAGAATTACTCTCTATGTGACCTAGAGCAAAACCCTGTGTTTGTCCTTCATTCTGGAAGAGGACCATGACATCAGGGAGATGATGACATGACTAGAGGTTGACTTGGATTTGAGTGAGAGAAGGCTGTGCAAGGTCATCAGCCTCACTTTCTCCTCCAGAGCCATCTGGGTCCAATGGCCAGACATTCATCAGGACACCTGGAGATGGCCCAGGATGCAATGGGAGACCCTGGCCCTTTTAAGCTAAGGCCTTTTCAGGTTCTCCCTTTGAGTGAGATAAAGCCCATTCAGTGAATAAGCTTCTTTAAGTAGTTACTCAGGGGATGGCCCCTTTAATCAAAAAAAAAAAAAATATCAGAGTTGGAGGGGAGGACCCTCAGGGTTCCTGGCCAAAAGAGAAACCATTACTATTTAGTATTTACATTCATTCTGTGCTGGGAGGTCAGGGACCTATTGTCCAACCTTTGTTCCAGAGTGCAAAGTCCAAACTCGTATGTTACAGATGAAGAAACTGAGTCTCCTCAGAAAACTTTGGGTGTCTTCACTTTCAGGTTTATACTGGTGTGCTTCTGATTCTCTGATTCTAAGATCTGTATGGCAAGGGTAGTTTGGATAGGAAGAATGCCAGGGGACAGGGGAGGGGGGCAGTAAGAGGAAGGGCTGGGGGAAGGTTCAGTTACATCATCCAGGTATTCTCCAGGGGTTGTCATTACTAAAACCAAAGCAGAGAACAATGGTGGATGGAGGAGAAGGGTTGACCCCACATTTAGGATATGAGGGAAGCAGAAACTAGGAGCTGATCCTCCAGTGACCCTGCATGCTAAGCTAGTGGTGATGGCGGTGCTCTAAGGTGGACAGGACAGACAGTCTCAGTTTGGGGAAGGATGACACTATCATCCAGGCTCACTTTTTTAAGGTAACTGATCAAGACTGATATTTTCACAAATAGGCTTCATTTTTCAACCAGGAAATCAAATTCAGACCAATTTTAAAACCAAATTGGATACATGAAAAAATCTGAAATATTTACATAACTCAATTCTATTATCTCGTTATTAATTGCTGGAATAGTAGTAGTGGTAGTAATAAGAGTAGTGGTAATAGTAGTGGTGGTGGTGGTGGGGTAATTCCGATAATGATAGCTAACTTTATATGTGACTTTAAGGGCTACAGAATGTTTTACATACATCAACCTACTTTATCTTTACAACAGCCATGAGAGGGAGATAGCATTGGTGTTACCTCTGTTCTGTAAGTCAAGTAAATCAGCTGCTAGACTAGATATAAGAAATACAAAGGCAAAAATGGAAAAATCTCTAGCTGGAAATGGTGAACTCCAACCCAAGGTATTCCGATTATCAAGACAACGATTTTTACTGCATTGCAACAACCTCTCAATCATTTCGATAGAGTTGCTTTAATGTATTTATCACCATTGAAGGGAGAGTTGTTTTCAGAGATAGGAAGTCCTGGGTTCAAGTTTTGCCTTTGATACATACTGGCTATGAGACTTAAAGCCCCAGTCTAAGACTACAACCTGCAGAACAATTGTTGACTGGCATTGGTGAAGGGAATCTCCTCCCCTAGAATTCTCTACATTGACTTGCAAGAATCATCTTTGTAACTTAGTGCTGTTAAATTGTCTTGCAGATAGCTGGATGTTCCCTAGATGTCTCCCCTACCCTGTTTTGCTGACCACCAAGTACTGCGATAGGAGGGATAGAATCTGCCTTGAAAGGTGACTTCCTTTCCATCCTGATTTCGTGCATCACAGACCTTTTCTGACACCTTCCTCACCATATGTAGTGGGGGTGAGGTGAGGGACAGGACCAAGGAACTGCTGCCAGAATGTGCCAGGTCTCCCCAATGGGAAAAGTCCATCATTATTCTAAGGTCAATATCCTTAATTTGATAACAATTCTTTTAAAATCTCTCCAAAATAGAAGTCTCAGTTATTCCTCAGTTACAGGGGAGATGATCTCTTTGACAGCCATTCTAACACAGAGTCTATGAAATAGAATTTCCCTTTCCCAAAAATTTCACTTGGTGGGTGGGCAGCTAGGTGGTACAGTGGTTAGAAGAGTGGGTTTTGAGTCAAATCCTCTATCAGATACTTATTAGCTATGTGCTCCTGGGCAAAGATATTTAAATTTTCTCAGCCTCAATTTCCTCATCTATGAAACAGAAGTGCCAGCCTTAGAGACAGGAAGACCTGAATTTAAATCTGGCCTCAGGCATTTACTAGCTGTGTGACCCTGGGCAAGTCACTTAAGTCTGCTTGCCTCAGTCATCTGTAAAATGAGCTGGAGAAGGAAATGGCAAACCACTCCAGCATCTTTGCCAAGAAAAGCCTAAATGGAGTCACCATGAGTCATATACCCCTGATTGACTAAACAGAGATAATAATAGCCCCTATCTTCCAGAGCTGGTATGAGAACCAAATGAGATAAAATACAGCGTGTCCCTAAAGTCTAGTGCAGGTGGAAGCTATTAAATAGCATTGAGATTTTGGGCTCACCTTAGAGCATTTTTCATTCCTCCAAGTGCTGTGTAAATGCTATCATCGTCATTATTAATAATAATGGAATAAAGTAAAAATGAAGCATTTAGCACAATGCCTAGCCTTGCTTTGAGGGTAATGAAAGAAAGCTGTAGCTGAAGTCAGCTGCCCTCCCATAATTTTCTCCTCTCATCAGAACACTGAAATCAGGCTCACTCACAGTGACTGTGAAGAAGCCTTCTTACGCACAAGGACGTGCAGTGATCGGATGAATCCATCCAAGTCACTTTGGGGGAAGGACCTCCAGAATTTTCAGTTACAGGAGTTTTGCTTAGATGGCCAGAGACATCTCTTTTTCTCCCCATTCTCATCCTGCAAGGAACTAAGGCGCCAATGGCAAGAGATCAGTCCAAAGATAGATCTCAGTCTGGATTCCAAAGGGGAAATTCAAGTGGATTTTTCCTGGAATGCTAAAGTTTGAGAAATTCTCATTCTCTCCGCCCTCATCTCACCCCCTACATTATCTTTTTTCTAGATCTGTCCTTCCCCTAAAGTGATGCTGGATATTCTCTGGTGGTTTAATCATTATTCTTGGAAAAAAAATAAATTAAAAGGCAATTCATTTTCTCAAAAAGCAAATATAAACTGCTTACCTAATACAGTTCCTTCTAAGTCAAGACAGGGAGGGTAGGCAGAACCCAGCCTAATGCATCTCACCAATAATGGAGTATCTTTGAAAGGAATGTGGTGAACCCTAAGGTACGGAGAGTAGGAGCAAAGATTTGACCTTGCAATCAGAAGGATGCCAGAGAGCGCGACCACAGTATTGGTGGCAAACAAAGCCTGTTTCACTGTCTGAAATCTCTCCCATTTGACCTTTAAAAAATTGCGGGGTTGGGATACAGGGAAAGAGGAAAGGGGAAGTTAGGTGGTGTAATGGATAGAGCACTGGACCTAGAATCTGGAAGACCTGAATTTAAATCTTGCCTCAGGCACTTACAAGCTGTGTGACCCTGGGCAAGTCACTTAACTTAAGCTTCGGTTTACTTATTTGTAAAACAGGAGTAATATCACCTACATCCTAAGAATGTTGTGAGAATAGAATGAGATATTTGGTACATATGCATGTATACATACACATATGTATAAACTATACACATATGTACAAATAATCATTCATGCACACACAGCTGCATGATACCTGTATACATATACCTATATGTGTACACATATGTGAACTCATGTGTCTAGATAGCTAATTATTTATTTTTGTGTTCCAAATTCTCTCCCTCCACACAGTCCCAATCTCATCTATTAGAAAAGCAAGAATTATGATACCCCCAATGAGATAATATTTGTAAGGTGCTTTGCAAGCTTTAAAACACTTATTAAATGCTTTTTGATTGACTGACTAATTAGTATCCCTGCCTTGTCTCTCCCCATTTCAATCTATCCTTCCCAGGCTGCCTGCTTTTTCCCTTAAGTGCAGATCTGACCTTATCACACCTCTAGAATAAAGTCCTCCATTTAGCCTTTAAATCCCTTCACAGCCTGGTCTCAACTAGTCTTTCCAACCATATGGACATCACTACCCTCACTCACTCTACAATCCAGCCAAAGTGACCTTTGCTTCTCACACACAGCTCTCTATCTCTATCTCTAGTGTCTTTGTCCTGGCTGTCCCTCATCTCTAACATACATGCTATCCTCACATCTACCTCCTAGAATGCATCTGAAACACCACCATTTACATGAATCTCTCCCCTTCAGCTGCTAGGGCCCTCCCTTCCAAATTATCTTGTATTCAAAGACTTTGTGTTTATTTGTTGTTGTTAAGTTGGTTCAGTCACGTCTGACTCTTCATGACCCCATTTGAGGTTCTCTTAGCAAAGATACTGGAGGAGTTTGCCATTACCTTCTCCAACTCATTTTACAGAAGAGGAAACTGAGGCAAACAGGATTAAGTGACTTGTCCAGGATCACACGGCTAGTATCTGAGAACAGATTTGAACTCAGGTCTTCCTGACTCCAGGGCTGATGGTGCTGTATTCACTGGGTCACCTAGCAGCCCACCTAACCCTATTCCCAAGTTTCTCTGAATTCTTTGCATTCCTAGTTTTTTATGGCAAAATAATATTCCATCACTGTATCCATCAGCCATGCGGTCCAGCCCATATCTAAAAATATACCTCACTACAATATACCTGACAGGTAGATAAGAGACAAGAGAGGCAGCCCTCCTCAGACTAAAGTGGGAGTTTTCCTATTCAGATGGTGGCTCACATGGAGTAAACACAAAACTCTTTTGGGAGGGTCATGAGCCCACCATCACCCTTTCCTTCTAATTCCCATTCCTTAAATTCCAGAGTTGTCAGAGGAAATCTTCTCCTGCCCCATTCTCTGAAGTACTTCTCCCTCTCGTTGGTATCGACTGTGTTAAACTTCCTCTCGGAGCTTGGACCTTCCAAAGGGCTGATGGACCCATTATCAGTTCTGAAGTTTCCACAGAGGCTGGTGGTCCCACAGAGAGGAACAGGAAGTGCAGGGCATCCCCAGCAGGGCAAGAATCCTTATAAAGATGATTAATAGGACGTTGCACCAGAAACACCCCACCCATGCACTCCTCTGAGCTGTCTACAATCCAGCTTCTGGCTTCTCACTTTATTTACAGGAACAAACCACTTAAAAGCCCTGAAGCTCCTTTTTCCTGGCACCCTAGCAAAGAAGGCTCTCCTGTCTCTTCCCAAAATAAGTGTGGGTACTCTCTGCCTTATTAACTTCCATGCTGGGCCACTTTTTAGTGCTGAGGTCTCGATACCATCTGATTCATAGTATATAAAATTGAGAACAGGTCTCAGGACAAACTCTTTATTGTCCAAAGACTGGCTGAGTCCACAGAGGCTTATTACTAAGTTGGCTACAAAGGGAAGACCCTGTGCCCATTCATGTAGAAGAGGTGGTAGTATCCACACCAACAACATCTGGATCCTTGAGGTGCTGAAATAGAGAACCAAAGAAAAAAGTCACTGTGTCTTAGGATTCTTTTTGTGTGCCATGGACCCTGGGGCAGAGGTATACTGAAGCCTCTTTATCCCTTTTGAGAATCATGCTTTTAAGTGAATAAAACAAAATATGGAGGATTGTAAAGGAAAAGTTTTATTGAAATACAGTTATTAAAATGTGTTTTAAAATAAGTTCATCATGATTGCACATGTATAACCTATATCAGATTGTTTGCCATCTTGGGGAGGGGTGAAGGAGAAAAATGTGGAACTCAAAATCTTATAAGAAATGAATATTGAAACTTTGAGGTACCACATCATACCTATCAGATTGGCTAACATGACAAAACAGGAAGATGATAAATGTTGGAGAAGACATGGGAGAGTTGGAACACTAATTCATTGTTGGTGGAGCTGTGAGCTGATCCAACCATTCTGGAGAGCAATTTGGAACTATGACCAAAGGGCTACAAAAATGTGCATACCCTTTGACCCAGCAATATCACTTCTAGGACTGTATCTCAAAGAGATCATAAAAATGGGAAAGGGTCCCACATGTACAAAAATATTTATAGCAGCTCTCTTTGTGGTAGCCAAGAACTGGAAATCAAGGGGATGCCCATCAATTGGGGAATGGCTGAATAAGGTGTGGTATATGAATGTAATGGAATACTATTGTGCTATAAGAGATGATGAACAGGAAGACTTCAGAGAAGCCTGGAAAGACTTATATGATCTGATGCTGAGTGAAAGGAGCAGAACCAGGAGAACTTTGTACATAGCAACAACCACAGTGTGTGAGGATTTTTTCTGGTAGACTTTATTGCAATGCAAGGACTTAAAAAATTCCCAATGGACTCGAGGCAAAAAACCTTCCACATCCAGTGAAAGAACTATGGAATTGGATTGCAGATAGAAGCAGACCATTTTCTTTTGTATTATGTGTTGTTTTGTTTTATGATTTCTCCCATTCATTTTAATTCTTCTGTGCAACATGACTAAGGTGAAAATATTTATAGGAATGTATGTGTAGAGCCCATATAAGATTGTACTCTGTCTCAGGGAGGGAGTGGAAAGGGAGGGGGGAAGGAGGGGGAAAAAATCTAAGATATATGGAAATGATTATAGAAAACTGAAAGCAAATAAAATAATTTAATAAAAAATATTAAAAAAGAGACACATTATTCACATTAAGAGTTAACACTTCCTACATCCTTTTTAAGGGTGATGGTAAGTTGAAAAAATTTGTGAATTTATATTTTGAGGAGAGAAGAGGCTTTGACCAAGTTAAGAGCAATCAGAGAAACAGTTTCAAGTCGTAAAAAAAAAACGTTCCTGAATAGGTAATAACATAAATTTCTGAAGTTCACAGCTGTTAATAACACCAAGTACCCTAGTTTTTCATTCTCATATGCTTCCCTTTAGTGGTTCCTGTAAATGTGTCCACTCTTCATCATAGATATTAAATGCATTGGTGTAACAGTGGAACTGATTTTTTTAAAATGTATTTTGTTATATTTTATTATTTACATATTTGGTTCAATATGTAATTTTCCTTTGCCTTGTTGTTAAGTCAATGGTTGTGTATAAGATGTAAAAATGCCATTATTGTGAATGACAGGATGGTTATAAAAATATTAAAAAAATGAATGTTGAAAATTATCTTTACATGTCATTGGAAAAAATATAAAATACTATATATTTACCAAAAAAAACCAAGCAAGCAAACAAGTTCATGGACCCCTCAGGTTAAAACACCCTCCTGTCGAGAGGACTGGTATCTTCTGTCTCCTGTGGGAGCCAGGCCTGCTTAAATTGGAAACCTAGACTTTTGATTTTCTCAGAATAGGGAATTCCTAACTCCAGTTCTCTTCCCTGACGCAGATTAAGCAGTTGAGTAGCAGTTTAGAGAGTCTTCTGCCTACTGAGAGCTTAAATAAATTGTCCAGGATCACACAGTTAGTATGGGGCAAGGGTGGGACTTGAACCCAAATCTTACTGACCCCTCTCCAATGTGTTAGGTGTCCTCTCTCATTCTATTCCATTCCGTATATTAGGAGTTTGCTTGCACAGGGTTTCATGGCTGGTGGAGAGTGGAGCCAGGACTGGAGCTTAGCTCTTAATGAGTCTACTTTGACTATGAGTTATGCAAAAACTGGCTTACTACCTGTCAGGTATGTTGTAGTGAGAATTCTTCTTTTAGATATGGGTCGGCCCAGATGGCCAACCCATAGTATGATGAATATAGTAATGGAATATTATTTTGCCATATAAACTATGAACACCAAGAATTCAGAGAAACTTGGGAAGCTTATATGAACTGATGAAGTGTGACCTAAACAGAACCAGGAAAATAATGTACACACAATTATTTCAACGCTATAAATGTGAAAGGGGAACAATGTGAAACTGAGGGCTCTGTAGTTATGGTGGTCAAAAAAAAAGCATGATCCTTGAGGAAACAGAGAGAAAATCTATCTCCTTAATGTAAAACATGACATACAATCGCTCAGGTGATATGGTTGGTTAGTTTTGATGAATTATTTTTTGTTCTTTGTTTCAAGGGATGGTTTGCTGAGCAGGAAAAGCAAGGATATATTTGTAAATGAAAGCTATGTAAAAACAAATATATCAACAAAATTTGAAAAGAAAAAGAAAAAATGTTTACATATGTAACATAAATATTTTTTTCTGAAACTATCATTCACTAGCCCCCATCCATGGCTTCTATGATTATTATTTGATATGAATTAGCCAGCCAGGCTAGAAGGGGATCTTTACTAAGGAGATGTGCAAAACTACCTTCCAAAAGTCTGTGACACACTTTCCCACGAGCCACATAGAGCAAAAGGGAAGCTTCCCTGGTTTCCTAGAATGAAGTCCGTAGGTATGGCGGAGCTTTTCGGCTAGGCCTGTTACAGAGATTTGAAGTTGTTGTTCCTCATTACATCTCATCCATTTGCAGTTCTCAATGCAGATGTTAACACCAGATTTTGTTTTTCAGGGCATGCTGCTAGAACCACCAAGTCCTTTGACCTTCTGAAGTTTACAAAGTCCTTCTTCAACTGAGGAGGGGGAGGAGAGGTTAGGCTGAGTTCTTCTCTCCCCATCCCTCCAATTGATTTCTTCTCACTTTCCCCTCTACTTCCAGACACTTGGATCCCTCAGGTCCAAATTGCCTGGATGTTTTATTGATGACCCACAGGACGTGATCAAGTTTCCTCAGTCAATCTGACCTCACTCCCTGGGAAAGAATGTTTCCCACAATGAATCTCAAGTTTGACTGACTGATTTCACAGAGAAGAGTTTTCACCTTGTTAAAGTATTGTACTTAGCATCTGGCCACTTACTTTAAAAAGGGGTGGGGTAATTTGATTGATCACCGCCACTTCTCCCCCAAAACACACACACACACACACACACACACACAAAATCACTGGAGTCTACATATATGGGAATATTGCTATCTAAGAAATTAGGCTATGTCCAGAATCCTGGACAGATCAAGAAAAGGTAAAGGAGTATTTCCAGCTTCTCCTTTTGGTGTCTCAGTTTCTCCCCACTCGATCTGGCTTGTAGCCATAGAAAAGTGATTTTTCATGACTCAGCCAGCTCCCTACCAGGTCTCTGAACCAAGAAGAGAGGAACATGGACTTCTTTACCCATTTTATAAATGCTGCCAAAGTACAGAGTCCAGTAGTGTTGGCCATCTGATGGGACAATGACACACTCCATTGATGTCTAAAAAGTTTTGGCATTTTGGGGAAGACAGGTTTTGATGTATACTTGGGGGGTGGTGATGGGAATAACTGCTTGTAGCAGAAGTATTCCTTCCTATCTCTGTTACTGATTTCATGGACTTTGCCACAGTGCCTCAGCCACCATCTTACCCTGGAGCCTCATCACTCTGGAACATCCATTGTCCCCTTTGATCTTCTCATCTTAGAACATCCTTCACCCTGCCAGTCCCCTTCTCCCATTGGTGATCTCTTCCTAGGGTTTCTATTTTGAGGAAGGATTCAGGCTGGCCAACATTCACTCCCTTCTCAGTTCCACTTCTGATATTTGGGACTTGAACATGCCATTCCCACAGGCTTTCCCAATGGATACCTTCTCCCCTCCCCTTTTCAGCTCCTTTTTGTGGGTTGTCTTCTCTCACCAGAATGAAAAGCTCCCTGAGGACAGGGTCTGTCATTTAACTTGTTTTTCTATCCCCAGGGTTTAACACAATGCCTGGTACGTAGTAAACATTTACTAAAGGCTTGCTGCCTCACCTTGCCTGCCCCTTGCTGATGATCCCTTAAATAAAAAATTATCCTCCCAGAAAATGAGGGCAAGGACATTGTAAATATAATAACGCATCATGTAACTGAGAGAGCAAGTGTGTGATTTTTATCCTCTTAGATCAGGATGACATTAGAACTTTACTATGTTGTTAAACTTAAACAATGTTCACAAAGTTGTCGGCATCCATGGATCAGTGATGTTCACCAAGGTCTAACTGGTACACACAATTTCAATGTCACTATTGGTGGGAGGGCAAAGAGTTGTTCCTTGAACCAGGCATCTCTTGCTTTCAAACCTTTGCAGAAGGTGCCCCTGCCCCCCAGCCCACCCCACTTCTGTGACTATGACTACAATGTACCATCCTTACCTGCATCTCTTAGAATCTTCCTTCTGGTGACTCGTGCTACTTCCTGATGGGGAGTGATAGGGATAGGGAGTCAACTTTAAAGCCAAGAACACCCTTCTGAGCCTCAGTTTCCCTAACTTTGTTTGGAGACCACAGGGTGTAGCATATTGAGAGATAGCCTTGGAGTAAGAAAGACCAGGGT
Source organism: Notamacropus eugenii (assembly GCF_028372415.1). Classification (NCBI taxonomy): domain Eukaryota; kingdom Metazoa; phylum Chordata; class Mammalia; order Diprotodontia; family Macropodidae; genus Notamacropus; species Notamacropus eugenii. The sequence goes on along the minus strand of NC_092872.1, from coordinate 708,486,934 downwards.
TCAAGTCCCACCCAGGACCCATAGTGGCTAGGAGATTGAGCAGGTCATTTACTTCTTGGTACTCTAGGCAACTCTTGCAGAGAAGGTGTAAAGGAGTTTCCCCACCAGGGTATTACCTACCCCAATGAAACCACATATCCAGCCCCTAGCCTGATAAACCCTAGTTGCTGGTTTCTCTCCTTTTTTTCATTATGGTGCCTATTCTTGTTCTTTTTAGTTAAGAATCTAAGTTCCCAGTGCTTAGGACAGCATCCAGCACATCATATGATAAATGCTTGTTGGACATGATTAGGGACAGGGGCTATTTTTCATCTTGTCTTCGTCCCTCTCACCCCAGCACTGTGTTTTGCCCATTTATTGTTGTTGAGTTGTTAATCACATCTGACTCTTCAACACCCCATTTGGGGTTTTCTTGGCAAAGATACTGGAGGGGTTTGCTATTTCTTTCTCCACCTCACTTTACAAATGAGGAAACTGAGGCAAACTAAGGTTAAGTGACTTGCCCAAGGTCACACAGCTAGTAAATGTTTGATGCCGGATTTGAATTCCACTGTGCCAGTGTCTCCAATGTTGAACAGTCAAATCCAAAGTTCTTGAGAGAGACCTGGCCAGCCCCTCAGAGTTGCACTTTCTGAAACATAGTGTGAATGCTTGGCAGTTCAGCTCAAGCAAGGACTTCAGCGTCTAGTGCTTTATCCTGCCAGGTGATCCTCAGAATCTTCCTAAGACAGTTCAAATGGAAGCAGTTCAATTTCCTGGCATGGCATTGGTAGACTCTCCGTGTTTCACAGGCATACAACAATGAGGTCAACACAATGGTTCTGTAGACCTTCAGTTTGGTAGTCAGTCTAATAATACCTCTTCTCTCCCAAACTTTTCTTTGGAGCCTCTCAAACACTGAGCTAACTCTGGCAATGTGTGCATCAACTTCAGTGTCAATGTTTACATCCCTGGAAAGTACACTACCAAGGTAAGTGAACGTATCCACAGCATTCAAAACTTCTCCATTTGTTGTAACCAATGGTTCCATGTATGGATGGTGTGGTGGTGGCTGATGGAGCACCTGTGTTTTCTTGGTGTTGATTATTAGGCCAACAGGAAGGAAGAGTCAGATATGACTGAACAACAAAAAGCTGTGTGGTGCAGCAAGTAGAATACCAGATTTGCAGTCAAGAACACCTGAGTTCTAATCCTCCCTTATTGGCTCATTAGCTACATGACTTTGGGTAAGTCATTTCATCTCTCTAGCCTCCATGAAAAGACGAAGACTTTGGATTCAATAACCTCTAAAGTCTTTCCGAGTTTAAAAATCTACTATCCTATGATCATTTATAGAATATAAGCTTCTTGAGAGAAGGATCTGTTTTATTTTTGTCTTCATATCTCCAGTGCCTAATATAAAGTGGGTGATTAACTCCCTCCCCCTCACTTCAGGGCAGCTGCGAAAAGGAAGTTCCAAGCCTGGTCCAAACAGCTCCTCTCTTTGTCATCCTGTTCAGTGGAAGACTAGTGATTTCTTTTCATGAATGCCCACCTGTGGGTGAGCAAACAGGTGTGTCCCACGGTGCCTTGCATGACTCCATGCTCTTCTCGTAGACTCTTTGTGTGGTATAAAGGCACCTAGAGGTTACAATAATAAGTGATAGTCATCTCTAAGTGATCTAACAAAGGGAGATTGACTCACAGGCTATCTAGTTGACTCAATCAGCTAACAGTCAGGCCAAGCTGTAGGAAGGCAGGGCTGTGGATGGGAGCTGTGGTTTCTTCTACTGCCAAAGTCACGAATGGCTACCCTCATGCCTTTCAGATCATTTCCTTCGTCTTGGGGCAGCCATTGTACTGGATGTAGCTTTGTGCTGGTCATCTCTCTTTGATGAGCTTCTATTTACACTGTTTATTTTCTTGTTTGTACAGAGTGGTGGGCATGTGGTCTCCCCCATAAGCTCCTTGAGGGCAGAAGCTGTTTTTTGACCTTTCTTTGTATCCCCATCTTGCGTTTGTCGTTGTTGTCCAGTTGTGTCCAACTCTTTTGGACCCCATATGGAGTTTCTATGGCAAAGATACTGGAGTGGGTTGCCATTGCCTTCTCCAGAGGATTAAGGAAAACAGTGGTTAAGTGACTTTCCCAGGGCCATACAGCTATTGTGTGTCTGAGGTTGAATTTGAACTCAGGTCTTCCAGAAGCCAGGCCTTCCACTGAGCCACCTAGCTGCCTTCAGCATAGTGAGTGCTTAATTAATGCTTGCTGAATGACTCAGTGATAGACTGATTTGGGAGATGGAGGGACAAAGAGAGGAATCAAAAATGATTACAAGGTTTTTTAAGTCTGGGGGAACAGTCAAGCACAGTAAGTGCAACTAGAAGTTATTTTTGCAATGCCTATAAGGACGTTGGGAAATAGAATACTATGAGGGAGGGAAAGACTAGGAAGGGAAGGGATTTCTTGGATATCTGTGTTTCAGGAAGGAAGGGCATCTGAGTGCGTGGCATCCTAGAGCTTTCAGGTCATGAAACTGTCATAGGAACACTTAGTTCATTGTTTGGGGGGGAGATAATTTCCCCCTCTGCTCCACCCCCCAAAAGACTGGGCTTCTCTTTATACCTGCCCTGGCTCCAGAATTATTAGTTACATAATCATTAGTGGAAGGAGCCAGACTGGAAATCAGAGGATCGACAGGCTTATCCACAGGATGTCACCAGCCCACTCCAGGGTCCTTATTGGCTAGGTCTCAGAATCTCTACCTGCTAGTGAACAGTGAGCCAAATTGGGGAGGATTGAGAGAGAAATTTCAAGTGATTTTAACTCCTCTCTGTGCTATGCTGACCTTTTTGGTCCCATGGAATTGAGCGATGTGTGAGTAGTAGGATGCGGTGGGAGTGGGGCCCTGGAGGAGGGGGGCGCAGCAGCTTGAAAGGAAATGAGAGGAGCTCTGGAATCCCCCACCCCCTTTTAATAGGGAACATCCTCCTCCTCATGTAGTGTGATTGGTGGCTAGCTAAAGCAGACTTTTGGGCATTCACGGAAGCCCGAAGGAAGCCTAGATTTCAAGGCTGTCACCAAAGTTACAACTCTTCATCCTTGCAATTCTGGAGTGTGTGTGTCCCCAGATCATGGGCTCTGTTTCCTTTTGTAAACCTTATACACAGTGTCCCAAAAGGCCTAGGGAAGGTTTAAGCTTTAATAGATTGAAACTGCATGAAGGCTTCTGGGATACCCTGTAAAAATGTGAATTACTATGATGAAGTATATTTATAGGAATGGGAGCTGGGGCGGGGGAAACATACCCTGAAGCTGATATAGAGATTTTCTTTTGTCTGGTCCTTCCTACAAACACCAAGTTCTTCTTTTCTAGGCAGAGCCCTTGGAGAGAAGTGGGTAAAGTATGGGGGCTCCCTTTATTCCATCCAGGGTTGATTGGCAATTAACAATGTGGAAAGGAGAGGCCTAGTTTTCTTGTATTCATAGCCTTTTGAGCCCAGCATAATTCTTAAGTAGTGAGAAAAAGGAGTGATGTTATGGCCTTGGGCCCTAAGTAATGTAAGACAAAAAGATGTATTAAAGGGGTCAAAGCTTAAAGATCTTGGGGGTGGGGTAGGTATGTGAACCGGAAAAATACACAGAAATTGTAGTAAATGATCAGGACAACCTATGCTCGAGGGGAGCACAGAGTCCCGGCATCATTAATGGAGAATCAGGGGACAGTTGCCAATTTTAGTGCCACAAAATCTCAAATAAATGACCCTAGAGACCCCATGACTTTGCTGAAATAGGTTTTTACCTAGGAATGTGCCTTAACTCTTCATTTCCCAGCATGCTTGGGTCTGGCTGTGCGTGACCTAGTCCACTAGCAGGATGAGGAGTATAGCAATGAATAAATGAGAAAAAAGAGGGTTTGCCAGCCCTGGAGCAGGCAGGCAGGCAGGCAGCTCAGGGTGGGTGGGGGGAATCTGAGGAGCTGCATTGCTGCATCTGACTGCAGAGATTTTGCTGCATATGATGGCAGAGTTGTCTGCCTGCAGAACTTGTTGGATACGAGAAGCCACAGAAGGGTCATTTGTTGCGTAGGGTTGGTGTGGGGACCAGTGCAGGTGTATCATCTCCCTTGGGTGACAGCTGGCACTTCATCTGACCCATCCCAGGCTGGCAGCTCTGAAAGAGGCCAATTCTGCTTCTCTGGAGCCTCCTCTCCTTTTGCCTAGGAACAAAGGATCGAACTCCTACCTCGGACTAGCTAATTTGGTTTCATAGTGAGCTAGCCTAACTTATTTTAAGGAAGGTGACAGACAGGATTGCATTGTTTCAGATGTCTTAGACATAGAGGCCCCACAAGTGTTAGACAAAACACTTTACCCCAAATGGTTTAAAGACAAAGGAATGAGTGAGGTGGGGGGTGCTCTGGGGGCAAATTCATTCATGGGCTTTTCCTTTTGAGCAAGAGATGCTTGGGAGAGAATAAAGTGACACTCAACAGTCTCAGCTGATTCTGGGTTGTAGGGGTGATGGCTGAGAAAGGGTAAAGGAAGTCAGAATTTCACGGCAACACTTGAATTTAAAAAGAATAAAGTAGACTTAAAAATTCGACAGGACTGTCAAGGCAAATGTGTCCATTTGTTTGCTGTATTACAACATTTATCATCTTGCTCCCAAAGTAATTTTTCAGAAAGAAAGCAAACTAGAAGAATGTGTGACCCAAAGAGTTCTAAGGTTTGCTACCCAACTCCTGAGAGCTAGCTAGCCACCTGGACTCTTAAAGATGGATGGATGAGTGGATAAAATCATAGAAAGTTGGAGGCAAACTGGTTAGGAATAGATGAGTAAAAGATTAATTAGTCAGTAGAAATATTAGTTATGGGAGAAGGCTGGGAGGATCAAGGTGAATGTTGTTGGCTAGTCATTTTTGTCATGTCTAACTCTTCATGACCCCATTTGGGGTTTTCTTTGCAGAGAAACTGTAATGGTCTGCCATTTCCTTCTCCAGCTCATTTTACAGATGAGGAAACTGAGTTTAACAGAGTTAAGTGACTTGCCTAGGGTCACACAGCCAGTAAGTGTCTGAGGTCAGATTTGAATTCAGGAAGATGAATCCTCATGACTCCAGGTCCAGTGTTCTAGCCAAAGCATCACCTGGCTGGCCTAGCACTAATACTAGTACTATGACTAGTACTAATAACCGATACATATGCTTTCCATACATTATTTGATCTTTGCAACAACCTGAGGAGTTAGGTGCTATCATCATCTCTTTTTCAGAAGAAGAATCTGAGTCTCTGGGAGGCCTGAGTCACATGGTTAGTAAGGTGGGACTCAGACTTAGCTCTTCATTCCAATGGCTGTTTGTTCCAAGGTGTACATCTACTATGCCACCCTGGCTAGACTACAGATTAGCCAATAAAATTTTACACTGAGAGCATGGTGAATTCCGTGCCAATGCCTGGCTAGAGGAAGAAAGGGGAGGAGAGAGAAGAGCGAAAGAGACAGTCTTGGGAGCTAGATTTGAGAGGGTCTTCCTGTCTCTATGGTTGTCATCTTTGTGGACTTTCCACACCATGATGCTGACTGTAGGGCTTTGGAAGCAAAGTGGGCTATAGCACTGAACCTTGGAAAGAGGAAGAAGAGGGAAGTGGAGAAAAGACAGGAAGGACAGTAGGGCCTGGTGGAGACCTGATGGAAAGATTTAAGTGATGTAGTCAGGTAGGCCAAGAAACTGAAATACATATATACATATATACAAATATATGCATGTATATATACACACATCTGTATACTTATCGATCTCTTATTCATCCATTCATCCATCTTATCACCCACCTACCCATCCATCCATCTTGTCACTCATCCATCCATCCATCCATCCCTCCATCCATCCATCCATCTCCTTTTAATATGATTTACTGGGTAGGTTAAGCAAGGAGTGAAAAAGTAAGTAGAAACAAGGGGAAGGAATCAGTTAAGTGGTATAGTGAATAAAGTGCACTGTACTTGGGAGTCAGGAAGACCTGAGTTCAAATCCCACCTCAGACACTTATAAGCTGTGTGATCCTGGGTAAGTTCCTTGGCCTTTCTCAGCCTCAGTTTCCTCATTCATAAAATATGGATGCTCATAGTATCAAATCATAGGGTTGCTGTGGGGATGACAGTGCATAAAGGACTTTGCACATTATATAAATGCTAGCTACTATCACTAATTTAAATATTTTTCAAGATAATACCACAAGAGTTTGGGTTATTCAAGTTTCAACTGTTCAAATCTCTGAATTGGCTAAGGTGAAAACGATTTTGCTGGAGAGTCTCTGGCATGTACAACACCTGATGATACTTCCACAGAGACTGGCATCATGCGTCCAACAGTAATGTACTTACTATCAATTCAACCCATGAAATGGCATCTTTCTTCTAAAAATTTTTATTCATTTTTTTTATATCACCTTCATATCTAAACATATCCCCTCTCCCATCAGAACCAAGAAGATCATCCCCTCTGACAAAGAGAGGGAGGTGCAGCAGGAGATGTGTTTAGGAAAATGCATTCTTCTAAGATGGGGAGAAACGGAACCAATGCTGATGACTCTTTATCATCGATGTCTGCCAATATCAAAGGTGCCTCCAGCCCCCTTTACCATGGACAACATTGTAGCACACAAAACAGTGGGAAAATGAGGCCAGGGAGAGAATGTAGATAGAGTTTGCCCTTCTTATCTGGAAGATTCAACAGGTTAGGGAGGCTTCCACCTGGGAATTGCACTGTGACTGTCCGTTGGGAACACCACCAATCCTGTATTTCATGTGTCAGACACAGTCCTGTTGCTGAGAGTGGGAGAGGGAAAAGAAGCCTGGCCAGGCTGTCAGGAGGCCACTAATTCACCCTGTGACCTCTCTCTGGGCTTTAGTTTCCTGATCTGTGAGATGAGGTGGGTTGGACTAGCTGGTCCCTCAAGGTCCCCTTTCTGGCTCTTTCTAGCCAAAATCAACCAATTCTATGGTGAGTGTTCCACGGACACTGGTCCCTTCCCCTCCCCAGCTGTGGTCACAATTCCAGTGGTAATGACTGCCCTTGTCAGCATCAAAGGGCAACTGCTCCTGATTGTGATTGCCACTGAGAGTAATAAGCCTCTCACTGGGGAAGGATGTCACAGGGAGAATCTCCAGGTCATCATTATAGGAAGCATTCTTCCTATAAAAATATGCTTTCTTTACATAAACACTTCCTCCCTAATGGGATCAGGGCAGGAATGGGGAGGGGTGTGAGTGTGCACCTCAAAATCCTTCCCCCCATTTCTACATGGCAGGCTGGTTATCACTGGCTACATGAGCATCTTTGGGCAGGCAGACCCCAGGTGACCTTCTTGGGCAGGGAGCTGTCTCTGTGGCCACACTGTTAACAGCAGGAGGGGAACGGGGTCTCTTCTGGAAGAACTGTGCTGCCCAGCTGTTCTTGAGGCTCCAGACTTGACCATCCTTTGTGGAATGGCATGCTACGGGAGCACCACTATCTTCTTCTCCAGCTTCTGCGGTGGGAACAGGAAGCTCCTCATAATTTCATCAAGTTCTTCCAGGGCAAGCTGGGCATGCAGTCTGGCTGCCTCATCTGGCTCAAAATGCACCACATGCTTCAGTAGGTGGTAAAGGTCCTTCAGGACATCTCTTAAAACCTGCAGGGAGAGGCACACATACACACTCATAAAAATATGGCCAGGAGAACAAACCCTTCAGATACTACCCAGCTTCCCTGGTCAGTAAAATGTTACCTTCATGGCCAACAAGCTCCAGGGAGCAATATTTATCAATACTTACTGCTTTTGCTTTACAAAACGGTAAGTGGCCACCCACATTCCAAGTAGGTGCTCAGTTCATGGGACCTAGGAGGCCCTCAACTTTTCTCTGCAACTACTTTCTAAATCACCTACACCCCAATTCTTTTCTCTCACCCTGGTTCCAGTGTCTCCTTCTATTGTGACTTTTCCCCAGAATCAGGAGAAGATTCCTTAAATATCACCCTTCCTGTCCCTTATGATGAATACTCTGATGTCACATCATGTACGGAAATCTTGGGGAGCACTCCCAAGGATACCCCCTCTTCCCCTCTCATACACCACTTGATTTGGTGCCATAACTTCTAGCAAGAACAGCATACAGGGAGACCATGCATTAAGCTGGTTGTGCATTTCCCAAGCCCCAGAAGAGTTAGGCGACCCATCTTCCCTTTACGTTGCCAGGACTGCTGAGTGTTGTTTCACACTGACAGGGCACCCCATAGAAGGAGTGTTATAGGTGAGATGGATATTCTAGAAGATCCTTACTAACACATGGATTAACACTCTGGTGGACGGTCCATACCTCACAGTCATCGTACCCCACCAGCTTTCTGGTGGTTTCCCTCCTTGCTTCCAGTCTATGAATAAGGAAGGAAAATCCAGTAATATACTACTGGTTTCTCTGACAATACATTTCATCTGTGAACTAGTTAAGGATAACTGGATAGAATGAGGGCCTTCCCCCCACCCCCAATTACTGATGGATTTCACAATTTTTCCAAAAACCCCATCCCAGTTTGTGTATCAAGAGGGCAAGAGCCAGAATATAAATAGAAAAGAAAAAGAAGAGGAAGAGACACAGGAGAAGGGGAGATGAAATGACAGTGCAGCATAAACTATAGTGAACTTTTATTAATACATGTTTATATGTTATTACAGATCTATGTTGGGTCAGCTAAGCAGTACAGTGGATGGAACAGCAGGCCTGGAGTAAGGAAGACCTGAGTTCAAATCCAGCCTCAGACATGCATTAGCTGTCCTTGGCCTCTGTCTGTTTCCATTTCCTCATCTGTTAAATGGAAAGAATAACCCCTCCCTCCCAGGACTGTAATGAGGTAGTGTAGGTAAAGTGACTGGCACACAGGAGGCACTGTATACATGTTAGCTATTTATTATCAGCCATTGTAAGTCTTAGTTCCACAAAGGCATAATAAACACTTTTTATTAGATACCTTCTGCTCTTCTTCGAAGGCTTGTCCTTCTTACTGATCAGAGTGTGGGAGCCTTGTGGGGGGTGGGGTGAGGGAGACAGAGGAAGGACACAGATACACATTTGCTTGTTTTCCATCTCCTTCTCCCTCCTTCCCATATTTGGAAGAGGTAAAGAGATGAGAGGAACCCCTAAAGGAATGACCTTCCCTAAGTGATGGGGTCAGGCCCTTGTTCTGAAAGGTTCTGCGCCTTATCTGTGGCTAGGTCACAGCCCAGCCAGAGAACACTAATGGTTGTGGATTGAGTCCTCTTTACAAACTCACCTCATACCTGTTGGGGCAAGGGAAGTCATTTCCCTACGGAAAGCAAGATGTAGATTCTAAATGTCCACCCCGTACACTCTGCTTTGTATGGGAAAAGTCGTAATAACACACATTTCCATAATGCTTTATCCTTGAATGGAAGTTACCTGTAAAAGGGCAAATGTTGCTCCCACCAGCTGCAGGATCTCCCCTTTCGGCACCAAATGTCAAGCACAACTCCTTTTTAATTAAAAACTTAATCCCAATAACTCACTACAGTGCCCTTCCTCACTGAATCCCTGTAACTCTGGGAATCCCACACATCACAGCACTTCCTCTGGACTCCCCATGGATCAAAGCACCACGTCAAGGAGGGATTGTTATCAAATCCCTCAGATCATAGGCTGAGCATAAAGAGAGTTCAAAGGTAAAGCTACACACAGGATCTCTGTGGTGGGCAGGATACAGGCAATCCCACCTAGGAAACCTCTCATTAACAGTTCAGCACACCTGCTGCTCACCCCCACTCTGTACCGAGGGTGGGGGAAAATTTGTCTCACTTGGTTTCCAACAGCGGGTGGTGAAAATGAACCACTTTGCTATCTGAGAGGCAGTCTGATTGGGGATATCCTTAGGAAGTAGTCAAATTCTTTGTTTGAGGAATGTCAAGGAGGGATGGCAAGGGCACTTTGCCAAAAGCATTTGACATTTTTTTCCTCTTCCTCGCATGGACTTGTAGCAGGTAAGATGGATGCTGCGGGGATAGGGATGGTCGACTGGGATGGACTTGGCCTAGAACAGATCATGGAAGGCCTGGGTACATTCAACAGGGAAGGGGAGAGCTATAAGCACCCAGGTGCACTCACAATAGGAAAGACAAAAATGAACATGTTTGCCTACCTCAAAGGGCCTTCACTGGATAGGACAGTGAAACCCAAAAGAAAAAAAAAGTGCAAAATAAAAGTGACTTTACAAAGCGAAGTCAGATGAATGTCTCCAATTCTTCTGTTATTATCCTGGGATCAAGTTATCATAAATAATTACAAATGAGCACAATCCCCAGAGAAGGAGCAAAATTAGATCCAGCAGATTTCTTTCTCTCTCTTTTTTAAAATAAATTTTAAGTGGCAAAGAGTTTGAACAAAGTCTTCCAGAAATGTAATCTTTAGCACTACTGTGTGAAATATAAAAATATTAAGATATATCTCCCTATGGCAAAGTACTACAATTAGTGAATTCCTTGCTTATCTGTCCTGCTACCCACCATTCCTTTCTAGAGCCCAACTCTGGACTCCTCCTATCATCTCCCTTCACCACTCTTGTGTTGCTGAGCAAAGACAGAGGTACTCACTTTACAAATGACTATATCTATTACAGATGAATGTTATCCAATCTCATCCGGGCCCTCACTGTTATGCGTCAGCCCTTTTACTTTTCCCTGATTGATTTTCTATCCCATTTTCTCTTCCAAAGGTGCCTATATTATCACCAACTCCATCTCTTTCCTGCCAGCAGAGGACCTTGTTTCATGTTTTACTGAAAAAAATTCCCTCTTGCGCACTTCAAAATTCTTTCTTCCTTTGGTCCAGTCTTGAAGAATAAGGTAGCCAGCTCCTTCAACCATCGCCTCTCTCTATAATTATTAACTTCTACTTATCCACTTAATTTTTCTCTGCTTCTTACAAATATGCCCAGAATTTCCCTATTTTTAAAAAGCTTTCACTTGATACGACTATTATCTTCTTATTCTATATTATATTATCTATCATTCCATAGCTCTCTTTCCTTTCAGAGTCAAATGCCTAGAAAAGGCCATCTACACTTTTGTTTGCACTGTTACCTCCCACTCATTTCTCAACCCTTTAGAAACTGGCTTCATTCTCATCATTTGATGGAAACTTCTCTCTTTAAGGTTACCAATGCTTGTGCTCATGCTAAGTCCAAAGACCTTTATTCATTCATCCTTCTTGACCTCTTGATAGCATTTGATAATGTTGACTTCTGGAGAGTCCTTCCTCCCTGAGTTTTCATGGTATTGTTCCTTGTGTTGCTCTCTTCCTACAGGCTGAACTGATTATTTTCAATCTTCTTTGCAGTTTTATCTTTCCTATCTTGGCCCTTATGTGAGATAGGTTATGTCCTAGATGCCCTCTGCCTGCCTGCCTCTCTTTCTCATATCTAATCAGTTTCCACAGATCCCACAATCATCTCTATGCTGTGTCTACATATCCATCTCTCATCTCTCCAGAATAACATTCTCTTATCTCCATCTCCTTGCTGGACATCACCTAGAAGACTCACAGGCATCTCAAATTCAAGATATCCCAATACAACAAACTCTCCTTCCCCTTAAACACACTCCTTCTAGTAACTGCCCTATTTCTGGTGAGGATACTTCTACTCTTCTTGGCTTAGGTTCATAATCTAAGCACTATTTATCACTCTCATTCCACGCTCCCCTCTATCCCAATCCAATCAGATGCCAAGTCTGGTCCATTACACTACCTCAACATCTCTCTTTTCTCTCTGTACCACAATTGCTGTGGTTCAGGCCCTCAACACCTTATATCTGGACTACTACAATAGCCTCTAAAAGAGTCCTCCTGCATCCAGTCTCTCCCCTTCTCCTTCTTCCTCCATAGACATGCCAAACTGATATTTATTTTTTCTCACTTAATTGTATTTTATTTTTTCTAGTTACATGTAAAAATAGTTTTCAACATTCATTTTTAGAAGATTTTGAGTTCCAAGTTTTTCTCCCTCCCTCCTCCCTAAGACAGTAAGCAATCTAATATAGGCTATACATGTACAATCATGTTAAACATATTTTCACATTAGTCATATTGTGAAAGAAGAATCAGAATAAAAGGGAAATACCATGAGAAAGAAAAAACCAAAAAAACACATGCAAAGAAATGAAAATAGTATGCTTCCATCTATATTCAGACTTCCTAGTTCTTTCTCTGGATGTAAATAGTATTTTCCATCATAAGTCTTAGAAATGTCATAGATTGCTGTATTGCTGAGAAGAGCTAAGTTTATCAGAGTTGATCACAAAATGATATTTCTAAAGTGTAATTCTAACCATGTCATTAGAAATTAGCCTTTTGTGTAACATACACACATCTCTATTTGGCATTTAAAGTCTTTCACAACCTGGTCCAGTATTTCTCTCTAGACTGATCATTTTATTTCCCCTCAATTATTCCATCCATCTTCTCCAGGCTGCATTCTGGCATTTCTCCACTGTGCCTCCGAATCCTTTCCATCCTGGAAGCTCACTGTTCAGTTGCTGTTCAATCATGTCCAAGTCTCTGTGACCCCATTTGGGGTTTCCTTGACAAAGATATTGTAGTGGTTTTGCCATTTCCTTTTCCAGCTCATTTTATAGATGAGGAAACTAAGGTTTGCCCAGAGTCACCCAACTAGTAAACGTCTGAAGTCAGATTTGAACTCAGGAGGATAAGTCTTTCTGTCTTTAGGTTCAGCACTCTATCCATTAGCCACTTCACTTTAGCCCTGGAGTTCACACGTGGCAAGTACTCTCTGTCCCTGCAGCCCCTCCATCTGGCTGATGGCTTCTCCCAGAACCTCCATTTAAGGAGGGCACCCAGGTCATCAGGATCTCAGACTTTCTGTAACATTTTCTCTCTTCAGAGCAGTCCCCCTCCCTTTCCTTCCCTCCTCTGTTTTTCAGTTTACTTCTATGTATTGTTTTCTCCCATTAGGATGTAAGTTCTTGAGGGCAGGGACTATCTTTCAGCAAAGTGCCTGGCACATATAAAGGGTTAACAGATGCTTGTTGACTGGCTGACCATGACCCAATCAGTCTGCTTGTGTTTCACTGTACATGATAGTCCATCTCTTGTCACCCTGATGCTTAGAATGCTCTTCCTCCTCACAAAGTCGGGAAAGGCTGAACAAATTCTGGTTCATGAATGAAAATGGGATTTTATTTTGCCAAGAGAAACCTGAGGAGACTTGCATGAATTCACAAGGCAGAGTGAAGTGAACTGAGCTGGAAGAACGATTTATTCTACAACGCTGTTCAGGAAAACAGCTTTGAAAGACATAATAGTTCTGATTGATGCAAGGACCAATTACCACACTAGGAGACTGGTGATGAAGCATTTTTCCCACCTCTTGGCAGAGAGATAGATGGTGCAGAATGAATAAATTAAAAAGCATCTGTTAAGTGCTTACTACGTACCAAACACTGGGAATACAAATGTAAAAGGAAAGGCAATGCCTTCCCTCAAGGAACTTACAATCTTATAGTGGGTAGATGACAAACAGGGGAATGACAGCAAAGGAGGGAAATATTGGTTTGGAAAGTTACAAAGATGGTGGATAAGGTCATAGGGGAATAGGTTGACATACCCATTCCAGAAACAATGACAAAATGAATTTGATCAAGCTTCCAGGACTAGGTGAGACAGAAGGAAAAGAGTGGGTGAGACAAAGGCTGAGAAAGAAACAAAGGATGGCTAGAGAACTGGGACAAGAAGGAGGGGAAGACTGAGGACATCATTGCTCCAGGGTGAAACACACATTTTCAGACAAGACCAACGTGCATTTGTTTTACTTTAATAAACTTTTTGTTTCAAGTGAAGGCTTTTTTTCCTTTTTTTTGGTCAGAGAAGGAGAAACATAAAGCGGTAGTAATAGAAATGTAAAGAAATAAAATAGTATTAACAAAACATTTAAAAATACACAGAAAGGAACAGAGAGAAGTTCAAAAGGCATCACATACAAGCAGGGCAGTGTTAAGACCATGTGAAATCTAACGTCTACTTTAAAAAAAAAGAAAAAATTGTGCATAATGGAGATGCAAACCTCTTTTCTCATTCTTTGCATATGGAAATGTTCATACTTATGTTTGTCAAGTTCATGATTAAAAAGAGGAAAATCAGCAAATATGCTGTGAGATAATTTGGGTCATCAGAAATCTTGGGGAATCAGGAATTCGGATTTCAGTGTAGACAGTAACCATTTATTAAACAGAATATCTGATCAACTCAAACATTTGAACCAAGCTGAGGGGCAGACAGCTAGAGAGAGGAGTTTCTTCTGCATAAACTAGAAAGAAGTAAACCACAGTTAGGACTGAGGGTTTTACTGTTTTTGTCCAAGATAATAGGCAGTGAGCACTTGAAAAGTAAAGACGAAGAAGGTACATGGACATGGAGGAAGCTTCTGGCTGGGAGAAGAATCAATTCTTTATCCATAAAGCTTACACCTCCTCCTTGATGGGCACAGGACAAGAAATCGCACATTTTAAACAAAAAGACCAGGCACTTGAGACATTTCACTGAAAGCTTTGGGAGGGTCAGAAAAGAAAGCCAGGTTTACTAATGTAGTCTGGGTTTTTTTTAATCCATGCCTGACAGGTACAGAATATTCAATGTGCTCTAAGTTCTACGTATTGTTATAATTCGAAGGTTGCTGAGCTTTTAAAACATTTTTAAAAAAATTTTTCAAAGCATTTTCTCTGTTAGACTCAGAGATAAATGCAGTTTTTACCCTTTCTGGATTGTGTCTGACTGTTACAAATGGGCAGAGTGCCTCGAGCACTGATTGGAGGCTCTAGCAAGCAGGGTATTACTAATACCTTCATTGAAGAATACAGAGAAAGGGATTAACTGCTGAGGCACCAAAAAGGCTATTGGGAGGCAGATTGGCTGGGCAGCCAAGGAGCCAGAGACCAAGATGGCAGCTAGTGATTAACTGCTCTGAAAGGAGGCAAGAGGAGTGAAGTCAGAGGATACTTGGGTATGAGTCCATCTGGGCTGTTCCTTGCTACTGAAGGGCTTCTCAGGGTCATGCATCAATCCTCAGATGGCGTGAATACAAACCATTGCTGCTGCTGCTACAGAAGCAGCAGCACCAGCAGCAGCACCAGCAGCAGCATGCTGAATGTCTTTAAATAGCAATCAGAGGACTGCAGCAGCTTTCCTACACCCCCACAGGCACAGAAATAGAACAAAGGAGGCTCAAAAACGGTTCGGTGTATGCACAGGCAGCAGGCTGCTGCTTTCTGGGTCTTGGGACCATTGTCCTTGGAAGGTGATTAAAATCTTGGCATTTAAACCGAACTCAATTACGACTCACGACTCAGGAAGAAGGAACTTCATTTCTCCTTGCCCTTGATAATCATAATGCAGATATCCTGCAGAGAATAGGCAAGCAATGCCTCCTTCCCCAACTAACTCAGTACCAGAGCTGGTGCAGAGCAGTAGTGACAAACAGGACTTAAGGAATCTCATGTGGAAATGAATGCTCTGGTTTGAGGGCCCCAGAGAAGGTTGTTTTTGTCTCCTCATCACTCAGGGCTGATTTGCCGCAAACCCAGCTCTGGTTATCTGGACTAGCTCTGGGTTATTCCTGGGCTGCAGGGCACCAGGGGTGGCGAGGTAGATTAGTTTAGGCTGATGGAGGAGACCATGTCTTTGTTTTAGGTCTGAATGGAGGTCTGCTTGGGTAACAAGTAGCCTATGCCACATCACTCATGTCTTGGTCTCAAAGTCTTCAGGTCAGAGAAGAGCTGTCCCACTTTCTAGGGATGGGCCCAATGAGACATTGTTCAACAGGAAATTTCCCTAACAGTATTCAATACCACCCAGTTTTGGGTATTTCATAGGATTTAGAACTTTCATGCAAGGAATCTTAAGAGTGTATCTAATCTAACTACTGATTTTGGGAGAGTATGCTTTAGGAGGTAAAGTCAGAACACTGAACCAAAGGTCAAGGGAAAAGCAAGATTCACAGAACATGGGAATGATCATCAGGAACTATATCAAATGCCCCCAGACACACAGTGTGTGGCAAAAACCCAAAGAAAGCCTGTTAACAGTAAGCAGCCTGACCTTGGCAACTACCTGCCTCAACAAGGACTCTGTGTTAGGTTCAGATTTTGGAGGTCTGACCAACTATGGCATATACCACAAGTGTGAAGGTAGAAGACTCTATAAGGATGCCATCACACAAACCCAGAGAGCCAATGAACGTGGAATCCCAGGGTGGAATCCCAGAATTTCAGAACTGGATGGGGCGTTGAGTAGCCAGAGCCAAAGACCAATCTTTACTCTAGCACACTGACAAGCGCCCTGTGCCGGAAGACCTCTAAATGTGGGGGAGCCCACTTCCTCCTGAGGCAGTCTATGCCACTTCTGGCCTCTGGATGGCTTGAGTCTAACTCTGGTGCTTGGAATAAGGTGAGTGCTTGTGGACTAACAAACTGAATTTACTTGTATGCAGCTCCCACCTGCCAGGTGCCCTTAAGGCTAAAGAGAGCAAGCTTTCAAGTTCCTGAAGACTTCGATGGGATATATTGTTCCTCCCCAAGCTCAGCACCCTCACTTCCTTCAAATTATCCTACAAGGCATGGACTGGAGGTCTTTGGACACCAATTGATGGCCGATCTAAAACAGCGTGTGTAAAACTGAACTTAATAGGTCAAACGTTGGCTGACCAGAGCAGAGCACAGAGGGACTCTTGCCTCTCTTAATGTAGCCCTGGATCATATCAGCTCCTCTGGCTGCTGACTCACACTGACCCTTTTAACCGTCCACTAAGACCCCTGGATCTTTTTTCAGACAAACTGCTGCCCAACTCTGCTTCTCTCCTCATCTTGTCCCTACGAAGCTCTATTTTGAACCCAAATCTAAACCCCTGCTTATTTCTTGTCAAATACAGCCTGGTGTTCTTGCCTGTCAATATTGTTTTGGATCTTGACTCTGTGACTCAGTGGGTTAGCAACCCCTCCCAGCTTAGTGTTACTGGCCAATCTGATAAGGACACTGTCTACATCTTCATCCACGTCACTGATGAAAATGTGAAAAAGCCCAGGGCCAAGCACAGATCTCTGGGGCACTCCATTAGAGACCCCACTGCCAAATGACATTGATCCACTGATGACCACTCTTTGAGGCCAGTCTTTCAACCAATTCCAAGTTCACCTACTAATTGAACTGGCATCCAGTGCATGTTATCTCCAACTTTCCAACAATAACAGCTCAAAATATTTTATCAAAGGCTTTGCTAAAATCTAGAGATAATATATCTATGGAATTTTTTTGGATGTACCAATTTAGTAAGCCTATTGAAAAAAAGAAGTAAAATTAGTCCAGCATGTTCAGGCTTCTTGTCAAAGTCATCCTGATTCTTTGTAATCACAGATACTTTTTCTATAACAATCAATCCACAATCATGAAGGGCCAGGCTTGGTGCTAGGTCTTGGGTAAAAGAAAAAAATTAAACAGTCAAGAAACTTAAATTCTATTGCAGGGGGGGGACAGAGGGGGAAACAAATGTTGATATGTACGCACACACAAAACGTATGCAAAGTAAACATAAGATACCTTGGGCTTGGGGTGACCATGAAAGACCCTGTGGAGGGCAGCGGAGTCTGGCCTGACATTTGAAGCAAGCTGGAGATTCTGAGAGGAAATGTCATAAAGGAGGGATAAAAAAGCAAATCTGGTATAATAAAATGTGTGAAGAAGACTAACGTGTAACAAGCTAGGGAAGGCAGGCTGAAGCCAGCTTGAGAAAGCCTTTAAATGACAAAGGGATAGAACCCCCATGGGAAGACAAAGACAACCAAACTTAAGGTCTAGGTCTGAGACTTTAGACAGCTTCAGTTCTAGGTTGGATGAGAGGTGGTGGAAGAATACAGCTCATACACAAGTAAGCAGTGGCCATGGGGAACCTCAGAATATTCTTGAATGAAGGAGTAACACAGTCAGACATGCTTTAGGAACAGTCCACTGGCCTTGATGTGGAGGATGGATTGGAGATGAAGCAGGGAGACAAATAGAAGGCTGCTGACCAAGCAAGAGGGTTTAAGAGCCTGAATAAGAGCATCACTGATGATCTCATGAAGAATCTAGTTTAGGAAGAGAAGTCAGGGTCACTGGCCTATACAGTCTGCAGGTGCCTCCTGGCTTCCCTGGCTTCCTTCAGGTCCCAGCTTCTATCCCACCTTTTACAGCAGTGGTAACCAAGGCCAGGGGCTTCATGCAAATGAATCAGATTAAAATATGATTGGGAAATATTTAACAAATTAAATAAAAATACAATACAACGTAGATAATACTACATTTTAAAATTAAGTCAACATGCCTGGCCTGCAGGGATCCTTATGTATGGAGGAATGGTTCCATTTCTATTTGAATTTAATACTGTTATTTTACAGGAAGTTTTTCTTAATCCCCCTTAATTCTAGTAATTCCCTCTGTTGATTATTTTTTATTTATCTTGTATATAGCTTGTTTGTGTGTAGTTAATCAAATACTGTCTTTCCCATTAGATTATGAACTCCTCAAGGGCAGGGACTCTCTCTTTTTAGAACAGTGCCTAGCATGTAGTAGGGACTTAATAAATGTTTACTGATTGGCTATTTATGAAGATAGGTTTGACAACTGAATAATAGAAGCTATTTACTTCCCCTGAGTTTTACTCTAATGTCTTTTACTTTATTTTAAAATTTTATTACTGTCCTTTACTTTTACGTCGCGTGCATTTCCAAATAAACCTTGCAACCTTCTCACAAGAAGAGTTCCCCTGTAACAAAGGTTTTTATTTTATTTTTAAATAATATTTTACTTTTTCTCAATTACATGTAAAGATAATTTTTTAAACAGTCATTTAAACAAAATTTTGAGTTCCAAATTTCCTCCCTTCCTCCCTCCCTGAGATGGCAAGTAGATTATAAATGTGCAATCATGCATAACAGATTTCCACATTTGTAACAAAGATATCAACAAAACCTACTAATACATAGAGAGTATTGGACAATAAATACAACCTTCCATGCCCATACTTCACTTCTTGGGGGAGAGAAGGAAGGTGCATTTTCTCATAGGTCCTAGTGCCTTTTCAAAGATCCTGCTTTGTTTTGTGATGTACCCTGAGAACTTTGGGTTCAAACTTCTAAAGGAGAGCAGAGCCATGGATGAAAAGGATGAAACCAGGGTGAAAAGACCTACCAAGCCAGCTGTATTCATTACAGGATCATTTGTAGTTCCACCTTCCAGATGGGGAGAACTGAAGGGCATGCGTGTGTGGAGTTTTTGACAGTACAATACAGAAAGTGGGAAGAAGCCAAGTTTTGGAACATAAGACTGTTTGCCTTTCAATCATCAGTCACTCTGTCATTCTGCCTCAGGACTCCTTTCAATCTCAGATAAGACAGAGAGCTTACAAACTAACTTTTACAAAAACTAGGAGTTTCCAAGGAAGGGCAGTTCCAATTACCTCCTAAAGGAAACCTGTCCAGACAAATTCTAAATTCTGTTCTTAGGAAATCTAAAAACTGGAGGAGTCCTAGGAGTCCCAGAATTTCCAGTTTAAAAACTGAAAGGCTGTGAAACGCATTCATTAACAAAGGAATTATAGGAAAATCCCACAGGGAATTTCCTTAGCCATTTATTCTTTGTGTTCCTGAGCTTCTTGCTCATTCACTTCTTTCCTGAGTGACTGGAGCCCTGTCAGCCAAATCTGGGCAACAACGAACGAGCCCAGGTGAGTCCAGATTTAAGAAATTGTACTTGATCACACTTAGATATCACCTTATACCACTGAATTGGAAAATAGAGTTTTGGAAAAAGTCATACTATTGGAGAAACAGATCTGCCACGACATTGCTATAAATAGACACAATCTTTCAGAAAATTAATATGGTGATATCTAATCTGAAGTACAAAACTGTTCGTGTCTGTTCACCAAGTGATCACACTACAAGGACTGTCTGGGAAAATGTTCCCGAAAGGGAAAAAGGGCCTTCTTTTTACAAAATTATTTGTAGTAGTGTGGTTTGGAATTGAGGAAAACTGGCCCTCCTGGGTCCAATGCTGCATGGCCAAAGAATTCATGGCATATAATAACCAAATATTATTGTGCCATAAGAAAAGGTAATTATGAAAAACACAAAGAAATACGGGGAAGATTCATAAAGTAGAGTGCAGAATGAGAGCAATGTGCTAAATACAACTGTCCAAAAGACTCAAACAAAAGCAAGAATTAAAAATATGAAAAATGAAGAAAAAAGTTCAGAAGGAGACACAGAGGCAAAGAGGACTTCTTTGTTAACTCATCAAATTAAAATTTAAAAACAAACTGTGGTTTATAAAAATCTTATGAAGGATGATAGGTAATTATGAACAGCATCATCTCACAAAAAGTGGAAGGTAAAACCAGTTTAAAGAAAGCCTGGACAGAGATCCAAGTAAGTAAAGTCAGTCTGCAGTCATTTAAGAGTGAAAATGGAAGGAGGCCAATTTGTAGAAGAAAACGAAAAACAAGCAGACTGATTTTTAGGATGAGAATGTCACCATTCTTGGACCCTAACATGGCAGTCCTTGGCTGCTCACAGAAGAGTTGGAACTAGTGTAAAAAAAAAGACTGGAAAAGTAGCTAGACTAGCCCAAATAGTCACAGAGGAAACACATGCTAGAGGGGACACAATTTGAGGGCACTAAGGAATTGTTTACAAAGTATTGGAAGGAAGGAAAGATAGTAAAGGTAAGGAAAAAATTTCTACCTTATCAATACTAAAAAAATAAAAGAAAAGGTAAATTCGAGAACATTGGCAGCTACTAAATACTACAACTGCTTTGCCATCCATACAAAATCTTTATGAGATTTGTCTACACACACATTAAGGGTTTCCTCCAAGAGGGCATTAGTCAGGGACAGGCAGACTTTTGCAAGTGATACTCTATGGTAGACCTCATCTTTATCATCACATAACTGACAGAAAGAGGTAAAGAATACGAGAGACCACTGAGTTTATTATTTGCTAGTTATGAAAAAGCATTTGATTTGGTAGAGCAAACACTGTCTTAAGGACATTCTGACAAGTGGTCTCCCACGTACATGTCAAAATCATTCAAGATTTCTTGAAACGTTAGCAACAGAAATAACCTCATTCAATGGCCCTCTGATCATAAATATCAGGTGAAGCATAAAAGAGGGAGGTGTTCACCACTGCGATGGAGTATGTCCAGAGTGGAGCATAAGATGAATGAATGAATGACAATGATAATGATGACGATAAAGCATTTATTAAGCGCTTATTATGTGCCAGGAAGTAAAGACAGATAAATACAAGAAAGCACTACACTGACGTTAGACTGTGTCTAATGTGGTAAGACAAACATATAAGAAGGAGCTTGGAAGTGGGCAGAGGAGCCCATGCATGGTTTGGAGATGGTGGCTTGCAAGTGAATTGGAAGAGGGACCGCCTGTGGATGGTGACGTTCTACGTTCTCTAGGTGTTCCTGTTTGTGGATGAGCCATGACACTAGTGGTCTTAAACTGTAGGATGCTGTAGAGCCTCTGGGAAGAGATCCAAACCACTCAAAGGAGTTTGGGCTGCTATTCTCCTAAGGAAGATCAAATGGACAGAGAATAGCAGTATATGTATTTCTGGGACAGATAATAAAAATGAACAAGTTAGGCCCAGAATTAAGCACGAGAAGGGGAGTTGGCTAGGTTGCTTTTAGGAAACTGAAAAGCTCTTTCAATAACCCCAAGGTTCTCAGAGAAACAAAGACCTATCCTTTAAAACATCTACATCTTATCTGCGTTGCTATAACAAAGGGAAACGTGGAATACACTAGTTTCCAAAGAATTAAAAGTGAATCTCATACAGACTGCAATGGAGAAGCACGCAGTGAGTGTAGATGGGCTGTACACCATGTAACCAAGAAGCAACCCTGAAGTACAAGAAAAAAAATTGTCATTGGGGAAACATCTGAAAGAAAGACAGTCCAGGCTGGTCATGAGAGTGAGGAGTGACAGGTACCCCTCTCAATGTTCTGAGAAAGCAAGCAAGGCCTCCAGCAAATGTTGTGTTCGGCCTCAGGAAGCAGGGGGGAGGCTCATGGGAGGGAATGTACAAGAATAGTCACAAGATGGGAAGGCACGGAAGGGTTGGGATCTGCATCCAAATGAATGAGATCACAGTCCACTTGAACACATGTATATTTCATATATGGTAATTTTTATGTGTGTGTGTGTGTGTGTGTGTGTGTGTGTGTGTGTGTGTGTGTGTGTACTTGGATGCTTGTTTTGGTTGACATTTACTAAGTCTGGAATAAAATTTTTAAAAAGAAGATGCAATTGGTAAGCATATATGCAGTGTACAAATAGTCTTGTGAATGAAGGCTCAGGGGGCAAGGTGATGTGGAGGAATAGCTGTTCTCTCCAATATATCTCTAATAGTTTTCCCCTCTAAAAGAGATTTTATACTGTTGGGGAAACTGTTATAATTCTTCCAGTGCTAACAAGTCTTCCCAGAACAGCCAAAATGGCCTATTTATTAAGCTAAACCTTGGAGAAAGAGGAAATACTTTGGTGGAGGCCAGGGATAATTTAGCAGCAAGTCAGACTAGCAAACAGTACAGAACATTCATCTAAGTTGGCATCTTAAGTCATTACTGTGTTGAGAGAGGGCAAGTTTAGTCATATTTTATTCTCCCCACTAAGAAAAGGGCTGAGATAACTATGTTTTGCAATCTAGAGACCACTTTAGGAATCAGCATATGTAGGAACAGACTGGGAACAGAGCTTGAAGGGAGTGAGGGAAGAGGAAAGTCCCTGAGCTCTTCCAGAAAGAAGCACTACTAAGCCTGGGTGCCCTCAAGTGACTTGATCTGCTCTGCTCTTTGTTTCTCCACAGTATAGTCTTTGTGGGCTGTTGCAACAGAGTGGGCAGAGGCCACATTTAGGCCATGTTTTCCCCAAGACATGCTCAAACTGGAGAAAGGGGAAAGGTAATAGCCTGCATTCTGAAAGAGATGATCCCTTTGGTTTCTATTTTGTATTCTGAGGAATATGCCAGTCTGGCAGATCCTGGAAAATATGTGGGCTACAGGAGAGTCCCAACTACTCTACTAATTGTTGCAGTTCTTTCTGTTTCCCCTAAAGATACAGTGGGTGACCTTTCCTTGTTGGAAACAAGGCAAACAGGTTAAATGACCCCCCCAGGTTCACCCAGGAAGTATTTGAGACTGGATTTGAACTCAAGTTGTCCTGAATCGAGGCACAGTATACCTAGCTACCTGGGAAATACTAGGTGAATCTCTTATATGATCAGAGAGCTGCCCTGGCACCTTTAGTTTCTTAGTTTTTCAAAATACAGCACAACAGCCTAGGAACTTCCAAAGCCCAAGAGTGAGAAGAAGGGGTATCTAGATGACCTGTCTACACTAGAACACATTCTTGGCAGCATTTGCTTTCCCAGCCCTATGTCTTCTATGGGTCTCCAGCTCACATTAATGTTCTACAATTTTTCACAAAGCAGAAAGCACACAAAAACTCTCCAAAAAATAATTGGCCTTTTTTATTTTTCATCATATTAAGAAACTGGAAGCACACTATGCACCCACAGCCATTCGGCCAGTCTCAGTTACCAATGAAAATGGAACCTGGGGCCCTGTTTATCTGAAGCTAATTTAAAGAAATTATTCTCACAGGTTTAATCTTCAAATGAGGTCGAATACTTGCCTGTTTTACATCAGGATATGAAAACTATGGAGATAAAAACAATCAAGGAATGACAATCCTACAACAAATAAAATAGCTTGAATTTGCCAAAGAAGAGGAATACAAATGGAGACTTAAATTATGCAGATCTATGCAAATCGCTGTGCGGGAGCCGCAGGAATGCAGCACTTAGAGCGGCTCTCATTCCCGAACTGTCACTCATATTAGCTAGGTCCCTGTCATTGGGAAAGGCTGAGATTTTCAACCTAGCAGTTGGCCTGTACTGCGCATCTGGTTCCAAGCTTTATTTCCTAGATCTGCCACTTACCTAGTGCGCTTTAGACAAACCCCACTGATTTTCTCTGCCTGGCTTTCTCCTCAGCAAAGTGGAGATGAGTGATGTAGCCAATGCTCGGCCCAGAATTAGAGGGGCAGCCTAGGGGGAAGCTGGTCTGATCTCCCCCAGTGTTTTTGTTTCCTCATCACTTATGTATTGACTGTCTCCATTCTTGCCAAGGCTCAGTTTCCTTGCTCAGCATTCTTTTCCTGGCTTAAGCCCTGCAGCCTATTTAATGACGACCCTAGCTCTGCTCTCTTACTCACTAGTTTTGTCACTGGCCTCAGTCATACCTCTCATGGGTTCTCCTCTAGTGTGATCCAACTAAATCCCACCCCTTCATTCAGAGGTTTAAGTATGTGAGTCTTAGTACCCCAAGCACCCCAAAAGACGGCATCTGACAGACACTGTAGATTCCTAGTGGGGAGGGAGGTGTCTCAGTTTACTCATTTGTAAAATGTAAAGGTAGACATGACGATCTCAGGATTCCTGCTGCTCCTATGAAACGGCCTCTATGCAATGACAAAACATTAATCTACGGATGTTCACGAATCAATGGAATACTTTTCTGTGATATCTTTTATCTCAGTGTCAGCTTCATTTTCCATTTCATTCCTCCTTTTTCCCCTCCTAAAGAACCATCTCTTATAGAAAAGAATCAAGGCCACGTCCTCTTTGCTGTTGCTCAGTCACATCTGATTCTTCATGACCCCACTGGGAGTTTTCTTGGCAGAGACACTTGAGTGGGTTGCCATTTCCTTCTCCAGCTCATTTTATAGATGAGGAAACTGAGGCAAACAGGGTTATTTGACTTACTCAGGGGCATATAAACTTAGTAAATGTCTGAGGCTGGATTTGAAATCAGGAAGATGAATCTTCCTGGCTCCATTCACTGTACCACTAGCTGAACCTGGTCCCCATCCCTGTTAAGAAGGATAAAAAATAAAACAGTTTCGCAAACCAACCAACCCACCCATCAGCAAAGTCAGACATTATATGCAATGTTCCATCCCCATCACTATCCACCTCTGCAAAGACGTACTGGGAGATGCCTTCTCAGATAGCTTCTTTGGGGCCACGTTTGATCATTATAAGTCATTGTAATTTTGCTGCAATCAGCTTGATAGTTTGGTTGTTCATTCCATTTACGTTGCTGCAGTTACTGGAAATACTACTTTCCCGGCTCCACTTAGTTACTTTGCCTCCAATCATATTAGTTAGATGAACAATTTAAAAGTATGTGCGGCTTCTGTTTGAAGAACAGAGCTTTGTACAGTGAGTACTTAATAAACGTTTGTTACGTTAATTAGTTAGGAGGTGAGGAGCAAACAATCTGCCAGAGAGCTGATTTAATACAACACAAAATAAGACAGGCCTGTAAACACAAACAATATTTTCCTAACCAGGAAATATTGCCACTCAGAATATACTGGCAGCACACTCAAAGATGCCAGCAGCCCTTTCTGCCCACAGGGAATGAATTATTGGTATTTTCATTGGTCTATATTCACGACTATAGTAAGAGTCTTGCTACCTAGGAGGCAGGAGCATCTAGACCTTTGCATAAAGCCTTTTCTATATACCTGAAGTTCACATTATGAAAATTCTCAGCAAGCTACAAGAACTCTACTTTAGAAATGAAAACCCTACCCTGGCTAGAGCAGAACTGCATCTGGTATTATATAATCTTAAAAACAAAAAAGCAAACCCAGAATCTTAGCTCATCTTCCACTGGCTCCAAAGTTTCCCTCCTCAATTGTGAGTGCAATGAGGTTTTATAAAGTTCAGTTTGCCAGTAACAGACAACAAAGAGATAAAACAAATTGTCCATGGCCTAACCTACTCCAAAGAGATGATCACCTTTGATTTAGTAGAGAGATAGCACCTAAGCCCTATATTTCTGCTAACCAGTAGTCACTTTCCACTTGAGGCTGTGGAGGCATATGAGACAAGGATGCTTTTTACAAGAGAAATGAGAGAAGACAACCCTAAGAATGACAGGACCCTCCTGAAGGTACTTTAGAGTTAAGATGGCCCTTCCTTTCATTTTCCAGATCAGGAAGCTGAGGTGGGGGGGAGGGGACTTGCCTCATTTCCCAAGGCAACAAGTCACCTTTGGGGTATGCTGGACCAGCAGGCCTCATCATTCCAAAGCCAGCCCCCTTCTTACTACGACATATCGTCTAGTGCTCTAAGAGAAGCCTAATACTTTTAAGTTGGGAAATAGGGATGGTGTCGGATAGGGGAGGAGCAAACTGCCAGCTCACCTAAATTGGGGAGACAATTCCCTTAGGTGGGAAAAGGAAAAAAAAGAAAAAAAGGCGGGCGGTCTTTAGTGTTCTGATCAGATTACTCTCTGTCCTTTTAAACTGTCAGAACTTGTTTCTCTTAAGGGAGGTGTGACAAAAACACTGTTCTGATAGCTTTATTCAGCTGCTCTCTCATTCATGTAACTGGCACTTACTAAGCAGTGCTATGTGTCATGTGCTAGGGACAGAGACACCAAAAGGAAAAGGTTCTGCTGTCAAAGAGTGTATATTCAATTGAGGCAAACAACTTGTACACAGATAAACAAAAACCATTATGTACAAAGTCACTACAAAGCAGATGGGGATGGTAACAGCAGTGCCAAGGACATCGGGCTAAACCTGCCCATACCTGAGTAAGGCTGAAGAAAGCTAGAGAATGTCCCAGGCTGAGGGGAGTAGGGAGGGTATTCCCCAGGCGGGAGGACAGCCTCTGCTGTTAGATGTAGAGACAGAAGATGGAAAATTGTGCATAGCTGTGCCAGCTGGTCAGTTTGTCTAGACCAGAGGAGGTGAACATGAGGGGAAAGGGATGGTCTGTTAAATGAAAAGTAAAGAAAGAAGAGGAGTGTTTAAAGCTACTCACCTAAAAGATAAAACGACAGGTCTAGTAGTGGAGGAGCAAACTCAGAGAGAGGGCCAGTCAATCAGCATTTATGAAGCACCTGCTAGTTACCGCAGGCCCTGCTCTCAAGGAGCTCCTGGTCTAAGAGTAGGAGACATCATGCAAATAGCCAAGGACGTAGAAGATGTACAGGGCAGGGGTGGGGAACCTGCAGCCTCAAGGTCACACATAACCCTAGAGGTCCTTGGGTGCGGGCCTTCTGACTGAGTCCAAGTTTTACACAACAAACCCTTTTATTAAAGGATTTCCCCACCCTAGTACAGGGAAGTGTTAGAGAGAAGGCACCAAGAT
This sequence comes from Notamacropus eugenii, assembly GCF_028372415.1. Classification (NCBI taxonomy): domain Eukaryota; kingdom Metazoa; phylum Chordata; class Mammalia; order Diprotodontia; family Macropodidae; genus Notamacropus; species Notamacropus eugenii. The sequence goes on along the minus strand of NC_092872.1, from coordinate 708,459,619 downwards.
GAAGGGGGTCTAGGGAAGCCTTCTTGTAGAAGGGACTTTGTCTGAGACCTGAAGGAAGGAAGGAAAGATAGGAGATGGAGATGAGTGATGGAGAAGGCTCCAGGCGAGGTGGAGAGTCAGAGAAAATGCTCAGAGTTGGCAGACAGCATGTCCTGTGTTAGGAGCAGCCAGGAGGCCAGTCACTGGACAGTAGGTGTACGCAGAAGGGTGCAAGGTGCAAGACAAATAGAAAGGAAGAAGCTGGGTAACAAAAAGCTTTAAAAGCCAAACATAGGATTTGATATTGGATCCTGGGAACGACAGGGAGTCTCTGGAACTGATCAATTAGCTGGGGAGTAGGGCTGGGGGGAGGTGATCCTGTCAGACCTGGGCTTTAGGAAGATCCATTTGGCAGCCAAGTGGTGGATGGACTGGAGTGGGGAGATACTTGTGGCAGCAGGCTTCCTAGTAGCTACTGTGATAGGCCAGGCGTGTGGTAACTAGGGCCGGAGTCCAGCAGTGTCAGAGGACAGAAGGGGGCAGCAGTTTAACAGAGGTGTTATGAAGGCAGAAAGTACAGGCCTTGACCACTAATTGGATATGGGGGGTGGTGAGAGAGAAGAAGATGCTGAGGATGATGTCTCAGTTGCCAGCCTAGGTCATGGGAAGCATGGTGGTACCTTCTAAAGAAATAGAGAAATTAGGAAGAGGGAAGACCTTAGAGGGAAAATGGTAAATTTAGTTGTGGACAGGCTGAGTTGAAGATGTCTACAGAGGGTCCAAGTTGAGATGTCTAATAGACAGCTGGAGATGAGAGAATGGAGGTCAGGAAAGGTGTTAGTGGTGGACAAGTAGATGTAAGAGTCAACTGGGTAATGACTTCTCATGTGTAATGGATATCATATTGCCTGCCTTCTCGATGGGTGGGTGAGAGGCTACAGGGAGGGAAAGTATCGGAATTCAGAAAAAAAAAATGTTAAACTTTTTTTAAAATAAAAAATATTTATTGCTTGTTAAACTAGGGGAAATAAAGAGTTTTATGCATAGAAATGAAGACTGAAACCATGGAGGCTGAGGAGATCCCCAAGCTAAAGAGAACCAGGAGAGAGTGGTAGCAGGAAAACTGAGAGAGACAAGGGTGATTGGTGTGTCTGAGGCAGCAGAAGGGTCTGGAAGGAAGAATCTCTATAGAGATGAGAAGCTCTGTCATCCCAAGGACTGAGAGGAGTTCATTAAAAAAATTTTTTGATGGAGTTTAGGCTTGTACTGGAATAGTGATTAGGGGGAAATGAAAAGCACTGAGGGAAGAGAGAGCATTTGTAAATCTTTTATAAATTAAAAAAAAAATCACTTATAGCTTATACAGTCAGAAGGAAGCAGAGTACTTCATAAGTGGCCATGGTAGACAGTAACAATCCTGTAGATCAAACCATCGACAAATATATATTAAGTGCCTACTATATGCCAGTCCCTGTGCTAAGCACTAGGGATACAAAAAGGGGCAAAAGACAGTCCCTGCCCTCAAGGAACTTATGATTTAATGGGGAAAGATAACATGGAAATGAATACAAACATGCATACACACATGTATGCGTAAATGAGGGAAAATGAGGGAAATCACTGGAATTATGAGGGATTGGAGGTGGGATTTTAGTTCGGACTTAAAGGAAGCCAGGGAAGCCAACAGGTGGAGATGAGGAGGAAGAGAGTGCCAAGCAAGGTGGACAGTCAGAGCAAAGGCCCAGAGCTGAGTGATGGAAGGGCTTGTTTGTGGAGTGGCCAGGAGCTGGGGTCATGGAAGAGTGCCTGGTTGGGAAGTAGGGTATTAGAAGACTGGAAAGATGGGGAAAGAGAGGTCTGAGTGCCAAACAGAAGATCTTGTGTCTGATCCTGGAGGCCATAAGGAGCCACTGGAGTTTACTGAGTATGGAACTTTAGAAAATCTCTTCAGTGGCTGAATGGGGGATGGACTGGCGGATGAGTGGGGAGAGACTCAAAGCAGGCATATCCCAGCAGCTACTGCAACCGTCCAGGTGTGAGGTGATGAGGGGCTGCACTGGAGTGGTGGCAGTGTCAGAGGAGGCCTTGGCAACAGCTTGGATATGGGGGTGAAGAGAGAATGAGGAGTCCAGGACAACTCCTAGGCTGTGAGGCTGAGGGATGGGAGGATGGTATTGCCTTCTACAGGAATAAGGAAGGTGGAGGGGAGGGGAGAGTTTAGAGGGAAAGATAATGAATAATACTTTGACCATAATGAGTTTAAGATGATTACTGAACATCTATTTTGGGATGTCTGAAAGGTAGATGGAAATGGGAGACTGGAGGTCAGCAGAGAGTAGATTTGAGAACTGTCAGCAGAGAGATGGTCATTAAATCCAGGGGAGCTGATGAGATCCCCAAACGAAGTAGTGGAGAGGGAAAAGAGAAGAGGACTCAGGACAGTACCCTGAGGAACACTTACAATTATAGGGTGATATCTGGGGGAGGATCCAGCTAAGGAAACTGAGAAGGAATGGTCAGAGATAGGAAAAGAACCAGAAGAGAGAAAGCAATGTTCAGAAAACCTAGACAGAAGACTTTCAAGGGGGAATTAGTGATCAACCGTGTCAAAGGTTGCAGAGAGATTGAGGAGAATGTGGATAGAGACCTCGAGGCAGGTTTGGCACACTGCTGCTTGCCTTGGGGCAATGAACTCGAGAAGCTGGTGGCCCCTGAATCAGCCTTGGGATGGAGCCATCCGTGAGGCTGATGCAGCCCTTCCAGGAGACTGAGCAGAAGCAGCAGTGCTCCGGTGTCCCTGGCTCAGGGCAGCTGACCAGGCACTGCCCAGCTGGACTCGCTGGTGCTCCACCCTCTAAGAAAGGAGGCTGTTTTCATTCCTGCCGAGGTTCTAGTAAGCAATTTCTCCCCAAAGTTTGCAGAGGAATAATTATAACCTGGATCTTAGTTTCCTTGGCATAAATGTTCTTTTCATTGACTCTCCACACTGAACCTTCTGTCTCTTGCTTGCAGCAGTGACTGTGCAAACTGGCCGGGCCAGTTCATAGTACACGTCATATAAAAACACACACCAAGTGATGTTAAAATAGCTTTTAGGGTGAGACAAAACCCACAAAAGGCAAAAAAACTTTCATTCAATCTATCTGTTAGTTTCTGACTTGTCCTTTGTGTCGTGGAAATCCTCTGCCAGGCCAACCAAGGCGGGCAGAAACAAGTAAGTTAGCTCAGGGCTCGAGAACCATCCTGCCTCAATCTCAGGGGTGGACAATGGGCATTTCTGGGAAATTGGCATTTCTCCAAACAAGAACATTGCATTTTTTTTTTTAGTCCAGGCTCGTTCTGACAAAGGAGCCCTGGGGGCTCAATTAACTTCTACTCTAAAAATGTTAGGGAAACCACTGCTCATAGTCGTCTTGGGAAGACGCTTCTGCCATCAGTCCAAAGGAAGAGTGGAAAGAGGATGTGAAAATGATGGCATGTAAGTAGTCTGTGCCTGGCTCAGAACCTGATTTGCTCATCAGTCGTTATTAATTAACGGGTTGCTGCCACTGCCAGGCTCTGCAGACCTGGATATCCACTCAGTGGATAAAGCAACAGACTTTGAGTCAGGAAGACATGAGTTCGAATTCCATCTCAGACCTAACTATACGACCTTAGGTAAGCTGTTTCACCTTTGCTTGCCTCAGTTTCCTCAACTGTAAAGTGGGGATAGTAATAATAGCACCTATCTCCCAGGACTGTGGTGAGAATCAAATGAGATGATAATTGTAAAGCACTTAGCACAGTGCCTGGTACACAGCAGGCACCTAATATGAAATGAGAAAAGCACTCTGCAAGCTTGTGTACAAACACCGGCCGTAACTGTTATCATGTCACTGTCCTGCACTCCGGTCCTCCCTCAATGCCTCTTCTTGGTGTGGAAGTCACCCAGGCTTTCTAACTCCGAGCAGGATCCCGATAAGGGTAAACAAGTGACCTGCTGTCTGAGAAAGAGCCTTGTTAACCACGTGGGTCAGCGCCAGGTTGGCTGCAAGATGATGAATTTTTCAGCCAAACCAACCGATGGAGACCATCCCATGAAGAATTGGTGATTTATGCAGGAGCATTCTGGGTGACAAAATTATGAATCACTGAAATAGCTGATATTATCCGGCCATGAATCACAGCATGCCACTATCTCAGAAGCAGGAAAACCCAGGTGACCCCTAAGGAAAAATTCAGATGGGGCAGGTCTAAAAAGGCGCAAAAAACATTAGCAATGATGACTTGCATGTAAGAAGTGGCTCAAAAGTCAACCTGAGGGACACACATGATAGGCAAAGGCAGTATGGAGTAAGGGGAAAGGGTAATGGATGGCAAGTTGGAGGATGGCACTGATTTCCATGAAATACAATGTGTCCCCAAAGTCTTAGTGCGATTTTAAGCTTTGGTAAGTTCAGAAATATAAATGCTACACACTTACAAAAAACAACATTTAAAAGATTAGTTACTAAAAATGTTGAAATATTAATATATTTCTAATTAAAATTCAATATCATCACTGTCTTGGGCTATATATTGTCCTAGTAGATTTTCCAAATTTTTGAAAACTTTCATTATTTCCTGCTCAGTGACAAAGGACTGCATTTGTTATGCAAGGTTATTATGCATTGGTCATCCAAAGAATGAGTTCTGATGCAGACACAACAATTCTGATGTGACCCCCACAAAAAAAAAAAAAAAAAGATCTGGTGACTAGGGTGGGCAACCAAGAGGACTCCTCTACCAATCTATCAGTCTGAGAAAATGTCACACAGAAATTATTACACAGGCAACACGTAATGACAGTGCCTCGTTTTGTTGGGATTAAAAATTTTTTATTCAAAATTCACAAAACTAAAAGTAAAACAACTTTTAATAATTAAAATTTCAAGTGATCTTTTTTTTTGGGTCAGTTTATAGCACTTGTACTTCTGAAGTTATTAAAGTTTGAAAGTACCCTTTTGGGACGATCCAGAGAAAGACTTCCAACACACTGAGGAGATCCTTTGTGAAAGATTTCTAGAACATTGCCAAGGATTGCACAAGAGGAGTTGGCTTTGCTGTTCTGTGAACTGCACTGGTGAAGAAAATGACCTCCCTAGTGAGATTAGGCATCCATCCATTACAGGACCCAATACTGGGGCTGTTTCTGGTTGGTAAAGAATAACATTTACTTACAATGTTATTTCCCCTCACAAGACAGAAGAGATAGCAGAGACTTTTAAAAAATAAAAAAAAAAACAATTTAAATTTCATTTCAAATTTGAGTACAGAATAAAAGGCGTGCACTAGAAATATCCTTCAGTGTTAGAAATGACAGAAAAGGTGCTGCAGTGAAAAATACTGACAGGCAACCACCACAAATCTGGGTGCCAGGTTCTTAAGATCTTCCTCATTCCTTTCAATGATATATCCTAACAGAAGGAGGACAGAGGTCAAGGTAATCTGAAATAATGGACCAACTAAAATTTACTTATATTGTTCTAGTTTTCTGTCCACATAAGGAGGCTTTGGGAAATTCATGACATCAAACAAAATTTAAAAGCCCCATTTTTTATTTTTATTTTTTACTGTCCAAACTTTCTCCCTCCTTCTCTCTTCTCTTCCTAAAATGGTAGGCAATTTGATATGTTAGATATGTAAAAAGCCCCATTTAGAAGATTCTGGACCAATTTTGACAAACTCATAGATCACAGGTCCAATTCCCCCATTTATTTATTAATTTATTTACTTTTAGTTTTTAACATTCACTTCCATAAAATTTTGAGGGCTAAATTTTCTTCCTCTCCAATTCCCCCATTTAACAGATGAAGTGACTGTTGGAAAAGAAAAGTTGCATGACCTGTCTAAGACAATAGAGATAGTGGCTAAAGTAGGATTTGAACTCAAGTCCTCTGACTTTACAACCAACAATCTCTCTATTGTACTGTCTCTACAATAATTCCCTGACTCTTATTCTATGCTAGGGATAGATATTTTCAACTCTGAGGCTGATACAAATCACCAGACTAACCACAGATATTCTTTTTTTTTCTTTTAAGAAAGGAATTTCTATGACTACCTTTTGTTTTTACATCAACTTAATTTCCCAATCCATCCTTTCTTCTCTCCCATGCAGAGCAACACCCCAATAATACAGAAAAAATAAAAGAAAAGCAAGTAAAAACCAGCGAAACAACACATCAACTAGCAATACTGTGCTCCCCCTCCACGGCGCCCAGGCTCTGTGAAAGCAGGGAGGGCGGTACACTCCTGTCGCCATCTCAGGGGACCAAGCCTGGTCATTATAACCACATAGCACTCAGTGTTGATCTGTACTGTGGCTGCAGTCATTGTGACAGCATTTTCTGGTACTCTTGCTTCACTCTGGGCCAGGTCCTATCTTCTCCAAGGCTCCCTGTGGTACTTGTATCTACCATAGAGCCTTGTAACATTCCATTCCATTCATGTACCATGACTTATCCATCTCCCAACTGATGGGCATGTATTTTTTTTTTGCTAACATATATGTGTATATATATAATATTTATACATATATAACATGTATATATGTATATATATATATATATATATATACACACATACATAAAAGCAAATTTGCTACTATAAAAATACATCTGTTTTCTAACCTTGCCATTATCTAATTCATCCTCCATCCATGGGAATGAGAAGCTGTTCCAAAGGTCTTTCTTTCCAGCTCTTGTTGGGCTGCAGACCAAACGTGGGAATATGGGTAAATAGAAAAGCTGCTGATGTCAGCAAAAAACTTTAGCAAGCAGAATAGGTATTATGCTCAACAAGATGCTGAACATAAAATTTCCCAACAATCTCTATGTGTGAGTAATTGAGAGTTGACTATACAGCACACCGGGCACCTCAGTAGAGAGTGCTGGCGTGTGTGAGGAAGCCTAATCAAGACGTTAGGAAGTTTGCATCCTTCCTCCCCTGATCTGTCTCTAGATTTCCGAGGAATGGCTCCTTCAAACTCCCTGTAATTCTTTTACTAGTCCCACCACCTCTTTTTCGAGACAACAGAACAACAAAGGTGCTTGGCAGACATACGACAAACAACAAGAAACAGTGAAACCCTGTATTATCATGTAGTGCTTTCTGAAGGAGAGACCAGCGATTAGGAAAATACCTTCACCATCAAAGTGGCACTTTTGTTTCATCTGCTCCCCAGGGCAAAACAGAAGAGCCAAGAGCAAATCCCAGACTGAAAGGTTTGTGGTTATCTCTGTTTCTCATTAAAATGCCCTGATTATAAACATGCCTACGATTACAAGATTTAACACACCTGCCCTCAAGGATGCACCAGCAAGGGGGTCCATAATTCATCCCTTCCCATTTCCTTTTCTTGATTAAGTAAGAACAGCTTATAACTTTAGCTATCGTTTCAATAGGGAACAGATGGGAAGCCAGTTGGAAAAGAGGGCAGGGGACTTCCACTAACCTGACTTTGGCAGAGTGACTAATGTCATTTACAACACATAGAATAAAAACGTCATTAAGGAAGTCATTAAGTTCATTCTTTCTCTGTCTCTCTCCTTCTGCCCTCTAAGGTCCGTGCACTCACTGCCTGGTGTACCTGATATAGATCTATCTACTAATGGATCCAAACATAAGAGTCTTCCTTAGTTTTCACCTGCTGAGCAAATTCTCAACCAAGTGTCCACTGTATCCCCTGGGGATGGTCGGCAACATGTTAGTTAATTATTTGGATTAGCAAGCTCTGATATGCTCCTTTCTGTGGACTTGGGTAACTACTGGGTTAAGGAGCCCTTCATTCCCCCAAGGGAAGATTCTCTCTCTTCTAAGTATTTTTGTCACTAGGCATGAGAGGCTAACAGACTTCTCTGCCCCTTGCACACAGGGAAACTCTGAAACTCACACAAGAGAGAAAGGGCTAGAAGAGAAATTCCACTGACTATTGGGAGCCCCCTTACCCCCTCCAGCCATGGAGGGCAGTGAAACACCTGCAGACAGGAGATGCTGAGGAAAGGCAGGTGTGGAGGGAAAGACTACTTGAGAGTTCATGAGGGAATAGCAATGAGACAGAGGGATCAGGAACCTGATGCAGGCACACTCTGGCTTAATGAAGACCATGGGCTGACTGGTTCAAAATGTCAGACATGAGAGCACTGCATGCAAGGCTCAGTGGCAATGACACACATCTTTGTGTTCCTGGGTCTGCAGTTTCCTTATTTCATAAAAGAATCTAGGGGGTGGAGCCAAGATGGTGGAGGAGAAAGATGCATATACTCTAGCTCTTCCCCCACAGCCCATAAAATACCTGTAAAGAAAGACTCTCAACAAATTCTAGAGCAACAGAAGCCACAGAATGACGGAATAGAGGAGATTTCCAGCCAAGGGTGACCTAGAAAATGGACAGGAAAAGTCTATTGCACTGGACACAGAGCAGAGCCAGGAGGAGGACCACAGAATGCCTTGGGCGTGGAATCTCTGGCAGCAGCAGCCACAGTTCACAGATCCCTCAACCCACAGGCACCAAAGGCAGCTTCAAAGGTCAGTGAAAGGGTTTTTTCACCTCCCTGATGAGGGAGCAGGGTCCTTGCCTAGCCCTGGCTCCAGGCAGCGGCAGCAGCAGCAGCAGCAGCAGCAGCAGCAGCAGCTGCGCGGCTATGGTGGCTGGGCAGGCAGCAGTCAGCATCCATTGTTGGATAAAGACCCTGGGGGAATTGAGCAGCTGATCTGAATCTCAGCTTCAAGCTGGCCAGGGAGTAAACTCCTCTCCCTTGATTGTGCCACCTTGGAGGAACTGAGATCTTACAGGTCCCCACAGTATACCCTACTCTTGACAAAGGACCCAAAAGTCAAGTAACTGGTGGGGAAAATGCCCAAAAAAGGGAAAAAAAAATAAGTTCTTGGTGAACAGGTATTCTCTCCCATACTTTCGGATGACGAAGAACAATGTTTACCATCAGGGGAAGACATAAAAATCAAGGCTTCGGCATCCAAAACCTCCAAAATAAATATGCAGTCATCCCAGGCCATGGAAGAGCTCAAAAAGGATTTTGAAAATCAAGTAAGAGAGGTGGAGGAAAAATTGGGAAGAGAAATGAGAGTGATGCAAGAAAATCATGAAAAGCAAGTCAACAGCCTGCTAAAGGAGACCCAAAAAAATGCTGAAGAAAATAACACCTTTAAAAATAAGTTAACTCAATTGGCAAATGAGGTCCAAAAAGCCAATGAGGAGAAGAATACTTTAAAAAACAGAATTAACTAAATGGAAAAGGAGGTTCAAAAGCACACTGAAGAAAATTGTTCTTTAAAAATTAGAATGGAACAGATGGAAGCTAATGACTTTATGAAAAACCAAGAAATTACAAAACAAAACCAAAAGAATGAAAAAATGGAAGACAATGTGAAATATCTCACTGGAAAAACAACTGACCTGGAAAATAGATTCAGGAGAGACAATTAAAAAGTTATGGGACTGCCTGAAAGCCATGATCAAAAAAAGAGCCCAGACATCATCTTTCATGAAATTATCAAGGAAAACTGCCCTGAGATTCTAGAACCAGAGGGCAAAATAAATATTGAAAGAATCCACCGATCACCTCCTGAAAGAGATCCAAAAAAAAGAAACTCCTAGGAATATTGTAGCCAAATTCCAGAGTTCCCAGGTCAAGGAGAAAATATTGCAAGCAGTAAGAAAGCAACAATTTGTGGAAATACAATCAGGGTAACACAAGATCTAGCAGCTTCTACATTAAGGGATCAAAGGGTTTGGAATATGATATTCCAGAAGTCAAAGGAACTAGGATTAAAACCAAGAATCACCTATCCCACAAACTGAGTATAATATTTCAGGGGAAAAAATGGTCATTTAATGAAATAGAGGACTTTCAAACATTCTTGATGAAAAGATCAGAGCTGGATAGAAAATCTGACTTTCAAATACAAGAATGAAGAGAAGTATGAAAAGGTAAACAGGAAAGAGAAATCATAAGGGACTTTTTAAAGTTGAACTGTTTACATTCCTACATGGAAAGATAATATTTATAACTCTTGAGACTTTTCTCAGTACTAGGGTAGTTGGAGGGATTATATACATATAGACAGGGGGCACAGGGTGAGTTGAATAGGAAGGGATGATATCTAAAAAAATAAAATTAAGGGTGAGAGAGGAATATATTGGGAGGAGAAAGGGAAAAATAGAATGGGGCAAATTATCTCTTACATAAAAGAGGCAAGAAAAAGCTTTTTCAATGAAAGGAAAGAGAGGGGAGGTGAAAGGGAAAAAGTGAACCTTACTCTCATTACATTTGGCTTAAGAAGGGAGTAACATGCTTACTCAATTTGCTATGAAACTCTATCTTACACTACAGGAAAGTAGGGGAGAAAGGTTGATAAGCGGGGGTGGGGGGATGATAGAAGGGAGGGCAAATGAGAGGAGGGCACAATTAGAAGTAAATACTTTTGAGGAGGGATAGGGTCAAAAGAGAGAATAGAATAAATGATGGGCAGGATAGGATGGAGGGAAATATAGTTAGTCTTCCACAACATGACTATTGTAGAAGTCTTTTGCATAACTACACATGTATAACATATATTGAATTGCTTGCCTTCTCAGTGGGGATGGGTGGGGAGGAAGGAAGGGAAAGAAGCTGGAACTCAAAGTTTTAAAAATGAAATGTTAAAAGTTGTTTTTACATGCAACTAGGAAATAAGATATACAGGCAATAGGGTACAGAAATTTATCTTGTAGTCCAAGAAAATAGAGGTGATGAGGATAAGAGAGGAGATAGGGATAAAAGAAGGGAGGGATGTAATAGAAGGGAGGGCAGATTGGGGGAAGTGGTAATCAAAATGCACGTTGTCTTGGGGTGGAGGGAGGGGAGAGATAGGGAGAAAATTTGGAACTCAAAATCTTGTGGAAATGAATGTTGAAAACTAAAAATAAATAAACAAATTAGAATTAAAAAAAAAAAGAATCTAACAACTGTCTTGCTGAGTCAGATCCATGGGGAATCTAGTCCCGTAATCTGTGTGTCTAACAGATGTGAATGCCTTGTGGGGCACAACAGTGATTCTCCATGATGTCAGACCTCCAAGGGAAGAGATGCACATCTCAGCATTTTTCATTTCCCCACAAGCTATTGAATTCACACATGAATTTATCTCAAACTCTTCTTGAACTTATTTTCATTCTTCACAGCACCTAACACAATGCCTTCCATATGGCAAGGTGACCAAATAAATATCTGTTGAATGAATGTATAGAGCCCTACACATGTTCAAATCCTACCTGGGACTTTTATTAGCCATAGGATCCTGGATAACTCACCAAACTCCTCTCTTCTATATTTTCCTCCTTTGCAAAATGAGAGGAGGGGACTTTGTGGCTTCTAAGACCTCTTCTAGGATCCTATGAATGTGACTACCTGGAAGCCTATAGATAACAACTGGACATAAGCCTTCCCCAGAATTTGTAAGGAAGGAGAGGGATACAAGGACACGAGCTTCTTTCTACACACAAGGATCATGTAGGAGACTAGGAGTCACAGAGCTAGAGTCTGCCTCTGCCCTTTGTTCCTGGTCACCACTGTCCTTGATGCTGATTTCCTGTTCCAATCACCAGGTACTTTCCCCATCCTATGGCTAGGAAACTCACACCTCCTGCTTCCTTGATCCCTGGAGGTCAGAGGAAAAGAACAAAAACAAAATTCCCCTTCTACACTTCAAATTTTCACCCTTCCTAGTTCACATGTGTAGCATCCCTTGCTGAGTGCCTTCCACTGCTAGCAAACTCCTCTTCATCTTGATCGGCTCCTTCTCATACTCTTTTCAGCTTTTGGCCCTCAGGGAACCTTGGCTTTTTCTAGAAGACACCTGATTGCTGGCCATCCTCTGCAGTTCCAGCTGTTTCTTCTAGAAGACACTGAATGAGCAAGAGGACTGAGCCCACTCCCCAATCCCTATCACTCCTTCCAGATGCTCCCATGACAGCAGCCTGTTTGCGGTCATCTATCAGCTTCCATATCACTCTCCCTCTTTACTCAAGGAGTCAATTACTGTCTCACAGTATTCAGTATTCTCCTCCACTCAAACCTTGGTCCTCACTGTTGGGTGAATGTGGCAGTTACAGTGAAACAGCCTCATCTCCTTACTTATCAACTCCATTATTCTACCTCAGATTTCACCCTAACCTAAATTGGTCCACCTCTGTGATCCTGAACCCTGGAACTCCCCTCCTTGATCATAACATCCTCTGCCTTGCTCTTCTTAAACCTACACTTGACCCTCAGGGCAACTCTGTCCTCCTACAGTAATTTTATTACACTCCTGCTCTGGCCTCCCTTTCTTTTCTTCACTATCTCAAGCCTACTTACTGCTAACCAGTTCAGCAGTGCACTGTCCTCTCCCATTTTGAATCCCTTTGCCGCCTTGTCCTAATGCCACTCACTACTCTCCAGAAGTTGCAGTTGGAAGTCCAGAACTGTGATTGCTTGGTCCACAACAAATTCATGCTATCTAATGTCAGTTGGGTCCTCACTGCTACAAGGAAACCTTTTATCTTGCGCCAGGTAAAAGTAGCAGCTTTCTCCAATTGATCCCTACTCTCTCAAAGCAGATGATCTTATATTCTACTTTACTCAAAGAATGGAGGACCCCTGCCATGTCCTTCCTTCACTTGTCTCTTCTCATGCCTCAGTCTCTGAGCCCTGGAAGGAGCTGAGTGGCCTTTCTCTTTTCCAAGGCTAACTTCTTACTTGGGCCCATGCCCTCCTATCTGCCTTCCAGAGGCTACTTCCATCTATCATTCTCTTTTACACTCATTTTCACTCTCTTCCCTGGCCAATGACTACTTTCCTATTGCCTATTAAAATGACTAAGTTTTCCCTGTCCTTAAAAGAAAACAACCCTTCACTTGGTCCTGGAACTCACTGTCTTAATTCTCTCTTCCCTTTTACTGTCAAACTTTTTTTCTTTTTGGCTAGGCAATCGAGGCTAAGTGACTTGCCCAGTGTCACACAGCTAATAAGTGTCAAATGTCTGAGGCTAGATTTGAACTCAGGTCCTTCTGACTCCAGGGCCAGTCCGTTGTGCTACCCTACTGTCAAACTCTCATATAAAAGAGTAGTCTATATTTGCTGCCTTCATTTCCTCATCCCCCCATCATTTCTCAGTCCCTTATAATCTGGCTTCTGACCTCATCACTATGATGAAATGGATCTCAAAAACTACGAATGAACTCTGAATCGCTAAATCCTATGGTTCTTTCTTGTCTTCTCTGTGGCCCTGGACAGTATTCACCATCTCTTCCTTTTGGATTTGAATGATATCATGAGAAAGAGGGCTGCATCTAGAATCAGAGGGTTTAGGTGCAAACCTTGTCCTCACCACTGATTACTGGGGTGACGTGGGGCAAATCCCTTTCTTTCTCCGGGCATCAGTTTTCTCGTCTATAGAGTGACGATGTTGCACAAGATGACATCTAAGATCCCCTCTGGTTCTAAACCTGTGGTCCCCTGATCCTTGGTCACAATGACCCTCTTCTCTCCTGATTCCCCTTATCCCATGGTATCTTTGCTGGCTCCTCATCTATAAGCATCAGTCCCTTCTCCCCACTACATTTTCTCTTGGTAATCTCCTTTGTCCCCCCAATTGAATTATCATCTCTTTGCAATCTATTCCCAAAGGGATGGAGCCAACCTTAATCTTCTCTCTCCTGTACTCCTGTCCACACATCCCTAAGTGCCTGCTGGCCATTTCCAACTGGATGTACCACTAGTGCATCTCAAACTCAACATGTCCACAAGAGAATTCATCATAGTTTCCTATAAATTTTCCCTTCCTGAAAACTTCCCAGTTCAGCGGTGAGCATCACCAACCTCCCAGTCATCCAGGTTAGTAACTTCCAAGTCATTCCTGACTCATCCCCTTCCCTCAACCCCCACATACAAGTGAGAGCTGCCAAGTCCTGTGGATTTCGCTTCTGTGGTGTGCCTCCCCTCAGTGACCATGCTTTATTCTCAGTTTCCGCCATAATGTAGGCCTCACATGGAGCCTCTTAATTGGTCTCCCTTCTTCCAGTCTCTTCCCTTTCCAACAATCCTCCATGTAGCTGGCCAAATAATATTCCTGAGGCACAGATCTAGTCATGTGTATCACCTGTTCAAAAGCCTTCAGTGGTTTTTCTTACCTTCAAAATAATATACTAACTTCTTAGCCTCATATTGGAAGCCTTATTTCACATTATTTCCCTTTATACACTCTCCATTTCAGCCAAAGGGATCTATTATGTTTTTGAAAAATTTTTTAAAAAAATTAATGGCATTTATTTTCTTTCCCTGGGGAAAAAAATTAAAACAAAGCCTTTGGAACAAATATATATTTGTTGCAAAAAAGCAAAACAAATTCCCACACTTGTCCAAAAGCATGTATGTCATTTTGTACACTGAGTTCGTCAACTCTCTGTCAGGAAATGCTCAGTATTCTTTTTTATCAGTCCTCTGGAATCCTGATTGGTCATTGTTTTGATCCGAGTTCTGAAGTCTTTCAGAGTTGTTCATTTCTATAATGTTGCTTTTGTATAAACTGTTCTCCTGGCTCTGTTCACTTCACCCTGTATCAGTTCATAGAAGTCTTCTCAGGTTTCTCTGAAAGCCTTCCTTTCATCATTTCTTATGGCACAACAGTATTCCATTACATTCATCTGCCACAATACTTTTAGCCAACCCCCAAATGATGGACACTATTCAGTTTCCAGTTTCTGGTCATGATAAAAAGAGAGAAATATTTTTGTGTAGATGGGTTCTTTTCCTAAAAATCTCTTTGGGATAAAGATCTAGCTAGTAGTACTATTGCTGGGTCAAAGCATATGCACAATTTAGTTGCTTTTTTGGGACTAATTCCAAAAATGTTTTCCAGGATGGATGGAGCAATTCACACTTTACCAATAGTGCATGAATATGCCTACTTTCCAGTAACCCCTTCAACATATAACATTTTCCTTTTTTTGTCAATTTCTTCAAAGTAAGGCTATGACATTGGAACTTTAGAGGGGATAATTACCTGCTTCCTAATTTCAACGTCTCAGACCTGTTTCTGTGAATTAGCACATACTTTCCCCTATGAAGGTAGGGGATAGAGTGCTAGGTTTGGACGCAGGAGGACCAGAGTTTGAATCCTGCCTCAGATGCTAGCTGTGTGACCTTGGATATGTCACTTAACTTTTCTTGGCTTTAGTTTCTTCATCTGTAAAATGAGTTTCTCACAGGTTTATGGTGAGAAACAAATGAGATAATAGAGGTAAAGTGCTTTGCAAACCTTAAATACTACATGAATATTAACTATTATTACTATTAACTACTATTCTTATTATTAACTTCTTAGGGCCTCAGCTTGCTCCCTCTAAAGTGAGGGTGCTGAATGTGATATTTCTGAAATTCCTTTCAGAGGGATATAATTCTCTCGTCTCTCTCCCTACTTTGTCAGAGATCTAGGGAAGAATCCCTCAAGGGCAAACTGTTCATTTAAAACAACACAACAAAATCCCAACTACCACACCCTAGTCTGAATGGGTATCAGCAGCCTCTCAAAAGGAAATCTTTTTAGTGAGTTTTTCAGTGATTCAGCACCAGCCACTGAGTCAGGGCGAGGAGTCACTAAAGTTCATGCTAAAGATGATGAGGCTTGTTCCAGCTAACTCACCCCGTGAATATTACTCTTGGAAACCTAGAACTTGTGGCATCTGAGTACAAGCCCCTTCACTGGCATTCCTGGCAGCCGGGTTCTGTTGGGCACGTGTGTCATAGAGAGGGAAGAGAGGCATTCACTGAGGATAAAATAACATGACCATCGTTGTACAAAACCCCTCTGGACCGACTCGTGTATGAAAGGGCATCTGCACAAACCAAACCAAAACTGCACAAACCAAACCACAAACAAACAAACCTGCCCCACTGATGGCCAGATGGGTGTTGGGGTGCACTTACTTCAGTGGCTTTCTGGCTGAGCCCACGGAGCAGAAGCACCACCACATGGATGGCAGCTCTTCGAACCTGGGCCTCAGGGTCTGTCTTCGCCACAGCAATCAAGCAAGATGTCACCTAAGAAGATAGGAAAGGTGAGGTCAGGGAATATCAATCGATAAATGACTTGACAGCTAGCCTTTCAGTGAACCTTACTTTAAATTCAACAGCAGTGGTCTGGTTTAAAGTGGGCAATAATATCTATCATTCTCAAGACTCAACTCCCATTCTGAATTTTCAATGTTATCTCAATTTCCCTCTCTCAATGGAGGGAAACCAGCTCCCTGTCTCCTGATTTTGAAGGGAAAAAATGATGTCAGTTTTTCAGAGGCAAGTAGGGTAATACATAGAGAGAACATAATGACTTGTTAAAGGGAAAAAACTGAGGCAACATTGAAATATTTCCCCTAGAAATGAGAAGATCTGTCACTTGTCAAAATAGGGCAAAAACAGAGCAAGCAGACTGACAGCTGTGGAAACTTGGTTGATTGGGCTTCAATGTTCAGAGGCCAGACATGATTCTGCACATGCACTGGGACACAGGAAGCCTCAAACAGCTCGTTAGCATGTCCGGACTACCCAGCCCTCTCTGATCCAATGCTAGCCCCAGCCTCCCAGCATGACTCACTGAGGGCAGGTTTCTTACACCTTATTTGGCTGTAAAGCAGAGGAGCAACAAGACTGCTTGGGAAGCACGTTCCTGAATCCAGGACTTTGGAAATATCTAATAATTAGTGAGTGTCAAAACAAGCAGCTTTTCCCCTGACCTCCCATCCAGTCCTCCCTCCCCCTTGGGAATCCTCAGGGCATTCTAGACCCTAGAATGACACACTAGAGAATTAAAATTCTTAATGCCTTCAGTGAGAAATTCTATTTTAAAAGATCCAACCCTGCAAAAGAGAAAATTCAGGTGTAAAGACCTAAATTACAACCAATGTAACAACTTTCACCCAAGTCACAATTGCATGATGGTTCTGCTACATGTTATTTGCTTTAAAAAAAAAAAGTTGTGTAAAATATCTATCTGTATATATGACATAAGATTTAGATCTTGAAGGGAACATGAGGAGTGCATGAGTCCAGTCCGTCATTCAGAGCTGACTAAAGGTTAGGGGATACACTCTAGGTAACCTAAGGGATGGAAAAGCATTTGAACTCAGATACTCTCATTCCAAATCTAGCATGCCTTCTGCTGTACCACATCTATTAATATATTTTTTAGCCAACAGAAAAGATATTCTTTCTACAATAAGGAAACAGGCAGACTGTGTGTTTATAAATATGTACAAATACATATTAAGTTTTCTTTAAAAATGGCTTTCGAAAAAAGACCTCAGGAATGCACGGGAAGAAGATCTTGTCGGAAATCTAAACTCTGCAGGTTGTATTTGTCACAGCTTTCAAACAGTTGGGCAGAGTTCAAGGTGCCTAATTAATCAGTGACAACAGAAAGGATCAGCAGAAGCAGCCGGTTCTTAAAGATAATTGCATCTGGGATGCACTGGCATTTAATCAAATTCTAATTCTAATAGATAAACTTGCAACCCACAACAGAAGGGAAAGCTCACAACTGCTCCAATCTGATGGCTGCTTTGCAGGGACACACAGCCAAATCTTCTCTATGCTCCCATTCAACACTGCTGGTCATCCTGACCACAAGGCCCAGCAGAGCCTCTCTAGGATCCTCTGGCTTATCAGCTTGAGCAGGAATCTGCTGGGTATCCTCCAAACAGGCAGCCAATATAAGAACTACCTCTGTTCAGAGGCAGAGGATATAAAAGGCAAGAGCAAAAATCAGAGAGACAAGTTTGAGCCAAGCCTGAGTCCCTCCTGACACACAAAAGCCTGAGAGATGATCAAGCCAGGTGGGACCTGGGGTAAAAGTGTGCGTGGGACAAAGAGAAGGGCAGACGCTCCTTTTTTGTCTGCCTGCCTTTAGGTTTGGTTAAGGAGACTACGGTATTTTCCCTTGGTCTATCTGCTTCCTAATCTAGAACATCCACTGGCTGCCTGTTTTTTGTTTTTTGTTTTTTTTTTGGGCTCTGATTCATTATGTAGTGGGGACCACACCTTTACAGCAATTCTCAGGGTTCAGAACCCACTTGTGACTGTGGCAGCATCTGGAATCAGGGGTGGTGAGGAGAAGTGCAAAACTACCTACCTATAAAAACTGCTTTCCTCTTAGATAAGTCAGCTCTCCAATATCCCCTCCTCACGTACACACACATTGGAGGCAGCGGGCTTCTACAAGCCCCACCTCACTGAAATGAGCTGGAAAGCAGCCTCCTGTTTTCCACTGGGTGAGAGATGATTGATATGCAAGAGTGTACCAAGCCTTGGTGCGCTCAGCCATCCAGGACAAATAGGAAGGGAACTGTGAACAGACGTGGTGCTGCTCCTGAGGTTTCCGGAACAATTCTGGAAGATCAGGCCCAAGTCCCATGACATACAATGGCCTCTGAGAGCCTATTTTAAAACCCTGACAACTTCCAAAGAGAGCAAAGCTGGAAAAATAAAAAGAATGTGCTTTTTCCCTTTTATGGGAGATGCCTTAATCTCCCTCACTACCACTCTGAGCTCCTGCATCTCTGGAAGAAAGACATCTAGCTAAAAACTGGGTGGAGGAGAGGTGTTCCCAAGGCCATGTGCTCACTGTCCCCTTCTCCTTTCTCCAACCTCTACCACTCCAATTATCGGCTCATCCGTGCCTTCTGCCCTAAAAGCCTTGACCTACATATAATGTAAAGTTATGCACTGGTTTAACATGTCCTTTCTATGACTTCTAATTCCTCCCAGAGGCTGGAGCCACGTCTACATGACCTGTGAGCCACCTGTTTTGAGGCACTGAAAACATCTTATTAACCACGAGAAGGAGGGCTTCTTCTTTCCTGGTTTAATTATGAATCCAACCTACTTTGGAGAAGTGCGATAAGGACGAAGGAAGCTCATGGCGACGGATGTTCAATTTCATAGGATGTTGGGTCTAGGACAAAACCTGAAGTGTCTCTTCCAAGGATCTTTGGCCTTTTTTGAACCATGGACCCCGCAGGCAATTTGGTGAAGCTGACGGGCCCCTTCTAAGAATTATGTTTGTTGCTGAATTTCAGGGACAGGTTAGTGAAAATAAAAATGCATTTTTTTCCCACTCAAATTCACAGATCTCCTGAAATCCACTCATGAACCATGGGCGCCAGGTTAAGAAGAGTGATGAAGGAACTTATTCAGTGTCACACAGCTGATCAGGAAGAGTTGGCTTTCTAAGTCCAAATCCAGTGCTTTTTTCACTTTTTCCACTATAGTGTCTCTGAATTTTCAAGTAAGACAGCTCTTGACAGGAACCAGCAGAAATGGAGAAACAAAAACACTTCGCAAACATGTCAAATCTTGACACTACATAGAAGAAAAACCTGAATACCTTGTACAGAATTTTAGAATTGTTAAACCTGAGTCCTGGATATTTCTATTACTGAGCATATCAGATCATCAAGTCTAAATATGGGCAATCCAAACTGAGATCTTCCATAGTCCATAGAATCACACATTCATGGAATAAGGGCACTGGTGATGGTTTTGAACATGCATGCCACAAAGCCCTAACTAATTAAATAAAAAAACATGTATTAAGCAAACACTGTGTGCTATGCTGTAGGGATACAAACAGAAGTAAACAAGACAGTCTGCCCTCAAGGAAAATACATTCTAAGGTAGGAAGACAACACATACAGAGGAGTGGTAGTCAAGATGGAGTGTCAATTGATATATCTTGATTTGATTTCAATTTTCAAAGTAAAATAAGGTGAAAGTTCACCAATTAGAGTCACAGGTGGGAGAAGAAGGAGAAGGAAAAGGAGGAAGAGGAGGAGCCGCAGTATAGGCAGCTAGGGGGCACAGGGAAGAGAGTGTTGGTCTTCCAATTAGGGAGGCCTGAGTTCAAATCCTGCCTCAGACACTTATTAAATGTGTGATCCTAGGCAGATCACCTAAACTTTCATTCTCAGTTT
The DNA here is from genome assembly GCF_028372415.1 of Notamacropus eugenii. NCBI lineage: Eukaryota > Metazoa > Chordata > Mammalia > Diprotodontia > Macropodidae > Notamacropus > Notamacropus eugenii. The sequence goes on along the minus strand of NC_092872.1, from coordinate 708,439,617 downwards.
CCTCATTTATAAAAATGGGGATAACATTACAATCTATTTCACATAGTTGGTTTTGGTGAAGCTCAACTGAGATAATATCTTTGTAAAACTTACAGGGCTATTACCATGATGAGCTATGACAGAGATTTCTGGAAGTGGTAGGGTAAGCTTAGGACCAGGTGAAGTGAGAGCTGACCAAACAGAATCTGGAGTCTGATGATTTCTGGATGAGGAAGAGGACTCAGTGTGGGCAGCATGGAACAGAGATGTCTGGAAAATGGTTAAGACCAAGATGGCGACACTTCATTCGATCTGAAGCACAGGGCCTGACGCTTGTAGGTGCTTAATGAATGTTTCCTGAATGACTGAAGAGAACACCTGAGTTTCCCAGTAATACGCTGCTATGATCACACTAAATTTAATTTTCCCCTAAACTCACCCTCCCTCCCAATTTGCCTATTTCCACCAAGGGCACCTCCAAATCAGAATTGCCCAAGCTTGCCAAGTTGGCATCATCCCTGAGTTCCTTTCTCACTCCACATACCCAATCAGGTGTCAAGCACTGTGACTGTGACGCCCTACCACCTCTTGTAGACGCTGCTCCCTTCTCTCCTCTGACACTACCCCCACTCTGGAGTAGGCCCCCGTCATCTTATGCCTAGACTACTGTGACAGCTTGCTGCCCTAAGTCTCTCCCCACTCAGCTAAGTCCCCCCTAGTCAGTGAACTTCAGCGGTTCTTTATTACTTCTAAGATCAAATACAAAATTCTGTTTAGTTTTTACGATCTTTCATAATCTGGCCCCCTCCCAAATTTCCAGTCTTCTTGTGCCTTGCCCTCCCATCTCCCCATTCTCTGCAGTCTGGTACCACTGACTTCCTGGCTGATCCCACCTCTGGATTCTGGGCATTCCCACGCCATGTTAATACTCTCCTTCCTCACATCCAATACCTAGCTTCCCCGGCTTCCATCAGATCCCACTCAGCCTTTCTAGTCCTCCTTCATCTTGGAGCTTTCTCTCTGAGACAACCCCAATTTGTCCTGTAGACATCTTGTTTGCACACAGGTGTTCGTGTGCTATCTGCCCTTTTGGTCTGAGAGACAGTGGGGCTGTTTCACCTTTCCTTGTATCTCTGCCCTTCTGCACAGTCCCTGGTGATTTGAAGATATTTATTAAATGCTATCTGATGGACTGAGCTGGTGAGGCATCTTTGGACTCTTCCTTCTCACCCCTTTGGTTCACTATATCCAACCAAGCCCAGACCACACCATGCTGTAAGGCCCAGATGCCATCTTTTGTCATCTGCCCAGCCTCCTGTTCACTGCTCCCCTAGGTGGCTTATCTGTCCTTATTAGAAAGTACACTCCTAGAGGGCACAGCCTGTCTTGCCTTTGCATTTGTATCCCCAGGACTGGGCACAGCACTGGGCACTGCACTGGGCACACAGGGAGACTATTCATTCTCAAGTCAGGCCTTCTTCACCTTCTACCTGAAGGATTGCAACAGGTCTTCAATGGACTCCCAGCCTCTAGCCTCTTCCCCTCTAATCCATCCTCTACACAGCTTCCAAATGCACAGACTTAGCAAGGTCACTCTCCTACTCAACAAGCCTTGGTGACCTCAAGGACAAAGCACAGACTTCTCTGTTTTGTGTTTAATACCTTTTATAATCTGGCTCTAGCCTCTCTTTCCGTATCACAAACTTGGTTTTCCCACCAAACTGGACTCTTTGCCATTCCTTGAAGGTAACAATCCAAATTCTATCTCCACAACTTTGCCCAGGTTGTGACTCATGTCTGGAGTGTTCTCCCTCTACGTCTCCAGTGCCACCTTGCTTCAGGAAGCCTCTCCTGATTCCTCCCACCCAAAATAACTCTATTTTTCATGTATCCTGTATTTAGTTGTCTGTGAACATACTGTTTCTCTCAGTATGTAAGCTCCTTGAAGCTAGGGAATTACCCCACTACACCCAGGCACAAAGCCTGATACTAGTAGGTGCTTAACACATGCTTACTGGAAGGAAAGCGCTGTTACTTAAGTAAATAAATTTTTTTTATCTGATTGCTACCTCAGGGAGTACCTGTGCATCTGAGCTCAGTGGACCCAAGCACTACTGAGATGAAAAAGACTAAGCCCATCAAAGTGATGAAAACAGAATAAGCGATGACGAGAGGCTGGGCTCTCCTAAAATAAAAAATCTCAGAGTCTCAAAGAATCTTAAAGGATTATTGGGAAACAGAAAATGTTGTCAAAGAATGACTCAAAATCCAGAGAAAAAACGTTCCCTTTCTCCAGTACCCAGGGAAGGGTCTCCAGTCATCTCCACTGACTAAAGTTCGTCTGACAGTGGCAGCCGTCCCTACTTGCCAAGACCTGCCACCTAGTGAAGGTAAAATGTAGCCCTCAGCAGCAGCCTGGCTGGTCTTCGATGACAAGGTGAGCGTGGGATGCTACATAAGAAGGAACATCTAAGAGGAAGAGACAGCAACTGTGTGGGATGGAAACACCTGGGTTTTTAAATCACAGGGAATATCCTGTCTTCTGATGTTCGTGACTGAAAGTGGTTCCATTAATACTAAGACACATGACGATTCTTGCCATCACTTTTTCACACACCACAAATCTATTCCCATGAGCAAGCTGGATTCTCTACAAGCAGGAGAGGAAAAGGCCAATTTTGGGGTCTGCACAAATTGTATTTAAAAATCTATACTTAGAATGATCTATCCTTATTTTCATGCTTTTAGAGCCACTGAAACAGCTTTATACATTAACACACACACAGACACACAAAGACACAGACACAAAGACACAGACACACACACACACAGATACACCCCCCCCCCCCAAAACAGCCAGACTTTGGCTCTCCAATGTATGCACTTAACCTTCTCTTCTTTAGAAATTTATTAAATGCCTAATAGGTACCAGGCACTGAGCTAAGTATAGGGGATATAACTGGCAAGAGACAGTCACTGCCTTCAAGGGGCATAAGTATATGCAGACACACATATACGGAGACAGAGAGACACACACAGAGACAGAGAGAGACACAGAAAAAGACAGACAGAGACAGACACAGAGAGACAGAGACAGACAGACAGAGACACAGAAAGAGAGAGACAGACAAAGACAGGGATAGAGAGTGCAAGAGAGAGAGCATGTGAGAGACTGTGAGAGAATGCAAGAGAGAGTGAGAAGAGGAAGAGAGAGAGAGAGAGAGAGAGAGAGAGAGAGAGAGAGAGAGCGCACTCTATACAGGATAAATAAGAAATAATTAACAGAGGGCATTAAGAGGAATTAAGAGGGGTTGGGGAAGACTTCCAGTAGAAGGTGGGATTTGAGTTGGGACTTAAAGGAAGCCAGAGAGGGCAGCAGTCAGAGCAGAGGAGGGAGAGTGTTCCAGAGACTGGAGAGAGCCAGAGACAATGCCCAGGGCCAAGAGATGGAGGGTGGTCTTGTTTGTGAGGCAGCTAGGAGGTCAGTGTCACTTAATGGAAAAGTGCCTGGTTGGGGAGTAAGGTGTAAGACAACAGGAAAGGCAGGAGGAGGTGGGTTATGAAGGATTCTGAAAGTCAAACAGTGCATTTTCTATTTGACCCTGGAGGTGACAAGGAGTCACTGGAGTTTATTGAGTAGGAGGGAAGTTGAAATGGTCAGACCTGCACTTCAGGAAAATCACTTTAGTGGCTGAATAAAGGAAGGACTGGAGTGGGGAGAGACTTGAGGCATGCAGAACCGCCGCCAGCAGCTATTGCACCAGTCCAGGTGTGAGGTGATGAGGGCTTGAACAGGAGTAGATAGTGTCAGAGGAGAGAAGGGGGCGTATTCAAGAGATGTTGAAGAGGAGAATCAACAGGCCTTTGCCACAGCTTGGATATGGCGGGTGGGGTTGTGTGTGAGAGATCATGAGGAGTTCAGGATGACCCCTAAGTTATGAGCGCGGAGGATGTGGAGGATGGTGTTGCCTTCTATAGTATTATCAGTGAAGGTAGGGAAAGGGGGTTTGGAGGAAAAATAATGAGCTGCATTTTGGACATGTTCAGTTTAAGATGTCTACTGGACATCCAGTTGGAGATGTCTGAAAGGCAGCTAGATGTAAGACTGTAGGTTAGCAGAGGATTTGGGGCAGGAAAAGTAGATTTGAAAACCATCAGCACAGAGATGGTAATTAAATTCCATGTGAGCTGATGAGATCACCAAGTGAGGTAGTATGAACCCTTGGACCAACCCTGAGGGTCACCTACTGTTACAGGTCATGATCTGGAGGAGGTTCCGGCAAAGGAGAGAGAGAAAGAGTTATCAGACAAGTAGGAGGAGAACAAGGAGAGAGGGATGCCCTGAAAAACTAGAAAGAAGAGATGTATTAAGGAGAAGAGAGTGTTGAACAGTGTCCAAGGCTGCAGAGAGGTCATGGAGAATGAGGGACTGAGAAAAGGCCATTGGATCTGGCAACTATGAGATCATCAGTAACTTTGGAGAGAACAGCTGCAGTGGAATGAGAAGGTCAGAAGCCGGATAATAAGGGGTAAAGAAGACAGTGAGAGAAGGAAAAGGGGAGGCACCTATTGTAGATGGTCTTCTGAGGAGTTTAGCTACAAAGGGCAGAAGAGATATAGGAAGACAGTTAGCAGGGGATGGAAGGATCAAGTGAAGGTTCTTTGAGAAACAGGGGGAAAGGGGGGACAGCAGGAAATGAGCCAGTAGAGAGGGAGACATTAGAAATAAGCAAGAAAGTGGGGAAGACAGAGGGGATGATCTGCTGGAGGAAGATAGGATGGAATGAAATCACTTGAGCCAAGTAGAAGGGTTAGTCTTCATCATGTGAAAGAGGGGTGACCTAAGGGACAGGAGATAAAAAGAGGAAGTTCACAACCAGTGGCCTCAATTCTTTCAGTAAAATATGAGGCAAGGTTCTCAGATGACAGAGTAGGGGGAGGTCTAAGGAAGGATGAGAAGGTTTGGAAGACCCTCTGTGGAGAGTGGGATAGAGAGTGGATAAGTGGGATATAGTAGGATGGCCTAGCAGCAGTGAAGCCCAGTTGAGGTTGTGTGACCTAAATCTGCAGTGGAACCAGCTGTGTGATTCTCTCCACCTTCATTCAGTAGCACATGTGTACATGAGAAGGCAATGGTTTGTGGGAGTGATCCATGGTTTGGCTGGCTGTAGCCAGTGATGTGATAAGGAGGCTGGGGCTTCAAGAGAGGAAGACAGCACAGAACTAGACTGCTCACCCAGGAGCGAAGAGGGAGAGAAGAGGAGAGAGTGACCAGTGTACGGGGGATGGCCTAGGGAGAGAACTGGGGGGACAAGGGACTGCAGGTCGGTAGGGAAGTCAATGAGCAAGATCTGTGGTGTTTGAAAACAGGAGCTGTGCTCTTGCTCTTGAAGGCCTCAGATGGTGGGTCAATGCTCAGGGGCAAGGCAGCATCTGTTTCACAAGTTGATATTATACATCAACATTCACAATAATGATGAAGCCTCTTGCCCATTTCACGTGCCTGTTCTGAAAGCCGATCGATGAGACGACATAAAGTTCTGGTTCTGAGAAGAGCAACCTTGCCATGACTAGAGATATACATCGTGTGCTGGGGGACGGTGGAGAGAAGCATGGAGGATAGCACCTTCATATTTGGAAAACAATCTCCCCAGGATTTTCTCTTTCCCTTTTGTCTCTGCTAATGACAGGATCATCACACTTGATGCCTTAACCCAGAGCTACTGTTAAATTCAATTTGACAAAACTTTTATTAATCAGCTACTACATATAAGCCATAGCATCAGGCACCAGGGAGTCATAGATTACTGGAATCCAGAGCTTACAATCTAATGGCTTGGAAAGGGGGAGGAGGGCAAGACTACATGGACCAGAAATGGTCATGATAAAAGAGACTTTAACAGATGAAGATTTGCTGATGCAGGTAGACACAGATCGCAGGTATGGGGGATAATACGAGCGAAGCAGAAATGGAAAAGGGCAGGACCAGAATGTAGAATGTTGAGAAGCAGTTTGAGGTAAGGCTAGGAAGGTAAACTAGAGGCACATTCTCTAGGACCTGGAATGCAGGAGTTACTCAGTAGGTAAGAAGAAGACAGTGAAGGCCCTTGAGGAAAGGAGGGACAAGAGCAGAGCAGTGTGTTGAAGGGCAATGTGAGAGGCAGGGTGGCCACTCAGTAAGCAGAGCTGGTGCCTGAATGGTGATTACAATGGAAGAGGAGGGCATGACCAACAGATATCCATTCATTCATTCATTCATTCATTCATTCATTCATTCAAGAGATATCATGGGGGAAGAGGAAGTAAAACATGACCACTACCAGAGGTCTTACTGTATCAATGGACAAAGTGGTATTCAAAATTATGACTCAGAAACATGGCAGAAGTAAGCAAGGTCCCTCAGGTTTCTAAGTACCTGAAAATTCTGGCACAAAGAACAATTTCTAAGAGACTGAAGATCAAATTCAGACCCTGGGCATGAGAACAGGACTTATAGATCTTCAGGAAAAAGCCCTTGGGGAAAAAGGAAAAACCAGCTGATGTTGAAGCTACATGTGATAAAAGCCCTAGGTCAGCATTTAAGTAACAGCTGAAGCCCTTGTAATTAGAATCCAATAACAGCCAAAGTACCTTATTACCAATAAAGCAAAAGCGTTAAATAGCAGGGATTCAAGGAATTACAGCAAGTAGATGAAGGTACCTATTTATCTCTCTGCATGGAATGTCAAATGCAGATTCAGGAGATAACGTATTTCTCATGAAGTAGATTCTTCTGAATGCAATATTCAAGTATTTAAAATCAGACAGTCAATAGGCACATTGCCTTCCAAATCATGCACACTATTCATCATCCCCTAACCTTTTATTCTTGAGGCTTTTTTGTACAAAGTAAGCAGAATATGCATATAAACCAAAGAGTGATGGACACACAAACGTGTGTTTTAAACATACACATGAAGATACACACACATTTATGTACACATACATGCAGACAAAAGAAGTGCTGGTCACATCTGTCTTTTCTCCCCATTTAGAGACACAACCCTCATCCCACATCATCACTACTATCCTCTTCAAAAACAAGAATGACAATGAGGATGGTGAGGGAGGAGACTCGTGTAGAAGGACAACAGCATGTTTCACATTTACAGCTATACCTTAAAGGTCACTATACTCCAGTGAGAGATGAAAGCTCAAAGGAGGCAGCACAGAAAGAATCATACGGTACCTCATGAACCACAGGGCCCAAGAGAAAGTGGAGCCTCTGACAAAGTTCTCCGAGATTGGACAAACTGCTGGCCCTGTGGCTACCGTCCAGATCTTTTGCTCCCCTCAGGAAGGTGTGAATCAAAGGTTCTCGGTACTTTGAGACCATGTCCCCTGTTGAAGAAAAAGAAGAAATCCAAGCTTATTTTAAAAGACATTTTCAGCCTTTAAAAAAAGGAAATGTCTTATGAGTTAAGTGTTTTATGCTTTAGGAGGTTCTACCATTCAAGTTATTTTGTTATATTCTTATAACAATGAACAGATGAGGCCCCTGACTGGGGGTGATCCCCAAGGTCCTATCCTAAGTTTTTTTTTCCTCTCTCCAACCTCTCCATCTTAGGGATCTCATCAGCCCCCCTGGGCTAAACATCATCCAGGAATCTATATACTGAGCTCCAGACTCTCTCTTGACTTCCAGACCTAAATCAGTATCTGTTGGACATTTCAAACTGGATAGTTCATAGACATCCCAAACTCAACATGTCTTTATCAAGACTTGTCATCTTTCCCCCCTAAACCTACTTGTCTTCTAAGCTTTCCTAAACAATAATAATAATAATAGCTAGCTAGCATTTATAGAGCACCTACTACATGCTAGGCATTTTACAAATATAATCTCATTTGATCTCCACAACAATCTTGGGAGGTAGGTGTTATTATTACCCTCAATTTATAGTGGAGGAAACTGAGGCAAACAGGTTAAGTGACTTGCCCAGGGTCACACAGTTAGTTAGTGTCTGGGGCCAGACTTGAACTCAGGTCTTTCTGACTCTGGGCCCAGCACTCTATCCACTATCTGTCTGTGTTCATCCTTCATTTTTGAAGAAGACCATTTCATCGGAGAAATGATGACATGACTTGCACTTGACTTTGTTTTGAGTGAGGGAGGGCTATGCAAGGTCATCAGCTTCACTTTCTCCTCCTGAGCCATTTGGATCCAGTGACAGGATATTCATCAGGATGACTAGAGAAGGCCTAGGATGCAATGGGAGACCTTGACCTATTTAGGTACTCAGAGTAGGTAACGCCCAATCAGTGAACAGGCCTCTTTAAGAAGTAATCAGGGAATGGCCCTTGTAATGAGCAAAAGAAAAAAAAACATAAATCAAGCTGGGAGCCACAGTTACTACTGATAATCACTCTGAAGCCAGGAGGGTCCTGAAAAGAGACATTAAGTGGAGTTTGGGCAGTGACCTATTGTTGTACAATGTATGGGCTTCAGAGGGCACTGGGTGAGAAAGAGAGAGAGAGAGAGAGAGAGAGAGAGACAGACAGACAGACAGACAGACAGACAGACAGACAGAGACAGAGAGAGAGACAGAGACAGAGAGAGACACAGAGAGAAAGAAACAGAAAGAGAAATCTGGCCCATAAACTGGGCATCCTCTGGCCATCCAAATTTACCTTCCTTTGGAGAGGAGAAAGAAGAGAGGCAGTTTGGTCTACTCACAGGTCTGTGTTCATCCTTCATTGTCAAAGAAGACCATGACATCAGAGAAATGATGACACAAGAAATATTAGGTGGAATCTGATTACTCAACAAACTGTCTACAGAAAGCTACAGTTTAAGAGAAGAATCTTTCAAAGTTAATTTTTGGTTTATCTGTCTCCTAGACATGACTATGAAGAACTGATTTTCCAAAAGAGAAAAAGAAAATAAAGTATATGAATGAATTTTAAAAGTATTTATTGAAAGTGGTTGCTTCATGCTAAGCCCTGTGCTCAGCATTGGTGATACAAAAAGAACAAGTAAAACAGAACCTGTTCTCAGGAAGCTCATCCTCTAATTGGAGAAGAAAATATATAAGAAGAAAGTTCACCTACAAGATGGAAGGAATACCCAGGGGTCCTTATATTATGTCAGCAGGTCAGGTGGCACTATCAAGAGTAACAATACTGTAGCTTAATTTTTACTGGTAATACTAACATTTTCTTGCCACTAAAAAGAAAGCAAGAGAATTAAATTTTACCCAGTTACCTTCCTAATGAAATATGAGCATGACAAGAGAAAATAAAACATTTTTGGGTCCTAAAAAACCAAAAAGGATAACAGTTTGATAAATACTTGGGTTTAGTATAGTATTTCATGCTAAAATTGGGGCAAAAGCAACAAACTTTTGTTTCAATGTGCAAATATGTTGTCTAACTAGACAAATTTTACTATTATTTTTCTATAATTGTAAAGCTCAAAAATACATATTAAAACAATTTAAAACAAACTTCTGCCAATAATATTACAAAATACACAATTTTCTTCTTTATAAAAAAAATAAAGAACATCACTGTATTCCTTATGGTTCAAAGCTACAGTGTTTAACTTTACATAACAAGTCAAATAATCTTTAATATCTGCATTCAAAAATGGTATTCCCTAGTGGTCAAAAGTATTTCTCCCCAAATATATTTTATCCCTTCACTTCCCTCCTAATATTCAAATTCTTGGGCTTGGTTGCTGGCTATAAACAGAACATTCACTAATGTGTTCAAAATGTGCCTTAAAAACACACAAAAAACTTTCATCCACTTATGATAAGGTTTTTTTAAAAATTTATTTATTTAACTTTTAACATTCATTTTCACAAAATTTTGGGTTCCAAATTTTCTCCCCTTTTGTCCCCTCCCCCCACCCCAAAACACCGAGCATTCTGATTGCCCCTATCACCAATCTGCCCTCTCTTCTGTCATCCCTCTCTGCCCTTGTCTCCATCTTCTCTTTTGTCCTGTAGGGCCAAATAACTTTCTATACCCCTTTACCTGTATTTCTTATTTCCTAGTAGCAAGAACAGTACTTGACAGTTGTTCCTAAAACTTTGAGTTCCAACTTCTCTTCATCCCTCCCTCCCCACCCACTCCCTTTGGGAAGGCAAGCAATTCAATATAGGCCATATCTGTGTAGTTTTGCAAATGACTTCCTTAATAGTCGTGTTGTATAAGACTAACTATATTTCCCTCCATCCTATCCTGCCCCCCATTGCTTCTATTCTCTCTTTTGATCCTGTCTCTCCCCATGAGTGTTGACCTCAAATTGCTCCCTCCTCCCAATGCCCTCCCTTCCATCCACCCCCCCACCCTGCTTATCCCCTTATCCCCCACTTTCCTGTATTGTAGGATAGGTTTTCATACCAAAATGAGTGTGCATTTTATTCCTTCCTTTAGTCAAATGTGATGAGAGTAAACTTCATGTTTTTCTCTCACCTCCCTTCTTTTTCCCTCCACTAAAAAGTCTTTTGCTTGCCTCTTTTATGAGAGATAATTTGCCCCATTCCATTTCTCCCTTTCTCCTCCCAATATATTTCTCTCACTGCTTAATTTCATTTTTTAAAGATATGATCCCATCCTATTCAATTCACTCTGTGCACTGTGTGTGTGTGTGTGTGTGTGTGTGTGTGTGTGTGTGTGTAATCCCACCCACTACCCAGATACTGAAAGGTTTCAAGAGTTAACAAATATTGTCTTTCCATGTGGGAATGTAAACAGTTCAACTTTAGTAAGTCCCTTATGACTTCTCTTTGCTGTTCACCTTTTCATGCTTCTCTTCATTCTTGTGTTTGAAAGTCAAATTTTCTCTTCAGCTCTGCTCTTTTCATCAAGAATGCTTGAAAGTCCCCAGTTTCATTGAAAGATCATTTTTTCCCCTGAAGTATTATACTCAGTTTTGCTGGGTAGGTGATTCTTGGTTTTAGTCCTAGTTCCTTTGACTTCTAGAATATCATATTCCACGCCCTTTGATCCCTTAATGTAGAAGCTGCTAGATCTTGTGTTATCCTGATTGTATTTCCACAATACTTGAATTGTTTCTTTCTAGCTGCTTGCAATATTTTCTCCTTGACCTGGGAACTCTGGAATTTGGCCACAATGTTCCTAGGAGTTTCTCTTTTTGGATCTCTTTCAGGAGGGGATCTGTGGATTCTTTCAATATTTATTTTGCCCTCTGGTTCTAGAATCTCAGGGCAGTTTTCCTTGATCATTTCATGAAAGATGATGTCTAGGCTCTTTTTTTGATCATGGCTTTCAGGTAGACCCATAATTTTTAAATTGTCTCTCCTGGATCTATTTTCCAGGTCAGTTGTTTTTCCAATGAGATATTTCACATGATCTTCCATTTTTTCATTCTTTTGGTTTTGTTTTGTGATTTCTTGCTTTCTCATAAAGTCATTAGCCTTCATCTGTTCCATTCTAATTTTGAAAGAACTATTTTCTTCAGTGAGCTTTTGGACCTCCTTTTCCATTTGGCTAATTCTGCTTTTGAAAGCATTCTTCTCCTCATTGGCTTTTTGAACCTCTTTTGCCAATTGAGTTAGCCTATTTTTCAAGGTGTTATTTTCTTCAGCATTTTTTTGGGTCTCCTTTAGCAAGGTGTTGACCTGCTTTTCATACTTTACTTGCATCTCTCTCATTTCTCTTCCCAGTTTTTCCTCCACCTCTCTAACTTGATTTTCAAAATCCTTTTTGAGCTCTTTCATGGCCTGAGACCATGGAGTGGGCTGGGATACAGAAGCCTTGACTTCTGTGTCTTTCCCTGATGGTAAGCATTGTTCTTCCTCATCAGAAAGGAAGGGAGGAAATACCTGTTCACCAAGAAAGTAACCTTCTATAATCTTATTTTTTTTCCCTTTTCTGGGCATTTTCCTAGCCAGTGACTTGACTTCTGAGTTTTCTTTCCACCCCTACCTCGCCTCCAGATCCGCCCAGCCAGCACTTGGGGTCTGAGATTCAAATGCTGCTTCCCAGCCTCTGGGCTTTGGGTGGGGACAGGGCTGCTACTCAGTGTGAGATTAAGTTCAGGTGCTCAGGTGGGGGCAGGGCTGCCACACGGGGCTCAGTTCCCTCAGGGGGTTTATGCAGAGACCTTCAACAATGGATCCAGGTTCCTGCCTGCTTGGGGAGCCCCTGTTCGTTGCTGCCCCCGCTGCTGCCTCCTGAGGGGGCCTGAATTATGGAGACACCCCGCTCCCCTCCCAGAAAGCCAAAAAGACTCTCTCGCTCACCCCTGGCGCCCGTGGGTGGAGGGATCTGCGGGGCTGGAGATTCTGTCCCTGAAGCCTGCTCGGATCTGCTTGTCTCGGTGCTGCGCGGCCAAGGCTGGGCTGGGCTCCAGGTCCGGGGCACGACAGACCTTTTGTCGGTTTTTCAGGGCTCTCTGGAACAGAAATCTTGTCCGCTCCATTGTTCTGTGGCTTTTGCTGCTCCAGAATTTGTTGGGAGTTCTTTTTTACAGATATTTTATGGGCTGTGGGTTTGGAGCTAGCGTATGTGAATCTTTCTACTCCGCCATCTTGGGTCCTCCCCCCTGATAAGATTTTTTAAAGTGACTGGATTTCAATGAGTCAAAAGATTATCTACCTGCATATTCATAGAACCACTCTAAGCATCTCTTACTTGAAAATGCTTCTTCCTCAGTTTTTATTCTAGTTGAATCATATTTTCTATACATACTATCATGTCTACTTTTGCCAACTTGGTCTGTCAAAGGCACCACAACTCTTCCATGCTCCTGGGCTTCTAACCTTGGAGCAACACTAATTCCTCACCTCCCATTTCCAATTAGTTGTTAAATATTGTCCCTCATGTTCATTCCCTTTTCTCTCCTCACACATATACCCTTTATTTCAGACATTCATCAACTCTCATCTACACTATGACAAGGGCCTCCTAACTGGTCCCCCCACTCCTATTTGGCCCAGAGCTACGAAAGACAATTTCCTTAAGCACATATCTGGTCACATCATTCCACTATTCAATAAACTCCAGTGATTCCCTATTACCTGTAGGATCAAATATAAATGGCTATGTTTGGCTTTCAGAGTCCTTCACACCTGGCCTCAAATTAACTTTCTAGCCTCATCATATCTTACTCTCCCATTGATACTGGACCATTCAACCCAACTGCTTTCTTCTCTCTCTCTCTCTCTCTCTCTCTCTCTCTCTCTCTCTCTCTCTCTCTCTCTCTCTCTCACACACACACACACACACACACACACACACACGTTCTCTCTCTCTCTCACACACACATACATACGTTCTCTCTCTCTCTCTCACACACGTTCTCTCACACACACATATACGTTCTCTCTCTCACACACATACGTTCTCTCTCACACATGTTCTCTCTCACACACACGTGTTCTCTCTCACACACACATACGTTCTCTCTCTCTCTCACATACGTTCTCTCACACACACACACGTTCTCTCTCTCTCACACACGTTCTCTCTCACATACACACACATACGTTCTCTCTCTCTCTCTCTCACACACGTACGTTCTCTCTCCCACACACACATATGTTCTCTCTCTCACACACACACATGTTCTCTCTCTCTCTCACACACACACACATATATGTTCTCTCTCTCTCTCTCTCTCACACACACACACGTTCTCTCTCTCTCTCTCTCTCTCTCTCTCCCTCTCTCTCTCTCTCTCCCTCTTCTCTTTAGATCTTTGCTCTGTCTACCCTTTTGTGCCTGGAATGTGCTAACCCTTCATCTTCACTGTAGATTTCTCTCTTCCTTCAAGCTGTGCCTCTAGTGCCACCTTTGACAAAAAGACTTCCTTGAATCTCCCCATCTGCTAGTGCCCTCTCTCTACCTACTTTGCATACCATATGCATATGTGTATGGATGGATGTGTGTATATATGTATGGGTATATATATATGTGTGTATACAGATATGGAAATAGTATCTACTTATCTACATAAATGCTGTCTCATCTCACAGAATGTAAGCTCCATGGCAGTAAGGGTTAAATGACTTGTATCAGGGCAGATAGATGGCTCAGCGGAAAGAGCTGGGCCTAGAGTCAGGAGGTTGTTCAGTTGTTTTTTCGGTCTAACTCTTCATGCTCTCATTTGGGGTTTTCCTGGTAAAGATACTGGAGTGGTTTGCTATTTCCTTCTTCAGCTCATTTGACAGATGAGGAAACTGAAGCCAACAGAGTTCAATGATTTGGCCAAGGTCACATAGCTAGTAACTGTATGAGGCTGAATTTGAACTCAGGAAGATGAGGCTTTCTACCTGCAGGCCTAGTGTTCTATCCAGTGTGTGTGTGTGTGTGTGTGTGTGTGTGTGTGTGTACACATATACAAATACATATATAATCATACTGAAAAAACTATGAAATAAATATGAAATAGTTTAGGGAGGGCGAACAGTAGCAGAAAGATTTCACATCTTTCTGAAGGCAGTGCTCAAGCTGAGCCTCAAAAGCAGGAAAGGATTCTGAGGCAGAGGCGAGGTGGTAAAGCATTCCAGGCATGGGGGGATGGCCAGTGTTAAGGTATGGAGAGCTAGTCCAATCTGATGAGCCTGCAGAGCCCCTCCCTCATCCCAGGAGATTTCTCAAGCACTAACTCTTTAGTTCCTCAGTCTAGACAGCTCCCATGACCTTGGCTACACAACTGGACAATCTCATCCTTGATATCGTCGTCGCCCAACTGTCACACTCCCGTGCCCAGAACTCCAGATTCTCTCTATCACATCATACAACATTTTCATAAACCTCTCCCTCCACACCTCACCATCCTTAACTCTATCCTCCGTCCTCTCTGAGTCCACCTATCCTCCTGTTCTTCTTGGGCTACTGCCCCTACTCTGGCATACTCTCCACCATTCCCAATCCCAAGCCCTTGGCGAACTGGTATGACTCCACAATTCTCTACTCTGGAACCCTTGTTCTCTTGTCCAATTGCTGAATCCCAACCCTGGATTAAATCGACTATCCATCTTCTTCATTCCTACTCCTATGTTGCTGAACAGAGTTGGAGGAATTTATGCAACCATTGTGACTAGATCCCCTACCAATTTATATTATCTAACCTCAGATGGATCCTCACTGTAGCAAGTTCTAATCAATTCTCTGTCCTACTCAGCACAGGAGCTGTTCCAAACCTTTTATTTCAACCTTCTTATTTGACGGCAGTTTGTCTCCACTTTCTCAGTGAGAAACCTTGCTTTATATTTAATGCAAAAAACTGAGGCCATTCACCAAAAGTGCCCTCTTTTTTCCTCTTCTTCATCTTGTGTCCTCTGACATCATCTCCTGTCATATATCTTCCTTCCCTCCTGTGTCACATGAAGAGGTGACCCTTCTCCTGGCTATGGCCAGTTTCTCCATGTGAACATTGATTCCATTCCCTCCCAGCTCCTCTGGCAGGTTGTCCTCACTATTATCTCCACCCCACCCCCCACCCCCACCCCCGTCTTCAATCTTTGCGTCTACTGGTTCTTACCCTGCTGCCTACATGCATCTCCCACCCTTAAACAATCTTCCCTAGATTCTACGCTTCTTGATTGTTCTTATCCTGTAGGTTTCCCTGACTTTTTCAGTGAAACTGAAAATGTGGTCATACTTGGTGTCTCCACTTCTCTTCTCCCTGTCTTCTAACCCTCCTGAAGTCTGACTTCCAACCTCACCCGACGAGTGAAGCTGCCCTCTCTTGGTTCTCCTTTCACTCTCACATCTCCTCAACACCTTTCAGTAGATCTGCATCCATGTGAATTTTCCCCGGGCCTCTGCTCTGGGCTCTCTTCTCTTCCTTCTAGACATTCTCATCAGTTCCTATGAGATTCAATGATCTTTAAGCTGATGATTCCCAAATCTATCTATTCAGCCCTAGAGTCCCTTCTGAATGCCAGTACTGCATTACCAAGTTCTGAACTTCTACAGTACTGTCAAGGGCACCACCACCCTTATCAGTTACCCAGGTTTGAAATTTTTTTTAAATTCAATTTTATTTTCAAGTCCACGTTTTCTCCCTTCACCCCTCTTTGGGAAAGCAAGACAAACAAAATTTGTAACAAACATGTATGGTCAAGCAAAACAAATTTCTATGTTGGCTATGTCCAAAAAAAAAAATCTCAATCTATAACCTAAGTCTATCACCTCTCTATCTGGAGTGGGATAGCACGTTTCATCATGAATTCACTGGAATTGTAATTGTGTTGACCATGGTCCCTGAATCTTTTAAAGCTTTTTGTCTTTACAATGTTTTTATTGTATAAGCTGTCTGCTGGCTCTTCTTACTTCACTTTGCATCAATTCATGTAAGTCTTCCCAGGTTTCTCTGAAACCATCCCCTTCAACATTTCTTACAGCTCAATAGTATTTCATCACATTCACATCCCATAACTTGTTCAGTCATTTCCCAATAGATGGGCATCCCCTCAGTTTTCACTTCTTTGCCACCACAAAGAACTACAAGAAATATTTTAGTACATAAGGGTCTTCCTTCTTTTCCTTTGATCTCTTTTGGGGCAGAGCCCTGGTGATAGTATTACTGAGTCATAGGGTACAGACAGTTTAATAACTTTTGTGGCATAGTTCCAAAATGCTTTCCAGAATGGCTGGCCAGATTTAAAATCTTGATGGCTTCCTTGACTCTTTAATCCCAATCATCCCATTTATCTAATCAGTTATCAACTCTTGTCACTTCTTTCTCCAAAAAAGGAGCTGCATATAATCCTTTCTCTTTACTTACACTGTTACCACCCTAGGCCCTATGGTTTGTCCTGCCTGGATGACTGCAAGTACCTTCTAATTGGGATCCCTGCCTCATGTCTCTCCCTGCTCCAATCTGTCATCCACATACACACCAGATTCTCCTTAAGCAGGTATCTGACCATGTCACTCAATAAACTTCAGTGATTCGCTGTTTCCAGAAAATGTAGTGTGAAATGTTGAGAGGCAGGTTCTATTACCCCCCCAAACCAAATATAAACTCCTCTGTTGATCATTTAAAACTTTTTATAACCTGGTCCATTTCTGTATTTTCAGGATTCACACATATAATTTTCCTCCACAAACACTTACAGAGTCATACTGGCCGACTTGCTGTTGATGCCCTATTGTAGGCAGCTAAGTGGCACAGTGAATGCAATGCTGGATTTGGGAAACAAAAGACCTCAGTTCAATTCCTGCTCCAGACACCTATTAGTGGTATAATCCTGGGCAAGTCATTAGCCTCACTTAGACTCAGTTTCCACATCTATAAAATGCAGATACTAACAACAATTAATTCTGAGGGTTCTTATAAAGATCAAATAAGATAACACTTGTAAAGAGCCTTAAAGTGCTTTGTAAATGCTATTTATTATCTCCTGTCTCTTCTGCCTTTGCACTGGTGGTCCCCCATGCCTGGAATCCTCTCCATCCTAACCTCTGCCTCTTGGAGGCCTTGTCATCCTTCCAGACTCAGTGCAAAGGCCATCTTTGGCAGGAGCCCTTTCTGAGCCCCCCAAGATGCTAACTAGCACAATATCTTTCATTTCCTTTGTAGGCATCTTCAATATAACAATTTATTTACACATCATCTTTCCAGTCAGAATGTCAGTTACTTGTTACTGCTGCTGTTTGGCCTTGATTCTTTTTTTTTTTTAAATTTATTAATTTATTTTTAGTTCTCAAAATTCACTTCCATAAGTTTTAAATTTTCCCCCTCTCTCTCCTCAAGATGACCTGCAATCCGATATGGGCTCTATACATGCATTCCTATTAAACCCATTTTCACATTAGTCATGTTGCATACAAGAATTATAATGACTGAGACTATAAGAAAGGAAAAAACAAAACAAAAAGAAAACAGTCTGCTTCTCTTTGCATTTCAACTCCATAGTTCTCTCTCTGGATGTGGACAGCATTTACCACCATGAGCCCTTTGGAATTGTTTTAGGTCCTTGCATTGCTGAAAAAGGTTAAGTCTATCAAAATCTGTGTGGCTGTTTCTGTGAACAATGTTTTCCTGGCTCTGCTCACTTCACTCAGCATCACTTCATATAAGTCTTTCCAGATTTTTCTGAAGTCTGCCTGTTCATCATTTCTTATAGTACAATAATATTCCAATATATTCATACATCACAACTTGTTCAGCCATTCCCCAATTGATGGGTTTCTCCTCAATTTTTTATTCTTGTCAGACTTCATTCTTGAAGAGGACCAGTGACATCACAAGGTGACGTCTTGACTCCTGCACGAATCTGATTTAAGTAATGCAGGGCTGCACAAAGTCTTCAGCCTCACTATCTCCTCTAGAGTCACTGAAGTCCAGGGGCAAGACTTAAGAGCAGGGGAGATTTTTGCCCTTCTTGAATCTCTTGAACTTTGCACATATTAAGCACTTCATAAAATAAATAATAAACATGATTGTATAATGTGGTGGGAAAAGTAGGTTGGAGCCAAGCTGTTAGATTTTACTAACTAGGAGTTCTTATTTTAGCTTATCAGCTATCCTCAGGAAGTTCTATATGAATGCTTTCTCCTGGGTAAAACCTTCCTCAAAGTTTGGTCTTGCTGAATCATTTTGCTCTGATTTTTCACACCATCTTCCCTTTCTTTCCATATCTGTCATCTATGCATTTCTCTGCTGGAGGGGGTATGGTGTAGTAGATAGAGAGCTGGCTCTGAAGCCAGGAATGAAGCCTCGGCTTGAAATTTTGCCTGTATCAACGTGGGTGAATCATCTAAATGGTCTAGGAAACTAAGACTGTGGTTATAGAAAAGGTTCTGACCCTCACTGAGAAAGGGAGCTTCTTCATTAGTTCCAGGGAAGACTTATATGAAATGATGCAAAGTAAAGTAAGAAGAACCAGAGACAACTTATACAATAAGAGCATTGTAAAGACAAAAAGCTTTAAAAGACTCAGGAGCGGTGATCAATACAATTACCAACCACAGTTCCAGAGGATTCATGATGAAACATACTATCCCACTCCAGACAAACTCAGATTATAGACTGAGAATTTTTGGGGGGATATAGCCAATGCGGGAATTTGTTTTGCTCTCCTTAAGAGGGATTATTTCTGATTCTTCCTCATCTCATCTATTCCACTCATCTACCTTCCTATTTTTTAACCAGTACCAAATGGCTTTATAGACTTTCTACTTTTCATATATGACCCCAGATTCAAACCTGGAAGGGATATCATTTATTCTCCTTTGTGCATTCTATTTCTGGACTACAGATCTTCTGCTTCTCCAGCAGAATTCTGGATTGCATCTTGCTCTGTCTCTATAGGATACCTTTGGTTGATGCAGCACTGAACATCCCTCCAATTATTGACATTTTCTTAATTTCTTTTAGGGAGAGTTTTCTAATTCTATCTTTAGCTATTGACTGTGTTTTGGTAGGTTCATTCTCAGATATTTCATGTGCTCTGTAGCTCTTTGGAATGGAACCTCGTTTTCTATCATGGCCCTCTGAGTTCGGTTATTGCTATAAAGACATGCTACTGACTTCTGCAGGCTTCTTTTGTAGCCTGTAACTTAGCTGAAACGACTATTTATCTCAATGAATTTCTTTGATTATTCCTCAGTTTTAGACCATCAGGTCATTGGCAAATAGGGGTAGTTTTACATTCTCTTTGCCTTACATTTACGCCTTTATTTCTTTTGTCTTATTGATAAGATCTTAAGGACTGGAGTTCTTCACCTCTATCAATGTTTCTAGTAGTTCTAAAATTATAACAAATAACAGCAGGGAAAAGGAGCATTCCTGCTTTATGCCTACATTTAATGGCAAAGCTTCCAGTGTTTCCTCATTGACTGAAATTCTACTTTTGATTTCAGATACTTTTTATGAGACAAAAAATATCCTATATTAAAAATATGCCTATATTTTGTAGGTTTTTTTTTTAAAGAATATGTCAATATTGTATTTGGTCAAAGGCTGATTCTACATATGTGGATATAATATGTGGTTTTGGATGTTTTTGTTTTTAATGATTATCTTACTGTTTTCCTAACGCTGAGTCCTCTACATTTCTGGTCTAACAGTTTGGTCACAGTGATTTATTTTTTTGGATAAATTTCTGTAATTTTTTGGCAAGGATTTTTATTTAACATTTTTGAATTAATATTCATTAAGGATATGGGTCTATAATTCTCCTTTCTTTTTAGATATTAGGCTTAGATATTAGGACTCCATTTATATCAAAAAAATAAGTTCAGGAGAATGCTTTCTTTCTCAATTTTTGAGAATAATCTGTGTTGTATTAATTGTCTCTTAAAATTTTAACAGAATTTAGGGCAGCTAGGTGGTGTAGTGAATTGAACACCAGCCCTGGAGTCAGGAGGATCTGAGTTCAAATTTGGCCTCAGACACTTGATACTTACTACCTGTGTGATCCTGGGCAAGACACCTAACCCCAATTGCCTTGCCTTCCCCCTTCCAAAAAAATTTTTTTAAATAGAATTCTCCATAGACAGAAATCCAGGTTGTTGGGTCCTCCTCCCGGCCCAGAGCAGTTACTTTACAGAAGCTCAATTTCTTTTTTTGAGATTGGATTATTTAAGATCTCCACTTAGTGTTCATCATATTATATATTTCTGGTTAATCTACTTTAGAATTCTCAGTTTTGTTGATATTTTATCCATAATTCCTAACTACTATAACTATGTATAGTAGGTTCTGATAATTCTTTTATTTCTCCTCTGTTGTAATTTCCTCTTTTTTTATTTTGTTAATTTGACTTTCTTTGTAATCCAGTTGAATAGTTTTGTTGGTCTTCTAAAAGAACCAGCCTTTAGTTTTGTTTTACTCATTCTCTTTGATTCACAATTTATTCATTTTTCTAACATTTTTAAGACCTCTCAGTAAACTTGAAAACATAAATTTATGAAGAAAAGACTATTTGACAGTAATTGCTGGGAAAACTGAAAATCAGAAATTAGGTATAGACCGACATCTTGCACCATGTAGAATAAAAAATTCAAATTAGAAATGAGACATGAATATTAAAGGTCAAACCATAAAAAAATTAAATTTTTATTTTTAATCATATATTTTTAGTAGCTGCAAATCAGGGATTTGTAACCAAGAAAGGGATAGAGGTAATTAGAAAAGATAAGATAGTTTTGATTATGTGAAATAGAAAAGATTTCACATGAACAAAATTAATTCAACCAGGGTAAGAATGAAAATGATTTATGAGGAAAACATCTTGTATTGGACATTTCTGATAAGAGTCTGATATTCAAGATATGTAGACAAATAATAGAAATATATAAAACCAAAAGCCGTTCCTCAGAAGACAGCTGTTCAGAGGATATGAACAATTCTCAAAAAAGAAACAGAAATGATTAGAAACCAAATGAAAGTGTCCACATCAAAACAAGAGAAAATGTAAATCAAATAACCCTGAGGTTTTACCTCACCCTCAGCAAACCAACAAAGATAACAAAAGATGATAATATTCAATGCTGGAGGTGAAGATGAAAGATACATTTAATGAATTGCTGGGGGAGCAGTGAATTGTTCTAATCATTCTGGAAAGCAATTTGGAATTATGTGAAGAGTGTGCCTCAAATCTACTCTGCCCCAGAGATTCCACTACTTAGGTATACACTAAGAAAGTCGACGAAGGAAAGGCCTCAATCATATAAACCTAACTATTTATAGCAGCACTTTTTGTGCTGTCGAAGACTAGAAACAAAGTGGAAGTCTGCCAGTCACGGAGTGATTAAATAAACCGTGGCACGCGGACATAACAAAGCATCGTTGTGCTACACTGTGCGTGTAATACGCATGGATATGATGGAACATTATAGCACTATAAGGGATGATGAACTCTGACTCTTCGTGGCCTATCTGGGCAAAGATAAAGGGTAGTTTGCCATTTCCTCTCCAGCACATTTTACAGATGAGGAAATTAAGGCAAACTGGGTTGAGTGACTGAGAGTCAGTAAACGTCTGAGGCCAGATATGAACTTGGGCCTTCCTGACTCGAGGTCTAGTGTTTCATCCACTGTGCTACCTACCTGCCTTATTCTACTGATCTACCTGCCTTCTCAAGGAGGGAGGGAGAGAATTTGGAACTCAAAATTTTAAAAAATGAATGCCAAAAATTGTTTTTATATGTAATTAGAAAAAATAAAAAAATTTTATTAAAGAAATGACAAATACAGAGAAAGATGGCAAGTTTCTATGAACTGATGAAAAAAACCAGAATCAGGAAAACAACACAAATCACAATAATTAAAACTGAATGCTGTAAAGTGATCATGACCAAGCTTGACCTTAAAAAAGAGATATGAGAAGCCGTTTCTCCCCACTTTGCAAACAGGGGAGCATTTAAGTTTGAACTTTTTTAATATGCTAGTTTTGTTCAATTTTATTTTCCTCTGCTTTTTTTCTTCTTCATTATAGAAGATGGCTCTCTGGAAGGGCATGGGGAAGAGATACTGTGGGAAATATAAAAACAAAAGCTATCAATAGCATTTATTTTAAAAGATAAAGGCTAACAGAGAGCCAAAGAAATTTACTGAGTAGAGGAGTTGCACCTGATCAGATCTGTGTTGAAGGAAAGTCACTTTGGTAGCTAAATGCAGAAGGACAGAAGCAAGGGGAGAGGCTTGAAGCACAGACCAATTAGGAGAAGGGATGAATATATGTAACAAGGTGGTGGCTTTGTGAGCACTAAGAAAGGTACCTACATGAGAGATGGTGTGGAGACAGAAGTGGCAAGATTTGGAAAATGACTGGAAATGGGTGGAGAATGAAGAGTCAAGGATAACTCTAGGGTCACAAAGAAGACTGGAAAGTCTGCCTCTCCCAACAGATCAGGAGGGGGAAGTCTGGTAGACGGGTGGATTTGGGGGGGAAGACAGTAAATTGTTTTGGACATGAGTTTGCCATGTCTCCAGGTCATCCAGTCTGAAATGCCTAATGGGTAGTTAGTGATACTTTAAGACCGGTGGTCAGAAGAGAGTTTGGGGCAGGACAGAGATATGTGGGGGGTCATTGGCACAGAGATAATCCAACCCATGAAAGTTAACCTTAAAGAGTAGGGAGAGGGGGTTTTGTCTGAGCGTTTTACATCTGAGGGTCAGCCACAATCCCAGGAGCCCCCAGACAGACATTTCCCAAGAAACTGAGTCACAGACACTGTTGAATTCAGAAGCCTTGTGGACAGTCGACTGTCCATAGTACTTTTCCCACAAATGAGAAGGGTTGATGAGAGGCACTTAAAAGAGTGCTGTCAGTTACTGCATGAGTATATAAACATTCAGGGCCTCTAAATTCCTGGCACATTGGAGACTTTTCTCTGTATCTGAGGTGCTACTGCAGGCCTCAATGAGCCCCCCGAGAAGCTTCGATGGCTGTGGCTGACGAGTTCATGACATGAAAGCCAGATCAGGGGAGCAGCTCTCCAGGCTTTGCCCCAGGAGCCAGGTGGAAAGTTGAGGTTTCTTTGCATGCCTGGGTGTGGGAACAGTTGAACTCAAGCCAAGAGAAGAGCTGAGCCCTGGGAAAGATTTGTAATGAAAGGGAAGGTCTCCAAAGAGAAGAGTCATGCTTTGGAAGATGTTTCTAGGCTGCCTCATGTTGCTGCAGGTCTGGCCCACAGTCCGACTGTGCTGTCCTGTTAATGACACCTATGGTACTCAACTATCGCTGACGCAGGCATGCAAATAGAGAGCCTGTGGCTGTCCACATCCAGGGGGCTGGGAGCAGCAAAGGAGTCAGACTCATAAGCAGGATGGGGGGAAGGGGATTTGTAGGGCATCTCCTACAATGCCCTCATTTTACAGATGGGAAAACTGAGGCCCACAGAGAAATGTGTCCAGGTCTTCTAACCCCAAAGCCAGTGCTCCTTCCCCTGCACCACACAAAGAGCCCTCTGACTTTCCAAAATAAAATAAGATGTTTTGCTGTTTTATGTTAGCAAATATGTTACAGGTACCTAAAACTAAGTCTAGTTCATAAATGGGAAACTTTAAAAAATTTAAATGAACTAAGATATGTGACAAGCCACTAAACTTCAAAGCTCCCTAAGCTGTAAAAGTAGGGCCCAGCTCAGATAATCTTTGGGTACCTCTGAAGGATATCTACTAAGAATATCTGGCTTATTGGTAAATACTATATTTAATTTGAAACCTCATATATACATTAAGATTTCTCTAATTTTGGGAGAAATATACTTACTCCCATTTAGGTATATGTACCTTATTCTAGTTATGTTATGGCAGGTGGCTGATGGGAACAGTAGATAGAGCATTAGGCCTGGAATTGTGAAGACATGAGTTCATATCTAGCCTCAGGCATTAGACGTGTAGCCCTGGGCAAGTCACTTCACCGCTCTGTGCCTCAGTTTCCTCAACTGTAAAATAGGCATAATAACAGCATTTACCCACCATCTCTGTGAGGACCAAAAGAGATAATCCTTCTAACATGCTCAGTGCAGGGGCTGGCACAGAGGAAGAGTCCTATCAGTGCTTTCTCTTTCTTTCCCTTTCCTCTTATGGGGAAGTCACTTAATAATTCTAGAAATAAGATGCTTATCTTATATTCAATTAGTCATCAAAGGGAAGTGAGAAGGATGAGTAGGATACTCATCAGTCAGAGTGGGAGGCTGTTTTCAAAGAAAAAAGACTCTCACTATTAAAGGAAAGGAAGAAATAGAAAAAAAAAAAAAAGAGAAGTTGGGAAAACCCTAATGTAGGGCAAGGGTGTTTGAGTAAGTAAGCTGAACACATAAAAACTTTTCCATTGGTGGTACCATCATTTTCTCCTTTACCCAGGCTCAGAAACTTGGAATCATCTTTGACTACTCACTGTCCCTCCCTCCCACAAGCTCCCAATAATTTTCAAGTTCTTTCAGTTCTCACTTTGAACAGTTTCTCATTCATGTCTTTCCTAGCATCCCACAGGCGGGCTCTAGCACCAGACCCTTCCAATTCACCCTTCACAATGTCACTAGATGAATCTCACAGCACCATTTTCTTGTTCAAAACCTTTCAATGATTCCACATGATCTATCAAATAAGATGCAAACTCTAGCCTGGAATTCAAAGTCCTCTAAAATGTGGTCCCAACCTACTCCTCCAGTTTGAATTTTCCACCCCAAACTCTATGTTTCGGCCAAATTCAGCAATAACCCAGATCTTTCTCTTCCACCTTTGTTGCTACTACTTCTTCTGCCTGGAAGACCTGACCTTTCTACCAAGGACCAGACCAAACGCCTCCTCCTCTAAACTCCTAGTGCTCTTGAGACTATGCCCTGGGTCCATCTTCTTCATGCATCCTCTCCTCTACAAGGGTGTAAGTGCTTTGAAGGAAACAAATATGTTACCTTTATAATCTCTATTCCACTTATCACACAGTAAGGATAAGGATAGAGTTTGGACCTAACTCAAGGGTAAGAAAATTCCTTCTACTGATTCAGACTTGGAACAACTAAGAGATCAGTTGACTTTCCCAGAGTCCGTGTGTCAGACGAAGGAGCTTGACCCATGTCGTCTCCATCCAATGTGCACAGAGATATTTAAGAAATATTTGCTGAATTGAATTAGACTGAAAAGAGAATTAGGAGGCAGGTAAGAAGTAATAAAGCCGATGCAGTCTGCTTGGGCATATTCCTTCTCCTCCCCTGCTCTTGGGAGTAAGAGGAGCAGCTTGAGAGAGAGAGCCAGAATGACCAGGGAGTTCATTCTGTGCAGCCTCTAACATCAAAGGGCTCATGACTGGAGCATTCAAAGGTTCCTGGGTCTGGTCTGCTGACTCTAGCCTTGTGTATTTATAATGGATTTCAACTCCCTTTGTCTAGGTGAGTTTGCTAACCACACAGATGCTCCCAATCTGGGGCACTCAGTAGCAGCCTGCTGAGTTGCCTGGGCCTATTTTCTTTGCTGATTCATCTCTCAGAACCAGAACCAAAATCAGCATCTGGATACACTCATGCATCCTGCATGTCCTTGGTCCACAAGGTCACTTTTATCCCTCAACCCTGTTGTTACTGTTCTGTTGTTTCAGTTGTGTCTGACTCTTTGTGACCCCATTTGGAGTTTTGTTGTTTTTTTTTTTGTCAAAGTTAATGGAGTGGTTTGCCATTTCCTTCCCTAGATCATTTTACAGATGAGGAAACTGAGGCAAACAGGGTTAAGTGACTTGCCCAGGGTCACACAGCCATCAAGTATCTGAAGCTGAGTTGGACTTATGAAGATGAGTTTTTCTGACTTCAGGTCTGGTGCTCTATCCACTATGCCACCTAGCAGCCCAATCCTGTACTTGGATCAATTAAGTATGAGGCTCTGTTTCTGCACCTTGAAATCTCAGATGGTATCAGGGGAACAGAAAGGAAATGAGAATTCAGCTCTGTCCTCTGAATGGATTTCCTCACCCAGTGCTCTCTGTAGGTGACCTATAAGAGGCACCCTACCAAAGGCATCCAGTGTCATAGTGCAGAGGAAGGAACGAGGGATGTAAATGTATCAAGCCTGAGCTACTACTTGGTAGATGCGTACCCTTGGGTAAGTCTTATTTAACCCTCAATTTCCTTATACATAAAAGGATGACTACAATACTTAAACTACCTACTTTAGACCTATTGTGAAGATCAAAAGAGATAATGTAAGTGTTTTGTAATGATAAAGTGCAATTATAAATGTAAGTTACTATTAATAACCTAAACTAATAAATTGATATTACTTATACATCTGTACCTTGTTGAGTCCGATTATTATGAACTGTTTTCCCAGGGCCTTGTCATCTCTGCTACTTAATACCTCAAGCAAGATACTTTACCTCCATATGCCTCAGTTTCCTCATCTGAAAAATGAGAGAACTGGACAAAATGATCTATAAGATTTGTTCTGGAATGAAATTCTATGATTCTATAATTGCTATGTGATACAAACTCTGAGCAGCCAAAGCAGAGGATCAGACTCGGACCCCAGGTGATCCCAGCAAGGCAGCAACCACGAAGCCTTTCCTGGATCCAACCTGCTGCTGTGTCACCTTTAAAGATCAGAACCTGAACTTACAACAAATAAATGAAAACAACCACAGATGCTTCAGTCTGTTCTCCTCTTCCAAATAATGATTACCCTGAGGAGCAATCCTGCTCTAAAGCTCATTCATTCCCACGGCCCTCCCACCCCCACCCCGTATCCTACTTTGGGACTTCTCTGGACCACTCAGTCTGGTCTTCCTTCCCCAGGAGACATATTATCAGGAAATGTCAATATCCTCAGATACTGACTCTTCCTGGTTTTCATACCTCATCTGTCCCCTCTGACCTGCTGCTTGGACCTTATGACTGGAGGGCAGGGCCATGAGCTTCTAGGCCTCTATTTCAACAGAGGGCTTAGCAGTCTTCTCCCCATTCCCCACCAGCTTTTGGACTTCTCTGGATCCCCCCAGCATGCCCCTGCCAGGTAGGCATGGGCCTTTCTCCTCCCAATGCTTTTCAGTGTGCTTTTGTGTGTTGTGCAATCTACGGGGGGGGAGGGGGAGGGGGGGCCTGGATTGTAAGCTCCTTGAGTGCAGGGACTGTTGGTTTTTATTTCTCTTTGTATGCCCAGCATTCAGTGTAGCACCTGGCACAAAGTAGGCCCTTAATAAGTGCTTACTGACCTACTTATTGACTGATGACTTCCCCCAAAAGACTGAATCACCTTTCTGTATCTGTCAAATTAAAAGCTGAGCAAACTAGATCTTATGTCAGTGTGTGATGCAACTATTGGCAAACTCTGGGCTATTTTAAAAATTGGAATTGGACTATGGAAAGAAGCCTACTGAGGTAGGGGAGTTTCTGACTGAGGAAGAAAACCACATTCTCCATTTGGCTTGGCCTTCCCTGCACTCCTGACCCACCATCCAAATGACAGGCTTTAGATGTTCTTAGCAAGGCCCATGAAAACACAAAACTTCACCTCTGTCTGAAAGACTTGGCCCATGTTTTGCCAAATATTCATTATCATCCTATTAGATTATTTCCTAATATTATTTGGCTTTACTAAAAACAAAGCTGGATGGTTGTTTTGGGTTTCCCCCCCATTTCTAGAGAGATATAATCTAGCTTTCACCATATCCTGGAAGAATCAAATTAGGGAACTCTCCTTCAGGCTTGAATTAGAAGATCCTGGATAAAAGGAAGCACTCTTCTATAAAAGTCCTTGTCTGATGCAGCATTGTAGTAGGAAGGAGACCCAGGATTCTTGAACCCCATGCCAGGAATGCAGGTTTTGGCTGGTCTTGCCTGGAGCATAGTCTCTGTGACAGAGGGTGGTAGGGGCCATTCACTAGGTCAAACATGAGATAATGAATTTTTAGCCAATAATCTATGAAACAGATAAAAATTCACAGTAGTCCAATGTCTTTGGTCTCTTTCCATTGTGATGGTGGCAAAGCAGAGTAAAAGAGCATGCTGAAAGAGTGCTAACTAAGGATGAGATAACAGAGGGTGCTGAGAATGGGAATTCTTACTGTGCAATCTTTACCCAGCCACTAATGAATTAATAAGCTACTGGAGGAAGTGAACCATGTGAATATTGGCTTTCTTGCTATAGAATAGTGAAGGAGAACAGATGCATTTATTATACTGGTATTGATGAATTCTTTAAGAATTTTATGAATTTTTTTTTTTTAAATTTAAGAGTCTTCCAAGACTTAGAATCAGAATGACGTCTGCAGCGCAGGGATATCTAGGGAGGACTTTGAGAAAGATACAGACAAGAATTTCATGGGAAGACATGGGTTTTAATCTGAACTGGAGGAGGAAGTGGCCACAGGAATATCAGAGATCCTTAAGTAAAAGGAAGTTGTACTTCAAAAGTGAGAGACCTGGAAATGTTCATTCATTCATTCATTCATTCAACAAAGACATAATAGGAACACCTATTATGTACAAGTCAACATACATTAATTAAGTACCTGCTAGGTGCTGAAGATCAAAGATAAGGAAGAGCCCCTGCCCTTGAGGACCTGATATTCTTCCAGGCCTCCTGGGGGAGTCAGAGATTGGAGACAAGTTCAGATCTTTTCTACTCAAGGACTGAAGATCTCTAGTGGGCCACACTAAGGGAAGGGAAGGATTCCTAATGCTGACAGCTCTGCATGAGTCCTTGACTTGATCCCTCCTAACCTCTCTAGCACATTGTAGCCTCAATTATCTCTCTCAATCCCTTGGAGGCAGCTGGTGGCACAACGGATAGAAAGTCTTAAGCTAGGATGACCTGAGTTTAAATCCAGCCTCTGACACTAATTAGCCATGTGACCTTGGGCAAGTTACTAGACCTGTCTGCCTCAGTTTCCTCAACTATAAAATGTGGATCCCAACAGGACCTACCTTGAAGGGCTGTTGTGAGGATCAAGTGAGATAATATCTGTTAAGAACTCAGCACACAGTAGGTACTTTATAAATGCTTAATCTCCTTCCTCTCCCTCTCCTGAACTGTCAACCTTATACTGGTTCCTTCCTTACTAACTTCAAAATACTCAAATCTCCCTATTCTTAAAAAACCTTCACTAGAGCATAGACCAACATTTCATACTGTATACCAACATAAGGTCAAAATGGGTACATGATTTAGACATAAAAGGTGATATATGCAAATTAGGGGAGAATGGAAAATTTTACCTGTCAGATCTATGGATAAGGAGAGAGTTTATGACCAAACAATAGAAAGGATTACAGGAAGCATAATGGATAATTTTGCTGTCAATGCTGCCAAAAGTAAAAGGAAAATAGGAAATGGAAAAAAAAATTATAGCACGTTTCTCTGAGAAAGGCTACATTTCTCAAATATATAGGGAACAGAGCCAAATTTATAAAAACAAGGGTCATTCTCTAATTGATCAAAGAATACAAACAGGTAGTTTTTTTTTTATTATTTTTTAATGTTTAACAATCACTGCCATACAATTGAGATTTTATCCCCCCCACACCTACCCCCCACTACCCCCCTCCCTCCCCACGACTGCATACAATTCTGTATAGGTTCTACATATACTTTCCTATTGAGTATATTTTCACTATAGTCATGCTATGTAGTCAGACTAAAATAAATGAAAGAAATCATATAACAAATCAACAGGTAGTTTTTAGAAGAAATCAAAGCTATCTAGAGTCATATGAAAAAATGCTCTAAATCATTATTGATCAGAGACATGCAAATTAAAACAACTGAGGTAGCACCTCAGAATTTTATGAGTAGAGTGAAAGGAGCAGATAAAAGAGATGTTTGTGGAGGTAGACATAGCAGGATTCTGAAACTGCCTGGAAATGTGGAGTGAGTGGCAGTAAGGAGAGAAAGATAATGCAGTGTTTATGAACTTCACATACTGGAAGGATGGATCTGCCTTCAACAGAAAAAGAAAAATTTGGAAGAGGAAGTGGGTTTGGGGGAAGAAATTATCAAGCCTGAGGTGTCTCTGATAGTTTGAAATATCAAATTGGCAATTAGAGACGGCTGATACTTAGGGGAAAGACTGGGATTGGACATTAATGTGGGAATTGTTAGCTTAGAGATGACAATTAAATTCCTGGTTGCTGAAAAAGCCAGCGGGGAGTGAGTGTAGAGGGATAAGAACAGGAAACCTAGGGAAAGCCTTGGGGAACACCCACAGTTAGAGCGTGAGCTGGATTTTGTTCCAGCAAAGGGACTAAGAAGGAGTGGTTAGACAAGAGGAGAACCAGAAAAAGTGTCACAAAAGCTATTTCGTTAGGTTCTCATTCCCTCTCACTGTCATTACTGGAACTTCTAGTTACTTCTAAATTGGTCTCCTTGCCTCTCTTCAGCCTGTCCTCTACATAGCTGCCAAAGTGATTTTCCTTGGTGCAGATCTGGCCAGCTCATTCTTCCTACGCAACAAAATCCAGGAGTTTCCTATTACTTTTAGAGTAAAATTAAACTGCTTTGTTTAGTTGCTCAAGTACACCGCAACCTATCCTTCTAGACTTACTGGACATTATTCTCCCAGTTCCTTAAACTCTAGAATCTGACTACCCCATGCCCATGCCGACCCCGACCATCTCCCATGCTGGGATGCACTCCCTCCTTACTTCTCTGCCTCACCAAGAGCACACTCCAGCTGAGGCCTAGAAAGGGGAGCCATGGCACCTCCATTTTATGAAGCAGTTCTAGACCCCGCCATGCCAACCAAAAATTTAGCATAACAAATCTCAGTCTGATTTTCAGACACACTCAAGGACGGCAGCTCTGACTTATCTTCACAATTCAGCTCTAAATGGCTCTGATTTGTACCAGGATAATGGTTAACACCTGGATGTTTGAATCTTTGAATTCCTCTCAAGGACCCAGAAATCATCAGTTTTATTGAGAAGCAAGCAGCTGTGTGTTCAGCAGACAGGAGGATTCAGATTTATTTACATGAGCTTTAAAAGGATGGCAAAGACTTTAAAGGTGAGAAGCACAGAAATGAATAGTGAAAAGATTTGAAGAATTTTTAGTCTGTCATTGGACTGATCCTAAAATACTGAGGATAGCACCAAGGAAAGGATCTTTTAACAAGTGTGAATTTGAAGGATTTATTGATGTCTCATCAAGCTTTTCCTTCCATGACATTCATATGATTGATGCCTCAACTAACAGTATAAGCCCCTGGTTCCTCTGATAATAGGGGCCCAATACTTCTGAAAAACTTGGTAGCTGTCCCCACCAAAGTAAGCCAATTGAGAGAGGGAGACTGAGAACATAGAGAGTACTGCATATTCTACTTTTACCATCACAGCCACCAAAATGTCATTTATTTTTGGGTCCTCTTTCCTAGGCCAGAAGAGAGTGAGATTTGGAGACAAAAACATTCCCCTTCTCCCAAGTCATCCTCTCCCTTCCCCAGCAGCCAAAAGCAAGTAGTAGTAAAGGGAATGTTTTATATATTAATGTTCTAATATATATTAATATATATTAAGAAACTGCTGGCAGTCTTATACACAGTGTAAGTGAGTAACAATGATTTTTTGGAATGGAGGGCAAAATAATGAAGTCTATATTGGACAAGGTGATTTTGAGGTGCCTACAGGACATCTAGATGAGAATATTCAAAAGGAAGATGATGATACATGATTGGAGTTTAGGCTAAGGACTAAGGCTGGACAGATTTGGGAGTCATGTGCATCAGAATGATCACTGAACCCATGGAAGTTGATGAGGTCACCAAGATAGAACAAAGATTAAAAGAAGGGCCTAGGGCAGAGTCTTTAGC
The DNA here is from genome assembly GCF_028372415.1 of Notamacropus eugenii. Taxonomy (NCBI): domain Eukaryota; kingdom Metazoa; phylum Chordata; class Mammalia; order Diprotodontia; family Macropodidae; genus Notamacropus; species Notamacropus eugenii. The sequence continues at coordinate 708,407,429 of NC_092872.1, read as the reverse complement.
TAAACCCACAGTTGAGAGTATGGCATATGGAATATAAGGAGACCAAGAAGCAGCCATTAGATAGGCAAGATTTGAATCTGTAGAGAGCACTGTCACCAAAACCCAAACAGGAGAGAGTATCCAGGAATAGAGGATGTCAAGAAGGCTGAATGACAAAAGACCGACAGATTGAGCAATAGAGAGATGAATGGAAATTGTCTTCCATGGCATTCTTTCATTAGAGACAAAGGACTCACTGGCCTTCCTTTGGGAGGTAAATGAATTTGATAACAAATCCTCTCCTTGCAGGAGATTACACAAATTTGATGAATGGAATAATATTTCCTTCATCTGGTGGAAGAGGAAGAACACTGGCTTTGGAATCAGTTCTGAGTTCAAATAATGGTATTAACACTTGATAGCTGCATGGCTTTGACCAAGTCACTTTCCTCATCTTCTCAGTAAAATGAGGGTCTTCTAAAAGCCCTTCTGGTGTTAATATTGGAGATTTTCCAGAAGACTTAGGAATAGGAAGAGTAAGGGAGGAATCGGGCCATTGATAACCTAGCTCATGAGAAGATACGACTTGGAAAGTTCAAAAGTTCTGATAATCACCCACTCCTACCACATCCCCCACACAAAAGCACTCCACTTGGTAACGATTTAAAGCAACCAACATATCCCAACTTGCCTTGGAGTCCTGCAGCCAGCCAGGTGTCAAAGGGCTGGTTGGTGGGTGGGGAGGAATGGGGGAGAAAGGGTGGAGAAGCCATTTTATAATGAAACTCAAAACTCCCGTTTACTGGGAAGAACTTCCCTTGTTAGAAGATGAGAGGTGGGTGGGGTGGGGTGAGGGTGCAGAGCTCTGTGTCATCCCCCACCCCTGCAGCTCATAACCATGACTTCGGGGCTGGTCTCACCTATTTGCTACATCTTTTGTAAAAGAACCAGCAAATAACTTGATTTATTGGAGGCTGCAGGGTTTTTGGAGATCTGAAGCTGGCCTTCTATAGTCACTGTGGAAGAACCTGTAGAGCTCCTTCTGGTGGATGGTCACATTTCTGCCAGTATCTTATTTTCTAGCCAGTATCTTAGTTTTCACTACCTCAAAGCTCTGTGAGTGACTGAAAAAGTCCTTCCAGATTGAGGGTTCAGATTCTACTGCAGTCACTATTCAAAAACTTCTTATCACATGAACAGGTTGGCCAGCTGGGTGGCACAGGGCCTGGAGTTGGGAAGACTTATCTTCTTGAGTTCAAATCCGGTCTCAGACACTTCCCAGCTGCATGACCCTGGGCAAGTCAAGCAACCCTGGTTGCCTCAGTTTCCTCATCAATAAAATGAGCTAGAGAAGGAAATGGCAAACCTCTTATGAGGTCAAGAAGAGTCAGACAGGACTGAAGCAACTGAACAAAGAGATAGGAATAGAAGATTTATTGTTAAAAGTGACCTCCACAAAGTCATCTGATTCACCCTTTACCTGCAGGTAGGACTGTCCTTTTACCTCAGAAGATGATAGCCTAATGTTGATTTACTCTTGTAATCTGGATTTTCCTTTCTTACGTATAATCTAAATCTCTTCTACTGAGGCAGAAGACTGCTGGATTTGGAGTCAGGAAGACCCGAGTTCAAATTCTGCCTCAGATGATTACTTATTGTGTCACTCTAGGTAAGTCACTTAACCTCTCTGACCCTCATTTTCCTCATCTGTAAAATAGGGATAAGAACAGCGCTCACTTGTCAGGGTTGATGAGACAGAACCCTTCATAGGAAACCTCAAATCACCACACCAATACACGATGTTGATGTTTCCGATTGCAGCTCCATTTCTTTTTGATCAGGCTTCCGTGAGACTGGAGAACAGCTGGCTATCTCCTCTCATATCCCTGAAACCTGTAACACTGGAGGCTAAATGAGCTCAGTTACGGCACTTCAGTCTCCAAGTGTCTGTTTCAGCCCTTTAGGTGTTTCATCAGGCCTGGATCCAGAGCCACTACAAGTTCAGGCACTCCCTTCTTCCCTCTGCCGTCTGGCACCTTCAGGTCTGGTAGGAGCAGAGTCAGGGAGCAGAGCCCATGGCAATAAGGTAAGATTTCTCTTCACCAGCTAAGCTGGCGCTGGCAGTCGCTAGTCTTCCTTGGGGACACGACGTATTTCTCCGTAGACACGCCTGACAAACGCCCCTCAACTTCTCATGTTTTACATTTTTATTTAAAGTTTGGAGTTCCAAATTCTTTTCTTCCATCTCTCTCCTCCCCCGCTCCCAAGCCAGTAAGCAATCACATATAGGTTATACATGTGCAATTATGTGTAACATTTCCACATTAGTCATTTTGTACAGGAACACTAGAAAAAAAGAAAAAAAAATTCAAGAAAGAAAATGGAAAATAGCATACTCCAGTTCTTTCCCTGGAGGCGGATAGGATGCTTCATCATTAGTCCACTGGGATTGTCTTGGACCTTTGCATTGCTGAGAATAGCTAAGTCATTCCTAGTTCTTCACCATACAATGTTGCTGTTACTGTGTGCAACATTCTCCTGGTTCTGCTCACTTCACTTCATCAGTTTATATAAGTCTTTCCAGGTTTTTCTGAAATTATCTTGCTCATCATTTCTTATAGCACAATCATATTCCATCACAATCATATACTACAACTTTTTTAGCCATTCCCCAATACATGAGTATACCTTCAACTTCGAATTCTTAGCCACCACAAAAGATAGGTCTTTTCCCCTTTTTTGGATATTTTTGGGATATAGACCTAGCAGTGATATTGCTGGATCAAAGGGTATACATAATTTTATTGCTCCTTGGGCATAGTTCCAAATTGCTCTCCAGCGTGGTTGGGTCAGTTCACAACTCAACCAACAGTGCATTAATGTCCCAGTTTTCTCACATTCCCACCAATATCCAATATTTTCCCCTTTTGTGTTATTAGCCAATCTGATAGGCATGAGGTGGCATTTCAGAGTTGTTTAATCTGCATTTATCTAATGAACAGTGACTTAGAACATTTTTTATATGAGTATAGATAGCTTTGATTTCTTTGAAAACTGCATGTTCAAATCCTTTGACCATTTACAATTGGGGAATGAAGTGTATTTTTATAAACTTGATTCAGTTCTCCATATATTTGAGAAATGAGGGCTTCATCAGAGACACCTGTTTCAAAATTCCCCAATTCCCTCCCCACAGTTTTCTGCTTTTCTTTGATTTTGGCTGCACTTGTTTTGTTCATGCAAAAACTTTTTAATTTTACATAATCAAGATTATCTATTTTACATTTTGTAATGCTTTCAATCTCTTCTTTGGTCCTAAATGCTTTCCATATACATAAATCTGACATAAACTATTCCATGCTCTCTTAATTTGTTTATGGTATCACCCTTTATGTGTAAATCACGTACCCATTTTGACCTTATCTTGGCATACAACGTGAGATGTTAGTCTATTCCTAGTTTTTGCCATATTGTTTTCCAGTTTTCCCAGCAGTTTTTGTCAATGATGAGGTTTTTTTCCCCCAAAAGGTTGGATCTTTGGATTTTTCATATACTAGATTACTATGGTCGTTTACTACAATGCAATTGTACCTAATCCATTCCACTGATCTACCACTCTATTTCTTAGCCAGCATCAGATTATTTTGATAATTACTGCTTTATAATTCAGTTTGAGCTTTGGTATGGCTTGACCACCTTCTTTTTCATTTTTTTTATCGATTCCTTGATATCCTTGAGCTTTTGTTCTTCCAGATTAGTTTTGTTATTTTTTTTTTGTTATTTTTTCTAGCTCTGCGTCCTCTCACAAACACCCCTGAACTTAGGGGAGGTCACAGTTATACCTAGAATCCAAGTCACAGACAAAACCCTGGGCTAAATGGACTGTAAACAGCTATTTCGTTCAATGTACTCTTTGGGATTGAAAGATCTATGCAAATGTCAGAGACTGTCACTCCAACTGATTATGGCTGGATGACTACCTTGTAACTTCATGATGTCATATTCCATTAATCCTTTCATTGGGAGGGCTTACTGCCACATCTAGAACAAAATCAAAGTTCTTATTTCACTGGACCTGTTACAGCAGCTGCCAAGGTCAAAAGAGAAAATGATACTAGACTGGTAGAATTTCCCTTGGTAGTTATTGAGATAAATAATTTATAGTTAAAAACACACAGATGAAATTCATAATTTCTGAAAATGTGGTGGTAAGTTTTATCCATGAACACCAAGCATGTTCCAGATTGGGGTCCCCTTGACAGTTCTGGTGGTATTAATCAGTCTCCCCAGGGAAGCTACTCTACTCTTTTACCAGGTCCTTTACTCAGGAGAATTTTCAGTTGAGTTAATTTATTCAGGGGGGGCCTAGGCTGTACATTACACTTAGGATTTTAAGTCTCTGTGCACTTTGCAAAGTGCTTTTCCATCCATCATCTTGATTCTTATAAGAAGGCAGGTATCATCCCCCACTTAACAGAAATGGAAACTGAGACAGAGATTGGTTACATTACTTATTCAAAGTCACAAAATAATGATAGAACAAGGACTAGAAAACAGATCACCTGTGTGCCAGCCTGATTCTCTTTCCCTTGTACCATGAAATCTATTTATTCTTCATTAAGTTCTGCAAAGACAATTCTAAAATAAAGATCACAACACCCATCCACTATTCAAACAATGAAATCAGAGTCCTTGCAATTCTATATTCAACCCTATAAGATACACGATAGAAGAGATATTAAAGATTCGTCTATATTATTCATCATCTGGGCAACGAAGGCACTATGGGAAGATGTATGTAAGTACATGTACATGTATTTGTATTGAATGGTGGGAAGAAAGAGAGCTTGCCAGTGGGAATCTTGTCCTTCCAGCATGGCCTATGCTTTGCCCACTATATTTCCCCATGTGAGATAAGCCTGTTTCTGAGTATGCAGAATGGAAGCCCTGCTCTCTACTCCAGAGCATACACAACTATGCTAGGACAGTTTCCATGTGCCTGCTGCATGGTAAAGAAGGGCCTTTTAACTGACTTTGAAACTGAAACTTCACATACATACAAAATGTACTAGCCAGCCAAATCAACTTCTCTCTTCCTGGCTGCATTCCAGTGAGCAGGATGAAACACTGGAAACCTGCAGGCCTTTTTTCCCCATCTGGGCCATGGCCCATGAGCACATGGCGCTACTGTTGCCTCTGTTTCTATTGTGTCTTAAGGCGAAGGAGTATTAGAATGACTGTGACCTTGTGCATGAGCATCAAAAGGTCTGAAGAGTGAGTGGTTAGAGGTCCAGGATCTGGACTCTGTACTAGAGTTGCCCAGGAGCCAATCCCAGTGGATTACCAGGGTACCTTTGAGGAGCGACCCGCCTAACCCAGGAGAGTAATGGATAGACTGGAAGCTGAGCTGCCATATGACTTATCTAGTTGCTCCAGCATCCTTGGAAGTGAATATGGCAGGTTGAAGCTCAGAGGCAAAATTTAAGTTTGAACCCAATCTCCCCAGGGTCTGAGGTGGTATAAGGGTAACATTATTCCCCAGTTTAGGGAGAAAACTCTGTACTTTGAGTTTTGCTATATCTTTCCATTAAACATTCCTTTGTAAAAGCTAATCGATAATAATTAGTTAAATGATATTGGGGTTCAAATCATAGGGCGAATCAAAGATATAGTGGAAATATTAATTGTAACTGGTGATTGATATTATACAAAAGATACTGGAATGAGCAGTTGAACAAGTGCCATTAGAATAACATCCCCAATCCCTCAGACATATCCTTGGGACTCTGAGGAGCAGATGTAGCCTACTGCCCTCCAAGGACCCAACTTGGAAGTACAAATGAGAATTGAGATAAGGATCCCTAGAATCTATGATGGGCCATGTGTGTGCATATGTATGTTAGTGAATGTGGAAGAATGGTTATTATTTCTTCTGTGAATTGTGTTCAGAAACCAGGATTGTCATTTGCTTAAGAATATGAATGGGATTAATTCTTGTTTGAAACCCCTTTCCCTTCCCGGTCTTCTCCATTCTTATAAGGAACAGAGAAGGATGGTATGCTTCCTATTTCCTGATGGGAGAATGATGACTGACAAATGGCCTTGTTAAAGGCATTAGTACCCAAAACTTAGTGCACATATTAGGGCATTACAAAGCTTTCCAACTAATGCCAGCCTTTGATCTTGATGGGGCTTGTCAGTGGAGCAGGTGGAACAGTCACTGGGCAGGAATGTTGGGGTAGTACCTGGACAGATTCCCCCTGCTGGTCTCCACATGCCAAAGCTCATTTTTCTCCATAAGCCAACTGACTTTTGCTTTCAGAATTCTGTTCATGCTGTTATCCCTTTAAGGCATAATTCTTTAAACCATGGCCCCTCAACCATTAGTAATCTAGAGGATGTCAACAAGTCACTTCTCCCCTTTCCCAAGGAGGATTCTACAGCTCCTTCATTCCTGATATACACTTCTAGTGGAAGATAATTTTACAATTTTATGATGTATAATTTTATTTTATAATTTTAACTTTATCATAGATCATACAGGAAGTCATTCAGATGCCAAGTATATGCAGATATACTTAAGATAATCTTATCCACAAATCTGTGCATTATAAATAAATTATAAGTAAAACATTTTAGACTTTCAAGGGATTGCAGAGATTTTCTGGTTCAATTCCCTTATTTTGCAGATAATTAAAGTAAGAGCTGACATTTATATACACCTTTTCTGTTTACAAAGTGCTTTAAATATTATTTCATCCGACTCTTACAACAGCCCCATGAGCCTGTATAGGAAAATTATTATAATCCCAACTTTACAAATGAGGGAACTAAGGCTCAAAAAGATACGTGACTTACCCGAAGTCACCTAATGATTTAGAAGCAAAGATGGGACTAAAAAACAGGTCTCCTGGTTCCCAGGTCTGGGGTTCTTCCCATTATATCACAAAACCTGTCCATTTAAGATGTGGGAATTAGTTTTTTAATGTGAGTCAATGTATTAACTAAAATTTCCCACTGCTGTTCTTTCTATAAGAGGTGATCTATGGAGCACAGGAAATTCCTCCTTGATCCAAGAGTATTTCCTAGTAGGGTCTGCTGTTTCAACTTCTACCATTAGAGACTTGTTCCTTTAGTGAACGAAAGCCATTTAAAAAAAAAATGCAAATATCCTTTCTCACCATTTCCTACATAAAGTTGTAAAGTAAGTACCTCCACAAAGAGTCCAGAAAGGCCAAAAAACATCTTCGTCCAGAAAACACCTGATTTCCTTCTCAGATTTTGATAAAAACACAGCACTCAAGAGCAACACTGTTTTGGAACATAAACTCATTTGTAAACCATGACAAAACAGGATGGTGGAAGAACATAAGGATACTGATTGAAAAAACATCAACTAGTACTAAAGAGGAAAACGAGTTTGCAAAAATAGTCACGAGACCTAACTAGAGCAGATTACCCTAAAACCTCTTACTGATCCAACTGGAAGGGGCATGATGAACAGAAAAAAACCATAACAGTTCTGCTTATGGCTCGAGAGTGGTTTTGGTTTTCTGGGACACTGAAATGACCACATTTTCCACAATAAATCTTAATGGTATTTAAGAAGATGAAGATAGGAAGAACAGCTGAACCAGACCAAGTACACACAAGGAAAACTTGTGCTGGAGGCAACACAATTTAGAAAGAAAAGAAGAATCAATTTTTAAGATATCTAAGTGAGAGGATGATACCAAATAAATAGAAAAAAAATCACAGATCCAAAAAGAGAAAACTAGGCAGAATGATGGTAAGTGGAACCGAAAGAACAATATACGTAATGACTACAATGTATATGAAAAAAAATCATTAAGAGGAAGTTAAATTCTTGGCAATGGGGAAAAAATGGTGAAGGTGCAGGAGAAGAGATAATAAAATATACCTTCTCCCAATGAAGACAGAAAACTACTAGGAAAGACTTTTATACACTGACAAATACAGTTCAACATTTCATGTTTTTGCTTACTTGTTTTTCTTTGCCACAAAAGAGGGTTTAATCTGGGAGAGGGAGGTGATAAATAATTATGACATAAAATGATTAAAAGGCATTAGTAACTGACCGATAGACCTACTTTCTTTTCATTTTCAAGTTTTACTGAGGCCTTTTGTTTTTACATCAGTAGGCCTTTCCTATTATATCACCCCATCCTTCCTCCCCATGAACTGTCTTTTGTAACATAGTTTCTTTTTTTCTCTTTCCCCCCCACTTACAGTATTTTATTTATCCAATTACACATATAGTTTTCAACATTCACTTTTATAAGTGTAACACAGCTTCTTAAAAAAAAAAGGTAGAATAAACCAACCAACACAGCTACCATATTTGATAGCATATACAATATTATATATTGGAGATGCAACTGGTCATTCTAATTAATGAGGTGGCTTTTCGTTAACATTTTATGTAGTCCCATATATTATGATTCTGGTTCTACTGACTTCACTTTGCATCAGTTCATAAGATGAACTTTCAAAGCTTCTCTAAATCTTTCATACTTGTCACTTTTTACAGCACAATGATATCACAACTGTCTTTATCCTTTGTTGAAGGATGGCTCTCAGTCTTATATACGTCACTTGCGTATACATCTTGGACATCAGGTTTTTATCAGAGATATTTGATGTAGTTTTGTTTTTATCATTCAGTAGCTTTTTCTCTTATTCTGGTTGCATTGATTTTGTTTGTTTTATCTGCTTTCACCTCTAAAAAATCTTTGTGAGAAGATTCAATATATACATGTTGAAGATGTCTATGAAAATATCAGATGGAAACTGGCAGTCTCTTGTGAGTCATTTTCTACAGCTGGGCAGCAAAACTGACCAAAAGATAAGGTGAATATAAGATTCCGTACTATCTACTGCCTGCTGTTTATAAAAAGCGAGATAGTATGGTATCATGTAGAAGTGTTAAACCTGGGACTCCCAGACCTCAAAACCAAGTGTGCCCCATATAAAAAGGAATGGGGAAAATGCTCAACAAAATAAAAATACAGTATGAGACAGATAGGGTGAATCTGTGGTTTTCGACATCAGTATGAGGACTCTGATTCCTTTCTATTTGAGTTTGATGCCTCAAAGTTAGTCTGATTCCTGCTGAGGTGACCCAGTGAACCTTCCTGTGCCCCAGACAACTTCCAATAACGAGAACTTACAGAAAAGGTGCTGATATGTTCTGATAGAGGAAATGTCCTCATTTAAGAGTTCCCTATACCAACGATATGAGAGATTCCTTTTCCTATTTATAAAAAAAAAAGCATTTGAATCTGAAAATCAAAATGCAAAATTAGAAGCTTTATTCCACTATGCTATTTCCAATGTATCTCTGAAAACCTGATAGGGGAGAGAGGACTAATAATTGAAGGAAACAAGGAAAGATTTAATGCAGAGGTGGTACCTAAGCAGACCTTAAATAGGTAAGGATTCTGAAAAGCAGAAATGAAGAGGGAGTCCAGGGTTAAAAACCTCTGCTGAAATAGGGAGGTTTGAAAGGCAGGTTTGGTGGAGAATACAGTGATGCAGTGGATAGAGTGCCAGGTGTAGAGTCAGGAAAACCCGAATTCAAATCAAGGCTCAGATACTTACTAATAGTGTGACCCTGGGCAAGTCACTTAGCCTTGTTTGCCTCATCTGTCAAATGAGCTGGAAAAGGAAATGTCAAACCACTCTAGTATCTTTGCCAAGAAAACCCTAAAGAGGAGTCACAAAGAGGACAACAATGACTTAATTACTGACATATGCTGAGTTTGAAAAGTTGATTAAGTAGTAGCAATTTAGAATGTCTTCTGCGCTGAGATTACTAAACCAAACTAAGGGAGTAAATGAGATCATTAAGAGTATAAAATGAAAAGAGATGCCAGGACTGAATGTTGAGGGGACACAGACACTCAGGTAGAAGATGGATAATGATATGGCAAGAGTGTGTTTGTCCCCTGTTGCCGAAGAAGACCATGCCATCAGAGAAATAATGACATGACTTGCACTTGACTTAATTGTTTTGAGTGAGGGAGGACTGTGCAGGTCACCAGCCTCACTTTTCCTCCACAGTCATCTGAATCCAGTGACCAGATAGTCATCAGGATGACTGGAGATGACCCAGGATGAGGCAATTGGGGTTAAGTGACTTGCCCAAGGTCATACAGCTAGTGAGTGTCAAGTATCTGAGGTGAGATTTGAACTCAGGTCCTCCTGACTCCTGCACTGGTGCTCTATCCACTGCACTACCTAGCTGCCCAATGATATGGGAAAGAAGGTTAAGAATGGAAGATCAGACAAGGAGAAGAAGAATGGGGAGAGTGCTATGCTGTCCAACACTTCAGAGAAGTCAAAGAAGAGGAAGACTGAAAAGGGGCATCAGAATGAAAGGCTAAGAGATCACTGATAAATTCTGAGAATTGTTTTCAGCTGAGTGATGGGAGTCAGAAGCCAGAATACAGAGAGCTGAGACAGGAGTGGATAGTGGGGCAGTGGAGGCAGTCAGAGAGGTGTTCCTTATAAAAGTTTGACAGTGAAATAGAGACAAGTTAAAGGACAAAGATTGGAGGGGCAAAGCAGGGCCAACTGAAGGGTGTTCTCCCCTTCCATTTAATAGTATTTTATTTTTCCCAATTACATGTAAAGATAATTTTCAACATTCACTTTTATAAGATTTTGAGTTCCAAGTTATTTTCTCTCTCCTTTCCTCCTCCCCAAGACAGCATGCAATTTGATATAGGCTATAAATGTACATTTAATATGTATTTCCACGTTAGTCATGTTGTGAAAGAAGAGTCTGAACAAAAGGGAAAAACCAAAGAGAGAGAGAAAATAGTCTGCTTGGATCTGCATTCAGACTCCATAGGTCTTCTCTCTGGATGTGGATAGCACTTTCCATCATGAGTCTTTTGGAGTTGTCTTAGATCAGTGGATTGCTGAGAAGAGTCAAATCTGTCATCAAACAGTGTTACTGTTACTGTGAACAATGTTTTCCCAATTCTGCTGAGTAGAAACTCATTTCTGGTGTTACTGATCTTTTTTTTCAGTAAAATGTAAAGCTAAGTCAAATACTGAGACAAAGACTGGGAGTGAAAGTGTGATTCTGGGGAAAGAAGAGATGAAGGAGGGAGGATGACAGAAAATTAATCAGGGAAGAATAAAAGAACTCCTTTGCAAGAGTGAGGGCTCTGGGGTGTGGAGCCAAGATGGCAGGGTAAAAGGACAGACCTGCTATAGGTCTCCCCCCATAACCCATAAAATACCTGTAAAAATGACTCCAAACAAATTCTAGAGCAGCAGAAGCAACAAATTGATAGCGAAACAGATTTCCTGCCCAAGACAGCCTGGAAGGCCGACAGAAAAGGTCTATCACACCAGGCTTGGAGCAGAGTGCAGCCCAGCCTGGGTCACATACAGACAGGACTGGTGCAGGATTCAGGGCACAGAATCACAGGTAGCAGCTGCAGTTCCCAGATTTCTCAATTCACAAATTCCAAAAACAGCTTCAAAGGTCAGTAAGAAAGCTCTTTCACCTGGGTGAGAGGGGAGCGTGGTTTGGCCCCAGGCAGCAGCAGTGTCCACTTTTGGAGCCCTCTGCCTAAAGACCTTGGGGGAATTGAGTGGTTGATCTGCATCTCAGCCCTGAGTGGTGGTCCTGGGGTGAGGAGGATTGCTGGTTGGTGTGTTGGAGCTGGTGGTGGCTGTGCAGAGGGAATCCTACTTGCAGTTCCAGGGTAGAAAAGATTGTCTGTAGTTGCTCCCAGACCAGAACGCAGGCCAGGAGAGGAGTAAACTCCTCTCTCTTGATTGTGCCACCTTGGAGGAACTGAGAACTTACAGGTCCTGAAAGTATACCCTCCACTTGACAAAGGACTCAAAAGTCAAGTAACTGGTTGGGAAAATGCCCAAAAAGGGGAAAAAATAAGACTATAGAAGGTTACTTTCTTGGTGAAAAGGTATTTTCTTCCATCCTTTCAGATGAGGAAGAACAATGCATACCACCAGAGGAAGACATAAAAGCCAAGGCTTCTACATCCAAAACCTCCAAAAAAAATATGCAATGGTCTCAGGCCATGGAAGAGCTCAAAAAGGATTTTGAAAAACAAGTAAGAAACGTGGAGAAAAAACTGGGAAGAGAAATGAAAGAGATGCAAGAAAATAATGAAAAGCAAGTCAACAGCTTACTAAAGGAGACCCAAAAAACTGCTGAAGAAATTAACACCTTTAAAAATAGAATAACTCAAATGGCAAAAGAAGTCTAAAAAGCCAATGAGGAGAAGAATGCTTTTAAAAAGCAGAATGGGCCAATGGAAAAAGAGGTTCAAAAGCCCACTGAAGAAAATAGTTCTTTAAAAATTAGAGTGGAGCAGATGGAAGCTAATGAGTTTATGAGAAACCACGAAATCATAAAACAAAACCACAATGAAAAAATAGAAGACAATGTGAAATATCTCACTGGAAAAACAACTGACCCGGAAAATAGATCCAGAAGAGATAATTTAAAAATTACTAGTCTACCTGAAAACCATGATCAAAAAAAGAACCTAGACATCATCTTCCAAGAAATTATCAAGGAAAACTGCCCTGATATTCTAGACCCAGAGGGTAAAATAGAAATGGAAAGAATTCACCGATCACCTCCTGATCGTGAGGAAAGGAAAACTCCTAGGAATACTGTAGCCAAATTCCAGAGTTCCCAGGTCAAGGAGAAAATATTACAAGCAGCCAGAAAGAAACAATCCAAGTATTGTGGAAATACAATCAGGATAACACAGGATTTAGCAGCTTCTACACTAAGGGACTGAAGGGCTTGGAATATGTATTCCAGAGGTCAAAGAAGATAGGATTAAAACCAAGAATATCACCTACCCAGCAAAGCTGAGTATAATACTTCAAGGGAAAAAATGGAATTTCAATGAAATAAAAGACTTCCAAGTATTGCTTGTTGAAAAGACCAGAGCTCAATAGAAATCTGACTTTCAAATACAAGAATCAAGAGAAACATAAAAAGGTAGACAGGAAAGAGAAGCCTTAAGGAACTCATGAAAGCTTAACTGTTTACATTCCTACATGGAAAGATGTTATTTGTAACTCATGAGATCTTTTTCAGTATTAGGGTAGTTAGAGGGAATACATATATGTAGGTGTGTATGGGTATGTATGTATGTGTATGTTATATATGTGTAGGTATGTATATGTACACGGGTGTATGTGTGCACGTGTATATGTACATATATACATATATGTATGTGTGTGTATACACACACAGACAGAAGGCACAAGGTGAGCTGAATTTGAAGGAAGAATACCTAAAAAAAATAAAATTTACCGCTGAATGGAATGTACTAGGAGTAAGAGAAAGGGTGAAGTAGAATGTAGCAAATCATTTCACATAAAAGAGGGAAGAAAGAGCTTTTACAATGGAAGGGAAGAGTGGGGAAGATGAAAAGAATAATTGAGCCTTACTCTCATAGGATTTGGCTTAAGGAGGGAATAACACACACTCAATTGGATACAGAAATCTATTTTACCCTGTAGGAAGGCAAGGGGGAAGGGGATAGGAGAGGGAAGATAATAGAAGCGACAGCAAATTAGGGAAAGGGATAATCAGAAGCAAATACTATTGTGGGAGGGCAGGTCAAGGGAGAGAATGGAATAAATGAAGGGCAGGATAGGACAGAGGGAAACACGGATAGTCTTTTACAACATAACTATTATGGAAGTACTTTGCAATGTTACACATGTATGACCTATATTGAATTGCTTGTTTTCTCAATGAGGGTGGGTGGGGAGGAAGGGAAAGAATATGGAACTCAAAGTTTTAAGAATGAATGTTAAAAATTGTTTTAGCATGCAACTGGAAATTAACCTACATAGACAATGGAGTACAGAAATCGATTTTGCCCCACAGGAAAATAGAGGGGAAGGAGGATGGAAAAAGGGTGGGTAATAGATGGGAGGACAGACTGGAGGAAGGGGTGGATGAGATGCATGCTGTCCTGGGGTGTGGAGTGAGGAGAGATGGGGAGAAAATTTTGAATTCAAATTTTTGTGGAAGTGAATGTTGAGAACTGAAAAATAAATAAATTATATATATTTAAAAAAAAGAGTGAGGGCTCTGTTGACATTCTCTATGGGGATTATAGTGGACTGTGTTACTACCTTCATGGGTATACTAGCTGTAGGGAAGGAGTTACTCAGGGCAAAGGGCTGTCATGTACCAACAAGGGAGCAAAGGATTCTAGAGTGGAGTATGGTGCATAATGGAACTAGTTATCTGTAATTTGAACCCAACAAGGGAAGTAATTGATGAATTGAGAAAACAAGGAGGGGCAGAAGGACCTTAAGCTACCTTTCAGAAGAGTTAGGCAGAAGGAGAGATCAGTGTGTAGTATGATCAAACTGGGTAATTTTGAAGTTCCAGATTGCAGAGATGGCCTGGTTTAGAGTGGCAGTGACGTTGAAGGTGTTATCACTTCTGTGGGTGGCTAAACTGGCTGGAAGTCATAAGACTTGAGGTTTATGAACTGGAAGGGAAGGATATTGAAGAAGTCATCAATGTGAATACTCACATTCCTGTGGATAAGGAGAAGAGACAGACTAGAGATGAATACTGTAAGGCCAGTCCTGAATTCAGTGAGAAAGGAAGGAGAGTGACCTAGGACAAGAAACTGGGTGGGAAGATACAGATTGATGCAGGGGCTCTCAAAACCAAAGAAGCTGAGGAGTCAGGGCAACAATAAAAGGATCTGGAAGGATCTAAAAGGATCTGGAGCAAGAAGTAAGCAGAAACCTCCTGGCTTGGGCAGAAGCCTGAGAAAAGGTATAATCCACCCTGGATAGGGTGGCCAAGATGAGGTTTTCTAGTTGCTTCTCTTTGCAGATGACACTGTACTGACTACATCAGTTTCCAAAAAGAGAACCAGCACCACTCAAAAGATATATTTAAGAATCCATAGGGAGAAATAATGCCTACTGTTCAACTTATGAACCGCAACTGGCTGGGGATCCCATCTAGTACTGCATATAGACGATGAAGTGAACAGGGCCCAAAAGTGAACAGGGAAAAAGAGACCATACTGGATTATCCTTGGAAAACTGAGTAGTGCCTTCAATGATCCCAGGCAAACTGAGACAAACCTCCTCTTTTTATTTGGCTATAAATCATGGAACACAACAAGCACTCAGAAGAAGCGAAATTATAAGTGATCCAAAGGGCAACGAAGAGATGACTGGTGGGTAAGATGAGGCATGTTATTAATAATGATATACATGTAAGAAGTGGTATAAAATATGTTAGCAGGGAAATTTATGACGGAAAAGTCATATGTGATAGCCCTAATGTGGCACTGGAACTCAGAGAATCTTTTTTTTAAAAGTATTGAAGAAAAAGGAAGGTTGGGGGAAGTTATTTCACATAATTAGGGTGCACAAGTAGATACTGATACAAACATAAAGTAGTTAGTCTATTCCTCTAAGTTGGTCAAGAAAAGAAAGAATACACAGTTGGGTACAGAGATATATTTTACGCATCAATGAAACAGGAAAGGGGAGAAGGGGAATTAAGAAGGAGAGGAGAGTAAGAGAATGATTAGTTCTAAGTAAAACAAATTCTAAGGATGTTCAAAAATATTTATAGTTCTGTTGGAGGTAGCAAAGAATGTAATTCTGAGGGGATGCCCATAAATTGGGGAACCAGTTAAATAATTTGTGGTACATAAATATGATGGAGTACTATTGTGCTGAACTCTTATCAGCATAATGACCAGCCACAGTTTCAAAGGATTAATGATGAAATGTTATGCCCATCTCCCAAGAAAAAGGTCAAGGACTCAGAATGCAGAATGAGCATTCTCATTTTCTAGGACATGGCCAATGTGGAAATTTGTTTTGACTGACTACACGTTTGTAGTGAGTTCTGTTTTTCTTGTTTTCTTTTCTGTGTGGAAGGAATTGAGGGGATTAGACAAGTAGTTAATTGTGGGAAGTGAGTGAACCTACTGACTCCATCTTGTGACTCAATTCTGGAGCTAGCTCAGTTCCCTTTCTATCCAATTATGGGTCTGGTCCAAATGGGGTCCTATGAGAAAACTTTATTCAACTGTATGCTGACTCAGTCAGATCCAAGAACTGATAGCAAGGAGTTTTCTCACAACTGTAAATCTCAAGTAATCCATATATCTTATTTAAAAGGCTTATCTTATCAGTCTTTTAATGATCAATCAGTTATTGTTTCCAGGTTCCTTTGATTGTTTACAGACACTTATTCAGAGTGGGACACCTCTTTTGTCTGAGGGAATTGCACCTGTTCATTCTCTCCCTCCCAACTTGGGAAATCCCTAATCTTTCATCCAATTAGAAATCACATTACCTAATGTTGTATTGTTTCCTTCTAATTAGCTGGCCTTATTCGGTTAATTGTTTTTAGTGTATGTTTTTAGTCTATGTCCCCCTGTATTCGGTGTCCAGGTCTAAGCTTAGGAGGTCTGTTGGGCAACTGACCCACAATGTTTAATAAATCCATATGCTCAGAAGATCAAACCTTTGTTTCCTCAGTCATTTCATTTTTCACCTGTCAGTGTGTGTGTAAATGCAAAGAAAACCTGAGAACTCTAATCAACACAAAGACCAACCATAACTTCGGAGGATTCATGATCAAATACACTGTCTACCTCCTGACAGAAAGAAGATGGATTCAGCGTACAGATTGTTCAGACATGGCCAATGAGAAATGATATTTTGCTTGACTATACAACTTTGTAACAGGAGTTTTGTTTTTCTTGCTTTCTCAAGGTGTATTTGTGTATGAGAAGCAGGAGGAAGGAAAGGCTGATCTTTGAAAAATAAAATAAAATTTAACTTAAAAAAAAAGGCCCGGAGAAAATCCTTTACGATACAGGACAGAACTTTGTATACCACCTCATCACCATTCTCTGCCACCGATTAGGTGGAACCATAAACTCCAAAGCCTCCATTTACGGAGACAACTAAGTTCACCACTTTGGGACTTCTCTGACAAACTTCACTATCATGCCTGCCTCATGTGGGTGACTTCCCTAGTATGCAGTGCCCCCTCCCCTTCTATTCAACCCCCCTTTCGTGGTTTTGTTTTCTCTCATTTGAATGCATGGACTGGTTTTCATTTTTTGTGTTCCCAGTGCTTAGCACACAGCAGGAGCTTAATAAATGTTTATTGACTATTACTGACTGACAGATCCTCTATAGAAGGCTGAAGAGAAAGAATGAATGAACAAGAATCCCACTGGACAAGTAAGTATGGACTACGTGGGACAGAGTACCTCGGAATAAGTTCCCATCTATAAGATCTCAATCTGCTAAGTACTGAAGCTTCCTGAAAGGTAGATTTTAAAATAGTAAGCTATTGATCATTCATATTTTGGTATAAATTATTTCATAAATAGATAAAGCACATATAAATTTAGGGACAGCTGGGTGGTGCAGTAGATAGAGCACTAGGCCTGGAGTTAGGAAGATCTTAGTTCAAATGTGGCCTCAGACACTTACTAACTGTGTGACCCTGGGCAAGTCATTTAATCCTGCTTCCTCAGTTTCCTCATCTGTAAAATGGGCTGGAGAAGGAAACGACAAACCATTCCAGTATCAGTCAGACATGACTGAACAAATTTCTATATTTTATGAGATAATTTTGTCTTCATAACTAGCTACAAGCAAGGTACTAAGAGAATACAAATTTTGAGAGAGCAGGAAGAAGTAGAGGACCTGTGATGAATGGATTCACATTTGTCAGAATTCCTGAGCAGATCCAAAAGAGAACCTAAACCTATGAATGAAACGGTTACTAGAGCAGGGTTCTTCATCTTCTGTGTGATGTGGATCCCTCTGGCAGGCTGGTGAAATCTAAGGAGCCTAGTGAGTGAGTGGTGGCTCTAACCAACTGGCTCTTCCTTCATCCTATAAGAGGCAAATTGATTAGCTGTGTGTAAGTCAGTGTCTCTGGACCTCAGTTTACTTATCTATGGATGGAATGACCTCTAATGACTTCCAACTCTAAATCTATGATCCTATTAAAGTCCTCTCTGTGACTCTGCATCATCTCCTTGCCCTATGGTAGCCCACACCATTCCTTATTTTTACCCATCTGAGCTCTGTTTGTCTCCACAGTCCATATCCTCCTATTTCATTGTCCCCTTTGGAGCTTCTGCCTCCAGCTATGAGGTGCTATCAAACTCCCCTTCATCCCAGATATCTTTATCTTACTGTCTTCCATCTTCTGTCACAGAAACATGGCTTCCATAGGTACTACAAAGATGATTACCAAATTTACATAACCAGTCCTTATCTTTTTTCCTGCATAGTCAGCTGCCCATTGGATAGCTCCACTTAAATGTCCAACTAGCCTCTCAACTCAATACATCAGACTAATTTCACAAATGTCTTCCCATCTCCCCTTCTCTATACTTCCCTATATCTGTTGTGAGTAGCACCGTCCTTCCATTCCCCCAGGTTGGTAATCTTGGAGTCATCCATGACTCTTATTCATCCCTTCCTATATCCAATTATTTGCCAAGTTGGTGGATTCTTCCTTAACAATCTCTCTTATATTCATCCTTTATCTCTAACTCGTGGCCTTCATTCCTTCTTACCTCCATCAACATAATAACCTCTTAACCTGTCTCACTGCTTCTGTCTCTCCCATTTTCAATCCATCCTTCACACAACTGCCAAAATGACATTCCTTTAGAGAACTCTTTGTTCATGTTTGGCGATTCACTGAGGAATGGCTCTTCTTATATATTTGTATTAGTTATCAGACATTTATCAGAGATATTTGATGCAGACTTTTCCTCAACCAATTGCTTCCCTTTTTATCCTGGTCAGACTGAATTTGGTAGAACAAAGACTTTAATTTTATGGAACCAAATTTATCTAACAAATTGACATTCCTAAACCTCTGCTGATGAAACTTCAGGGACACAACAATGTAAACAGAATGAAAAAAAAACAAACCAAACAGAATGCTACGTAATTATAATGATCCTAGCCCCTAGAGAAGGACTGATCTTTTACTGAAGAGGCAAGAGGGTACAGGACATTACAAATACTGTCAAATGTAGCTGATGTGTTGCTGAACTGCATTTTTTCTCCTCATTAACCTCTATTTCCTCAAATTTCCTTAAATTCTCCTTATGATGGATTCATCCCAAGAATACCACTAATAAGGTATCAGATTTAGCCAGAAAAAGGTAGGATTTTCAAGGATGCTAGAGCTAACACTATGGGGCCTAGAAGCAATGATCACAAGGATGGAGATGTTCCAGGTTTATGGCAAAGTTATTTAAAAAGATTAAAGAAAAAAAGATAATTTAAATGAGGGAGCTATTCTTTTCAATTTTATAATGATTAAAGTGTTAAAGCCATTCCACTCATTTAATTAATTTAATTTGCTACTTAAATGTTCCAACTAGTTAAAGCAGGTCCTAGAGTTTAGCAGACAAGGAAATATAGCCTTAATATTGACAAACACAAATCATTAAGTCTATGACTTGAGAATAAACTTCAAATTTAAATAACAGAAGAATTCCAAGCATTAAGGACTCCTGTTTTATTCCTATTCAGGAAGTGTAAATCACATAGTCTTCTAAAATATATAATGTACTTTGATTATAATTATATAGCTAATATTGCCACAAAGTACAGAAGATCACTTGAAAACTTGCAAAAAAAAAAAAAAGAGAAATCCCGTGATTCCCACAACTTGCTTCTGAATGCTTTAATTTCCCTCTGAATTGAAGGCATGTGGGGTAGGGGGAGCAGAGGCACTAAGGCTGGGGAGGAAGGAGCTGCTTAAAAGAAGACAACAGAATAAAAAACGTTGACACATTAAAGTGTCATTATGTTATTATCTTTAAAGAAAGGGCCCTCTGCCAGTTCCATCTTGCATCCAAGAGCCAATGATTTCTGCAGCTGGTGACTGCTGAAAAAGAGCTAGACTATCTTAGATCTATTTAAGGGGATCCAATTATAAAAGGTAAGATTTCTGCCTTTAAAAGGAAAAAAAAAAGGCTTCAGCTTAAAAAAAAATCAACACATGGATGGTTATGAAACAGGAGAAAGTAATTTCTAAAGTGCCTTCATTGAGAAGCCAGCAGTGAATGCTTACGTAATAGTTACTCTTCAATACTGGTTGTGTCTTTTTAGCATTAAAAAAATAGGTTTAAAAAAAAAAAACGATTTTCCCATGCAAAAGTCTAATGACGTTCTTGCCATAACCTCTGCTTGCTCCAGCCAACCTCCTTTAGGAAAGCTGATGAACACTCTGTCTTCTAAAGGCCTGGTTTTAATCAAAACAGAAAGAGGCAGAATGGAGTCCTAGATCACAAACCAGCCTCAACTGGCTAAGACCTGGATTCAAATCTTGCCTGGGACCCACTCAGGCTGGAGGACCCTCCCTACCCCCACCCCACCCCTTTCCCCTAAGAGTCCCGGGTTAACACCCTAAGGCTATTCTTTGCTTATATACAGTAGAGAGAAGGAATTTCCATATTTGAAATTAAAGTCACAGGTTTGGATCAAAAAAATAAACAAATTAACTGTGTTTTCTTAAAATGGGCTGAAGTTGGAGGGAAAAAGAATGAAATGGATTTGGGGGAGGGGTGGGTCAAGGATAATACCAAGATTTCCAATAGCAGTGAATGGCAGAATGGTGGCATCATAAAAAATAATCTTTATCACAACTGATATTTAAATAGCATTTTCTGGTCGGGGGGGGGGGGGAGAGGGGAAATACGCATTTATATAGCACCTACTATGTGCTAGGCACATGCTTTAGACATTTCAGCTCATCTGAGCCTGACAAACCAGGGAGGATGGTGCTCTTATTATCCTCTTTTTACAGTTGAAGAAACTGAGGCAGGCAGGTTAAGTGACTTACCCAGTGTCGTAAAGCTAGTAAATGTCTCAGCCAGCTTTGAATTCAGATCTTCCTGACTCCAGGCCCACCACCCAGCTGCCTCACAAAGTACCTCACAAAGCACTTTACACATATTATCTCAATCTCATTTAATCACTGCCACATCCACACAAGGTGGGCAGACAATATATTAATTCCATTTTATAGATGAGGGAAGTGAAGTTGATGGAAGTTAAATTCCTCCTTCTCCTCCCCAGCCCACAAACACAAGGACTTTTAGGAACTGTCACTCCTTTGCCACACACCTTCTTCATGTTTAAACTCACTTTCCCTCAGCCTCTCCATACACTAGTGGGAAAGGTCACAGGCTTCTGAGAGGGTATTTTGCACCAACTGCTCTTTATACCTTCTTAATAAATATCCCTTTTTAAAAGTCACGCTAACTCATTGATATAAAAGATACCAGTGTGGGCTTATGAGCTATAGCACTAGA
Organism: Notamacropus eugenii; assembly: GCF_028372415.1. NCBI lineage: Eukaryota > Metazoa > Chordata > Mammalia > Diprotodontia > Macropodidae > Notamacropus > Notamacropus eugenii. Next base: position 708,386,055 of record NC_092872.1, on the reverse strand, counting down.
AATGACAACCGTCCCTCAGGGTTAACTCCAAGACCCAAGGGGATGTAGCAGTTGAGCTCTGGAGACTAGACTTGGACCTTCGCATGATGGTTTGGCAGAGGAGGAGGGGCAGGTGAAATCCTACCTATTACCTGCTTTTGGCCATGACCTAAGAATGGTCTTCACATTTTTAGAATACATACAATAAGATAAATACTTAAAAATGTAAAAAACATTCTTAGCTGCCATCTTCAGGCCATGACTTGCTGACCATCTGCTCTAGAAACTGCTACAGAGAGAAGTCAGTGGTAGAATATTAGCAGTTCCATTTTGGACCCAGATGTTGAGTGTGAGGCGACTGTGATACACAGACTCCTAAAGTTTAGGAGAGTGGTTTTAGCGAGAGATAAGCAGAATAAACTCAATGCCCCAAGCAAAGAAGAAGTTAGTTTTAGGCTACTTTTCTGTCCCATCAAAGCTACAATATCACAGTATCTTCTAGTGAGTTTCCTACTGACATATAATGCAGAAGTCAGATAACTTGACAACTGCATTGTTAATAGATCTTTTCCAAGTATGCAAAAGGCCTGATGTACTTTTCCCATTTGGGCTGGGCCAACGGTAGCCTTGGATGCACTGATAAACAAAGGCTAAACCTGGAGTGCTCATGTAGAAGATACCAAGTGGGCACAGTTAGAACAGATTCCTTAATAAATATAATAAAAATTTTAAATTTTCCCATTAATAAATTAGTATACCTACTTCTCCAAAGACCCACAAACATTGAGTTTTATGATTTCTACTTATTTTTGTCATTTTATGGTTATGAGGCAATATTTCAGTTGTCTGACCTGCATCTTTTTTTGTAGACAAGTTGACCACTGATTCAAGGGATTTTAAAAAACAATACATCTCTTCTGTAGCACTAACCCTGCCTCGGAGTGTTTGGGTGCTCCCTTGCAGGGCAGCTTTGTGACACCGTATGTGAACAGGGACACACACATCCTGACTGTCAGAGGGGCTTCAGAGTGGACAGACACAGAGAGGCATGGACAGGCTTGGGGATGAGGGGGAAGCTGGAGCCCCAATATGTCTTTCAGCTCCCAGTACATGCATCCTCAGAGACTTCTAAGAGTGGACTTCTGGGGGGATCATCCTCCCCTTAGCTGAGCTGAGATTTCATTTCACTTCTAGGTCCTTTCATGTGAGTGCTATCTTATTGCCTAAATTAATCTCTGTGCCTTCCAAGTTCTGTTTTACTGCTTGCTTTGATAAGTACATAAGCTTGGTGTTTCTAGAGTGTGTGTGTGTGTGTGTGTGTGTGTGTGTGTGTGTGTGTGTGCAATACATATTTAGTGGTGGGAGAACTATACGATGAGAGCAAGTTAACAGTTAACCTGTCAGACTAGGGCAGGGCCTCTTTCCACCCACTAGAACCAGGGGGAAGAGTCTGATAAGGAACACATGGATATAATTATAGCTCAATACTCTTCTTGAACATAAAACAGCCAAGTGACTTCCCAATCTCCCCCAAGGTGGAAATTGCAGTGTGCCTTGGAGTGAGTGGGGCACTGCAGATGTATCTGTAAATCCAGGCCAAAGGCATCCCAGTTTATGTGGCCCAGTTCAATCTGCTCCTCTTTTCCTGACTATTTTCCATGTATATTTTTTTATTTCACTCCTTTGGACTAGAAGTTACTTTGGGAATTTTTAATGGCTAATGACTTATAGTTAAGATACTTGTTCTTCTACCTGGCACATTTGATGTCAATGTTTTTCCCAATCTGATTTTTTTTTTTAAGTTTTGGTGTCACATAGGAATTTTTTATTTTTAAGCAGTCAGGCACATCTAGCTTGTTCCCCAGTAATTCTATTTGTTGAATAAGAAAGAAAAATCAGTTCCCCTCTGCAAAGAGATATTTCTATTATACCCTCTTACCCCATCATTCTTAAATTTCGTAATACCAGCTTCAACAGCTTCTCCCCCAGAAACCAGACAGTGACAGTATAAACTGTAATACTTTGAGCAGTCTATGAAGAGGAGACAGAGTTGAAATGTCATTGTGGAGATAGTTACTTGTGACAGCTGAAGAGAAGACAGAAAAAAGGACTACAGGAATTTACTAAGAATGGAATGCAACCCTTATGTCTTGAGGACATAATTGAGGAAAATTCTTAAGAGATTTTAAATAATATCCTTGGAGATTTAAATGATGGGACTGGGCTTCTAGAAAGGAGAAATCACATGGTGATGGTTAAAGATGATCTTTCTTACAGCTGATACACTGTAAAGAATTACTTCTGTCTGTTAGTCAACAACAATTAATTAAGCACTTCTTATGTGCCAGGCACTGGGGGTTCAAGAAAGGCAAAAACACACTTTAACCTCAAGGAACTGGTGGGGCATCTCGACTTGGCCCACCACCTCCACTTTCTCCTGCTGCTGGCCTGGCCTCTGCTCCTGATGGGTCAGTTTCTGCCTGATCTTGCCAGGGCTCCCCAATACTTCCCAGACCATTAAACACCATGCTGCCAGATGTGTGCACCCCATCCACCCCATTCCCACTTTCCATGTTTCTCTTCATGCATTCTCTTCCCCCTTTGGGAAGGAGTTCCTTGAGACAAGGAACTATATTTGTATCCTGAGTGCTTCATGCATGCTCTGTCCACTTTTCTATCTACCTGTCAACCTGGCACAAGGTGGGCATCTAACAGGTAGCTAGGCACATACAAAAGCCATACTAAGCAGACAGAAGGCAATGTGAGAAGGGAAGGCATGAGCAGCGCTACTAGGAGAATTGACAGGAGTGAGGCTTCCTAGAGAAGATGGGATTTGAGCTGAATCATGAAGGAAGTCAGAGAAACTGAGAGATCGAGGGAAGGAAGCCAGCATTCCATCGTTGGGGACAGCTGATGCAAAGCCACAGAGATGGACACTGCAAGCAGGCCAGCACTGCTGGGACACAGTGTGGAAGCCAAGGGGGAGACCAGGCCAAGCTCTAAAGGGCTAGAAATGCCAGCAGAATCTCTGTTGCATACTGGAATTCTTGAGGAAGCACTGGAGCTCACTGAGCGGAAAAGAATGGTGAGGCCAGAGTGTGCCGGTGAATGATGGAGGGGAGCTGGGACAGACTCTGGTTAGGGGGACCTGAGAGAAGCTACAGCAATAGTCCAGGTGAGGACTCTGCAGGAGGTGAGGAGGACATCACCTAGGCCAGTGGAAAAAAAAAAAAAGGGACAATACAAGAGACACTCTGAAGGGAGATGTGACAAAATTTGGCAACAGATTAGATATTTTATGTTTGATATTCTGTTAATTAGTAGTATAGCCAATGGGGTAGCTAGGTGGCTCAGTGGATAGAACACCAGTCCTGGAGTTAAGAGGACCTGAGTTCAAATCCAGTCTCAGATAATTACTAGCTATGTGACCCTGGACAAGCCGCTTAACCCCTACTGCCTCCAAAAAAAAATTATAGCCAGTAATGTTTATGTTTATGTAAGCCTAGGAGAAGTAGGGAGTTTAATACACAGACATGAGTAAGTGCTCATTACCCCAATTTTACAAATAAATAATATTTTCCCATGGAGAAGGAACTGCCTGATCCATTGTTAGTCTCTGCAGCTATTTCCTGGACCCTTCCCACTCTGATCCCCTTGCTGTGCCTGCTGAGGTGCCTCAGTGAGCAGCTGGAGAGTCACCTTGGCTTGAACACTGTGGGACTCAGGCTGCGGGTGGGCACAGCAGGGAAGGAAGGTGGGCTGGCTGGTTCCAGGGGAGGCACTCTCCAGGGGGAAAGCTCTACGTCTCCCCCCAACCTCCAATGAGTGCTGACTAGGACATATCCTGGTCCCCCTGAGCTAAGTGTGACCTTGTCCCTGGCAGAAGTGGCCTGCCACCCTGTCATTTGTACATTAGTTATTTCTTGGTCACTGTTCTTAACAGCCCTGGTGGCATACCCCACAAGAAGAATGTCAGGTCCCCTTCCCTCTGCATTTAAAATACTCATTTCCAATTCCACAAACATCTATTACATGCTTACTAAGTACACAACACCATGTTTTCTATTTTTCCTCCTTTAGAAGAACAGAGCCATGAACAGGACTTACCTTTCCTGGCTTACAAGTCTCTGCTCCAAAGTAACCTAGAGCTTGTCTGAGCTTGTTTCAAATGAAGTTTAATCTATGACTCAAAAGTAATAAAAATATTCCATTCTTTATATATCCAGATGCTTCTGCTGGACTATTTTTTAAAATTTTATTTTCAGTTTTAAATTTACTTCCTCTTCCTTCCCCTCCTCCATGCATTGAAAAGGCAAGAAAACCAAAACTTAGTACACATATGTGGGGTTGCTAGGCGGCTCGGTGCTCTAGGCCTGGAGACAGGAAGACTCGAGTTCAAATGTGACCGAGGACACTTTAGTAGCAGAGTTACAACTGTTAAGAATTTCTGGGAATGCTGGCCAGGGTTCCAACTATAACCTCCTTAGCCATCTAATCAGTTTTTCTCTGTGAAACGTACCTAGCCTGGTGATTAAACTCCAGCCCGAGCTTCATTAGCACTAACTAACCAATTAAATTACTGGATCTAGAAGACAATGAAGCTTGTAGATAAGGCCTGGCTGGAAGCACTTAATTCAAACTAGAATTTCTTACTTTGCAGGCTACTGACCCACAGAGAAAAAAAATCAAATGAGGGTCATACACAGACAAAAGTTATTTTAGTTGGCATGTTCTTTTTCTGTAGAGCAAGAAACATAACACTAGATTCCTATGAGAGAGAGAGGAGACAGAGTAAATGGAAGAGAGTGTGTGAGAGAGAAGGGAAGAGTGGGGAAAAGAGAGAAGGTCAGAGGGAGAGATGGGGCAGGAGGGGGCAGAAAACCTGAAACTTGAGTCTTTGTTTATACTTTGTTAGGACGGTGTCGCTGAAGAGGAGCTAGATTTAAAGCTCACACTCTAGATCTGCCACTTGTGACCTCTGGGACCCTGGGCAAATGGCTGTAAAATGATGCAGTTAGAATAGATGATCCCTAAGGTCCTTTCCATTTTGAAATCTATGACCCTATAATCTTCATTCAATTAGCAAGTCAAGTCAAAAAGCAGGTATTAATCATCTACTCTGTACCAGGCACTACAATGAACAATCTTTATTTGCAAAGAGCTTTTATCTTCTAATGGAGGAGCCAATAAGGACATCTATAAATATACAGAATAAATGCAAAGTAACTAAATTCAAGGTATTTGGGGAGGGAAGGTACTAGCTAGAAGTGCTTGAGCTCCATTTTGAAAGAAGTGATTTTATGAGAGGGAGGTGCCTCAGGTGTGGGGCACATCGAGGACAAAGGCCTAGAGATGGGAACTGAGAGCTGAATGTGAGGACCCGAGAGAAGCCAGTTTTGCTGGATCATAGAGAACAGGAGTCATGGCCAAAAAGGCTGGAAAGACAAGTTGGGACAAGGGATCTGAAGGGCTTTAAAAGCTAAACAGTCAGGTTTATGGTTGATTCTAGAGGCAGCTGGAAGCTGGTGGAATTTATGTCAGAGGTAGCATGCTACACCCACCATGAACCTTCCCAGTGCCCACTGGGTCATCTGCAATTTGGATTCTTCTGAAGCCTTGGTATTCCATGACTCAAAAGCATTTCGGGATGAATACTGGCATGAATAATTAGGCTTTTGTAACAGTTTCCCAAGTGTGATCTGGCCTTTCCCCCCTAGGATCAAACAGAACTTTCTCTGGCATTTAAAGCTCTTTTTACAAGCTGACTTCAATCTACCCTGCTAGACTTATTACATGTTATTCCTTCTATTCGGTCTAAGGTACAGCCAGCAGCAGGCCTTTCCTGGCCCCTTCAGGCACTAGGGCCTCTGACCCCAAGGGTACTTGGTATATGTTTTGTAATTACCTATATTTATGAAGGTTGCCTCTCCTAATTAAAGAGTAAGCTCCTTGAGGGCAAGTACTGGTTTGCCTCTGACACAGCCTAACAGAGTCTAACTGTGGCACAGCGCCCTTAATAAACATTTGTTGGCTGAATTTAGGCACTATCCTCATATAGTACATAGGTGTTAACAGCATAGATGTGCTAAAGGAAATAGACTCCATTAGAAAAGATGGGAGACATTCAATTTCACTTTTAGATACCGTTCTCCTACTTTCACCTACAAAGTAGAGATCTTGTTCAAATGTCTTCAGTCTGATTTTCCTGACTTGCTTCTCCCTGTACCATGAGCTGCGCTCCTTACCAAGTCTTATTTAGCCCCTCTTTTGGTCTTTTCAAATGAGCTTGTTAACTGTCTTGCCCTTGGCTGTCATGTCTCTCTGCTTTGTCAAGAGACTGAATGTTTGCTGGCTGATGTGGTTGTTAGACTGTTGTTCTTGTGGTGACTGTTCCTTAAGAAATTTTATCTGGGATTGTGTTTTTATTTTCATTGATCTGGCATGTATTGAGTATTTTTTTCAGTCTTGTTCAACTCTTTGTGACCCCATTTAGGGTTTTCTTGTCAAAGATACTGGAGTGGTTTGCCAATTCCTTCTTCAGCTCATTTTATAGATGAGGAAACTGAAGCAAACAGAGTTAAGTGACTTGCCCAGGGTCATATAGGTAGTTTCTAAGGCCAGATTCAAACTAAGGAAGATGGATCTTTCTGACACTAGGTGTGGCGCTCTAGGCACCATGGTGCTAACCAGTCGCATTTTCCAGTATAACCCTTTACTCAATGAAGCTTAGTTGGAGTTACTTAATCATCACATGCAGGGTCTTCTCCCAAAGGAGCCAACAAGGTGGCACATTCCTGGAACAACGGAAACTCCTCAATACTAACACATCATCAATGGAATTGGAACAAGGGTGGGGAACCTGAGGCCTTGAGGTCACACATGGTCTTCTAGATCCTTGGTATTGCTTTTGGACTGAGTCCAAGTTTTACAGAACAAATCCTTTTATTAAGGGAATTTGTTCTGTGAAGTTTGGATTCAGTCAAAGGGCCACACTTGAGGACCTAGAGGGTTCCCTACAGGTTCCCCACCCCTGAACTGGAAGATATAAAGATAATGCAGCTCCTAAGTCAACTAATATCTTGATTCCTGGTAGCTTCAATGAGAAAATAAGAGAGGCCAATGAAAACTCATTTGTAAGGTGTTAGAGGCCAAAGACTCTAGAAGTAGACTACTCAGAAGCCTCATCCCCTATACACAATTAATATTTTCTTAAAAAAAAAAAAAGTCAAAGTATATAGTGATTCTTAAATTCTCTTTCCTTGACTTGTTTTCTAGGTCAGTTGTTTCTGATATCAGATAGATATCTTAGACTTTCTCCCATTTTCCAAACTTTTGATTTTCCAATTATATTTCTTGCTGCTTCATGGAGTCACTGATTTCTGTTTGATTTACCTGAATTTTCAGAATTCTGTTATGTAGGTAAGAGCAAAAAGAAGAAAAAAAAAAGACCTAGAATCTAAGAGAGTGTCCATCAATTGGGGAATAGCTGAATAAACTGTGGCACAAGAACATAATGGAATATTATTGTTTTTTAAGAATGACAAAAGATATGACTACAGAAAATCTTGGGTAGCATAAACTAATGCAGAGTAAAACGAGTAGAACCACAAGAACAACTTATATAAGCACAAAAACGGTGAAGAACAAAATCAACTTTCAAAGACTCAAGAATCTGATCAGTGAAATGACCAATGACTGTGTCTCCAGGGGACCCAGAATTCAACATTTTACTCACTTGAAAGACAGGAGATGAGTTCATTTTGGGATATGGTGACTATATGGACCTGTTTGCTAGAATTCAGACCTATGATTTCATTAGTTTCAGGAACTTCCCAGTGAGGAAAATTCTACTACTTGTGAAGTTTGGCCACAATTCCGCAACTTACAGTTCTAGAGAGTCATCTAGGGTGCTAAAAAGTTAAATAACTTACCCAAGGTCACATAATCAATGGAACCAAACAAGCCTTTATCTTTCCTATTATGTGCAAGTCACTGGAATACAAAGACAAAACAAAACTATGCATTTCAGGGGTGACTCAGATCTGATAGGAATAAATGATTGAATTTATTAAGCATTTATTAAGTGCTTGCTATGTGTCAGGTTGAGGATAAAATCAAATGTAACAGTCCCTTCCCTGAAGTAAGAAGTAGAAAGCTATTAGAGGGAGAGGAATGGTGGTGGGGAGGAAGTAGGGGAGAGAGGTGTAGAGTGGAGAAGACAGCTGGTACGAATGGTTGGATGGGATGTGAACTATGGTCTGGTGTAGGGACAGCTACGTATATTTTTGGCTTATTCATTTACCCATCAGGACAGCTCAGGGATATGAAAGATGATTTGTTAATAATAAACAGGGTTTCACAGAGGAATACCAGAAAGAGGGACTAAAATGGATGGGTATCAGATAAAAGGGATACATCACACAGCCAATGTGTGCCACAGGCAGACTTGATCCTAGGTCTGCCTGATTCTGGGCGGGGCTCTCTGTGTACTACTATCTACCTTAACTAATATATTTGACCTGGTAGGTATACAGTTTTCTGTTTGTTATTGGGTCAGTATAGAACAGTACACAACATAAAGGCTACATGTTCTAAGAGATGGACACTGCAGAGAACCTAAGTTAAGGTTAAAAAAAAAAAAACTTCCACATAAAATAAAATAATTAAAACAGCATTTTAAATTAAATTAAACAAAGAAGTGGCAACAAAGTAAAGGCCCATCAAACTACACAAATGTAATGGAATATTATTGTGTTGTAAGAAATTATGAATATGATGAATACAGAGAAGGTGGAAATACTTACATAAACTGATGCAAGGTGAAGTGAGAACAAGGAAAACAATACAAACCATGACCATAACACTGTAAATGAAAAGAGCATCAACACCAAACTAAAAACGGGTAAAACGTGTAAGAACTAACGCGGAATAAAGCGAGCGTTTGATGGCAGCGCTGTCACGTGAACATCTCTGAACAAAATGACCAACCGTGATCCAGGGGGCGTGATGAGGAATGTCACCTACTCTGTGAGAGAAGAGGTGATGGGCTAAATATGCAGAAGCAGATACACATTTCTAGACATAATCAATGGGGGAATTTGTTCTGCTTGACTATGCATATTTGGTAGGAAGATTGGGGTTTTCTTTCTTTTTTTTCCCTCCAAGTCAGGAGAGGAGATGGGAAGGAGAAGAAAAACTGCTTGTCAATTTAAAGTATTTTAAATAAAAAACAACATCCTAACTAGTGTGAAATTATAACCAAGTTTGGCCCCAAAGAAGAGATATAAGAGGGCATCTTCTCTCTTCTTTGTAAAGGACTATAGGCATGGTATATTACATGTAATACCTGATTTTGTTGATGTGTTGATCAGTTTTTCTGAACTGTTTCTTTTCCCTTTTAAAAATTCGTTATATGAGATGGTTTTCTGGAAGGGAGAAGAGGGTGTGATATACTGTAATATGTAGATGACAAAAGAGCAAAATATATCAATAAGCATTTTAAAAGAAAATAAATTTTTTAAAAACTTCCATTTTGGAAATTGGGGCTTGGTGGTAGGATTTAATTTTCTTTTCTTAGGAAAAAAAACCAAAACCAAAACCATGAAGCCTCTTAACAGCTGTTACTGATCAACATCTGCCTCAGACTACATAAGGGGAACAGATGGAGAAAGATTTAGAATAACTGGTAATTCAATACTACACTGGGACTGATTTTTAGCTAAACATGTCCTTAAACAAGAATAAACCATATACACATCAGAATAATCTATCTCAAAAAATCACTGATGAATTAATTTGAAGCATAAATATACTGTACCTGGGCTATAAAACAGCTTCTTATTACAGCAGTAAATTTAGCTCAAATGGTCTCTCTGGAAATCTGACCACATACAGTAGAACCCTAACAGAGCAGGGTCAGTCTTCAGAGGGCCACAACTAACACTGTCAGCAGCGTTCTAACAGTACTTTAAGTGGGTTCCACTGTGTCAGAGACGGGCTGAAGAACTGCTGACTTGCTAATTTGTCTAGTGATAGTAACCGCGGTGTTAGGAGATGGATAGCAGTGTACAGTCACTGACTCCCTACCAGCTGGTCACCATCCCTTCTTTACTTGGTGGGAAGAAAGAGTAATTCGGGGTTCAAGGCAAGGCTGGGGCATACAGGTAAGGATGATACTGAAAAGTCACACTGAGGGATTACAGAGATTTCCCCTGCACCACTGAGCTGGGAATATGCTCTAAGACTGGTTATCACTGCAGAAAAAGGCTTTAACTTCACTTAAGGGATTTAAACAAGCCACTCCATCCATGCACCTGGAGTTGGCAATATGAATTAGAAACTCTGGCATAAGCCAGGCTGTGTTTATAGTTTGATATTTGGAAGAATGATCCCAGAAAGATTAATACTTTGAGAATTGATGGAATTTGCTTTGAAATGCCAGAAGACTATTTTGGAAATGTTGCTAATTACAGTATCTGTTTTAAAGGCCTCCCTTAGAACCACCTCAACAACCTAATGGAAATAAGTCGGCATGCATCTTTTAAACTGGTTAGTCATGAACCATCCCAGCAGCAGAAGGCTAATTAAGGGCACAGGAGAAATGGAGGAGATTTTTCACCTGGCTCAGCTGGGACAGTGCTGATGATACATACAAGCCAAAGACAGACACTACAATCCAACGTGTCATATTCGGAGCCCAAGATTCACACTTACTAAAGAACAACTCCCGACATTCGGCACCTTGTGACTGCCCAAGCAGTGTCGAAGACCCAAGTGGTGTGTCTAAGACCCAAATTTAGTAATAAGGAAAACAAAGCTCTTTATTTATTTAGCTCTTTCCTCAAAGAGTGGCAGGTTTACATTTCACTGCCTTCACAGATTCCCTTCAGGCTATTTCTGGGCCTGGGAGGCAGGGAGCCCAGAAATCCATCTTTTCTCTTCCCCTTGGCCTGAGAGCTCTGCACTTAAGGGTAGGTACTTAAATGCTCCCAGAATTGAAATGTCTTATTAAATTGCCCTCTGAGTCCAAGAATGGTGGTCTTCAGTCAGAGGGGTCAACTGGAAACACAGGGATCTTTAAACTTGAAGGAAGAGATGGTGGAAGTGGAGAAGGAAGAGGCAGAGTGAAGGAGAGGGATGGGTGTGTGGGTGTTTAACAGATGCTTTCTGAAGGACAGGATTAATGACTGCAACGCAGTCAACCTGGGAGAAATGTTCAGAGGAGGTTTTGTGAGTTTCCCAAGTTTTCTCCTGGGCAAGCAGTAAAATTCACAAATTTTAATAGAGCTCACAGGTCAATTATTAAAATTGGTGTTGAGATCATTGCTTCTCATTTAGTCTCCAGTATTATGCGAGTGGATACATGACGAAACTACAGTAAAGGGAAGAACCCCACCTAACAAGAAAACACCAAGTCTGCTGGCTCAGGCAGAACTGAAAGGCCGACAGCCGCACTCGGAAGAGAAGGACTGGTCGATATTTCAGCCAAAACGTTTGCTGCTGAAGGACATGCCTCACTTGATCTGATACAAGAGATGTACAGTTGGCATGCAGCCCCAGAACATGACAAAATACTCAACACCTCACCCAGCAGCTGGCTGGACGAATACAGAAGAATACCTCTTAGGGTCATTCCTCAATGGCTGAGGGAGTGACAGCAAGCTTTACTTTGTGCATAATGTGGCAACTTTTAAGGGTGCCTGGGTTGATAACAACTCACAATAATGCACTGGTTTAGTTACATTAGGCAGCCTGCCTCTATATAGCCTTCTTCCAATGTTGTGATGGTGACTAGGTTCTTGAAGGTTATGTCAATTCAAGGTAAGTCAGCAGGCCAACAAGCATTGATCAAACACACACCATGTGCTAGGTACCCTGTTCAGTCCTGAAAGGCTTAAAAAAAGGTCCTTGTTCTCTAAAAGCCCACAGCATAACAGGGAGGATACGTCAAGAAAACCGCTTCATACAAACAAGACATATAAAGGATAAACTGGAGATCATCAATAGAAGGAGGGCCTTAGCACAAAGAGGGACTGGAAAAGGCTTCTTGTAGAGGGTTGTATTGTAGCTGGAACTTGACAGAAACCAGGAAAGTCAGAAGGCAGAGATAAGGAGAGAGAGGATTCCAGTGAAGGGAAACAGCCAGAGAAAATGCCCAGAGTCTGGAGACAGAGGAACTGTCAGGAGGCCTGAGTCTAGGATTACTGAGCATGTTGGGAGGCACAAAGTGCAAGAAAACTAGAAAGGTAGGATGGAGCCAGGTTGTGAAGGGCTTTGAGTTCAAAGAGGATTTTATATTTGTTCCTGGAGGTGACAGGTAGTTCTTGGACCTTAATAAGTAAGGCAGTGATGCAGTCAGATGTATGCTTTAGGAAAATCACTTTGGTGGATGAATGGAGGATGGCTTGGAGTGGAGAGAGACTTGAGGTTGGCAGATCCCCACCCAACTAGCTATTGCAATAGCTCAGGGATGAGGTTATGAGGCCTGGACTGGGGGTGGCAGTGTCGGAGGAGAGAAAGGGGCATATTTGAAAGATTTTGTGAAGGTAGAATTGATAGGACTTGGCACTAGATTGGATAGGGAAGGTAAGAGACAGTGAAGAGTTGGGGATGACACCTTGGTTGTGAACCTGAGGGACTGCCCTTGATAGTCATAGGAATTTAGGAAGCAGGGAGGGCACAGACCTAACAGGAGAAAGGCTCTGAGTATAGGACAGTTCAATGATCCGCTAGGTCTGGAGTGGCTCATCACTAGACTTGTTAAAGTGTTAGCAATGTTTTGGTCATGGCAACTCCTGAAGACCATCTCCTAAGCTGATGAAGGACTGAAATGTATGTTGGCAAAGAGTGCCCAATATCAACCAATAAAATCCCAGTCCTGTGAATGATTAAAGAAGGGGTGGGGAACCTGTGGCCTCTGGCCCCTGCTCACTACACTATACTGCCATCACAACCGCTAGAGACTTGTAGAAGACTTCTCCTTTCCAGAAGGGCTGAAGGATCTTGCCTCGACGTAAGGGAGAGGTGAGCAGCTGGGGTTACCCAGCAGAGGCCCACTCTGTTGCCCTCTACAAATGCCACAGTGACTACAAGGTCACAATGTCCCTTTTGAGTCTCACAGAGCATTTTCAAGGTATTCCAAAGTTCAGATGGGTCTATAAGTTCAACAAGGAAATCCATTCAATGTGCCCAGGGCCTTTCTCAATTTCTCTTAACACTAAGAGGACAACAGTGGAGAAGGTAGGCTGTCCATTGGTAATCCCTCTTAATATCTATTACATGCTCACCAAGCATATAACTCATCTATCTCCTTTTTAGCTAACACTTTTTTTTGGTTGATATCTTGTACTCCACCAAAAGAAAATGGCAGTCTGTTTTCAAGGTACCAGAATCAGTACAGAGCGCTTTACAGTGTATAAGTTAGAGACTGGATCTATGATTTCAGTGGTATATGGAACTCCCACATAAGAAACTCCCTTCACCAACACAGGTCAATACCTTCGCTGTAACTTACCGGCTAAGAGAGTTGCCTGGGGCACTGGGAGGTTAAGTGGTCTGGGTCCTCCAGCTAGTGAGTCTCAGAAGTGGAACTTAACCCGAATGACTTCTAGTCATCTCTTCTCCCATCCCATGCTGCCTCTCCCTATGGTCTACAGTGCCCATGTATGCACTAGCTCATCTGATTCTTATAGTCACCCCATAAGGCTAGTAGCATGGCCTCATTTTATTTTATTTTTTTAAAATTAATTTTATTTATTTTCAGTGTTCTACAATCACTACCACATAACTTAGATTTTTTTCCCTTCCCTTCCCCCTACTTCCCCCCTCCCTCCCCAAGACAGTATACAATTTTATATAGGTTCTACAGATACATTCCTATTAAATACATTTTCACTATAGTCACACTGTGTAGAAGAATTAAAATGAATGGGAGAAATCATATAACAAACCAAGATGTAATACACACACGAAAAATGATCTGCTATAATCTGCGATTGACTTCCATAGTTCTTTCTCTGGATGTGGAGGGCATTTTGCCTTAAAAGACCATTGGGAATTTTTTTAAGTCCTTGCACTGCAATAAAGTACTAAGTCTACCAGAAAACACTCTCGCACACTGTGGTTGTTGCTGTGCACAGAGTTCTCCTGGTTCTGCTCCTTTCCCTCAGCATCAGATCATATAAGTCTTTCCAGGCCTCTCTGAAGTCTTCTTGTTCATCATTTCTTACAGCACAATAGTATTCCATTACATTCATGTACCATAATTTATTCAGCCATTCCCCAGTTGATGGACATCCCCTTGATTTCCAGTTTTTGGCCACCACAAAGAGAGCTGCTATAAATATTTTTGCACCTGTGGGACCCTTTCCCATTTTTATGATCTCTTGGGGATACAGTCCTAGAAGCGATATTGCTGGGTCAAAGGGTATGCACATTTTTTGTAGCCCTTTGGGCATAGTTCCAAATTGCTCTCCAGAATGGTTGGATCAGCTCACAGCTCCACCAACAATGAATTAGTGTTCCAACTCTCCTGCATCATCTCCAACATTTATCATCTTCCTGTTTCATAATGCTAGCCAGTCTGATAGGTGTGATGTGGTACCTCAGAGTTGTTTTGATTTGCATCTCTCTAATCAATAGTGATTTAGAGCATTTTTTCATATGACTATAGACATCTTTAATTTCTTCCTCTGAAAACTGCCTATTTATATCCTTTGACCATTTATCAATTGGGGAATGACTTCTATTTTTGCCCATCTGACTCAGTTCTCTATATATTCTAGAAATAAGGCCTTTATCACAGACACTAGCTGCAAAAGTTCTTTCCCAGTTTTCTGCATCCCTACAAGTCTTGGTTGCATTGGGTTTGGTTGTGCAAAAACTTTTCAGTTTAATGTAATCAAAATTATCCATCTTGCACTTCATAATGCTCTCTATCTCTTCTTTAGTCAAAAATTCTTCCCTTCTTCATAAATTTGATAAATATACTATACCGTGCTCCACCAATTTGTCCATAGTATCTATCTTTATACCTAGATCGTGTGCCCACTTAGACTTTTATTCTTGTGTATGGTGTCAGGCATTGGTCTATGCCTAGTTTCTGCCACACTGCACATAGCCCCAGAAAAACTAAAATTCAAAATGGGTAAATGATCTGCCCAAGGCCACATGCCTAGCAAGTGACAAACCCAGGACCTGAGCTCCTGCCAATTAACTCCAAACCAAGTGGCTGATTTTCAAGGTCTCCAAACATATTGTTACAGCTTCAAAAAAGCAGTACTCTCCTAGTCTACCTCTGTTGTGGGAGTTCTGATGACTGGAATCTGTCAGAGGGGCTGTAGTTAAACCTAAGTCAGTGAGGGACTGTCCACGCACCACTGGATGGCAAGATCACTCTTTGTCAAACTGAAAAATCCACAACACTTACCTAATGCTCGGACGATCCTCATCAATGCTTCTCCAACTTTCATTCTGGTCTCTGGTGGATGCTTTCCAGGACTATTCCCATACTGTGCCAGCAGGGATGGAAGAATTTCCTCAGGATAGATATCTGCCAGCAGGGCAACACCTGGGATGGAAAACAAGAATGCTTCATTTCTGTGACTGAGAAAATCATGAAAATGGAGGTTTCAGCACAAACCTATGATGATGTGAACCGAGAGAAATATAGTCTATGTTAGTGGCCCTCATTCTTCTCAAACATGGGGCTCCATAAAAAAGATATTATGGACACCCACACAACGGCAGCTGAATTCTAAGTGACCAGTGAAGGAGAAAATACATGACCAGATGGCAGTGTCTGGTGGCTCTGTGGATCTGCAGACCCCTTACAACACTCTACAGCCCCCAGGTGCATCCCCCCAAAATGGAGATACAAACCCTCCTTCCCAAACTCCTCTGATTGTGCTCTCTCTCTTCTCTCCCCACTTTTGTCGTTCTGCCCTTGGGGCAAAAGAGCCCACTCAGGACAAGAAGTCAGGCCACTGTCACTTCTATGGCTCATTTACAACTAGACCAAAGCAAGTCAAACATCTGCTGACTGAGGCAGACTTTAGGCTGGGCTGATTTCCTCATTATCATAAATTATTCATATCGGTTAAAATTCAGTGCTGTTATCCTTCATGCCTTCCATACTCTATTTTTTTCATCACTAGTTTTTTAAAAGGTTGAGCTGACATTTTTTAGTTACATGTTCTTTTTCTTCTTCTCATTTTAGCCATATTTTAACCTTGATCTTGCTCTGATAAGCTGGTGGTCTGACTATCCAGATGGCTGACTCAGGAATGACTACTATATCTGTAACAAGGTAATTCCCTGCCCGCTAAACGGGAAGAATCTCTTTCATTTCTGTGATGTTACTAGGAGCCCTTCACCTTCAGAATTCCTGTTCCTTCTATGAGAGGGTCGGGATCGCGGAGAAGGTGGAGAAGAGGCCTTGAGTCTGTCACTCCTCAGCCAAACATTAAGTGAGCTGCGGGTGCTTGTGGGTCCTTGGCCAAGGCTCTAGTAGGAGAGACCCATAGCTGAATTCATGTTCTGAGTCTGAAAACAATGTGACTTGTAGGCCCCTCTTCCACCTTCATCGCAGAAGCGGGCCAGAAGAAACTAAAGGTTATGCAGTAAGTTTTACTGTCGAATGGCCAGCAAACTGGTGATGAGTGTCCTTGTGCACAAGAGGCTGGTCTTCATAAAACAGAGAAAATCTGTTGCCAGGGTCATATTGAAAACCTTTCTAGCATGTTAGCATCTTCCAGATCTCTCAAGCCAATGGCATGGCCTTCAAGACCCCAGTGTCCCCTCTCTGCCACAGTTAGGGAACAAGGAAAACTTTTTGGGAGAAATTTATTATTAAAGATTTTCAAAAGTTACTGGAAAAACATTTTTTAACACAAAGCATATTTGGGCACTTACTTCCATTACAGTATAGCACACCCTCACAAAAAAAAACCAAACAACCCAAAATGGCTTCAAGGTGATAGTGTGGAATGGTTAAGGCTGATAGAGACACGAATGTGTGTGTGTGTGTGTGTGTGTGTGTGTGTGTGTGTGTGTGTGTGTGTGTGTGTGTGTGTGTGTAGGGAACCATAATGTTGACTGTTGACACAAGAGAAGAAGGGAAAGCAGAACACATAACAATTATGTAATCTCTGGAAGTAGCTACCAGTCTATTCCCATGGAGCAAGTTACATTATAATTTACCTTGGGAGAGAAATAAAAAATGCTGACTTTGTTCATCTATTTCTAATATGCCTACCAAAGCTGGCTGAAAATGTTCTTTAATTTATAAAATTCCTTGAAAAAATAAATAGGAAAAATTCCTTCTGGTTTCCCAAACTACAACAGGTACTTTTCCTTTGACCACTGTATCCAGGTAAGAAGAAACTCCTGCCTAGAAGGCCTCACTGGCCTAGAGAATCAGGTTTAAAAAAAACAAAACTGAATTATTTTGTTTTCAGTGTTCAACAATCACTTCCATATATCTTAGATTTTTTTCCACTCCCTCCCTCTCATTCCCCCCTCCCTCCCTACTCCTTCCCTGAGATGGCATACAATCTTATATAGATTCTACACACACATTCCTATTAAATGCATGATGCATAGAAGAATTAAAATGAATGTGAGAAATCATAAAACAAAACAAAACATAATACAAAAGAAAATGATCTGTTTCTATCTGCGATTCAATTCCATAGTTTTCTCTCTGAATGTGGAAGGCATTTTGCCTCAAGAGACCACTGGAAATTTTTTAAGTCCATGCATTTCAATGAAGTACTAAGTCTACCAGAAAAATTCCTTGTACACTGTGATCGTTGCTGTGTACAAAGTTCTTCTGGTTCTGCTCCTTTCACTCAGCATCAGCTCATATAAGTTTTTCCAGGCTTCTCTGAAGTCTTCCTGTTCATCATTTCTCATAGCATAATAGTACTCCATTACATTCCATTACTTGTTCAGCCATTCCCCAATTGATGGGCATCCCCTTGATTTCCAGTTTTTGGCCACCACAAAGAGAGCTGCTATAAATATTTTTGTACATGTGGGACCCTTTCCCATTTTTATGATCTCTTGGGGATACAGTCCTAAAAGCAGTATTGCTGGGTCAAAGGCTATGCACATTTCTGTAGCCCGTTGGGCATAGTTCCAAATTACTCTCCAGAATGGTTGGATCAGCTAGCTCACAGTTCCAGCAAAAATGAATTAGTGTTGCAATTCTCCCACATCTTCTCCAACATTTATCATCTTCCTGTTTTGTCATGTTAGCCAATCTGATAGGTGTGAGGTGGTATCTCAGAGTTGTTTTGATTTGCATCTCTCTAATCAATAGGGATTTAGAGCATTTTTTCATGATTATAGATACCTTTAATTTCTTCCTCTGAAAATTCCGTTCATATTCTTTGACCATTTATCACCTGGGGAATGACTTTTATTCTTGTACGTTTGACTCAGTTCTCTATATATTTTAGAAATGAGGCCTTTATCACAGACCCTAGTTGCAAAAATTCTTTCCCAGTTTTCTGCTTCCCTCCTAATCTTAGTTGCATTGGGTTTGTGCAAAACCTTTTCAATTTAATGTAATCAAAATTATCCATTCTGCACTTCATAGTGTTCTCTATCTCTTGTTGGGTCATAAATTTCTCCATTCTCCATAAATCTGACAAATATACTATTCCTTGCTCCCCTAATTTGTTTATAGTATCAATCTTTATACCTAGTTCATGTATCCATTTGGACGTTATTCTTGTGTGCAATGTCAGGCATTGGTCTATGTCCAGTTTCCACCACACTGTTATCCAGTTTTCCCAGCAATTTTTCTTGAACAGTGAGTTCTTATCCCAGAAGCTGGGGTCCGTGGGTTTATGAAACAGTAGACTGCTATATTCATTAACTACTGCGTCTTGAGTACCTAACCTATTCCATTGGTCTATCCTTCTGTTTCTCAGTCAGTATTAAGTGGTTTTGATGACCACTGCTTTATAATACAATTTGAGATCTGGTAAGGCTAGGCCACTTTCCCTAGCATTTCTTTTCATTAGTTCCCTTGATATTCTGGACCTTCTGTTCTTCCAGATGAATTTTGATATTATTTTTTCTAGCTCTAGAAAATAGCTATCTGGTAGTTTGATTGGTATGGCACTGAATAAGTAAATTAATTTAGGTAGAATTGTCATTTTTATTATATTAGTTTGGCCTACCCATGAGCAACTGATGTTTTTCCACTTACTTAGATCTGACTTTATTTGTGTGAAAAGTGTTTTGTAATTGTGTTCATATAGTCCCTGGGTTTGTCTACCTGTCAAAACCAACCCAGAATCAGCTTCTTAAAGCTTGTACCCAACACTCTACCTTAGGCTACTTTCAGGCTCACCCAAAAAAAGTGCAGGATCAGTAAACCAGATGAATATGTCAACTTCTCTCTGCCTTGGGGAATTAAAACCCCCAAACTGGGATTGGTTTTCTTTCATATCCTTCTGGAACTCTGGAGTGATGCTGGCACGGTCGGGTTGAACTGGTCATTTCCCAATATTTTACATTCTTCTTTCAGCCTAGCAAGTGCCCTGATGATGCTATTATGCAAGACTGTGACTTGAATCCTAGGCTGGGGATACCCAAGAACAAAGGATGACAGTGAAATCTAACACATGAAATAAGTCAGAGGTCAGTAGCAGTCACTCACACAAGCAGTGAAGCTACAGCTGCTCTCCAGATCTTGTCAATCAGTCAATAAACGTTTAGTAAGCACCTCCTCGTGTGCCAGGAACCGTGCTAACCTTTGGGGATGCAAAAAGAGGCAAAACCAATCCTTGCCCTCAAGCTGCTCATGATCTAATGGGTGAGTGTGTTTAAACATACTACATGCAGGAAATAATGAACAGGGTGGACACTAGAATTAAGAGGGGGTAGGTAGGAAGGGCTTTCTATACAAGATGACATTCTAAGTGGGACTTGAGGGAAGACAGCGAGTGAGTGACTGCCAGAGAAAATGCCCACAGCTAAGAGACGGAGTGTTTTGTTCAAGGAACAGCCAGGGGGCCGGTGTCACTGGATGGAAGCATTTGTGATGAATAAGGTGTAAGCAGACTGATAAGATGGGAGGGGGCTAGGTTATGAAGAACTTTGAATGCCAAGCAGAGGATTGTGTATTTGATCTTGGAGACAACAGGGAGTTTACTAAGTATGGGGATAATATGTTTGGACCTGAGTTTTAGAAAGATTCCTTTAGTGGCTGAAAGACTGAAGTGGGTAGAGACTTGGGGCAGGCAGACCCCACCACAGGCCATTATAATAGTCATACTGTAATAGTCCAGGAATGAGGTGATGAGGGTCTGTGCCAGGGTGAGGATAGTGTAAAGAGGAGAGAATGGGGCACATTTGAGAGATGCTGCAAAGGTGAAATTAGAAAGCCTTGGCAACAGCTTGGATATGGGGTGAAGGGTGGTGAGAGACAGGGAGTCCAGGATGACTCCTAGGTTGTGAATCTCAGGGATGGGAGGATGGTGTTGTGCTCTAAAGGAAAAGGGAAAATGGTGGAGGGGCCAGGGAAGGTTTAGGGAAAGTTAATGAGTCCTATTTTGGACAGAATGCAATTAAGACATCTACTTGACGTACAATTTGAAATCGTGAAAAGATCCCCCAAAGCTGCAGAGTGCCAAATGACAAATGGCAATGGAGTTGAGTGGGTGGAAATAAGATATGGCATCCCTACAGACACCCCAGTGATTGTAGGATTCAGTTTTTAGTAATATTTATGCAGAAAAAAATGGGAAAAACAAGAATCAGAAAGGCAAAGTGGCAAATAATGTCAGATTGTACAAATCGCAGCTACATCTGGGAATCAAATGGTAGTTTTCACAGTCACAGATATACCATAGGCAAAAAAATGTACTGATCCTTTCAGCCAAATTCACCAAGGCTCACTAAGGGAGGTGATAGAGAAAAAATGGAATTCTTTGCTAAAGCAATCAATAATAGAAACTTCTCAGCCACAGATGAGAGACTTGGGACCTCAACATGATGTAGCAGAAAAAAAGGCTATGGGCTATGCAGCACTAGGCAAGTTACTTCTAATTTCTCTCCTGTAAAATGGGATAATGACCCATTTCCAATCCAGACTTGACAAGACTATTAGGAGGAAAGCCCTTTGTACTATGCAAATATGAGTTCTTAATGGCATTACTCTGGGATTTAAAAGTGCTATTGCAGTTATTAAGAGCAGTATATTAAATTTCTCATTTGCAAAATGCTCTATTCAGGAGTACCTGAGTTCAAATCCAACCTCAAACACATACTAGTGTGTGACCTTGATAAGTCACTTATTTCTTTTTGCCTCAGTTTCCTCAATTGTAAAATGGGAATAATACTAGCACACATACCTCACAAGGATCAAATGAGATAACAGTTGTAGAAAGTGCTTAATACAGTACCTGGAACATAGCAGGTATTATTATTATTTTTTTTTAATTTATTTATTTGACATTCATTTTAACAAAATTTTGGGTTCCAAATTTTCTCCCCTTTTGTCCCCTCCCCCCCCAAACACCAAGCATTCTAATTGCCCCTATCACCAATCTGTTCTCTCTTCTATCATCCCTCTCTGCCCTTGTCTCCATCTTCTCTTTTGTCCTGTAGGGCTCTATACCCCTTTACCTGTATTTTTTATTTCCTAGTGGCAAGAACAGTACTCGAGAGTTGTTCCTAAAACTTTGAGTTCCAACTTCTCTTCCTCCCTCCCTCCCCACCCCTTCCCTTTGGAAGGCAAGCAATTCAATATAGGCCAAATCTGTGTAGTTTTCCAAATGACTTCCATAATAGTTGTGTTGTATAAGACTGACTATCTTTCCCTCCATCCTATCCTGTCCCCCATTACTTCTATTCTCTTTTGATCCTGTCCCTCCCCTTGAGTGTCGACCTCAAATTGCTCCCTCCTCCCCATGCCCTCCCTTCCATCATCC